>NC_140587.1:10917831-12117831 GCF_964204655.1 Triturus cristatus
AAACAAATCATTGTCCAACAAGAGCACTTTCAACAAAAATGCTCCTTACACTGAAAAGGTCCAAGTTACATGCTATAGATGTGGGGAACATGGTCATGTTGCAAACTTTAAAGGGTGCATTGGATGGAAAGCAACATGTATGAAATGTAAAAAAAAAGGGTAATTTAACTAAGTGTTGTCGCTCTAGTATAAACAAAAAACAAGTACATGAAATTGGTTACTCTGAAGATTGTGATGTGGAAGAGATTATACTCAGAACTTCTGATGGTGAGAAGAACGGTCCCTTTGAAACTGTTTACATTAATAATACTCCTGTACGGATGTTATTTGACTTTGGGGCAAAAATTACTCTAATTCCTAAGGAAATTTTTGATAAACATTTAAAGGGATTTGTAGTTTTAAAAGATCCAGACATCAAAGCCAAAGGTTATGGAGGCTCTCTGGTTATTTCAATGGCGTCATTGTGTTCAAAGATCGCAGTACCTCTGGGAAGGTTTACATTTCTGAAAGGGGGGATTCATTAATTAGTTGGATTCATCAAAGGGATCTTAAAATTATCCTGGATCCTAATGAGATGCCTTCAGTCTTATTGAAACCCTTTACCTGTAATGATTCACAACTTTCTACGGATCAGGTCAATTTGCGTATTTCTTGTAATTCTTTGAAAAAGAATTTCCACTAGTTTTTAATGGAAATTTGGGTTGTCTAAAAGGGTACTCACACAAGATCATCTTGAAAAAAATGCTGTGCCTGTCATCAGTAAGATCAGAGGTGTTCCTATCAAAGTAAAAGATAATATGAAGCTGGAGTTAGAAAAACTACTCAATACAGGTGTTATCACAGAAGTTGAAGCCTCAGAATGGCTATCTCCAGTTGTCATGGCGTTTGAAAGGAATGGGGAGTCAAGACTTTGTATAGACTTGAGGGAACTTAACAGGTGTGTTGTGGTTGACCATTATCCCTTACCTAATATCTCGGAAATGCTGTCTCTCTGAGAAGGAGCCAAATTATTTTCTTCATTGGATCTAGCTTCAGCCTATCATCAGGTGAAATTACACCCAGATTCACAAGATTTGATGGCATTTATGACACCCTTTGGGACTTTCAAGTTCCTTAGAATGCCTTTTGGGCTTATATCTGCCGCTGCCGTTTTTCAAAGGATGATGGAACACATTTTTAGTAAGGTCATAGGCATAAAGATATACCGAGATGACATGCTTGTTTATGGTTGCAACAAGAAAGAACATGATGCCACAGTGAGACAGGTTTTAAAGATACTTGAGTCTAATGGTCTCACCCGTAAAGCAAAGAAATGTAAATTCAATCTCACTGAAATAGATTATCTTGGTCACAAAATCTCTGGTTCAGGTATAGAGCCCAAGAAAGAGCTAATAGACACTATACGTCACTTAGCCAGTCCCAGCGATAAAGAACAAGTGCTAAAGTTCTTAGGTATGACTGAATACTACGCAAAATTCATACCTAACTTTGCACTCAAGACACAAAATATGAGATTACTTCTAAAGAACGGAGCAACCTTCACGTGGAACAATGAGTGCAAAAAAGAATTTGTTTTGATTAAACAATTGTTGTCTAAAGCTTCTTGTTTGAGCAGGTTTGAGCCTAGTCACGACATTTTAATCATGACTGATGCCAGCTCTGCTGGTTTGAGTGCAGTTATGTTACAAAATCATGGAGGTGTAGAGAAAACCATTTTGTTCTTATCCAGAGGTCTAAGGGGAGCTGAACACAACTATTCTTTGGTTGAGAAAGAGGCCCTGGGAATATTCTGGACAATAAGGAAATTGCGCAAATTTCTTTGGGGTACCCATTTCACTATAAAGACAGACCACAAACCTTTGAAGGAAATTTTCTCAAAAAAAGGTCTTGATAACATCTCCTCTAGAATTAGAAAATGGGTTGTAGCACTCCAAGAGTTCAATTTTGCTGTTGTTTATGTACCTGGAGCAAAGAATAATTTAGCGGACTGTTGTTCACGCTTGGTAAACACAGAAAATTCCAAGGATGAGGAGTTTGAGAGGGAAAGCGTTGATTTTGAGGACTTTGCTGTCTGTCTTGTCAATGAGAGTATCATGAAGAAGGAAGTGTGGGAAAATGAGCTGGCAAATGATGTGTCTCTTCAATCTGTATGTAAGGGTATTGCCGGAAATTGGGTCAAGAATGCTAAGGTTGACAAAACTCTTAGTGTTTTTTTTCGTGTTAAGGATGAACTGGCATGTCAGAATGGAATTTTGTTGAGAGGCACAAGACTTATTCCACCAACCTCTTTGAGGTCTCAACTTGTAGAGTTTGCTCACGAGAATCATCCTGGAATCTCAAAAACAAAAGAGATTCTCAGGCAAACCTATTGGTGGCCTGGGATGGACACTTTTGTGGAGAGAGTGGTTAGAGACTGTTTTGACTGCAATGGAAGCGACAAGATTTTAAAACCACATGTACAACCCACGGCTGTGAGAACTCTTCCTAAAGATGTCTGGGAGGAAGTAGTTATTGATATCTTGGGCCCTATCAAACACACAAGTGTAGATAAGTTTGTTATAGTTCTTCTTGATGTTTATTCCAGGTGGCCTGAGATAAAATAGCCTGGCCATGTGGCTGGCGGGTATTTGGAAGCCAGGCAGTGTGCTTTTGTAGGCCTGTATTGTCTGTCTTCGCTTTCTCATTGTTGTTGTGGGCCTGGCCATGTGGCTGGTGGCCATTTTGAAGCCAGGCAGTGTGCTTTTGCCACTGGCCTGCAAGCTTGTGGCCTAGTCAAAGCACTCATCCAGGAGGTGACAACACGTTGGAAATTCCAGGTGGCCTGAGATAGAAACCAAGGAAGTTATACAGTTTCTTGAAAAGATATTCGAAAGGGAGGGTTTTCCTTCGACTCTACTTTTGGACAATGGAGTCCAGTTCATATCCAAGGATATGGTTAGTTTTTTGGATGATAGAGGAATTGTGCACAAAAAGTCAGCACTTTACCATCCAGAAACTAACGGTATCGTCGATAGGTTCTACAGAGTTCTCACCGAGACTATTCAGAGAGCTCTTTCCAGTCAGATCTCTTGGGAGGTAGAAATTCATTATAAAGTAAAAAATTACAGATTAACTCCTCATTCTTCTACAGGTAGGACACCTTTTGAACTTTTTTGTAAACGTAAACCTTCCACTTTGTTGTGTCCTTCGTGGGTACCCAAAAGTTTGTCTCATTCTTCGTGCATGCATGAAGACAAAGAACGCATTGAAAAAGAGGTTAAGAATATGTATATGAATAAAGGGATTTTTGACAGGAGAAATGTGGTTAAAAAGACTGTGGTGAGGGTTGGAGATTTTGTTAAGATTCACGGCCCTCGTAAGACTTCTGTCTCTGGAGGTTCTAAGTGTTTACGTCCCATGAGAGTCATCAAAGTGTTCAAAAATGCCATAAGAACGGAAGACCATAGGGTATGGAACCTTAATAGGGTTGCTAAATTGTCTAATGTTCCTTATGATGTTTTCCCTAATAATGGTTCAAAAGGTAACAAAGAGATTGATGAAGAAGATATGGTACTTAAGAGAAGTGTGAGAACACGTATCAAGCCAAAATATCTGGATGATTATGTTCAATATTAAGTTTCAACTTGTAAAGGTATTTCTACTGTTTGTGTTTAGTTATTGAGAGGAAGATGTGTGATATTCTGTACTTTTTGTATGTGTGTTTCGCTTTAATTTACATTGACAGCCATTGTAAGTTTATCTGTTCCTCTCATGCTTCAGAGTTCTGGAACTCTGATTAACAAGCTTCAGGATGGAATGTGTATCTTTAATTTAGAGGAACGATTATTCTGTTGGATTTCCTGAAACTGGTACTAGCAGGCTGAGGTGTTACCTATAACTTAAATAAAGAATCCTTTCTTACATCATTCACTTTTTTTGGAGGATTCTTACAAGCTCTTCAACATCGTGAAGGAACTCTCCAACCCCAGCTCCAACACCAACGACATCCCACATTCACAAGACCTGTGCGACTCCCTCGCTACCTTCTTCCATCGCAAGATCGCAGACATCCACAACAGTTTCATCGTCTCGACTACCCTGACAACCACTGAGACATCCATCCCCACGACCACCATCAGCACCGACCCCCTGCTTTCCTGGACCAACATAAACGACGACGACACCATCAAATCCATGAACACCATCCACTCCAGCTCTCCATCAGACCCTTGCCCACACCACATCTTCAACAAAGCCAGGACCACCATCGCACCCCATCTCCAGAAATCCATCAACATATCCTTCGAAACGGCTACTTTCCAGGAGAGCTGGAAGCATGCCGAGATCAGCGCCTTACTAAAGAAACCCAAGGCCGACCCCAAAGACCTCAAGAACTTCTGATCCATCTCCCTGCTCCCATTCCCGGCGAAGGTCATCGAGAAGACCATCAACAAACAACTGACCCGCTACCTTGAGGAGAACAGCATCCTGGACCCATCCCAGTCTGGGTTCTGCAGCAACCACAGCACTGAGACTGCCCTCATCGCCGCCACCGATGACATCAGAGTCCTGCTGGACAATGGCAAGACTGCAGCCCTCTTCCTCCTGGACCTATCAGCCGCCTTCAACACCGTCTGCCACCGTACCCTATGCACACACCTCCATGACGCTAGAATCTGGGACAAGGCTCTAGACTGGACCACCTCCTTCCTCTCTGGCAGAGCCCAGAACGTCCGTTTCCCCCCCTTCTGCTCCGAAGGTACCGAGATCATCTGCAGTGTACCCCAAGGCTTGTCCCTCAGCCCGACATTGTTCAACATCTACATGGCACCACTCGCCGACGTCGCCCGTCTGCATGACCTCAACATCATCTCCTACACCGCCGACACCCAGCTGATTCTCTCCCCCACCAAGGACCCCCTCACCGCCAAAACCAACCTCCACGAAGGAATAAAAGCCGTCGCTGAATGGATAAAGAACAGCCACCTGAAGCTAAACTCGGACAATACAGAAGCCCTCATGCTTGGCTCCACCCCCTCGGCCTGGGAAGCCTCGAAACAGCACCAACACCCACCGAACACGCATGTAACCTGGGGTTCATCCTCGACACCACCCTCTCCATGTCAAAGCAGGTCAACGCCGTCTCATCCTCCTGCTTCAACACCCTCTGCATGCTCCGCAAAATCAACAGGTGGATACCCACCGATACAAGAAGAACGGTTACCCAGGCTCTCGTCAGCAACAGATTGGACTATGGAAACGCCCTCTACGCAGGAGCCCCGGCCAAACTCCTGAAACGACTACAACGCATTCAAAACGCCTCCGCTCGCCTTATCCTCGACATCCCTCGTCGCAGCCACATCACACCCCACCTGAGAGACCTACACTAGCTCCCTGTCAACTAGGCCTGGGCGGTAAATTCCGTTCCGTTCGCGGAATTTGCAAAATTTGGGTAATTTCGCGTTCCGCGGAGAACGCGAAATTGCCCAAAAATCTGCGTTCCGCAACTTCGCGAAATTTTTTTCTTCTTCTCGTTCTCAATATGCGTGTTCGCGAGATATTTCACCCCGAGCACGCAAGCAGCGATCGCGAACAGGAAAAAAGTATCACGAACAAGCAATTCCGCGTGTTCGCGGAATTTCTGCATGTTCGCAGAGTTTTTTTACCGTTTTGCGGAGATTTGCGTAACGCGATTCCGCAAATTCCGCCCACCCCTACTGTCAACAAGAGGATCACATTCAAGCTCCTCACCCACGCACACAAGGCACTTCACAACACTGGACCAGCATGCCTCAACTGCCACCTCACCTTCTACACCCCCAGCCGCCAACTCCGATCCGCAGACCTAGCCCTCGCCACCGTCTCCCGCATCCGAAGAGCGACCTCCGGCGGCAGAACATTCTCCCACCTCGCCGCCAAGACCTGGAACACTCTCCCCATCCTCCTACGACAGACCCAGGACCTGCTAACTTTCAGAAGACGACTCAAGACCTGGCTATTCGAGCAGTAGCAGCACCCCCCCTCCCCAGCACCTTGAGAACCTCACGGGTGAGTAGCGCACTTTACAAATGTTTTGATTGATTGATTGATTACAGGGTGCTGTTGGGAAAGAATTAGAAACACTTTTAAAGCATGACATCATTGAAGCACTCTAGTGGTCCAACGTCCTGGGTCTCACCCATAGTGGTAGTGCTAAAAAGGACAGATCTAGGTGCAGTATGCATTTGTCTTCATATGCACCGGGCCAACAAAGCGATTGAGAGAGAAACACATCCAGGTCCACACATGGCGGACATGATTACACAGCTGAATGGTGCCAAAGTCTTCTGTCTTGATTTGAACAAAGGATACCATCAATTCAGGCTGGAAGAGAACTGTAGGTACATTACTACTTTATCAACTCATGTTGGTTTGTTCCAGTACAAAAGTCTCATGTAATGATGTGTCATTAGCTGCAGAAATCTTTCAGGATGTCATTCGTAGTCATTCAACCTGTCATACATGCTTTTCTACATTGATATACTAGTGTTTGCGGCCACACAAAAGGAGCATGGCAAAGCTCTTATACAAGTATGCCAACTGCTCGCTGATGCAGGTCTCACTTTAAATGCAGAAAAGTGTGAGTTTCAATAAACAAAGCAAGTTTGTTGAGCATATTTTCTCTGAGGGGGGAATAACTCCGGACCCTGGAAAAGTACAAACATTGACAAAGAAGAATATTCCTTCCAGTGGCCTTCTGAATGTGACTGACGCTTCAAGAGAATAAAATGCCCAATTGAAAATGCAAGTGAAATGTCTTATTTTGTTCCAAAGTTACATACTGAGATTGTAGTTGATACAAGCCCAGTGGGGTTGTGCGTGATCATTGCTCAGCACAATGGACATACAAATGCTTGGAGACGCATTGTGGCTTATGCTAGCAGAAGTGTAAATCAGACTGCACGTGCCTACTCTCAGCCAGAAAAAGAGAGACTAGCTGTAGTGTAGGCTTTTGAACATTTTCATGTGTTTATGTACAGAAAGCATTCACCTTTGTCACTGACCCCCTGGCATTGCTCACCATCTCGGAAAACCCAAAGCCAAGATGCCCCGTTGCATCGAGAGGTGGGGTTGCGATTGCAAGAGTATGATTACACTATCATGCACAAATCGCAGATGGATCAAAACCCCACAGATTACTGCTCACAAATTCTGCAAACACAAGGAGATGATGGACGGAGCGCTGAAACTTTTCAGAGACTCTCCCCAGTCACAGATCTGGGTTGAATCCATCATCGTTCTTTAGCTCACTTCGCCACCCCAGTTCAGACACAGCTATATGCAAATCAGTCTTGACCCTGTGCCTCATGGGAACAGTCCAGGCTGAACTGCTAAGCTATGTCTTCCCTGGACCGGAAACAAGCATCGTGGGACCAGTTTTGGGCTAACATCCCTCATCAACCAGGCTAGTTTGAATCCAGTGGCAGAGTGAGCAAGGGACCCAGGTCTGGGCATACCCTGCCATCTTAGGGTGAACAAAGCAAACACAAGGAGATGAGGGACAGAGCGCTGAAACTTTTCAGACGCTCACCCCCAGTCACAGATCTGGGTTAAATCCATCATTGTTCTTTAACTCACTTCGCCACCTCACTTCAGACACAACTATATGCAAAACAGTCTTGGCCCTGTGCCTCATGGGATTAGTCCAGACCAGACTGCTAAGCCATGTCTTCCCTGGACCGGAAACAAGCATCCTGGGACTGGTTTAGTGCTAGCTGCCCTCATCAGCCAGGCTAGCTTGAATCCAGTGGCAAAGTGAGCAAGGGACCCACGTATGAGCATACCCTGCCAAGTTAGGGTGAACAAAGCAAACACAAGGAGATGATGGACGAAGCGCTGAAACTTTTTAGACACTCACCCCCTGTCACAGATCTGGGTTGAATCCATCATTGTTGTTTAGCTCATTTCGCCACCCCAGTTCAGACACAGCTATATGCAAAATCTGTTTTTACCCTATGCCGTATGGGAAGATTCCAGACTAAACTGCCAAGCCAGGTCTTCCCTGGACCGGAAACAAGCATCCTAGGACTGGTTTGGGGGTTTCTCCCCTCTTCAGCCAGAATAGCTTGATTCCAGTGGCATGGAGAGCACTGGACATACGTCTGGGTGACAAATGCAAAAACAACAGTTGATGGACAGAATGCAGAACAATGTCATACATTAACACCAGTACAGAGATCTGGGCCTAAATCCATTGTTTTTTTGCTCACCATGCCTTTCCAGTTTGAACCCAGCCATATGCAAATCAGTCTTGACCCTGTGCCTCATGGGAACCGTCCAGCCCGAACTGCCAAGCCATGTCTTCCCTGGACCGCAAACAAGCATCCTGGGACCGGTTTAGGGCTAACAGTCCCCATCAACCAGGCTAGTTTGAATATTTTTAGACACTCACCCCAGTCACAGATCTCGGTTGAATCCAACATTGTTCTTTAGCTCACTTTGCCACCCCAGTCTAGACACAGCGATATGCAATGTTACAGCATCGCAGTGCAATGCAATAAGCGCCTGAAGAATATATACATTTAATAGCAAAGGCTAGCTCCCCTGCATTTCTGTCCTATCCATTGAGCAGATCATTGCTGCTACCAGCACAGAAAAAGCCACGCTCACACTCAAGGATATCATTCTGACGCAATCATAGAGAAAACATACTTGACCTCTCACATATCAAAAATTCAAAAATGAGCAGAAAGAACTTTATCACTCAAGAAGGTATTGTACTAAGAGGGTTGAGAATTGCCATACCCGAGAGCTTGAGACAACAACTGGCACATGGAGGACATTGTGGCATTATAGCCACCAAGGGAACGATCCGAGACCAAGTGAGCTTTCCTCGCCTTGATGAACGAGTCAAGAAGGAAGTTTAACTTAACTCCTAAGACAACACAGCATCTGCTAAATATATCTGATCTTCCGAAACAAGTGTGGGAGAAAATTGTGATTGAATTCTTTGGAACCTTAAACATCACCTCATGGTAGTTATTACTCATGTTTTCACCGAGTGGAAGATTTACCTTCAACCACCCATCTTAAAGACATTGAGAGGCTGGATGATATTCTCGCAGCTTTGGGTATTCCATCTGTTGGACCCGGCCCTTCTGTGCGGACTCGTGTGAGTGAATGCTGCGCGATGATGTGTGCGGCGTGCATGTACCTAGTGTGGAAGTGCCACTTCTAGAAGTGGGCACTTCAGTGTGCAGTATGAAATGTGTGGCTTGTCTGGCGATTGGCTGGTGAGGTCATGTGACGGGCTAGGGAAATCCCCAGGGTCAGGAGGAGTCACCCAGTGGTGAATAGGGAGTTAGCATATTGATGGCAGGGGAGGAGTATACCTGGGTCCTGAATAGGACAGGGCTTTCCCCACACACTGCTGGCTCCAGCCCCTGTGGTGCGTCTAATGACCCTAGCCCTGCCAGTGAGTAGGGAGAGGGGCTGAGCAAAACAAAGTGCTCAGGAACCAGATGTAACCAGTTTGCCCCTTCCCTGCACCTTCAGACAAAGACTTTGTACTGTATAAAAAGGGGCTGTGTCCCCTTACATTTGGTGTTCTCTTGCAGGATCATCTGAGGGGGGCCTGCTGCTGCTGGGCGCCAGGAGAGACCGCCACTGGGGACTGCCTCCCTGCTGGAGGGCCCTGTGTGCTGGCTCTGGGCCCAGTCTTTGCCCCCCTACTCTTGAAGGACTTCTTTACTGGACCTTTTTGTTGATCTGCAGCGCCTGGGAGCGCTCCTTGAACTTTGTAGCGCTGTGCGCGCTGTTTTCCTGGACTTGCTATCTTTGTAGCGCCGGGGAGCGCTTGTTGGGCTTTATAGCGCTGGGAGCGCTGTGCGTGGCTTTATAGTGCTGTGAGCGCTTTGATTCTGCTTGCGGGTGCCCACCCCGCTTATTGGCGTTTATGACGAGGGAGCCTACCCCTCTTATTGCTGAGGTTTTCGATCACCGCTGCAGCCCGGTCTGGGGAAGCCCGGAAGTCAGGCAGCCTTCGTTGAGACGGGGGCGGGACTTCGAAGCAGGAAGCAGGCGGGAGCCTACCCCGCGCTCCTGCGTAGGCCCCGGGTGAGGTGAAGTGCGCTGCCGCAGGGAACTCCCCTCCGTACGGAGAGTCCCGCAAGTGCCCGGGTGAAGCGAGGACGTCGTGGGAGGAAGCGGGCGGGAGCCTACCCCGCGCTTCCCCCAGGAGAGAAGGACTGCTGAGACGGCGGGGCCCCGAGGCACATTGTCGGTGCCTGCCCCGCCGCGAGAGAGCTGTCCTGACGCCGGAGTCCCCAGAGAACAGCCCGGTAAGTGGTGAAGGGCTGGGTGACTCCGTAGGTGTGGGACTCTGACAAACCAGAGACCTGGTCAAGGTCTGAGCGCGTGGCGCTCCAACAACGCCGCATTGCTCACGAGCCCTGTGAGGCTCCAAAACGGGGCGTATTGGTTTCTGAGCCCCGTGGCTCCAACGGAGGGGCAAAGTGTTGATCACTCGAGCCTAGAAGGCTCCAGGAGGCTGTCATTGTTGTTTAGAGCCCCGAGGCTCTAGGGGGCATTTCTTAGTGAGGAGAGCGGCCCCGGAAGGCAGCGGGCCGCTCCTACGTGTCCCAGGGCACATTGGTGGTGCCCATGCTCAGTTCTACAGCTGCCCAGCACTTAGTGGGCAGCTGCACCGTTTAGGTGGGGATAATTTACATTCTGGGTTGCGCAGCTGGCGCAGCCTTACCGGACACAGGGCGTCTTAGCCCTGACAAGGCCAGTTGGCCTAGGGACTGCCACAGGTGGTGGCTCATGTGAGTTTCACACTAATGTTCCTACCTGCACCTCTGAATGTATTTTTTGATGCATCATGTGTTTCCTTTTATGACACCGCTGAATGTAGGTTCTGCATCATGTGTTTTCTTTCAGAACACCGCTGAATGTTTTATGCGTCATGTGTTCACCTGCCGGCACCTCTGAATGAGTTATGCGTCATGTGCCATGTTCTGCACCTCTGAATGTTTTATGCATCATGTGTAATGTGTGTTTTCCCATACAGGTATTGTGATACCTAGGTGGTAGTTTTCCCCTGGTACCGGCGGTACTAGGGAGGTTCTGAGTCCCTGCGTGATAGTCTCCTAAAGTGGTTAGGGTTGCGTAGGTGGTCTTTCTTGTTACCAGTAAGTACTGGTTGTGTGCTATATATGTTATTTTTGTGCTACAGTAATTTTATATTTGGTGCTAAGTGCTAAATATCAAAAAGTGCTAATTCTTGACAGTGGTCCATGTGGCCCTGTCCCTTGTATATATATAATCCCTTGTAAATTCTGCCCGTGCCTGTTGGCACATTGTAAAGTGTGTGCTTTTATCTAATGTGTTGTGTATAATACAAAGGCTATTTTTATAGAATACCTTGTGTGGAGTTTCCTTTGTGGTGGGCCTTGGGTGTTGTTGCTGGGTGCGCGCGCAAACGCTTTACACATCGCCTCAGAGATAAGCCTGACTGCTCGTGCCAAGCTACCAAGGGGGTGAGCAGGGGTTATCTTTGGCGTGTAACTCCCCAGCCCTGACTAGAGTGGTGGTTTCTGTCTGGCTTTGGCGCAAGCCCTAGCCAACCAGAAATCCCATTTCTAACATTGGTGATCAGCGGTGGGATTTGGACTTGCGTTTGCGCTGTACCGCAGCAGCGACTGGCTACACCACAAAACTCTGCATTAGATAACCACATTTTAGGGATTATCCTTTTGAAGTTCCATTGTTTCTTCTCCTAGAGGTGTCCTTTGTGAATCATGTACTCCTGTGCTAGCTCAGACACTCAGGTCCCTTGTGTTAAACTCTTCTCAGGAACGTCCGCCAAAATGGAGCCTGCTTTTAACTTCTGTGGTCTGTTTAGGTACAGTAGGTTGGAGCTGGTAAGGTTCTGTGAGGAGAGGGACATAGAGGTGGGTGAGTTAGATACCCAGTCCAAACTGAGGGACAACCTGATCACTTGGCAAAAGGTTGAGTGGGAGCGGGAGCGCAGCGAGGAAGATAGGGCCCGGGCCGCACGCCGAGAGGGTGGTGGGTCTGTGGGGAGCCCTGAAGATTCAGAAGAGGAGGAAGGTTACCTGACAGGGACGCCAGTAGAGAGTGAAGACCCCATAGATAGGGAGTCCCTGGCTGGGTCCAGTGTCAGGAGCAGCACCCCATCCCTTTCCCTGTCCCCAGAGGAGTGGAGAGATAGGAGGGAAGAGAGGGAGCATCAGCTGGCCATGGAGAAGCTCAGGTTAGAGCATGCCCGGGGGATGGCGCAGCTGACTATAGAAGAGAAAAAGCTGGAGACCGAGAGGGTCTTAGCGCAGGAGAGGATGGCGGAGGCTGAGAGGGCCTTCGCCAGGGAGAGATTAGCTCTGGAGGGTAAGTTGTCCCCAGAGCGCAGTGGTAGTTTTCTGGGCTCCCCAGGGAGGGTTGAGTCCAGTGGTGGCAGCAATAGAGAGACCAGTGCAGAGAGTCCCATTCCCAGATCCCCCAGTATGGTACCTAGTTCCCGAGAGGAGGAATGTAGGTTGAAATTCAGGGGCAGGAAGAAGCTGCCTCACCAGTCTTGGTAGAAGTTTGTGCAGGAATGCGATGATGCACTGTTTGATTGGGTAATGGTTAGCACGAAAGAGGATTATTACGAGCTGTATGATCTGGTTATAAAAGAGCAGCTATCCAGTAGTTTTTATCCCGAGTTGTGCCAACACCTGTTAGCATGGGGGTGCACTGATCCATGGAAACTTGCAAAGGAAGCAGACCGATGGGAAGGGGCCCCAAGTTATGATGAGGAATGGGATAGTTCTTCCCACACTAGTGACTCAAGTAGCTCCCAGTCCAGCGTGGTGGAAGAGGCTCCGTGTAGCCCAGCTAGGTCCCAGGATAGCGAGGAGGGTGTAGGGCCTTACGGCCTGGCTCAGTGGAGCGGGAGTAAGTGGGTGACCGAGGGTCCCCAGACGTACGAAACCCTGCCTCAGGACTTGGATGGTTTCGTGAGGGAACACCAAGTTGGGGACCTAGGCTGTCCTGTTAGCCCATTTGAGGAGGATCACCTAGTGAGTAGAGGACCTGGAGCGCCTGTAAGCAGGGCTCCTGTGGTTCTAGAGTCTGGCAGTACCGCTCCCGTAGGGAGGGTACAGGAGTCCAGCGTGAGGAGTGGTTGGGGGATGAGTTTCCCAGTGGATACACCAGTGGACCAGGGACTAGCCAGTTGGGCTAGTTCTTCTTGGGGGGACCCGGGTGGCGCCACTTCTGTTCTGGGGGATCTTCGCGCACTGTCAGGTGGACAGGGGACGGGAGATCTGCGCCAGACCGACAGTCACACGACACATGGGTCATGTGTCAGCCTCAGGGGGATGGTGTGTAAGTCCCCAGAAGTCCTGGAGCACCAGGCAAGTATTCCACCGAAGGTTTTAGACCAGAGGTTGGGAGGCCAGGTTCAGGAGCAGCCTGACCTGAAGGGTAGGACTACTGTAACAAGTGTCCTGACCGGTTCTTCTTCCAGAGGTACCGCCCCAGTTGGTAGGGAGCAGGACTCTGGAAGGGGGTGCAGAGGGTGGGAGAGCCCACCTCTGACCCCGGTGCAACCTGAGGGGTTAAACCCTAGGTTGGGAGACCAGTTCTCAGGGAGGGGTCCTGAGCTGGTGGGAAAGTTGATTTCTGAGGGTGCCTCTCAGAGGAGGAGAGGACGGAACCCTAGAAGAAGAGGTAGGGGGAGGAGAGCCTCTCCCGTGACTGTTGGTCAGCTTGAGGGTTCAGGCCCTGGGCTGGAAGATCAGTGGATGTTTAGAACAGCCCTGATGAGAGGAAGAGTGGAAAAGGGTCACTACGTGCCAGGGGTTACTACCCCCCACTCTGTGGTTAGGCAAGGACCAGTGGCGCCTAGATGGTCTAGGGCCTGGTCCTGGCCGCGGACAGCTGAGGAGTACCAGTGGGGTAGCCCAGTTGGTCCGCCGAGTTCTTTTAGAAAGAATTCCATGGGTTTAGAGCGGCGTAAAACCGGAGAGTGTCCCTGCTGTTGCGGGCCTGCGTCCGTGTTTTGTCGCCCAAAGCAGGGAAGACCTTCACGATGGTGATTGGTCTACCCTGTGTTTTGGCTGGAAGGGGGTTGTGTTGGACCCGGCCCTTCTGGCAGGTTCACCCCCGAGACTTTTTGCTTTTTATGGGTGACTTGGTGTAATGATTTTTGGGTTTCTGCGCACTTTACCGCTGTGTCCCAGGGTAAAGTGCGTGCGTGTGTTGAGGTTGGCCTGCCCTCCCATAGGAATGCATGGGGGAATGTATGTGTCCTGGTAGTTCCTGATGCGTGGGGTGTGCAGGCCCGTGTTTGGTATGTGCGGACTCGTGTGAGTGAATGCTGCGCGATGATGTGTGCGGCGTGCATGTACCTAGTGTGGAAGTGCCACTTCTAGAAGTGGGCACTTCAGTGTGCAGTATGAAATGTGTGGCTTGTCTGGCGATTGGCTGGTGAGGTCATGTGACGGTCTAGGGAAATCCCCAGGGTCAGGAGGAGTCACCCAGTGGTGAATAGGGAGTTAGCATATTGATGGCAGGGGAGGAGTATACCTGGGTCCTGAATAGGACAGGGCTTTCCCCACACACTGCTGGCTCCGGCCCCTGTGGTGCGTCTAATGACCCTAGCCCTGCCAGTGAATAGGGAGAGGGGCTGAGCAAAACAAAGTGCTCAGGAACCAGATGTAACCAGTTTGCCCCTTCCCTGCACCTTCAGACAAAGACTTTGTACTGTATAAAAAGGGGCTGTGTCCCCTTACATTTGGTGTTCTCTTGCAGGATCATCTGAGGGGGGGCCTGCTGCTGCTGGGCGCCAGGAGAGACCGCCACTGGGGACTGCCTCCCTGCTGGAGGGCCCTGTGTGCTGGCTCTGGCCCCAGCCTTTGCCCCCCCACTCTTGAAGGACTTCTTTACTGGACCTTTTTGTTGATCTGCAGCGCCTGGGAGCGCTCCTTGAACTTTGTAGCGCTGTGCGCGCTGTTTTCCTGGACTTGCTATCTTTGTAGCGCCGGGGAGCGCTTGTTGGGCTTTATAGCGCTGGGAGCGCTGTGCGTGGCTTTATAGCGCTGTGAGCGCTTTGATTCTGCTTGCGGGTGCCCACCCCGCTTATTGGCGTTTATGACGAGGGAGCCTACCCCTCTTATTGCTGAGGTTTTCGATCACCGCTGCAGCCCGGTCCGGGGAAGCCCGGAAGTCAGGCAGCCTTCGTTGAGACGGGGGCGGGACTTCGAAGCAGGAAGCAGGCGGGAGCCTACCCCGCGCTCCTGCGTAGGCCCCGGGTGAGGTGAAGTGCGCTGCCGCAGGGGACTCCCCTCCGTACGGAGAGTCCCGCAAGTGCCCGGGTGAAGCGAGGACGTCGTGGGAGGAAGCGGGCGGGAGCCTACCCCGCGCTTCCCCCAGGAGAGAAGGACTGCTGAGACGGCGGGGCCCCGAGGCACATTGTCGGTGCCTGCCCCGCCGCGAGAGAGCTGTCCTGACGCCGGAGTCCCCAGAGAACAGCCCGGTAAGTGGTGAAGGGCTGGGGGACTCCATAGGTGTGGGACTCTGACGAACCAGAGACCTGGTCAAGGTCTGAGCGCGTTGCTCACGAGCCCTGTGAGGCTCCAAAACGGGGCGTATTGGTTTCTGAGCCCCGTGGCTCCAACGGAGGGGCAAAGTGTTGATCACTCGAGCCTAGAAGGCTCCAGGAGGCTATCATTGTTGTTTAGAGCCCCGAGGCTCTAGGGGGCATTTCTTAGTGAGGAGAGCGGCCCCGGAAGGCAGCGGGCCGCTCCTACGTGTCCCAGGGCACATTGGTGGTGCCCATGCTCAGTTCTACAGCTGCCCAGCACTTAGTGGGCAGCTGCACCGTTTAGGTGGGGATAATTTACATTCTGGCTTGCGCAGCTGGCGCAGCCTTACCGGACACAGGGCGTCTTAGCCCTGACAAGGCCAGTTGGCCTAGGGACTGCCACAGGTGGTGGCTCATGTGAGTTTCACACTAATGTTCCTACCTGCACCTCTGAATGTATTTTTTGATGCATCATGTGTTTCCTTTTATGACACCGCTGAATGTAGGTTCTGCATCATGTGTTTTCTTCCAGAACACCGCTGAATGTTTTATGCGTCATGTGTTCACCTGCCGGCACCTCTGAATGAGTTATGCGTCATGTGCCATGTTCTGCACCTCTGAATGTTTTATGCATCATGTGTAATGTGTGTTTTCCCATACAGGTATTGTGATACCTAGGTGGTAGTGTTCCCCTGGTACCGGCGGTACTAGGGAGGTTCTGAGTCCCTGCATGATAGTCTCCTAAAGTGGTTAGGGTTGCGTAGGTGGTCTTTCTTGTTACCAGTAAGTACTGGTTGTGTGCTATATATGTTATTTTTGTGCTACAGTAATTTTATATTTGGTGCTAAGTGCTAAATATCAAAAAGTGCTAATTCTTGACAGTGGTCCATGTGGCCCTGTCCCCTGTATATATATAATCCCTTGTAAATTCTGCCCGTGCCTGTTGGCACATTGTAAAGTGTGTGCTTTTATCTAATGTGTTGTGTATAATACAAAGGCTATTTTTATAGAATACCTTGTGTGGAGTTTCCTTTGTGGTGGGCCTTGGGTGTTGTTGCTGGGTGCGCGCGCAAACGCTTTACACATCGCCTCAGAGATAAGCCTGACTGCTCGTGCCAAGCTACCAAGGGGGTGAGCAGGGGTTATCTTTGGCGTGTAACTCCCCAGCCCTGACTAGAGTGGTGGTTTCTGTCTGGCTTTGGCGCAAGCCCTAGCCAACCAGAAATCCCATTTCTAACACCATCCATATAGGAGAGTAGGATCTGCTTCACATGGGTACCCCCAGTTTTTGCTGGTGTTTTACTGTTTTTCGACCTTAGTCTGGCTGTGGCCCTGCTAATCAGGACCCCAGCCTAGCTGCTTCCTCTCTAAAATGGTTTCCATGTACATTAGGTACATTTCTAGTTGGATTCTGGAGTGCCTTATAAGCCACTTGTATATGGTATACTATGTACCTAGGGCATAGGTACCTCAGAGGCCTACTAGGGGCTGCAGCATGTATTATGCCACCCCTGGGAAGCACTCCAAAATGACATCACAGGTCTGCTACTGTAGCCTGGGTAAGGTGGTGCATGCACCCCTTACTGTGGTATAGGCTACCTATATCACTACCATTGCACACACATATGAAACCTATAAGTCACTCCGATGGCGGGCCTTAACAATCCTGAAGGCAGAGTGCTTGGTTTTTATGTGAGAGGTTGCCCCTGCATGAGCAGAGCCCCTCTGCAGCATTCGGAGTACCTCCTCTGATGCTGTTGGTGGTGCAGCCTGACCTTATACTCTTAAGTGCATTATAACCTTGCGGTATATGCTAACTTTGGGATGGCTGCACGGAAACATGTCGTGTTTGGTGTAAAATGCTTTGGAATATAACCCCCCCTCCAGTTCTGGCGCCGGGGATAGCATTCCACCCTTCTAGAGGGAGAGACATGTTCACACTGGTCTAACCCGGTAGGACTTTCTGCAGCACTCCAGCAGGGGAGGCCTGGACAATAAGTTTTCTGTCCCAGATAGGCAGATGTGTATTGGGGCTGGGCGGGAGCACTCTCTGATTCTTTAAAGTCCTGCACTGGGGGCACACTTGGTGTCCCTGTGCATAGTCGAGGTCAAACCGGTTGCAGGGGCTACCTGCCCCTGCTCTGGCGCAAAACTTGATAAAGGAAATGGGTGTAACCACTCCTCTTTCCAAACTCTCCCATAGGTGGGTCCCAAGAGTATGTCCAACCTCCAAACTTAGTATAAGTATGGGAACCCAGTCCTTGCGACTTTAGATTTCCCTGGATGAAACGCTGCAATGTATATCCTCGATCTTCGACGTTCTATTTCGACTAGAAGACTGAAGAAATCTCCCTTGGGGTCAAGAAATGACTCCCCTGCTTGGCAGGCACCAAAGAAGCAACTGACCTCTCTGCATCGCAGAAGCTCCCTCCGGACGCCGAAGTCTTTGCATCACCAGAGGTGGATTTCCAGACTTCCTCGCGGCTACCCTGAGTCCACAGCAAAGCTGAGGCCCATGGCTTTCGTGGGTAACATGGAACCGTGACCCCTGGACACCGTGAACTTTTGCAGCTCCATCTTCTTCCTGGTCTTCCTTGAAGTTGTGCTTTGCGCTCTGAGTAGCCTCAGCCTTGAGCACCTTTTGCACTGAAGATTTCTGGCCTCCACTCCATGACATCATCCATGTGATAAATTAGTACACCTTCTCACACCCTAATAGAACCTTTGATACACCAACTCAAAATTTCAGACGGCCATTTTGAAAACCATAGATCCTCCAATACCAATAACTACATACCCGCTCATTGACTCTTAGGTCTACATACACCTCCACTCACTCACCTGTACAGTCACTCATACTTACAGTCACTCCGTACAAGACTATCATATGCATTTATACACATATATAGACACTCACACACTGCCAATCATCCATTGAGGTACTGACACACCTAGTCAGTTGTGCAAATAATTAATCACCTATACAGTTAAACACACTCAAGTTCACTTACTCATAAAAATACTAAAACGTTTTGACACTCTTATTCAATTACTAGTACAAGCACACACTCATCCATACAGCCACTCCCACAATCACACACTCTCACATATAGATAGTTATATACTCTTATACACATGTACACTGTGTTTCACATATGTAGTTACTGACACATGTACAACTGAGATATACATTCAATCACTAACACACTCATACATACACTCACCCAACCATACAGTCCATCACAGTTGCACTTTTAAAACCATGCACCCATAGAATCACCCACTCACACATCTATGCACAGAGTCACACACACCCCACCCACACAAACACTCAGGCACCCATACAGATACTCAAGCCAACCAATCAATAACCCATATAGACACTCATATAGCTATTCACAAAACCATGCAGCCACTTAAACTCCAACATACAGACACATACAGACATTCACACAGTTTAGTAACTAGTCTGCAGTAAGATACATTTAATGACTCACTTATAGAGTCAGTTACGCACCTAGAAAATCATCCATTCACACACTTGTACACCCACTTATTCTTCAACAGGCCTTTCCCTATATATATTAAACATATTAAAACTGTTCAGAAACACATACTCAATGGATGATGTCATCAGTGATGTCATCAGTGATGTCATTTGAGATGTCATCAGTGATGTCACTGACCATGTCATGAGTGGTGTAATATGTGACTTCATCAGCAGTGCATTGCGGGGGTGCGAGTTATAGTTAGCTGAGCTAACTATAACAGGGGAATTTCTAGGGTTTTGTACGAGGGAAATGTCCAGCTAACGATAACGCCCCTGAAACCTATGGTTTTTTCAGTGAATTTCTAAGGTTTTTTAAATGCCAATTCCTAATTATAACATGCATGAAACCTATGGTTTTTTCAGTGAATATATATATATATATATATAAAAAGTAAAATAAAATAAGATTGAGGTACATTAGACTTACAAATTTTCATTTAAAAAACCTTTGAAATTCACCGGAAAAACCACAGGTTTCAGGCACGTTATAGTTAGAAATTAGAATTTAAAAAAAACATAGAAATTAAGTGAAAACAACATAGGTTTCAGGAACTTTATAGTTAATTGGACATTTCACTCGTGCAAAACCATAGAAATTCCGGTGTTGTAGTTAGTTCAGCTAACTATAACTCGCCCCCCCGAAATGCACTGCTGATGACATCACATATTACATCATTTATGACATGGCCAGTGACATCACTGATGACGACTCAAATGACATCACTGATGACATAATTCACGTGAAAATCTGATGCACCTCCTCACACCTGAATATAACCTTTGATACACCCACTCTAAAATACAGACTACCATTTTTGAAAAAAAAGACACATCAATACCAGTTACTAAACACGCACTGACTGATTCCTAGGTCTACACACACATCTACTCATTCACCCATACAGTCACTCATACATGCAGTCACTCATCAATACAGCACTATCATATGCACTCAAACTCCTATACAGACACTCACACACTGCCACATATCCAGAGTTACTCACACACTTAGTCAGTCATGCAAAAAATAAATCATACTTACATTTACTCACCTATACAGTTATACAGACACAACCTCACTTATTCATACAGATACTAACACATAATTACTCTCTTATAAAATCACTGATACAAATACACGCTCATCCATTCAGCCACTTTCACAATTACTGACTCTCACATATAGTTATTTATATACACCATCACTCACATATTCTGCCTTTTACATATGTAGTTACTTGCACATGTACCACTGAGACATCCATTCACTCAACAACACACCCATACACACACTCACCCACCCATACAGCTGTTTCCACATGTACTCTTGAACCCATACACCCAGTGAATCAACCACTCACACATCTATGCACAGAGTCACACACCTCCCATCCACCCACACACACACTCAGGCAGCCATACAAATACTCAGGCAAGCAATAAATAACCCATAAAGACACTCATGCAGCTACTCACCAACCCATGCAGCAGCTTACATAACAACCGACAGACTGATACAGACTTTCACACAGTTTAGTCACTAACCCATGCATTCAGTAAGACACATTTAATCATTCACTTATACAGTCAGTCACATGCCTACTAAATCCTCCATACAGACACTTATACACCCAGTCATTCCTCAATACAGCTTGGCATATATATAAAACAAAATTATACTTTACAGAAACACACAGTCACTGGATGATGTCATCAGTAAAGTCATTTGGGATGTCATCAGTGATGTCATCAGTGATGTCACTGACCATGTCATGAATGATGTAATATGTGACGTCATCAGCAGTGCATTGCGGGGGCGTGAGTTATAGTTAGCTGAACTAACTATAACGGCAGAATTTCTATGGTTTTGAACGAGTGAAATGTCCAACTAACTATAACGTTACTGAAACCTATGGTTTTTTCAGTTAATTTGTATGGTTTTTTAAATGCTAATTTCTAACTGTCAGAAATGAGAGCCAGGCAGAACCCACCACTCTAGTCAGGGCAAGGAAGTTACACGCCAAAGATAACCCCTGCTCACCCCCTTGGTAGCTTAGCACGAGCTGTCAGGCTTATCCCGGAGGCAATGTGTAAAGCATTTGCACACGCACCCAGCAACAACATCCCAGGCCCACCACAAAAGAAACTCCACACAAGGTTATATATAAAAATAGCCTTTGTATTATTATAACACATTAGAATGGTATTCACACAATATACACTGTGCCAACTGGCACTGGACAATATTTACAAGGGATTATTTACAACTGACAGGGCCAACTGGGCCACTGTCAGTACCATCGTCAGTACCATCACAAAGTGAACTTAGTAAAGGTAGAATTTAGCATAAACATAGAACACAACCAGTACCACTGGTAATCACTGCACTTAGCATCAGCCTGTAACATCAACTACATTAGGCTCAGTCTTACATCAGGCGCAAAACGCATTATACGCCAACCTCATCAGTATAACCATATTATACAATTTTCTCACAAGTCTAAACGCATTAGACTCTAACCTCCTCAGCATAACTCATCTTAGGGAATAACTCTCACTAGCATAAACCATTATATGCGACCCAACCTCATAATCATAACACACATTTAGAGGTATCAACACAGGGTGCGTAAATCATTCTACATGAATCACATTTCCTAGCACCCAAAATCACAGTAGGGCCTGGCGCCCTATAAACCTAACAATCCCCCCTGGCCAAATGGCCATCTCAGAAAGGGGCTCAAATGCCCTATGACCCCGAGTCAGGGATGCTGCCTAGGCAGCGAAGGTCAAGGGTGCGCCATTGCGCAAACCTAAACATTGCAGCTGGCACTAAGTGCTGCGCAGCTGTGCAGGAAGATGGGGGCGAAGGAGTGCGTCTCACTCCTGACGTAGAAGACATGTCCCCAAATAAAGAACAACCGAAACGGAGCAGCTGCCCACTACTTGATGGGCAGCTGTGAATGTTAAAAATGTGGCAGGGGCTCTCAATGGCCCTCGAAATCAATGTGCCCAATGTGGGAGTCACACGGGGCTCTGTACAAAAATACTGCACATGTTGGAGCCACACGGGGCTCTGAAAATGCTTATGCCAATGTGGGAGCCACACGGGGCTCTGCAACCAAATAATGCCCCCAAGAACGTGGCGCGCACTGGTGCTGGAAATAATTATGCGCATGGTGGAGCCAGGCACAGGCTCTAAAAAATGAACATGTCCCCTTTGTTGGAGCCACTCGGGGCTCTAGAACAGCAATGCCACTGTGGAGCCACGTAGGCTCAGAAATGAGATGCTCGTCGTTGGAGCGGCCCACTGCACACACGGGGCCACTCTGACTCGGCGCCTCTTACGGGCCCCTTAACAAAACCTGCTCCCTCGAGGAGGGGGAGTGACTGGCCCATGTCCCCTGCCCAACCCTAACTCACCGGGCTCCGGCGCAGGGCATTCCTCGGGTCAGGCGGCCGCCACGCTTCACCCGGTCCCCCATCTCGGGACCGGGACTTAAGGGATGGAGCCTTTGCGGCTCCTACAAAGAATCCTTATCCCTTCACCCGGGCCCCATCCTGGGACCCGGGGCTTTGCTCTGGAGCCGCAGGGCTCCGGATGGCATCTCGGCGGGCGGGGCTTCTGGACTCCAGTGAGGCCCCACCCAGGTCCCAGGCAATCTCTGCCTGACTTCCTCCACGGCCTCCGGCCGTGATGGTGAGACGCGGGGTGGGCTTCCATTTTTAAAATAAAGGCAGAAGCGGAAAATGAGGGGTAGGCTCCCTCTAAATTCAAGATATAAGGCGGGGAGGGCACCTGCTCCATCCATAAAGCAAAGTCACGGGGTGGGCACCCGCACACTAATCAAACGAAGCAAGCGAAGACGCAGGGTGGGCACCTGCGCACGATAACTGCAAGTAAGCGGAGTGGGCACCCATGCTGCCGGCGTCACGGGGGAATCCCTATTCTGGGGATTCTCACTCTCTCTCTCTCTCTCAGCAGCGCGACGCTGCACAGCCCCAGCTCCTCTTCCTGGGGAAATTAGAGGACACAGAGCACAGCTCTCCCAGGGTGCCCAAAAAGGTTGCAAATAAAGTCCTGGGGCAAAGAAAATAAAGTCAAAAAGGTCCCAGAGGTCTTCCAGGTATCCAGAGGCTGGGCAGTGCCCAGGGAGGCAAGCCTTCCCCTGCGCCCCAGCAGCAGCACGCCCCTGGTAGTTTCAAGTCAAGAACAAGAACATTTTCATGGGGTCACAGCCCCTCTATTTATATCAGCAAATCCTTTGTTTTACAACTGTAGGGCAAGGGGAGAACCAGATACAACTGGGTCAGGAGCACTTGAGCACTTTGTTTTGCTCAGGCGCTCTCTTCTATTCACAGGACAGGCCAGGGACATCAGACGCACCACAGGGGGTGGAGCCAGCATTGCGGAGGGAAGGCCCAGCCCTATTCAGGTCCCAGGTGCAACTCCTCCCTCCCATCTAGCTGCTGATCTCCCTATTCACCACCGGGCAGACTCACCCTGGCTCCTGGAATTCCCAAGCCCTGTCACTCAAACTCCAGACAGGCAATTCACATCATACAGCACACAGACATGCCAACCTATAGAAGTGGCACTTCTCCTATAGTTATAATAAATCCGAGCACATCATTGCGCAGCATTTATTCTTGCGAGTTCGCATATACTAAACTTGACCCTGCACTCCTCTCACACCAGGAACTACCATGGATACACATATCCCCCATGCATTCCTATGGGATGGCAGGCCTATCTCACCACATGCACTCTACACTGGGCCACAGTGCTAAAGTGTGCAGAGGCCAAAAATCATTACCAATATGTCAGAGCTTAAGGCAAAAAGTTCAGGGGTGAACCTGCCAGAAGGTTCAAGTCCAACACTAACTATAATGTGCCTGAAACCTATGGTTTTTTCAGTGAATATATGTCATATATATATATATTACCTACTGGCGGTCGCCCGTAGGTAGTTATAGTTAGGACCTATTTTCCATAGGAAATCCACAACATTCTATTTGCAATAACTTTGGTGACGAATCTTCGCAAAATATTCAAAACATATGGCCTGCTCTGGTCCGCTCCTATCCTGAAAGTCTGGGGGTGATTCATCAAGCGGGGCCGGGAAAAATGGGGGTCCCAAAACGTGTTTTCCCCATGCAATTTCCTATAGGAACCTTTAGCCGCAGCTACAGCTCGAACTGCTGAACAGAATTACACCAAATTTGACAAAGAGGTAGCCCATGGTTCAGACTCGTGCCATTTTGTTAAATGGTGTAAATCCGTTCAGTAGTTGCTGAGAAAATCAAAAGTAAAATCACTTATATATATGGCCGCGGTGAATCTGCGCACCCTGTGCGCACCCTGCGCGCACCCTATAGATCACGAGCTGCATGCTAATTGGCTGTCAACTGGCTCCAAACCAGGAAGTGTTGGCTGCCATTTTGTGCCTCGTAGAACTGAGGCACAAGAAATCAGTGCAACAAGTGCACAAAACTTAAAAAGGGGGCAGGGTAGAAACTCCCCGACCCACTAGGCCTGCTTACGGGGTCCGACAAGGACCCCTAGGGCAAAACCCCCCCCTTTTTTTTAAAAAAAAAAGGCAAAATCCGCGCAGGGTGTGCGGATCCTGCCGTGAAAAAAAAAAAAACGATCTGCATCTTTAATAGTTAGCCCCCGGGGGCAAAAATATTTAATGTAATGGGGGGCTCAGAGGGGCCTCCCAGCCCCGAGGACCGCCTCCCCCTGGGGCTTTTATGAAATATGTGTGGGGGGGCTCACAGCCCCCCTTAGCCCCGGGACCACCACACCCAGGCTACAAAATAGATGGGTGTGGGGGGGCTCAAAGGCCCCCACCAGCCCGAGGGATCGCCACTCCCCAGGGCATCACTAGTAAATGAGTGGGGCGGCTCAAACGCCCCCCAAGCCCTGGGGACCAACCTCCCGGGGCTTTGTACATTGTGGGAGGGGGGCCACACATCTCCCCTCCTGGAGCACTCGAGGGCCCTGGAGTCCACCACCCTCCAGGGCCGGCTCCTGCAGTGTCCCGGGTGCCTAAAATGGAGAGGAAATAACAATAAAAAAAAGCAGGGTTTCACCCGTTCTTTTAAATGAGGCCCCTAATGGGCAATGTTTTGTTGCTAATTCAATTATTGTATTGCGGGGTCTCTGTAGGATGGTGGTCTTAATTTCACATGTGAATTGGGCACGGAAGGGCACAAAGGCGTTTTGCAGTGTAGGAGAGCGCCACCTTCCCGGGTATTGTTTACTAATTGTTCGGGGGGTTCGAGGCCAACTTAAGTCTGGGGATCGCCATACTCCGGGTCTTTATTTAAATATGCAGGGTGGGCCTCGGTAGTACCTGAAGCGTCGGTGGCCCTAGGCAGTGCCTTATTTGTCTGTAATCACACGGGCAGTACTTATGGAGCTATAAAGTGATACACGCATAAAACATTTGCAGTTGTACAATTACCCAGGCTACATTTGTCTAACAGTTAGTTATATTATGTTTTGTAGGTGCACTCTAATATTAAATAATGTTGTCTTTAAAATCTCCTATAAACAGATGATTATCACAATAAATAATAGTGTTGTCATAAAAAGAAGACCTATACACTCAGTTATTTATTTAAAAAAAATAAGTAACCTTTATTAAAACAGAAATAAATAGAAATGTAACTTTAATAGAACAGTATATTTAAAAAAAAAGTGTGGGTTGGACTCAGCGAAGGAAACCTGCAAGACAAAAATGAAACCTAAGTATGTGTGCTATGTGGACGAGGCAAAGAATGCTAGTTCGAATGAAAGGACCATAGTGAAAATAGAAGGTAGGGGCAGTGGGTGGAAGGGAGAAGGGGAGGGAGAGTCAAAAGAAGAGAGGGAGGAGGAGACAGAGTGCTGGCCTACTGCACCCACTACTCACTGTTCACCTCCTGTCACCCGTGTGTCTGGGACGCTGGGGTCCGCGAGAAAGAGTGCGGTCCAGCAAGTCCTTAAAATGAAACAGAGATATGAATGAGGTGAGCTTGTCTGCACCTGTGCTCCCAGGCTGCTGCACCCCAACCCCTCCCCCCACACTGTGCTCAATTGAGGCTCCTGCGCACCGAGGCTTTACTGCTTACCTGCCACAACGGGTGTGTCCAACGACGTGTCAGTGCAAGCTCCAACTCCGGGGAGCCTCTCTGAGGGTGGCACAGCAGGTCTCCGGTTGGGGACCGTGTCTTGATACCACGATGGAAGGCGTCAGTATGCCTAGGGCATCATTACGGGGTGAGCACCCGTTCCGTCCATTTTGGCACCACTAACCCAGTGTCTGAAAAGGGAGAAATACTATAATGTTGGGAACGTCTTGAGGGAAATGAAGGTTTATTTCAAGTTTAATAGAGAACACTAGTGCATCCTTCCTTCTTGAAGTACGATCTACGAACTGTTAGTGGTAATCGTGGTTCAAAGAGGAGTGGGAGTACAAGAGAATACATAAGGTTAAACAATAATATGTTATGCCAACGTTCACATACAAAGGAACAGAGCACATGCTAGAAACATAATGTGCACGTGTAATGCAGTGGCGCAAGCCTGTGTGCATGTACACTTAGTAATCAGCTCACTACAGTGCCCCAAAAGCCAACGCCACCTGTCCGTAGGAAAAAGGGTGGGGGAACAAGAGAGCTGTTGTTAAGATTTTACCTAAACAAGCGAGGAGGATTCTCACTGGTGTGTTCCACGACGTGTTGGTTCGGGGTACGTTTGTATGGTAGACCAGGTCTCCAAAATGGTATGGTGTCTTGATATTGCCATGGAAGGTGTTAGAATGCTCAGGGCATCATTGCGGGGAGATCTCCCGCTCAGCCCGTCTTGAGCCAATCAATGGAATTTCTGTAAAGGGAGAAATATTTTAATGGTGGAAACGTCTGGAGGTAAATGAAGGTTTATTTTAAGCTTGATAAAAAATAGGAGTTGAGTGCACCCTTCGTTTTTGAAGTACGATCAACCAACTGTTAGTGGTAATCGTGGTTCAAAGAGGATTTGGAGTGCACGAGAATACACAAGGTTAAATAATCATATGTTATGGCAAGGTGCACCTACAAAGGAATAGAGCGCATGCTAGAGGTATAATGTTTGCGTGTAATGCAGTGGCGGGAGCCTGTGTGCATGTATACTTAGTAAGGAGCTCACTACAGTGCCCTGAAAGCCAACGTCATGTGTCTGTAGGGCAGTGCTGCTCGCTGGCTCAGGTCTACAGTAAGGTCCAGCAGGTCCTTAAAATTAGACGTATGTGACAGAATGAGGTCAGAGATCACATCATTACGGAGGGCAACATCGTTTTTTCGCACTTGTGCACTCAGGGTGATGCACCCCACCCTTCCTGCAGAACCGCCGTCAACAGGTGTTTGTAGGGCAGTGCTGCCCGTAGGCTCAGGCCTACCTTATGGTACAGTTGGTCTTTAAGATGAGACAGAGATGTGACTGAATGAGGTCAAAGATCCCATCATAACACATGGCAATATCGCTTATTCGCATGTATGCAGTCTGGCTGATGCATCCCACCCCTCTCGCAGCACCGCAATGAAGAGGTGTCTGTAAGGCAGCTCTGCCTGCTGGCTCAGGCCTACAGTACGGTCCAGAAGGTCTTTAAAATGAGACAGAGCTGAGACTGAATGAGATCAAAGTTCACATCATTAAGCCCGGCAATATCGTTTGTTCGCACCTGCGCAGCGAGGCTGGTGCACCCCACCCCTCTCGCCGCACTGCACTCAATTGGAGGCCCTGTGCACCTAGGCTGCTCTGCTTACCTGCTGTAGTTGATGTGTGAGCAAACACTACAGGCAGCAGTGCTCACAAATCAGATGGAGTGTTGATTGCAGGAGAGTGTACACCTCATGGATCCCTTTTGAAGACGACGGAGAGTAGGTCTCACAACTTACAGCCAGTGTTATTGCTGTTCTTGCTAATAAGGCCCTATAACTTAAGAAAGAATGAGAGAGAGGAAGAGACAGAGAGAGAGAAAGTGTGAGAGAGAGAAAGGAAGAGATGGAGAGGGTGTATTGACAATGGAGAAAATCTTCGCAGCTCACCTTTCTGCCACGGGTGTGTGTCCAACCACGTGCCGGGTCATAGTACACCCTCAACTTTAGTGATCTGAAAGATAGTATAGAATTAGTAAATGCAGAGTACATACAACTGCACATGCATAATTCTCAGTTTCGCCTCTGCGCACCCAGGCTGCTGCACCCCATCAACTCCCACTGCAAGGAGGTGTCTGTGCGCTCTTTTGCTCCTAGGGTGATGTACCCCATCCACTCCCACTGCCCAGCGGTGACTTCCCATTCCTGCGCACCCAGACTGCTGCACCCCATCCACTCCCACTGCCCAGAGGTGAGGGCCTGTTCCTGTGCACCCAGATTGCTGCACTCCATCCACCCCCACTGCTTGGAAGTGACTGCCCATTCCTGCGCACCCAGACTGCTGTACCCCATCCACTCTCACTACCTAGAGGTGTTTGCCTGCTCCTGTGCACTCAGGCTGCTGCACACTATCCACTCCCACTGCCCAGAGGTGACTTCTCACTGATGCAAAAGAAGCTTCTATGCTCACCTTCTGCCACTGGCGTGTGTGAAACAGGATCCACCATGTGCCGATGCAACCTTCTCAGGTATTGTCAGGATGGCCATGCATCATCACAGGTTCTGCAGGCGTTGAGCTCTTGTGGTGTTGGGGGGATGCCAATTCGTGAAACACAGCCTGTTAGATAAAAAGCAAGATACATTCACTGGCTGCTGTTGCTGGTGCTGCGGAACGCATTCCTTGTGTCTGCCTCAGGGCAGGGGGGTCGCGATCCTTACTTCAATTGCTATGCGCAGATACGGGTGTGGGGCCACGCCAGTGCCGAGCAGTGGGGGAACCAGTGGTGCGCACGCACCACAGAGGAGTGGGGGAGGGAGCGCAGCAGCAGAAGCGAGGCAAACGCACGCTGCTGCGTGTCCTAGTCACCGTCGGGAATGGGCATTACAAAGGAGGGACATGCACCCGCCTTTGCCCAATCACGTGACTTTATTATTTTTTAAAACACGCGAAAGCCAATGCCTGATGGCGAAATCTGATCACACACACGAGCGTGTGGTTAGCTTTCAAAACCCCATACTAATGGGCTCTCATTGCAACGCATGCGCGAGCCCTAAAAAAACAGAGAAAGGAAAGGTTACCAAAATAACATGGTAAATTTAAGGGTACAAAGTATGAAAGAATAAATACTCAACTACTTTGCTACAGATGTGGAAGCGACGGACATTTGGCTGACTCTAAAAACGGTCCTGCTATTGGAAAAAAAAAATCAAAATGCAATAAGGCAGGGTAATGGCAGGGTATATACAACTGCGTACGCCTAAATCACTGCGTCGCCTTTCTGTATCTGGACTGCTGCACCCAACCCCCGCCCGCCGCCCAAATGTTTCATGCCCGCCGCTGCGCACCCAGGCCTCACTGCTCACCTTATCATGGACACGGCACCCTCCACATCATGCAGCCCGCTCTGCAACCAAGAAATCTCACATGTGGTGTTGAGTCCTGATATGGCCATGGGAAAGGACATACTCGTGCACCCATCATCATCGCAGGTTGCTCACCCACTCAGTCCTTCCGGTGCTACTACCTCCATGACCAGTGAGGCCATACACGTGGCAGTAGGCCCCCCTGTTGCATGTCTCAGGCCTACACTGCGGTCGAGCAGGGCGCACAAGACCTGTGACCATATCACTACAATGAAAACCTGGGCCATGTAGCATTGTCGTCCCTCCCTGTAAGTGTAAGTGGAGTGGGCTGGCCTGGTGTATGCTAGTTCTGCGTGAGGCTGTATACAATGACTCCAGAGCTCTGGGCGTGGTTCCGTCCTGGGCTGTATGAGGAATCAACTGATGCAGGTGTCCCTGTTGTAGTGCTGCCATCACCCAGGCCACAAGCGCCAATGTGACACCCTGTGACCCAAGTCCTATAACGTTGCCAACATGGAAGGTACGGGGAATCACTGACCCTACATTCATCCATAGTTCCACACATGAAAGATGGTGGACATGACGCATTTGTGTGGATATGAATGTTTATTGCACATTCACTAGAGTGTTGTAGCTGTAGCAATACAGGGCCAGGGATAGTTCAGGTTGCAGTTTTTGGCACATGGAGGGCAGCTAATTAGAGCGAAGCTCGTGGTCAGAGTTCGGCTGCGCCAACATATGTACTTATGTGGTCAGTCGTTTAGACTGCCGAACTTGGTGCTGGAAACCAGGGTTCGAGCCTCGGGGTCATGTCCACATCCTGTGATTGTGGTTAAATCACGGAATCTCCGCGTGCCTAAATGTGTAATGTAAATACGGTGCTCATGTAAAGCGCTGAAATACTTTTGGGTCGAGTTCGCGCTATATAAATATGCAACAAAAAAAATAACTTCGGCAATCCCCACTCACTTATAAATTTACTATACAGTTTTCTTGCAGTACTCTAATGATCCATTCTCTACGTTCATACTTGTACAATGAGCGAGAGAAAGTTACATAACCGGAATTTTTCCTACTGCCAGAGGTAACATGGTTGCATACGCGGTCTACAGAACAATGTAATGTGGTAGGGCCCAGGGGCAGCATCTTGCAAACATAATGAACACAAGGACACAGATAGATAGTTGAACTGGGTACGGGCACATGCGCTCGACTCCTTTTTATTACCAGGGTCACATGTCCAGTGATGTCTGTGCTAGGTGCATGTGGGGTGAGTGTAAATCAGCCCTCCGGGAATGGTTGGTGCTGGTAACAAATACAACAATAATCATCGGATCATGCACAGAGATTCAATCATAAAGGGACGGTGACTTGTGCTGCAGTAAGGTAGGGGCACTACATGTGAAATAATACACAAAAGAATCTATCATAAAGGGTCCATGACTTGTGGTGCACTGAGGTAGGGGCAGATCTGAAATCATACACAAAAGATTCTATCATAAAGGGTCCTTGACTTGTGGTGCACTGAGGTAGGTGCAGCAGATCTGAAATCATACACAAACGATTCTATCATAAAGGGTCCATGAGTTGTGGTGAACTGAGGTAGGGGCATCAGAAGCATTCAGTCAGTACCCAAGTACTTATGCAGTGAGCCAGGCCTTAGCACTCGGACTGCTTCAAACGCCAATCCACTATGCATTCAGTCCTCTAACCACCTACACACTTGTCTTTCACACCTTCAATTCCCTAGTCAGTATACCTACACTTCCAGCAAACACCCTGTCACTCCCCTTGCACTCCTCTACTGATCCATCCAGCACCATGTACTAATCCATTCACTTTGCCAAAACCCAACCACTTATAAATTCACCCAGGCACTCTCCTTGCAGTACTGTAATCATTCAGTCAGTACCCAAGGACTTAACCAGTGACCCTGACAAAAAACAATATTTCAGTTTCAATATTATAAAACACATTTTTATTTTCACTTATGTTAAAAATATATAAGGTAATTAAAAAAATAAAATATGTAAAATTAAACAGTTAAAAAACTGTAGGAAATCAGTATCAAAATAATATATATTACTATTATTACATTTAAAAATTATCATTTAAAAAATCTTCGAAATTCTCTGAAAAAACCATAGGTTTCAGACATGCTATAGTTAAGAATTAGCATTTAAAAAACCTATGAAATTCACTGAAAAAACCATAGGTTTCAGGCACGTTATAGTTAGGAATTAGCATTAAAAAAACCTTAGAAATTCACTGTAAAAAACATAGGTTTCAGGGCGTTTATAGTTAGCTGGATATTTCACTCATACAAAACCATTGAAATTCCTCCGTTATAGTTAGTTCTGCTAACTATAAATTGCGCGCCCGCAATCCACTGCTGATGATGTCACATATTACATCTTTCATGACACGGTCAGCGACATCACTGATGACCTCACTGATGACATCTCAAATGACATCACTGATGACATCACTGATGATATCATCCACGTGACAATCAGATACACCTCATCATACACTAGTATAACATTTCATCACTCACTGTAATATACAGGGTACCATATTTGAATCCATTGACACACCAATACAAGTTTCTAAAAAGCCACTCAGTGATTCCTAGATCTATACACACATCAAATCACTTACCTATAGATTCACTCAAACATGCTGTCAATGATCAATAGAACACTATCAAATATACTTATACACCTATATCGACATTACACACCAGCACACATCCTATTCACTTATGCAGTCATCCTACTGACTTATGCGAAAAATTAATCATACTTACATTTAGTCAGCTACACACTTATACAAACACCACTTCATTTATTCATATAGATAGTAACTCATACTTAGTGTGTTATAAAATCACTATTACAAGTATACAGTTTTCCATACTGTCACTCATACAATCACTGAGTCTCATGTATACTTATTTATATACAACAACTGTCACATACACTGCCTTTTATTTTTCTAGTTTGTGGGACAGGTACCATTGGGAGATGTATTTGCTCATCACCACACCTATAAAGATATTCGCTCACCCAAACAACTGTTATAACATGCAGTCTTAACATCATATACCTACTGAATCAACTATTCACATATCTTTGGGCAGTCACACACCCCCCACCACCCACACACACTTTCACTCTCCCATAATAATACTCAGTTAACTAATCAATAACTAATATAGACTTTCACGTAGCTAGTAACCACCTGGTGCAGTAGTTTACACAACAACTGACAAAGTGATACATATATTCACACAGTTTAGTCACTATAAAATATATTTAGTGAGACACTTTAAATTAGTCAAGTAAACAGTCAATCACACTGCTACTAAATCCTCCATCCAGATATTTATGTATCCACTAATTCTTCAATGCAGATTGCTATATATATAATACATATTTAAATAACGAACCGAACCACATTCACTGGATGATGTCTTCAGTGATGTCATTTGAGATGTCATCAGTGATGTCACTGACCAGGTCATGAATGATGTAATATGTGATGTCATCAGCAGTGGATTGCGGGTGCGCGAGTTATAGTTAGTAGAACTAACGATAACGGAGGAATTTCAATGCTTTTGTGCGAAGTAAAATGTCCAGCCCTGAAACCTATGTTTTTTTCAGTGAATTTCTAAGGTTTTTTAAATGCTAATTCCTAACTATAACGTGCCTGAAACCTATGGTTTTTCAGTGAATATATATATATCTCACAAAAACAACATAGGTTTCAGGCACGTTATAGTTAGGAATTAGCATTTAAAAAACCTCCGAAATTCACTGAAAAAACCATAGGTTTCAGGGGTGTTACAGTTAGCTGGACTTTTCACTTGTACAAAACCATTGAAATTCCCCCGTTATAGTTAGTTCAGCTAACTATAACTCGCGCGCCCGCAATGCACTGCTGATGACGTCACATATTACATCACTCATGACATGGTCAGTGACATCACTCATGACATCACTGATGACATCTCAAATTACATCACTGATGACATCATCCAGTGAATAAGTGTTTTTCTGAAAATTAAATATGTTTTATATATGTATATCTCAAGGTCGATGGAGGAATAAATGGGTATATAAGTGTCTAAATGGATGATTTGTTTTTGAAAAATTGATTGTGTAACTGACTGATTAAGTGTATCATAGTGAATACATGGCTTAGTGAGTAATGTTTAAATATGTATATATCTGTATCAGTCTCTCACTTTGTGTATAAGTGGCTGCATGGGTTGGTGAGTAGCTACATGGGTGTCTACATAGGTTATTAGTTGGTTTTTTGAGTATCAGTCTGAGTGTCTGCATGGTTCATGGGGGATATTACGTAGTGCATAGGTGCATGAATGAGTGACTCACTGTTTGTATGTGTTGAAGACAGCATGTGTGCAGGACTGTATGGGTGGATGAGTGTGTGTATGGGTGTGTTAGTGAGTGAATGACTGTCTCAATAGTGTCTTTATGAGTAACTACATATGTTTTAAACTAGTATATGTGACTATTGGTGTATATAAGTGAGTATATGTGAGAGTGAGAGATTGAAAGAGTTCCTGTATGAATAAGTATGTGTTTCTATAAGTGATTGTTTAAAAGACTAAGTATGTGTAAGTTTCCGTAGAAGTAAGTGTGCTTGTGTGTGTATAACTGTATATGCAAGTAAATGTATGTTTGATTGTTTATTAGCATGAGTGACTATGTGTGTGAGTAACTCTATGGATGAGTGGCATTGTGTAACAGGATGTATAGGTGTATGAGTACATATGATGAGTGAGTACTTGTATGAGTGACTGTATAGGACTGTTGGTGAATGAGTGGATGTGTATGTGGGTCTTAGAATTACTGAAGAGGTTGTTGTAACTGGTATTGGTATGTCCATTGTTTTGAACATTTTAGTCTCTATTTTGAATGTGTGTATCAAAGGTTATATTAGGGTGAGAGGAGGTCTGCCACTCTATCACAAGGATGATGTCATCAGTGATGTCATCAGTGATGTCATTTGAGATGTCATCAGTGATGTCATGAGTGATGTCACTGACCATGTCATGAGTGATGTAATATGTGACGTCATCAGCAGTGCATTGCGGGCGCGCGAGTTATAGTTAGCTGAACTAACTATAACGGGGGAATTTCAATGGTTTTGTACAAGTGAAAAGTCCAGCTAACTATAACACCCCTGAAACCTATGGTTTTTTCAGTGAATTTCTGAGGTTTTTTAAATGCTAATTCCTAACTATAACGTGCCTGAAACCTATGGTTTTTTCTGTGAATTTCAAAGGTTTTTTAAATGCTAATTTCTAACTATGCCTACAGAAACGAAGAAAAGTGCAGGAAGAAGGATAACGTGCAGAAAGAACAAAAAGAAGAGCAGAAAGAAGCCTTGTTGCAAAATCATCCTGTACCCTCAACTTTTTCAGACGGATACTGGTGGTAACTGAGTCTGACTAACCATTCCTAGGGCCAGTGCTATGTTAAAAGACACTTAGAATACAGTGAAAACACCTACATACACTAGGGTGTATGTAGGTGTTTTCAATCATGACTGAGAAAGATAATGTGAATTTACAGAAAAAATGCTCTCAGTTTAGCTTATAGATCACCTTCCAAACCTCTGTGGGAAAAGCATGAGAAAATAGTTTTCTCTGAAACCTGATTCATGATATCACAGCAGAAGGCTTTTTCACATGGTAAAATCACCTTACAACACACCACAATTCCTAAAATGGGTATGGTACCATCAACAAATGTTTTATAATGTAACTAAAGTCTTAAAACCTTCTATTAACTGCAATGCTTTGTAATGAGGTGCTATCATGTATACTGGTCCCAAGATGGCTGCCAACACTTCTTGGATGAAGTGCTGACAGCTAATCAGATCTCACCATGAGATGTGTGGTTAGGCTCCGCCCAGATATATATGTGATTTTACTTTTGATTTTCTCAGGAACTACTGAACAGACACCATATATGCAAAAGGCACATGCCTGACCTAAGGACTACCTCTTTGCCAAATTTCAAGTAATTCTGTTCAGCCGTTCGGGCTGTACCTTTGACTAAAGGTCCTATGGGAAAATGCATAGGGAAAACGCATTTTGGGACCCCCCTTTCTTCTCAGCCCCCGCTTGACGAATCACCGCGAGACTTTCAGGGTAGGAGCTGAGCGGAGGGCCCCATTAGTTTTGAAAATTTCACGAAGATTAGTCAACCGGCGCCAAAGTTATTCAAAATAGAATTTTCCGATACCCTATGGGAACTCGGTCCTAACTATAACTATCTACTGGCGACCGCCAGTAGATAATATATATATATGACATGCTTGCAAACTTCTGCGAGTCAACTGTATTCTGATAATACTACCTATACTACCGCCAGAAGAAGTGTTGGCAGCCATCTTGGGACCAATATACATGATAGCACCTCATTAAAAAGCCTTGCAGTTAATAGAAGGTTTTAAGACTTTAGTTACATTAGAAATCATTTGTTGATGGTACCATACTCATTTTAGGAATTGTGGTGTGTTCTAAGGTGATTTTACCATGTGAAAAAGCCTTCTGCTGTGATATCATGAATCATGTTTGAGAGAAAACTATTTTCTCATGCTTTTCCCACAGAGGTTTGGAAGGTGATCTATCAGCTAAACTGAGAGCATATTTTCTGTAAATTCACATTATCTTTCTCAGTCATGGGAGAATGAAGTCTGACATTCTCAGTAAAACATGTACATCCAGCAAGGGCAGAGACTGTCAGTTGATTCCTTTGTGTTCTACTGCAGCTTCCCAGAGTGTTCTAAAGAACAACTAGAGCGCTAACAGTCCTACTTATGACAAAAGTATGGCACACCTGAAGCCATCTTGGTTGGAATAAAGTGGTAACTCTTAAAACATTTAATTTAAAAAGGAACAAAATGAAGGGGTTCATTTTGCCATAGAAAGTATGATTAGTGCTGCAGAAAGAAAAGTTAGGGCACATTTTGAGTGACTTCTCAAATCCTCTTCTATTTCATTAAACAATTCTGACATGCAGACTGAAACATGCTCTTTCAATACCAGCAGCAGACTTCCCTGGTGAGCAGTAGCTTTACTACAGTGATCTAATAAGCAACTAGAGTGCTAACATTCTGAATTTATGGCAAATATGTGACACATCTGAATGCCTTCTTGATGGAATCAAAGTAAAAAACTGAAAGTTTTTCCTACTGAGGAGACTGTAGTAAATGAGGAAATTAGGAAACATCATAACAAATAAGTCTCCCAAAATGGCCACCAGAGACAAAAGAGCCCAAATGTAGCCCAAATATCACCGAGATGTAGCCCAAGTATAGCCCAATGACAGAATGTCCCAGAGTGTTCTAACGAACAACTAGAGCGCTAACAGTCTTACTTATGACAAAAGTATGGCACACCTAAAGCCATCTTGATTGGAATAAAGTGGTAACACTTAAAACATTTAATTTACAAAGGAACAAACTGAGGGGGTTCACTTTGCCATAGCAATTATGATTAGTGTTGCAGAAAGAAAAATTAGGGCACATTTTGACTTCTCAAATCCTCTTCTATTTCATAAAAAAATTCTGACATGTAGACTGGATCATACACTTTTAATACCAGCAGCAGACTTCCGTGGTGAGCAGTAGCTTTGCTACAGTGATCTAATGAGCAACTGAAGTGCCAACATTCAGAATTTATGGCAAATGTGTGACATATCTGAATACCTTCTTGATGGAATCAAAGTAAAAAACTGAAAGCATTTCCTACTGAGGAGACTGCAGTAAATTAGGAAATTAGTAAACTTCATAACAAATAAATCTCCCAAGATGGCCACCAGAGACAAAAGAGCCCAAATGTAGCCCAAATATCACCCAGATGTAGCCCAAGTATAGCCCAATGACAGAATGTCCCAGAGTGTTCTAACGAACAACTAGAGCGCTAACAGTCTTACTTATGACAAAAGTATGGCACACCTGAAGCCATCTTGATTGGAATAAAGTGGTAACACTTAAAACATTTAATTTACAATGGAACAAAATGAGGGGGTTCATTTTCCCATAGCAATTATGAATAGTTCTGCAGAAAGAAAAATTAGGGCACATTTTGACTTCTCAAATTCTCTTCTATTTCATAAAAATATTCTGACATGCAGACTGAAACATACACTTTTAATACCAGCAGCAGACTTCCGTGGTGAGCAGCAGCTTTACTACAGTGATCTAATGAGCAACTGGAGTGCTAACATTCAGAATTTATGGCAAATGTGTGACATATCTAAATACCTCCTTGATGGAATCAAAGTAAAAAACTGAAAGCATTTCCTACTGAGGAGACTGCAGTAAATGAGGAAATTAGGAAACTTCATAGCAAATAAATCTCCCAAGATGGCCACCAGAGACAAAAGAGCCCAAATGCAGCACAAATATAACCCAGATGTAGCCCACATGTAGCCCAGTGACAGAAGTGTGCAAAACACTTATTTTTTGTGTATTTGCAGTTTTATATAGTGCAGACATGTCAGGTATTGGAGTGCTTTACATGAGCATTGGTTACATCGCACAAGATCAAATTCATTTTGGTTGTAGACATGGGGAGATTAAGTGATTTGACCAGAATCACAGAATGTTGAGCTGAAGCAGAAACTCCAACCTGGTTCCCCAGTTGCAAAGTCTGCAGCTCTGGAAGTAACTCCACATCCTCTCCCCTAGGTGCAACATTTAATCAAGTGGTCAACTGGATAAAAAAACATAAAGATTACAAATAATTTAAAAGTTCTTTGTCGCTATTTGAAAATTCAGAAAATATGTCCTCATTTTAGTATTTTAGAGCACTAACCATCATTTTGATGCAAATAAGACCCTCTCATATATGTAATTTCTAAAGGAAATACTCTAGGTATTACAGTTTTGATTACATCAAGATGACGTCAGGCGTTCCACACTTTTGTAATAAATATAGAATGTTAGCAATCTAGTTGTTCATTGGGATACTGTTGAGAGGCAGAGGCCAGGGGCACGGACTCTGAAAATTGAAGGCAGGTAGGAGAGGGCAGAGGCAACAATTTGACCACACTGGGCAGGTAGGAAGGGCAGTGGCAGCACAACAGACTATGGAGGGCAGTGGAAAGGGGGGCAGGGGCAACAAACCAACAATACAGGACTGGCAAGAGAGGCTGTGGCAATATAATAGACCATTGTGGGCAGAAGGAAGAGGCAGTGGTAGTACAACCATACATGCCAACAGACCCGTTTCTGCCAGGAAACGTTCAATGTTTTTAAGCTCAAATGGGCTTTACTTGATTTGTCTCCTGTCTACAATCTCCTCTTTTTTAATGTAACTCAAAGGGGAAAATCAATACCCCAGTTTTTTTTCAAAATCTCCCTCTTACCAAGTTCAAAATGTTTGCAAGTATGGTACATTGGATCATGATAGGCAGGAGGAATTGGGGTAGGGACATGGACTCGGATAACAGAGGACAGGAGGGACATGGAGAGGTGCACCAAACTGACCCTACAGGGCAGGCATCAGGGAGTGCAGCACAACAATCCATGGAAAGAAATAGGGAGGGGACAGGACCATGCACATGGACAACAGAGAACAGAGGGGAAAGAGGCAATGGTAGCTAGCTGACCATAATGAACAGACAGGAGAGAAAGCTGCAGCATAACAGACCATAAAGGGCAGGAGGGACGGATCAGGGGCATTACAATGGAACAGGCAAACCAGGAGGGAGGGAATAGGGGTCTGCACATGGAAACAGAGGGCTGGGGTCAAGGGGGCAGGGCAGGAGCAGCAAGATGACCATGGAGGTCAGGCAGGATGGGCACTAGAAACAAGACACACCATGGAGAGCAACAATGAGACTATGATGTCATACACACAGACCATGGAGGGAAGGTGGGAGGGGGTCAGGGGCAGCAAGCTGACCACACAGGGAAGGTGGGAGGGGCCATGGCAGCACAGAAGACCATGCATGGACAATGGAGGACAGGAGGAAGGGGATAGGGGCATGGCATGTGGACAGGCAGTGTGGAGGTGGCAGGGACAGGTTACAGTCATCTGACAATGCTAGGCAGGTGGGAGGGGAGTGGCAGCTCAACAGAACACTCAGATTAGATAGGAGTGGCAGGTCCATGGAACATGGTGTGCAAAAAGGATGGAGCAGGGGCATGCACAAAGACATCGGAGAGCAGGGGAAAGGAGAATAGGGGCAGCAAGCTAAGCACAGAGGCTAAGCAGGAGGTCAATGATGGGCCATAGAATTGGGCAATGGAGGGCAGGAGGAGTGGCATGGTACATCATGCTAAAGGGAGGGCAGTGGCAGCACATCAGACCATGCATGGCAGGAGGTAGGAGACTAGTCCATGGATTCAGACAACAGAGGATAGGGAGGAGGTGGATGGGGCAGCAGGCTAACTGTTCAGAGAAGGTGGGTATTAGGAACTTTATTGTTTTTAAAATGTGTGTCTGTGCGAACTACTTAAAATATGAACAAGTTTGCAGCATAATCTCACTTTTATTCAGGAAGAAGAGGACGTTTGTGACTAAGTCTCCCAAAATGGCCACCAGAGACAAAAGAGCCCAAATGTAGCCCAAATATCACCCAGATGTAGCCCAAGAAAAGCCCAATGACAGAATGTCCCAGAGTGTTCTAACGAACAACTAGAGCGCTAACAGTCTTACTTATGACAAAAGTATGGCACACCTGAAGCCATCTTGATTGGAATAAAGTGGTAACACTTTAAACATTTATTTTACAAAGGAACAAAATGAGGGGGTTCATTTTGCCATAGAAATTATAATTAGTGCTGCAGAAAGAAAAATTAGGTCACATTTTGACTTCTCAAATCCTCTTCTATTTCATAAAACAATTCTGACATGCAGACTGAAACATGCACTTTGAACACCAGCAGCAGACTTCCCTGGTGAGCAGTAGCTTTACTACAGTGATCTAATGAGCAACTAGAGTGCTAACATTCAGAATTTATGGCAAATGTGTGACACATCTGAATGCCTTCTTGATGGAACCAAAGTAAAAAACTGAAAGTATTTCCTACTGAGGAGACTGCAGTAAATGAGGAAATTAGGAAACTTCATAACAAATAAATCTCCCAAGATGGCCACCAGAGACAAAAGAGCCCAAATGTAGCCCAAATATCACCCAGATGTAGCCCAAGTATAGCCCAATGACAGAATGTCCCAGAGTGTTCTAACGAACAACTAGAGCGCTAACAGTCTTACTTATGAAAAAAGTATGGCACACCTGAAGCCATCTTTTACTGGAATAAAGTGGTAACACATAAAACATTTAATTTACAAAGGAACAAAATGAGGGGGTTCATTTTTCCATAGAAATTATGATTAGTTCTGCAGAAAGAAAAATTAGGGCACATTTTGACTTCTCAAATCCTCTTCTATTTCATAAAAAAATTCTGACATGCAGACTGAAACATGCACTTTGAATACCAGCAGCAGACTTCCCTGGTGAGCAGTAGTTTTACTACAGTGATCTAATGAGCAACTAGAGTGCTAACATTCAGAATTTATGGCAAATGTGTGACACATCTGAATGCCTTCTTGATGAAACTAAAATAAAAAACTGAAAGTATTCCCACTGAGGAGACTGCAGTAAATGAGGAAATTAGGAAACTTCACAACAAATACATCTCCCAAGATGGCCACCAGAGACAAAAAAGCCCAAATGTAGCCCAAATATCACCCAGATGTAGCCCAAGTATAGCCCAATGACAGACGTGTGCAAAACACTTATTTTTTGTGTATTTGCAGTTTTATATAGTGCAGACTTGTCAGGTATTGAAGTGCTTTACATGAGCATTGGTTACATCACACAAGATCAAATTCATTTTGGTTGTAGACATGGGGAGATTAAGTGATTTGACCAGAATCACAGAATGTTGAGCTGAAGCAGAAACTCCAACCTGGTTCCCCAGTTGCAAAGTCTGCAGCTCTGGAAGTAACACCACATCCTCTCCCCTAGGTGCAACATTTAATCAAGTGGTCAACTGGATGAAAAAACATAAAGATTACAAATAATTTAAAAGTTCTTTGTCGCTATTTGAAAACTCAGAAAATATGTCCTCATTTTAGTTTTTTAGAGCACTAACCATAATTTTGATGCAAATAAGACCCTCTCATATATGTAATTTCTAAAGGAAAAACTCTAGGTATTACAGTTTTGATTACATCAAGATGACGTCAGGCGTTCCACACTTTTGTAATAAATATAGAATGTTAGCAATCTAGTTGTTCATTGGGATACTGTTGAGAGGCAGAGGCCAGGGGCACGGACTCTGAAAATTGAAGGCAGGTAGGAGAGTGCGGGAAGTGAGGGGACGGGGCCTGAAGTGACGTGTGCAAACACGCCCTGTGGCGCGTTTTAAGAGGTAGTTTTATATACTAGGGGCTTACAGAGGAGGTCATGCAGATCACAGGGGGACCCCAACACAAGGGTGCCAATTACGATCCGGTAAAAACCGGGTATGAACCGTCGGACGGAGCATATTCTCCGTCCGACGCGTACCCGGTCGTCAAAATCTACCAACATCGAATTACGATTCGCACGGGAACACCATTTCCGTACGAATCGTAAAAAACCCCGACCGAACAAAATAAACATACAAATGCGAAACGGGAAAGCGCTGACCTGACGTCGGGACGCACGCAGCCTGCCATTCACGAACCAGGAATTACGATTCGCACCGACGTCATCCCGCACGGTGAATATTTTCTGGCAGCCAAAAACTGCCGGGAAATCAGGACGACGCGAACAAGGACTACCAGTACGCGACGGACAGACAGGACGACGCGAACAAGGAGGACCAGTACGCGACAGGACGACGCGAACAAGGAGGACCAGTACGCGACGGACAGACAGGATGACGCGAACAAGGAGGACCAGTACGCGACAGGACGACGCGAACAAGGAGGACCAGTACGCGACGGACAGACATGGACCCGAACCTACGAGTCATCCCGGCCCTCATAGCAATCGACCTCCTCTACAGGTTCGGACGCAGATGCCGCAGAAGGTCAGAACAACTAAGGGAGGGGGGAAAGTGGGGTGGGGTGGGGGTGGCAGGACCAGGGCAGGTCACAAACCCCCCACCAAAGTCACACAGCACACATGCCCTGGACATACCTGACTCCCATGCCCTGGTCACTACGAGGGGGTGGGGGCGTGTCCAGATAATCCAGCAACCGCCACAACGGAAGTCCGTCACGACGCGAACAGGCAACACAACCAGACAGGTACGTCCCGTACCCACGCCTGAAGAGCGTGGGTACGAGTCGAACCACGCCCACACCCACGTCACCCCAACAATGGCGGGACAGCTCGTACCCACGTGGCAAAGGCCTGGGTACGGCCCGCACAAGCATCACACAGCGTGGGGACGGATATGTACGGACCCAACCCCCACCCCGTATGCATGGAGCGTACCCCCACCCCAACAGTGTAAGTACGACCCGTACCCACCCGCGTACGTATGGAGCGTACCCCCACCCCAACAGTGCAAGTACGACCCGTACCCACCCGCGTACGTATGGAGCGTACCCCCACCCCAACAGTGTAAGTACGACCCGTACCCACCCGCGTACGTATGGAGCGCACCCCCACCCCAACAGTGTAAGTACGACCCGTACCCGCACCCGCGTACGGATGAAGCGTACCCCCACCCCAACAGTGTAAGTACGACCCGTACCCACCCGCGTACGTATGGAGCGTACCCCCACCCCAACAGTGTAAGTACGACTCGTACCCCCCACCCGCGTACGTATGGAGCGTACCCCCACCCCAACAGTGTAAGTACGACTCGTACCCCCCACCCGCGTACGTATGGAGCGTACCCCCACCCCAACAGTGTAAGTACGACCCGTACCCACCCGCGTACGTATGGAGCGTACCCCCACCCCAACAGTGTAAGTACGACCCGTACACACACCCGCGTATGTATGGAGTGTACCCCCACCCCAACAGTGTAAGTAAGACACGTACCCTCACCTCGAATGCATGGAGCGTACCCCCACCCCAACAGTGTAAGTAAGACACGTACCCTCACCTCGAATGCATGGAGCGTAGCCCCACCCCAACAGTGTAAGTAAGACATGTACCCCCACCTCGAATGCATGGAGCGTATCCACATCCGTGTATGTCATGAGCGTACATATTGTGAAATTGGAGAGGTGGGTGCAGAGTCCTCCCAGCAGTGCCCTGAGACAGGAGGGGTGTGTGCAGAGTCCTCCCAGCAGTGCCCTAAGACAGGAGGGGTGGGTGCCTATCACTCCCAGCAGTGCCCTGAGACAGGAGGGGTGTGTGCAGAGTCCTCCCAGCAGTGCCCTGAGACAGGAGGGGTGTGTGCAGAGTCCTCCCAGCAGTGCCCTGAGACAGGAGGGGTGTGTGCAGAGTCCTCCCAGCAGTGCCCTAAGACAGGAGGGGTGGGTGCCTATCACTCCCAGCAGTGCCCTGAGACAGGAGGGGTGGGTGCAGAGTCCTCCCAGCAGTGACCTGAGACAGGAGGGGTGGGTGCAGAGTCCTCCCAGCAGTGCCCTAAGACAGGAGGGGTGGGTGCCTATCACTCCCAGCAGTGCCCTGAGACAGGAGGGGTGGGTGCAGAGTCCTCCCAGCAGTGCCCTGAGACAGGAGGGGTGGGAGCCTATCACTCCCAGCAGTGCCCTGAGACAGGAGGGGTGTGTGCAGAGTCCTCCCAGCAGTGCCCTGAGACAGGAGGGGTGTGTGCAGAGTCCTCCCAGCAGTGCCCTAAGACAGGAGGGGTGGGTGCCTATCACTCCCAGCAGTGCCCTGAGACAGGAGGGGTGGGTGCAGAGTCCTCCCAGCAGTGCCCTGAGACAGGAGGGGTGGGTGCCTATCACTCCCAGCAGTGCCCTGAGACAGGAGGGGTGTGTGCCTATCACTCCCAGCAGTGCCCTGAGACAGGAGGGGTGGGTGCAGAGTCCTCCCAGCAGTGCCCTGAGACAGGAGGGGTGGGTGCAGAGTCCTCCCAGCAGTGCCCTAAGACAGGAGGGGTGGGTGCCTATCACTCCCAGCAGTGCCCTGAGACAGGAGGGGTGTGTGCAGAGTCCTCCCAGCAGTGCCCTGAGACAGGAGGGGTGTGTGCAGAGTCCTCCCAGCAGTGCCCTAAGACAGGAGGGGTGGGTGCCTATCACTCCCAGCAGTGCCCTGAGACAGGAGGGGTGTGTGCAGAGTCCTCCCAGCAGTGCCCTGAGACAGGAGGGGTGTGTGCAGAGTCCTCCCAGCAGTGCCCTAAGACAGGAGGGGTGGGTGCCTATCACTCCCAGCAGTGCCCTGAGACAGGAGGGGTGTGTGCAGAGTCCTCCCAGCAGTGCCCTGAGACAGGAGGGGTGTGTGCAGAGTCCTCCCAGCAGTGCCCTAAGACAGGAGGGGTGGGTGCCTATCACTCCCAGCAGTGCCCTGAGACAGGAGGGGTGGGTGCAGAGCCCTCCCAGCAGTGCCCTGAGACAGGAGGGGTGTGTGCCCATCACTCCCAGCAGTGCCCTGAGACAGGAGGGGTGTGTGCAGAGTCCTCCCAGCAGTGCCCTGAGACAGCAGGGGTGTGTGCAGAGTCCTCCCAGCAGTGCCCTGAGACAGGAGGGGTGGGGGCCCATCACTCCCAGCAGTGCCCATGGAACGCAAAGGGTGGAGTAGTCACAGATACCATGCCCACAAATGTCAGTCAGGTGCACAAAGACCCTGCAGTACATGTACCACATGTGTTCGAGGCTGGGAGTATACGCATGCATAGCGCAGAAAAGAAAACATGTACACATGAAGTCATGTCAATAGGCCACATACACAAGTACAATGACTACCAAGGATGCCACGAATGATGCAGGTGGAGACATCGCTCAGCATGCATGTTCAAAGGTGAAGGACTACGTCACACACCCAGCTAATGGACACACAGCTCTGTGCCAAAGTCAGGGGACAACCTGCAGGGAAGAAGTCTGGGTACACAGAGGAAGGAATACACCTTGGGACAATTGCAACATGCAGCAACTGCTTACATGAATGGAGAAAGGTAGCTAACACCGTGTGATGGCACACAGACCCCAGGGTCCCCCCTATGAGCAGCACACTACTACATTTCCCACACACCCAACACATGACCAACACCCACAACCATGTAGCAGCCCCACCAACAGCAATGCCAGCAATGCAGGAGTGTTCCAAGGGCAAAAATAAATAGCTTTATTCAGCATGAGAAAAAAACTAGTATGACGTAAGTCCAATTTTAACAAAGGCCATAGGGCAGTCCAGGAGTCCCAGCTGGATGGGGGACACAGTGGGATGCGTGTCCCCTAGCTTGCCTGCACAGTTACAATCCATCGTCTTCCACAGGGGTGAGGGCATCATGTGGGGGGGAAGAAACAGGCACCGCAGGGACAGGAGGGTGAAGGGTAGGCGTCGTGGGTGCAGGGATGGAGGACTCCACCACAGGGGGTGGGGCAGGGCCAAAGGCGGAGGCCAGGATCTCGCTGCACATCTTAGCAAGGTCCTCCAGGGACTCCCCTGCACCCGAAGGAACCACAGGCCCCAAGGAGAGGGGGGGGGTCAGAGGGATGGGTCGCAGCGCCACTGGGGGAGGGTGTGGACAGGGGGGGACTCAACCACCCTGACCGAGGACTTCCTTGACCGCCTGCGTGGTGGCGTCACTGTGGGGCTCAGGGACAGAGCGGCCATGAAGGAGTCTTTGGGGGAGATGTGGCCAGGAGAGCTGAGGGGAGGGGATTTGGAGGGAGTGGATTGGGTGGAATGCGGACTCCCACTCTGGCTGCGTGTCACACGTTTGCCCCCCGACCCAGTGGGTGTGCCTACTGCACCCTGTGTGTGCGTGTCAGGAGGTGTGCGGCGGACCTTCCCTGCTGGTGTGGTGCCTGTGTCTGTTGTGGTGGGTGCATGCTTACGTCTGGGTGTATGTGGGACAGGCATGGGAGTGGGAATTGTGGAAGGAGCAGGGGTAGGGGGTGGGACGTAGCGCTGCAGGAGACCCACTGCTGCAGTCAGTGTGGAGTCTATGGACCTCAGCAAGTTGCATTGGTCAGCCTGCGATGAATGAATGCCCTCCAAGTATGCCTCCATGTTGTTGAGGACCTGGCTGTGGCCATGGAGGACATTAAGGATCGCAGTCTGACCAATCTGCAACTGCCGCTGGATGTCCACAGACTCAGCATTGGCGGCAGCAGTGGAGACAGGGGCAGGAAGGAGACATGTGGTGACCGGGCACGTAGGGAAGGGACACGAGCAAGTGGGAGGCGGCTGATGCCAATGGAGGGGGCGGTGCCAGATGTAGGGCTGCTGTCAGATGGTGGTGCAGCCACCGCCCACTCGGAGTGATCAGCCTCGGACCCGTCAGCTTCATAGTCTGTTGTGCCAGTCGACAGGTCCCCGGGGTCACTCTCCACCGCCTCTGTCCCACTCGAAGTGCCAGCCCTGATGTCACCGCTGGCACTGGTGCTCGGTCCCTCCGTGCCGTCTGTGTCCATGTCTCCCTCCGTGTCCCCCGACGATGCTGTGGACAGGGTGAAGAGACAGGAAGTTATCATACACCTGTATACATATGTCACATGAGTCAAATCTACGTAGGTTACAGTGCATAGCCTGAAACAAAGGAAGAGTTACATCTACATCACAAGGTACATATGTAGGGCATGCAAGACACAGTTTTTTGACCCACCATGCCATTGAAAATCCATGGAGAGCATGACACAATAGCAAATGAGATGATATGGAATTTTGACTGAGGAGCATGGCCCTGGGGACAATCCAGCACTGCATCTGCACCACACAGCGTGGCAGGAAATTGGGATGAGCAGGGACAAAATCCAGGAACTAGAGGCACATGCAGCATAGGTAATACTGAGAACATGCCCACCCTGACTGGCACACTGCACCTTGAGTGTATGCCCAGGCAAACATCACACACTGGCCAGTCCTAGCAAGGAGATATCAGGTCTTGACATGTCGGACATGCCCGCACCACCCACCCCCTACATGAGACAAATCAATGGAGACACAGGAAGCACGTACATCTCTTAGTCAGGGTGAAATACACATGGGATGCTAAACTTCTATATTGCACACAAACTACCCAAGGTGCGGCAGTGCAAATTATCATGTACAAATGGGCAGCATCAGATGATTGCAACAAGACACAAAGGCAATGGCCACCGTGAGTATGTAATAGGAAAATCAGGTCAGGCTGTACAGTGGACACTTGTAATACATCTCACGTCAATATACATGTTTGCAGGGGACAATGGCACAGAGCACAACCTATGCTGTAGACACAGAGATTGTCGACATTCTCGGCTTACACACATGATACCTAGGAAAAAATGACCCTGGGCACAGTAGTGGCCACACAACTCCATGCTCCTGAATGGGAATGACTGCGACACACGCTAACATCCCTGCACTAGGCCTAACGCACAATCATGCACATCATGTCACAGGCCACCACATGGGACATGCCTGCTGGAAGGCCTGGCACTCGAGAGATTAACTCCCATGTCTGGACTCAGCATTAGTGCCAACTGACATGGAACCCACAATTCCAGAACTGGACAGGGCACAGGCAAGGTCACACAACCTGTTACACACCACCCCCACACATGATGCTGCAGGCATTGTACACTTGGAGAAGGTGTCAGGCTACATAACCTTGTGATGGAGTGACTACACACAGACCAGGGAACACATTGCAAGGAGGGGAAGGGAGGCAGGAGAACACTGCAATACTGTGGGGAACAAGATCTGCACAGCACCATAAACCCTGGAAGTGTATCCATGGAACAGTGCACATACAAATGCTGGTGAAACACAACAAACACACACATGTACCTACCCCTTTCCGGCTGCTGCATCTCCTGTAGACGCCTGTCCAAGTCAGGAAAGACCACCGCCAGCACACGTTTCTGGATGTGGGAGAGACGGCGGCGCCCGCGGTTCTTGTGGCTCTCAGGTGAGTCCCCCAGCAGGACACGTGCGATCCTCTGCGTCCAGCACCGGATATCCTGCCAGCGTTTCCTCACCTGGGACAGGTGCCGCCTCCGACCATCCGCACTCCTCACGGCGCTGACGGCGTCCAGCCATATCTGCTCCTTGGCAGAGGCGTCTACCTGTGAGGATGAACAAGTGACACTACATCAATACACCTTGCACATGTCACGCGGACACAGATTAGAACACATTTGCTGTTTACAACAAGGCATAGTGTGCATCCAACGCATTGCAACTTTGTCATAGGGACATGATCCTGTGGGGGAAGTCCAAAATCAGTACGTGCCATTGAAAGGACACAGGTGGAATGAGGGCAACTACACGATCAATGATCCAGGCTCACACTGTGCATCACACCCACCCCTCCTGTCTCAGGGCACTGCTGGGAGGACTCTGCACACACCCCTCCGGCCTCTGGGCACTGCTGGGAGGACTCTGCACACACCCCTCCTGACTCTGGGCACTGCTGTGAGTGTTAGGCACACACCCCTCCTGTGTCTGGGCACTGCTGGGAGGACTCTGCACACACCCCTCCGGCCTCTGGGCACTGCTGGGAGGACTCTGCACACACCTCTCCTGACTCTGGGCACTGCTGTGAGTGTTAGGCACACACCCCTCCTGTGTCTGGGCACTGCTGGGAGGACTCTGCACACACCCCTCCTGACTCTGGGCACTGCTGTGAGTGTTAGGCACACACCCCTCCTGTGTCTGGGCACTGCTGGGAGGACTCTGCACACACCCCTCCTGTCTCTGGGCTCTGCTGGGAGACATCAGGCATTCCCACCCCTGGGACCCCCCCTACAGTACATAGCATGTGGGTCACACCTGGACACAATGCCAGAAGTCACAGTCACGAAAAAGGGGCACAGTCTGTGCCAGTGGACACTGCACTCACCTGATAACCTGGTCGCCCATACAGCATGGGGTACTGTGGGAGGATCACCTCCACCAAAGCCATGTTCTCCTCCAGGGTGAATGGCTGTGACCTCTCCACAGCCCTTGACATGGTTCCAGGGAATCAGTAGCAGCAGCTGGGTCGTGGAATACAGAGATGTGCAGGCAAGTGCTCCCTCATGGGACCTGGCTGCCTTATATCTGCCTTGCTGGCCCATCTCATGCACAGGGGTACAGAGTGATTGGTCACTCACATTTGCATCCTATGTATCCTCCAATCCCTTCAAACCTAGCAGTCTGTGGGTTCTCTATCGGTTTCATTCTCCTGCATGATGTCAGCCCCACAAACACATTGCAACAAAGTAGAAGAATACCAACTGACTTCTGCTGTGCACCTTCCAGAACAATTTCGAAATTTGAACTTGGTCTCCATGACAACCAGCATGCATGTAGGCCTTAATACTTGTCCCTCATGTGTCCCCAATGTAATTTGGAGTGTCACACACAGGTACGGTGCGTTTCGGGGCCCTAGGGCACCCCAAATGCATTGCAACGGCCCGTACACGCATGCCTACGTTCACTATCACTATGGGTGTTCTTGCGTATGCGTACTCGTAGTGGTACGGGCCGTACACACGCATGTACGCTCACTATCACTACGAGTACGCACACGCGGGGAGACCCATGGTGATAGTGAGCGTACATGCGTGTGTACGGCCCGTACCACTACGAGTACGCATACGCGGGGAGACCCATGGTGATAGTGAGCGTACATGCGTGTGTACGGCCCGTACCACTACGAGTACGCATTCGCAAGAACACCCATAGTGTTAGGTCTGTACGCCCGCATGTACGCTCACTATCACTATGGGTGTCCTGGCGTATGCGTACTCGTAGTGGTACGGGCCGTACACACGCATGTACGCTCACTATCACTACGAGTACGCATACGCGGGGAGACCCATGGTGATAGTGAGCGTACATGCGTGTGTACGGCCCGTACCACTACGAGTACGCATACGCAAGAACACCCATAGTGGTAGGTCCGTACGCCCGCATGTACGCTCACTATCACTATGGGTGTCCTGGCATATGCGTACTCGTAGTGGTACGGGCCGTACACACGCATGTACGCTCACTATCACTACGAGTACGCATACGCGGGGAGACCCATGGTGATAGTGAGCGTACATGCGTGTGTACGGCCCGTACCACTACTAGTACGCATACGCCAGGACACCCATAGTGATAGTGAGCGTACAAGCGGGCGTACGGACCTACCACTATGGGTGTTCTTGGGTATGCGTACTCGTAGTGGTACGGACCGTACAAATGCCTGTACGCTCGCCATCACGATGGCTACACATACGGCAGCACTCCCTTAGTGATATGGGAACGTACACAGGCCCTCTTCGCAGCAGTACAGCGGTTTTCACACATCACAGTGGTGACAGGCAGCACACAGGTAGGGATAGGGCGGACATAATTGTCCATGGATGGACATACTTTTCCATGGATGGACATACTTGTCCATGAATGGACATACTTGTCCATTAATTGACATCAAGGCATCGTCTGTGCATTACTACATGTGTGGGGCACAGGTGTGACGGCCTGTGATGTGGAACATTACTCCTGAGTGGAGAAGGCACCAGATGTATGATGAGATGTCTACAGATGTACTGTGTGATGGTGCAATTTGTGGCAGGCATGGCCTTGACTCCTTTGACATGTGTGCATGTCGTACTGCACACTTTGGGTGAGCGTCACTGGCATGGCATGGACACCAACACACGGAAGTGTCCCCTGATGCCCGGTACAGGGGTTATCACACCTGACTTGTCACTACCCACGGTGCACAATGTGACTATGTCATGTATGTGTGGGGGCTTCCCATCAGGTTGATGTTGGAGCACCCTCAAAAGCTGCAGCCGTTGCAGCAACCAACATGTGTCTGTGTGTAGATTGTCATTGCACACTGTTCCGCACACCATGCCACATGTGGTATCGGATGTGAGGTGCACATGTATGCATGGGACACGGAGTAGCATGACAAGGACATGTCAGCATCCTCACAAGGAATGTGTGGTGAGTCATGACATGTGCACCTTCATGGCAAGGTGTGTGGGCTGTCCTAGTGTAATGTCATGTGACCTGTGGCTCCAGTGTTCCGCTACCAGTCTCTGCAATCGGCATCCTACTGCTGCTGGTGTGTGGGCGTATGTCACTCCTGTCTTGCGTCTGGCTGTTCACTTGCACTGGGACACAGATATTCCCATGGCGTGGCATGGGGAGGTTCTCAATCTCCATGTGTAGCTGGGTCTTGGTAGGAGTGTCACCTTGCATCCATACGTGTCCTGGGCATGTAGCACATACCTGACTCCCTATGTAGCATATGTGTATTGACAGATTAACATGTGCTCAGTACATATGATTTGTTGTCGTAGTGCACTCACTCTTCCTTGTCACTTCCAAATTACTGCAGAGCGCCGCCTCTTGCCCGACCAATTCCGGACTTGGCTGCCATGCAGGAGAATGACAGCATCCGGCTCTACCGCTTCACCCAACCGTTGATTCTGGAGTTGACGGCGAGACTGGCACCACACCTGCAACCGCAGCACAGGTATCCTACGGCACTGACACCCCAGCTGAAGGTAATGGCTGCTCTACATTTTCTTGCCACGGGTACCTTTCAAAATACCATAGCTCATGTTGGTGGCATGTCCCAGAGCATGTTCTGCCGTGTGCTGCATGATTTCTTAGAGGCCATGTTGATTCACCTGGATGAGTTCATCAAGTTCCCAACTCCTGAACAGATGACTGCGGTCAAGCGTGGATTCTATGCCCTGGGACGGATGCCCCATGTCATTGGGTCCATAGATGGGACACATGTAGCTTTGGTACCACCACACGCACGGGAGGTGGCGTACCGCAATCGAAAGCACTACCACTCCATCAATGCCCTTGTGGTGTGTCAGTCCAACATGGTGATTTCACATGTCTGTGCTCGTTTTCCAGGATCAGCACACGATGCCTACATCATGAGGCGTAGCAGGATGCCTGAAATGATGATGCAGCTGCACAACGAACGAGCATGTGTTGTTGGTGGGTACAGTCTGTCTGTCCTGTATTTTGCATAGCCTACCAGCACGACCGCTTCACCACTTCTAACGATGTCCATGTGCTTCCCATGTAGGGGACGCTGGCTATCCCATCATGCCTTGGCTGCTCACACCTCTCCGCAACCCCATCACGCCGGCCCAGCTCCGCTACAACACCGCCCATGGCCGGACAAGGCGAGTGATAGAGAGGACGTTTGGCCTGCTGAAGAGCCGATTCAGGTGCCTACACAAGACCGGTGGCGCACTCCCATATGCCCCGGCGAAGGTCTGCAAGATCTTCATGGTCTGCTGCATGCTGCACAACATGGCAGTTGAAAGAGCTGTGCCACTCATCCTGGATCAACATGACGAGGACCATCCACCCGTGGAGGACGAAGGGCTTGGCAATGGGGCTAGTGATGTGGAGGATGTGGAGCCGCAAGAGGACATCCGGACTCGGCTCATACGCGACTTCTTTGCTTAGTGGTGAGTACCAGTGTCTGAGTGTGCACGCATTGGTCCCCGTGTGGCATGTGTTGTGATGTGTGTCTCCACCTGCATGTATGGCACATGAGTCAGGGGTGTGTGTGGGTGTGTCACTGGAGTGATGGTGGCAGTGATGGTTGTATTTCCCCAGTCATAATTGCGACCTAGCATGTTGTCATCCATACATGTGTCGAGTAAATGCACATGCAAGTGGCTGTGCTTTTTGTGGCTGACTTCTTGTGTGTCTCTCTTCCCCAGGTACTTGCGCATGCCGTCTGCTGCTTGCATTGTTGTGGCACTGCTATTCCTCATGGACATGACATCGTGGGCTGACTCAGCGTTACAGGCACGGACACGTTTGGAAGTCTCCATAGGGTAAGGGATGCATCTGGGGTGTATTGGGTGTGGCAGTTGTTCACGATGTATGCACACTGCCCCTGTCGATGTTTGGTTCCTCTGCAGCCATGTAGCATCACCATGGGACACGACATGCAGCTGTGTACACCTGAATAGATGGTCTGCTTGGTTGACAGTCATCAGTGATGGGATAGGGGATTGTGATGATGGCATCAATGTGTGTGACACTGCCCTCGGACACATACGGTTAGCATTGGCTTGACATGGTGTGGGACTTCCACATCAGCGGATCTATGGTGTATGGCAGTCTCTCCGTGAGCAGCTGTGGGTGTTTAGCTGTTAGCCGACGCTTGTGTGCCAGTTCCATGGCGAACACGCATTTGTGCTGCAGAAGGGGGGTGCCAGTGTTGGACCCACATGTTACTCCACATGATGTGTTCATGTGTACTTCAAGTTGCCTCTGCAATCCCGAAAACATGACTAATAAAGGTGTCCCTATGCCTCCAAGGTGCCTCTTCTCAGTCAATGCTGGTGTGTTGCCACGGTGCATCCAGCATGTCTGGCATGGTATTCCCTGATTGTGGCTATGTGTCAATGTGTCGAGTAGCAAGATGCATGCTGTGTGTGTGGGCTGAGACTGTGTATTGGCCATGATGTCCATGACTGTGTGGGTATTGTGACATGTGCCATCCCCATGCATCCAACGTTGTCCATGACCCCATTCTCTGCATCCACCGGACTCAAGCTTGCAGGACATGGTTCTGCCACCTGTCTACACATACCTGGGTGCCCCCCAGGACACTGGACTGGATCCCTGACCTCTGCGCATGACTGTTGCTGTACTCAATGTGTCTGTCAGCACGGTTGTTCGGCCACCCCCTCAGCTGGTTGGGCCCATCACGGGTGTGTATGGTGCTCCATGTCTGTCTTGCCTAATACACTGTGACCCATGTGTCCTGTGCCCGACTCAGGCCCCAGGGTGTGGATGGTTGAAGACAAAAGATGACTCAGGCATGTTTAGACTTTACAAGACACATGTTAGGTAATAATGCAACCAGCAGGCATCTACTCTTCATAGTGTGATTTATTATTGGGGGGGGGGGACAAAGTGAGGGGCTTTCCGGGAGTTTGGAATCCAAAGTTCAGTAGGGGAGTTGGTGTCCTTGCTATTTGAAATCCTCAGAGTCCATGCCACAGTCTTTGTCAACATTGGTCAGCCAGTGACCAGCAGGGCCATGTGGCAGAGAATGTCTCTTGATGCTGTGATGCTGTTGGTCCAGTGGGCCAGGTGCCAGGCCAGGTGTCCTGGGAGATGGTGATGTAGCACCGACCCTCACGGTCCTTTCCGTGGACGACCCGGCCTCCTGCGGGGACCCTCAGCAGCAGGCCGTGACGACGTCTGGGATGCTCCATCGGATGTTTCCTCCTCCTCCTCCTGATCCCTCCCTGTGGGTGGTGATGTTCTCCGCCTTCTGGCACAGGGAGGGTCGGCCATGTTGTCAGCCATCCGACGGAGTGTATCGTGAATTCCCGTGTACGCCGTCACGAGCTCAGCCTGTCCGTCCTCCATCCTCCGTTGGTGTTGCAGTAGACAGGCATGTAGCTCCGCATGTTGCTGGGCCTGCTGGGTCTTGATCCCCTCGAGGACAGACACAACCTGGGCCAGGCCCGTGGTGTCCTGCCAGTATGTGTCCAGGATGTTACGGACATGGGAAAATACCGGTTCCCCAGCCAACTGGTCAGGCTCGCGCCTCCACCGTCCTCCACTCCCACCACCCCTGCCCACTTGCACCTGGCCTGCCCTTGTGGGTACATCGGGTCTCCGGGACCCCTGAGGGGTGGCATTGGCGTTGTCGCCTGCCTCCTCCTGGGTGCCCGGGACACCGTGTCCCTCCTGGCCAGCCTGGCTGCATTGTGGTGTTGGGGCAGGGATCCTGGGTGTCTCCTGGGATGTGGCAGGAGTGGGGGTGGTGGTTGGCACAGTTGTACCTGACGCAGGTGCTGCAGGTGGTTGGACACCAGAGGGGCCAGGTCGGTCGGGGTCGTCCACAGAGTGGTGAGAGTGGTCGCTGCCGGTGGGATCGGGCTCCCGCAGATCCGGGTCCTGTGAGTCTTCCCCCCCAGTGTTGGGGGGTGAACCACGACGTTGACCTGTGTGTGAGAGAGACAATGTTAATTTTGGTCCATGCAACATCCATGTTTCATCAGTTTCAAAGTTGGGACATTTCCTCTTGGCATTGGGATCTGTCTTGCATTCCACTCACAGTGCACTTGTGCATGGGTGTGTCCCTTGGGCACCACTTTGGCCCCTTTAACTATGTGTGGCACGGTCTTCCTTGCTGCGTCAAGTGTGACTGCAGTCAGCAGTGGAGTGGGCAGGTGTGGCGAGCCATGCATTGGCGCCTTCCGTGTAGCACTGTACATGTGCACATGGAGTGGATCCACACACTTATATGGTCCAGGTAGCTGTCGTTGTGCTCGTGAACAGGTTGTGACATGGCCCTGTGTTTTGCCATGGGGAAGAGGGGGGGTTCTGGGACTGGCCACCCTTGTCTACATGCACGCAGTCTACCTGCTGACGAGCAGACATTCGCACACGCCACACGGCTGATTTGCTCTCCCTGTGTCTCGCTCCCTCTCTGTCCCCCTCTCCCTCCCTCTCTGTCCCCCTCTCCCTCCCTCTCTGTCCCCCTCTCCCTCCCTCTCTGTCCCCCTCTCCCTCCCTCCGTGTGTCAGCCTCCTCCCTCTGTCCGTCTCCCTCCCTCTCTGTCCCCCTCTCCCTCCCTCTGTGTCCCCCTCTCCCTCCATCTGTGTCAGCCTCCTCCCTCTGTCCGTCTCCCTGTGTCTCCCTCCCTCTCTGTCACCCTCTCCCTCCCTCTCTGTCCCCCTCTCCCTCCCTCCGTGTGTCAGCCTCCTCCCTCTGTCTGTCTCCCTCCCTCTCTGTCCCCCTCTCCCTCCCTCTGTGTGTCAGCCTCCTCCCTCTGTCCGTCTCCCTGTGTCTCCCTCCCTCTCTGTCCCCCTCTCCCTCCCTCTGTGTGTCACCCTCTGTCACCTCAGCCCAGCTTCCTGGGCACACACTGTTAGCAGATCTTTGAGTGGCCCTTGGCTTGTTGATGTGAGTTTGTTTCTGATCTCCAGGCACCCATTGGGTGTGATGTGTGTCTGTGCGCTGCTGCTGTGGTGGTGTGTGCTGCCACTCTTTCACAATGTTGGCTGTTCATTAGCTGCTGTCATGTGCAAAACAGTGCCTTCGCCCCCATGTGTTGATGCAAGGCGTCCGCCATTTGCTGGCAAGTCATTCCTGTGTTGGGACACACTGTTTGTCTGGCTGTGACCTAGGCCATATGGGCAGAGGGCATTGTTGTCTGCTTCGGAGTTGCACTATGTGATTTTTGGGGCCCAGCCTCCCGCCATCCGGGTTACCGTGTAATGTGTTGGTGTCTTCTGTGGCCTGTGACTTGACATTGTCCAGCTGGGTGCATGGGGCATGGTGGCAGCAGTGGCATGTGCGTGCTCATGGAGTGTGGTTGAGTCATGCGATAGCTTGGGGTGGTTGCGTGCCTGTTAGTGATTTTGGTTGTGGATGCCGTTCCCCCCATGTGAGGTGCGTTGTTTGTGTACTCACCCGGGTCTCGGAGTCCTTCTAATCCTTCGACTGCCTCCACCGGCAGTATGGCCATCACCCTCTCCTCCCAGGGCTGGTAGTGTACGGGTCTGCGGGAGGGCCCTCCTCCGGTGGCGTTGGCCTGGTCGTGTTCCTCCTGCCTCTTGGCTCGGACCCTCCTCCGCAGATCGTACCACCTGTTCTGGCATTCCTGCCTGGTCCTTCTGGTGTCCCCAACAGCATTCACAGCATCGATGATGGTCTGCCACATGGCTGTTTTTGCTACCATGCTGGTGTTTCTGACCAATGTTCCAAAGAGCTGTGGCTCGACTCTGAGGATTTCATCAACAAGAACCTCCAACTCTCGGTTACTGAACTTTGGATTCTTGGTAGTGGGCATGGTGAGGGGTGTGGGTGTGGATGGATGGGGGGGATGTGTGGATGGTGGGGGGTGTGTGGATGGTTGTGGGTGTGTGGGTGTGGTTGTGCAGGTGTGTGTGTGTGTGTGAATGTGATGAGGGTGTGTTTGTGAAGGTGGTTGTGTGGAGATGTGCAAGTGTAAGGTGTGGTGAAGCTTGTAGTAAGGTGCTGTAAGTTGTCTGTGGTGTCTGGCAGCAGTGAGTCTGTTGCAAAGGCTCATGGTTTATGTGTGTGGGCCCTTTTTATTGGTCCATTGGTGGGTGTGGCTGTGTTTGAAGTTTGGGTGGGTGTGTTATAAGGAGTGGTGGTGTTTAGGGCCTCTGTTTGTTTTTGGCAGTTGCAGGTCAGTGTATGTGTTTTTTTAGTGTTTGTTGGTCATGTTTAGTGGCTTTGTGCCATTCGAATAGTGTATTCTTGTGTTGTTTTGTTTTGTCCTGGTTGTGTACGTGCGTTTTGAGCGTGTGTACGGTGTGTACATGGGCCATTTGGTTGTACGGTGCTGTCCTTGTGTGTGGCTTGGCACGACTCGTACATGCGGTTGTGATGTTGGGGCATGGGGTGCGCTCCGTACTTAGGAGGTTGTGGTGGGGGTGCGACTCGAACGTACTGGGGTGTGGGTACACGGTGGTACGACACGTACAGGGGTGGTGGTACGACTCAAACGTACTGGGGTGTGGGTACACGGTGGTACGACACGTACAGGGGTGGGGGTACGACTCAAACGTACTGGGGTGTGGGTACACGGTGGTACGACACGTACAGGGGTGGGGGTACGACTCGAACGTACTGGGGTGTACTTAGACGGTGGTACGACACGTACAGGGGTGGGGGTACGACTCGAACGTACTGGGGTGTACTTAGACGGTGGTACGACACGTACAGGGGTGGGGGTATGACTCGAACGTACTGGGGTGTACTTAGACGGTGGTACGACACGTATAGGGGTGGGGGTACGACTCAAACGTACTGGGGTGTACTTAGATGGTGGAATGACACGTACAGGGGTGGGGGTACGACTCGAATGTACTAGGGTGTGGGTACACGGTGGTAGGACACGTACAGGGGTGGGGGTACGACTCGAACGTACTGGGGTGTACATAGACAGTGGTACGACACGTACAGGGGTGGGGGTACGACTCGATCGTACTGGGGTGTGGGTACACGGTGGTAAAACACGTACAGGGGTGGGGGTACGACTCGAACATACTGGGGTGTGGGTACACGGTGGTACGACACGTACGGGGTGGGGGTACGACTCGAACATACTGGGGTGTGGGTACACGGTGGTACGACACGTACAGGGGTGGGGGTACGACTCGAACGTACTGGGGTGTACTTAGACGGTGGTACGACACGTACAGGGGTGGGGGTACGACTCGAACATACTGGGGTGTACTTAGACGGTGGTACGACACGTACAGGGGTGGGGGTACGACTCGAACATACTGGGGTGTACTTAGACGGTGGTACGACACATACAGGGGTGGGGGTACGACTCGAACGTACTGGGGTGTGGGTACACGGTGGTACGACACGTACAGGGGTGGGGGTACGACTCGAACGTACTGGGGTGTACTTAGACGGTGGTACGACACGTACAGGGGTGGGGGTACGACTCAAACGTACTGGGGTGTGGGTACACGGTGGTACGACACGTACAGGGGTGGGGGTATGACTCGATCGTACTGGGGTGTACTTAGACGGTGGTACGACACGTACAGGGGTGAGGGTACGACTCGAACGTAGTGGGGTGTAGGTACACGGGGGTATGACACGTAGAGGGGTGGGGGTATGACTCGATCGTACTGGGGTGTGGGTACACGGTGGTACGACACGTACAGGGGTGGGGGTACGACTCGAACGTACTGGGGTGTGGGTACACGGTGGTACGACACGTACAGGGGTGGGGGTACGACTCGATCGTACTGGGGTGTACTTAGACGGTGGTACGACACGTACAGGGGTGGGGGTACGACTCGAACGTAGTGGGGTGTAGGTACACTGGGGTATGACACGTAGAGGGGTGGGGGTATGACTCGATCGTACTGGGGTGTGGGTACACGGTGGTACGACACGTACAGGGGTGGGGGTACGACTCGAACGTACTGGGGTGTGGGTACACGGTGGTACGACACGTACAGGGGTGGGGGTACGACTCGAACGTACTGGGGTGTGGGTACACGGGGGTATGACACGTAGAGGGGTGGGGGTATGACTCGATCGTACTAGGGTGTGGGTACATGGTGGTACGACACGTACAGGGGTGGGGGTACGACTCGAACGTACTGGGGTGTGGGTACACGGTGGTACGACACGTACAGGGGTGGGAGTATGACTCGAACGTACTGGGGTGTGGGTACACGGTGGTACGACACGTACAGGGGTGGGGGTATGACTCGATCATACTGGGGTGTACTTAGACGGTGGTACGACACGTACAGGGGTGGGGGTACGACTCGAACGTAGTGGGGTGTAGGTACACGGGGGTATGACACGTAGAGGGGTGGGGGTATGACTCGATCGTACTGGGGTGTGGGTACACGGTGGTACGACACGTACAGGGGTGGGGGTACGACTCGAACGTACTGGGGTGTGGGTACACGGTGGTACGACACGTACAGGGGTGGGGGTACGACTCGAACGTACTGGGGTGTGGGTACACGGTGGTACGACACGTACAGGGGTGGGGGTACGACTCGAACGTACTGGGGTGTACTTAGACGGTGGTACGACACGTACAGGGGTGGGGGTACGACTCGAAGGTACTGGGGTGTACTTAGACGGTGGTACGACACGTACAGGGGTGGGGGTACGACTCGAACGTACTGGGGTGTACTTAGACGGTGGTACGACACGTACAGGGGTGGGGGTACGACTCGAACGTAGTGGGGTGTAGGTACACAAGGGTATGACACGTAGAGGGGTGGGGGTACGACTCGATCGTACTGGGGTGTACATACACGGGTGGGGGTTCGACACGTACACGGGTGTACATACATGGGGGGGTGTACATTAACGGGGAGTACGACTCGAACGTATGGATGCTGGGGGGAGTGTTTGGTGCGTATGCGGGCACATATCTCCATGGTTGCAATGGGAGTTCGGTGCGGACGGTGTTTTTACCATTTGGTTGTGAGTTCGGACGCACGGGTGGGATCGTGATTCCTCGGTCGGACTTGACTTTTCACGTTTGTACAGTAAATCGTCCGAGGACGTGTCGGACACATTTTTCGACCCGAGGACGTGTGGGGAATGATTCCGAATGCGGTTCGTATGGACTTTTTACCATGCGAATCGTGATTGCCAGTTCGTACGGAACTTGTACGATTCGTACGGTAAAAAGACCGGATACGAGTCGCACGGGGATTTTTTCTACCGGATCGTAATCGGCACCAAAGTGTTCCCTAGTGTATGTAGGTGTTTTCACTGTATTCTGAGTGTCTTTTAACATAGCACTGGCTCTAGGACTGGTTAGTCAGACTCAGTTAACACCAGTATCCGGCTGAAAAAGTTGAGGGTACAGGATGATTTTGCAACAAGGCTTCTTTCTGTTCTTCTGTCTGTTCTTTCTGCACGTTATCCTTCTTCCTGCACTTTTCTTCATCTTTGAGGACTTCTGTTGCTTCTTTCTTCATTTCTTTTTTTTCTTTCTGTGCGTTTTTTCTTCTTTCTTCACATGACCTATCTCTGTAGCCATAGTTAGAAATTAGCATTTAAAAAACCTTTGAAATTCACTGAAAAAACTATAGGTTTCAGGGACGTTATAGTTAGCTGGACTTTTCACTCGTACAAAACCATTGAAATTCCCCCGTTATAGTTAGTTCAGCTAACTATAACTCGCGCGCCCGCAATTCACTGCTGATGACGTCACATATTACATCACTCATGACATGGTCAGTGACATCACTCATGACATCACTGATGACATCTCAAATGACATCACTGATGACATCACTGATGACATCATCCAGTGAATGTGTGTTTTTCTGAAAATTACATATGTTTTATATATGTATATCTCAAGGTCGATGGAAGAATAAATGGGTATATAAGTGTCTAAATGGATGATTTGTGTTTGAAAAATAGATTGTATAACTGACTGATTAAGTGTATCTTAGTGAATACATGGCTTAGTGAGTAATGTTTAAATATGTAAATATCTGTATCAGTCTCTCACTTTGCGTATAAGTGGCCGCATGGGTTGGTGAGTAGCTACATGAGTGTCTATATAGGTTATTAGTTGGTTTTTTGAGAATCAATATGAGTGTCTGTATGGTTCGGTGGTGGGTATTACGTAGTGTATAAGTGCATAAATGAGTGACTCACTGTTTGTATGTGTTGAAGACAGCATGTGTGCAGGACTGTATGGGTGGATGAGTGTGTGCATGGGTGTGTTAGTGAGTGAATGACTGTCTCAATAGTGTCTTTATGAGTAACTACATATGTTTTAAACTAGTATATGTGACTATTGGTGTATATAAGTGAGTATATGTGAGAGTGAGAGATTGAAAGAGTTCCTGTATGAATAAGTATGTGTTTCTATAAGTGATTGTTTAAAAGACTAAGTATGTGTAAGTTTCTGTAGAAGTAAGTGTGGTGGTGTGTGTATAACTGTATATGCAAGTAAATGGATGTTTGATTCTTTATTAGCATGAGTGACTATGTGTGTGAGTAACTCTATGGATGAGTGGCGTTGTGTAACAGGATGTATAGGTGTATGAGTACATATGATGAGTGAGTACATGTATGAGTGACTGTATAGGACTGTTGGTGAATGAGTGGATGTGTATGTGGATCTTAGAATTACTGAATAGGTTGTTGAAACTGATATTGGTATGTCCATTGTTTTGAAAATTTTAGTTTCTATTTTTGAATGTGTGTATCACAGGTTATATTAGGGGGAGAGGAGGTCTGCCACTCTATCACAAAGATGATGTCATCAGTGATGTCGTTTGAGATGTCATGAGTGATGTCACTGATCATGTCATGAGTGATGTAATATGTGACGTCATCAGCAGTGCAATGCGGGCGCGCGAGTTATAGTTAGCTGAACTAACTATAACGGGGGAATTTCAATGGTTTTGTACGAGTGAAAAGTCCAGCTAACTATAACGCCCCTGAAATCTATGTTTTTTTCAGTGAATTTCTAAGGTTTTTTAAATGCTAATTCCTAACTATAACGTGCCTGAAACCTATGGTTTTTTCAGTAAATATATATATATATATATATATATATATATATATATGTATTACCTACAGGCAGTCGCCAGTAGGTAGTTATAGTTAGGACCTATTATCCATAGGAAATCCGCAACATTCTATTTGTAATAACTTTGGCGCCAGTTGACAAATCTTCGCGAAATTTTCAAAACTGGTGGGGCGGTCCGGTCCGCTCCTATCCTGAAAATCTCGGGGTGATTCGTCAAGCAGGGGCGGCAAAAAAAGGGGTTCCTAAAATGTGTTTTCCCCATGCAATTTTCCATAGGAACCTTTACTCGCAGCTATAGCCCGAACTACTAAACGGAATTACTCTAAATTTGCAAAGAGGTAACCCTTGGTTCACACTGGTGCCCTTTGGTTAAATGGTATGAATCCGCTCAGTAGTTGCTGAAAACAATCAAAAATAAAATCACATATATATCTGGGCGGAGCCTAACCACACATCTCATTGTGAGATCTGATTGGCGATCAGCACTTCATCAAAGAAGTGTTGGCAGCCATCTTGGGACCAATATACATGATAGCACCTCATTAAAAAGCATTGTAGTTAATAGAAGGTTTTAAGACTTTAGTTACATTATAAAAAATTTGTTGATGGTACCATACTCATTTTAGGAATTGTGGTGTGTTCTAAGGTGATTTTACCATGTGAAAAAGTCCTCTGCTGGCATATCATGAATCATATTTGAGAGACAACTATTTTCTCATGCTTTTCCCACAGAGGTTTGGAAGGTGCTCTATAAGCTAAACTGAGAGCATATTTTCTGTAAATTCACATTATCTTTCTCAGTCATGTCAGAATGAAGACTGACATTCTCAGTAAAACATGTACATCCAACAAGGGCAGAGACTGTCAGTTGATTCCTTTGTGTTCTACTGCAGCTTCCCAGAGTGTTCTAAATAACAACTAGAGTGCTAACAGTCCTACTTATGACAAACGTATTGCACACCTGAAGCCATCGTGATTAGAATAAAGTGGTAACTCTTAAAACATTTAATTTATAAAGGAACAAAATGAGGGGGTTCATTTTGCCATAGAAAGTATGATTAGTGCTGCAGAAATAAAAATTAGGGCACATTTTGAGTGACTTCGCAAATCCTCTTCTATTTCATTAAAAAATTCTTACACACAGTCTCAAACATGCACTTTCAATACCAGCAGCAGACCTCCCTGGTGAGCAGTAGCTTTACTACAGTGATCTAATGAGATGAGCCACTATAGTGATACCATTCTGAATTTATGGCAAATATGTGACACATCTGAATACCTTCTTAATGGAATTAAAGTAAAAAACGGAAAGTATTTCCTACTGAGGAGACTGTGGTAAATGAGGAAATTAGGAAACTTCATAACAAATAAGTCTCCCTAGATGGCCACCAGAGACAAAAGAGCCCAAATGTAGCACAAATATCACCCAGATGTAGCCCAAGTATAGCCCAATGACAGAATGTCCCAGAGTGTTCTAAAGAACAACTAGAGCGCTAACAGTCTTACTTAAGACAAAAGTATGGCACACCTGAAGATATCTTGATTGGAATAAAGTGGTAACACTTAAAACATTTAATTTGCAAAGGAACAAAATGAGGGGGTTCGTTTTGCCATAGAAAATATGATTAGTGCAGCAGAAAGAAAAATTAGGGCACATTTTGACTTCTCAAATCCTCTTCTATTTCATTAAAAAATTCTGACATGCAGACTGAAACATACACTTTGAAAACCAGCAGCAGACTTCCCTGGTGAGCAGTAGCTTTACTACAGTGATCTAATGAACAACAAGAGTGCTAACATTAAGAATTTATGGCAAATGTGTGACACATCTGAATGCCTTCTTGATGGAACCAAAGTAAAAAACCGAAAGTATTTCCTACTGAGGAGACTGCAGTAAATGAGGAAATTAGGAAACTTCATAACAAATAAGTCTCCCAAGATGGCCACCAGAGACAAAAGAGCCCAAATGTAGCATAATATCACCCAGATGTAGCCCAAGTATAGCCCAATGACAGAATGTCCCAGAGTGTTCTTAAGAACAACTAGAGCGCTTACTGTCTTACTTATGACAAACGTATGGCACACCTGAAGCCATCTTGATTGGAATAAATTGATAACACTTAAAACATTTAATTTAAAAAGGAACACAATGAGACAAAAGAGCCCAAATGTAGCATAAATATCACCTAGATGTAGCCCAAGTATAGCCCAATGACAGAATGTCCCAGAGTGTTCTTAAGAACAACTAGATCGCTTACTGTCTTACTTATGACAAAAGTATGGCACACCTGAAGTCATCTTGATTGGAATAAACTGATAACACTTAAAACATTTAATTTAAAAAGGAACACAATGAGGGGGTTCATTTTGCCATAGAAATTAAGATTAGTGCCGAAGGAAGAAAAATTAGGGCACATTTTGAGTGACTTCTCAAATCCTCTTCTATTTCATTAAAAAATTATGACATGCAGGCTGAAACATGCAATTTTAATACCAGCAGCAGACTTCCGTGGTGATCAGTAGCTGTACTACAGTGATCTAAGGAGCAACTAGAGTGCTAACAGTCAGAATTTATACCCTGTTAGCCCCAAAGACCACCACCCCCGGGGACTACAAAATAAATAGGTGGGGAGCTCAATGGCCCCCCCCAGCACCGGGGACTGCTACCCCCGGGGCTTTCAAAAAAATGTGTGGGGGGGCTCAAAGGCCCCCCCAAGCCTCAGCGACCACCACGCCCCGGGGATTTTTATATTGTAGGAGGGGGGCCGCATGGCTGCGTGGCTCCCAGCTCTGCAGTGTCTTGCGGTGCCCACCCCTGGGACACTGCTGTTTGCTATGGCAGGGCGGGAGCCGAGGCTCCCGCCCTGTCTTAGCAAACGTGGTTTGGATTTTGAAAAAGAGAGCAGGGAAATATGCTCTCTCTTTCAAAATGCAAACCATATTGCTGTTGCACATGGGGAGCTGCATGTTAGCAGCTCCCCATTTTGAAAAGCAATGCCGGCTCCCGAAGGACGCGGGGAGCCGGCTGGGACCATGGGGGCATTGGGGCTCCCCCCACTGTTTCCAACGTTGTATATAGACCCCGGGGATGGGGTCCCTGGAGAGAATCGAAATTAGTGATAGGTCCAATTTTTTTTTTTCAGTCAAATTATGAGTCGTGCACCTAACGCAGCGCTCAGCGCGGCCACCTGGTGTGCACGCGCTGGATGCGTGACTCCTACGCATTGGGCGCACGACTTCTAATGCGTTGGATGCACGACAAAATGTTAAAATATATTTTAAAAAATATAAAATAAAATAAATAATATTGGAGTTTCAATATTTGTAAAAACATTTTTTTTAAATTTATATTAAAAATATGTAATGTAATATAAAAAATAAAATATGTAAAAATAAATATTTTTAAAAATGTTTAAAACAGTATAAAACAACTATATATAACAATTATTATATTTGAAAATTATGATTTAAAAAACCTTTGAATTTCACTGAAAAAAACATAGGTTTCAGGTATGTTATAGTTAGGAATTGCTATTTAAAAGATCTTTGAAATTCACTGAAAAACCATGGGTTTCAGGGGCGTTATAGTTAGGAATTAGCATTTAAAAAAACCTTTGAAATTCACTGAAAAAACGATAGGTTTCAGGCACGTAACAGTTAGAAATTAGCATTTAAAAAACCTTAGAAATTCACTGAAAAAACCATAGGTTTTAGGGAACGTCATAATTATTTGGACATTTATCTCGTACAAAACCAGTGAAATTCCCCCGTTATAGTTAGTTCAGCTAACTATAACTTGGGCCCCCGCAAAGCACTGCTGATGACATCACATATTACATCACTCATGACATGGTCAGTGACGTCACTGATGACATCTCAAATGACATCTCTGATGACATCACTGCTTACATCATCCATGTGATAAATTGATGCATCTTCTCACACCGTAATATAACCTTTGATACACCCACTCTAAATTACAGACGCCCATTCTCAAAATCGATGACACTCCAACACCAATAACTCAGTACAGGACTATCATATGCACTCATACATCTATATAGACACTCACACACCACCACTCATCCATAGAGGTACTCACACACCTATTCATTCTTGCAAATAATCAATCACACTCCCATTTACTCACCTATACAGTTATACACACACCAGATCACGTATTAATACAAATACTAGCACATTCTAATGCTCTTATACAATCACTGATACAAGCACACACTCATCCATACAGCTACTCTCATAATCACACACTCTCAATTATAGCGATTTATATACCCTAATACACATATATACTGCCTTTCATATATGTAGTTACTCACACATGTATTACTGAGATATACATTCACTCACTAACACACCCATACACACTCACCCACCCATACTGTCCATCACAGATGCACTCTTGAAACCATGCACCCAGTGAATCACCCACTCACACATCTATGCACAGAGTCACACACACCCCACCCCCACAAACACTCAGGCACCGATAGAGATAGTCAGACAACCAATCAAAAACTCATATAGACACTCATGTAGCTATTCACAAACCCATGCAGCCACTTACACACCAACAGACAGACGGATACAGACATTCACACTGTTTAGTCAGTTACCCATGCATTCAGTAAGACACGTTTCATCACTCACTTATAGAGTCAGTCACGCACCTACTAAATCAACCATTCAGACACTTATACACCCACTCATTCTTCAATACGCCTTTCCCTATATATATTAAACATATTTCAACTTTACAGAAACACACATTCACTGGTTGATATCATCAGTGATGTCATCAGTGATGTCATTTGAGATGTCATCAGAGATGTCATCAGTGATGTCACTGACCATGTCATGAGTGATGTAATATGTGACATCATCAGCAGTGCATTGCGGGGGCGCGAGTTATAGTTAGCTGAACTAACTATAACGGGAATTTGACTGGTTTTGTACGAGTTAAATGTCCAACTAACTCTAACTTTCTCTAAAACCCATGGTTTTTTCAGTGCATTTCAAAGGTTTTTTAAATGCTAATACCTAACTATAACATATCTGAAACCTATGTTTTTTTCAGTTGGCGCAGATAGTGCTGATCTCTAGACACGTGTTTCTGGTTCTATAACCGTCATCAGTAGAGATTACAGTCTTTCAAATGTGGGGTTTGCTGAGTAGGCTGCCAACATCGTTCTCAGGTCGGGTACCTCTCACAGGCATGCGGGTGCTTCATCCATGAGCTCGTCCGCTCAATGACTCATTGGAGTACTATTAAACAGGAACAGGGGTGGGAGCACACCGCTTCACCTCCCAGCAAGGTTCACCCTTGGCATTGTGGTAAATGCAGTTTCAGTTACTTGATTGCTTCAAGAGTGTTGAGTGTTTCGCCACAGTTGGCGCAGATAGTGCTGATCTCTAGACACGTGGTTCTGGTTCTTTAACCGTCATCAGTAGAGATAACAGCCTTTCAAATGTGGGGTTTGCTGAGTAGGCTGCCAACATCTTTCTCAGATCAGGTACCTCTCACAGGCAAACAGGTGCTTCATCCACGAGCTCGTCAGCTCAATGACTCACAGGAGTACTATTAAACAGGAACACGGGTGGGAGCATACCGCTTCACCTCCCAGCAAGGTTCGCCCCTGGCATTGTGGTAAATGCCGTTTCAGTTACTTGTTTGCTTCAAGAGTGTTCAAGTGTTTCACCACAGTTGGCGCAGATAGTGCTGATCTCTAGACACGTGGTTCTGGTTCTTTAACCGTCATCAGTAGAGATTACAGTCTTTCAAATGTGGGGTTTGCTGAGTAGGCTGCCAACATCTTTCTCAGGTCAGGTACCTCTCACAGACATGCGGGTGCTTCATCCACGAGCTCTTCAGCTCAATGACTCACGGGAGTACTATTAAACAGGAACGGAGGTGGGAGCACACCGCTTCACCTCCCAGCAAGGTTCGCCCCTGACATTGTTGTAATTGCAGTTTCAGTTGCTTGCTTGCTTCAAGAGTGTTCGAGTGTTTCGCCACAGTTGGCGCTGATAGTGCTGATCTCTATAAACGTGTTTCTGGTTCTTAAACCGTCATCAGAAGACATAACAGTCTTTCAAATGTGGGGTTTGCTGAGTAGGCTGCCAACATCTTTCTCAGGTAAGGTACCTCTCACAGGCATTTGGGTGCTTCATCCATGAGCTCATCAGCTCAATGACTCATGGGAGTACGATAAAACAGGAACAGGGGTGGGAGCACACCGCTTCACCTCCCAGCAAGGTTCGCTCCTGGCATTGTGGTAAATGCAGTTTCAGTTACTTGCTTGCTTCAAGAGTGTTCGAGTGTTTCGCCACATTTGGCGCAGATAGTGCTGATCTCTAGACACTTATTTCTGATTCTTTAACCGTCATCAGTAGAAATTACAGTCTTTCAAATGTGGGGTTTGCTGAGTAGGCTGCCAACATCTTTCTCAGGTCAGGTACCTCTCACAGGCATGCGGGTGCTTCATCCACGAGCTTGTCAGATTAATGACTCATGGGAGTACTATTAAACAGAAACAGGTGTGGGAGCACACCGCTTCACCTCCCAGCAAGGTTCGCCCCTGGCATTGTGGTAAATGCATTTATAGTTACATGCTTGCTTCAAGAGTGTTCAAGTGTTTTGCCACACTTGGCGCATATAGTGCTGATCTCTAGACATGTGTTTCTGGTTCTTTAACCATCATCAGAAGAGATTACAGTCTTTGAAATTTGGGGTTTGCTGAGTAGGCTGCCAACATCTTTTTCAGGTCAGGTACCTCTCACAGGCATGTGGGTGCTTCATCCACAAGCTCGTCAGCTCAATTACTCATAGGAGTACTATTAAACAGGAACAGGGGTGGGAGCACAACACTTCACCTCCCAGGAAGGTTCACCCCTGGCATTGTGGTAAATGCAGTTTCGGTTACTTGCTTGCTTCAAGAGTCTTCGAGTGTTTCGCCACAGTTGGCACAGATAGTGCTGATCTCTAGACACGTGTTTCCGGTTCTTTAACCGTCATCAGTAGAGATTACAGTCTTTGAAATTTGGGGTTTGCTGAGTAGGCTGCCAACATCTTTTTCAGGTCAGGTACCTCTCACAGGCATGTGGGTGCTTCATCCACAAGCTCGTCAGCTCAATTACTCATAGGAGTACTATTAAACAGGAACAGGGGTGGGAGCACACAGCTTCACCTCCCAGTAAGGTTCGCCCCTGGCTTTGTGGTAATTGCAGTTTCGGTTACTTGCTTGCTTCAAGAGTGTTCAAGTGTTTCGCCACAGTTGGCGCAGACTGTGCTGATCTCTAGACACGTGTTTCTGGTTCTTTAACCATCATCAGTAGAGATTACATTCTTTGAAATTTGGGGTTTGCTGAGTAGGCTGCCAACATCTTTCTCAGATCAAGTGCCTGTCACAGGCATGCGGGTGCTTCATCCACCAGATTGTCAGCTCAATGACTCACAGGAGTACTATTAAGCAGAAACAGGGGTGGGAGCACACCACTTCACCTCCCAGCAAGGTTCGCCCCTGGCATTGTGGTAAATGCAGTTTCGGTTACTAGCTTGCTTCAAGAGTGTTCGTGTGTTTCGCCACAGTTGGCGCAGATAGTACTGATCTCTAGACACATGTTTCTGGTTCTTTAACCGTCATCAGTAGAGATTACAGTCTTTGAAATTTGGGGTTAGCTGAGTAGGCTGCAACATCTTTCTCAGGTCAGGTACCTCTCACAGGCATGCGGGTGCTTCATCCACGAACTCGTCAGCTCAATGACTCACGGGAGTACTATTAAACAGGAACAGGGGTGGGAGCATCCTGCTTCACCTCCTAGCAAGGTTCGCCCCTGGCATTGTGATAAATGCAGTTTCGGTTACTTGCTTGCTTGAAGAGTGTTCGAGTGTTTCGCCTCAGTTGGCGCAGAGAGTGCTGATATCTAGACCGTGTTTCTGGTTCTTTAACCGTCATCAGTAGAGATTACAGTCTTTCAAATTTGGGTTTGCTGAGTAGGCTGCCAACATCTTTCTCAGGTCAGGTACCTCTCACAGACATGTGGGTGCTTCATCCACGAGCTCTTCAGCTCAATGACTCACGGGAGTACTATTTAACAGGAACAGGGGTGGGAGCACACCGCTTCACCTTCCAGCAAGGTTCGCCCCTGACATTGTGGTAATTGCAGTTTCAGTTACTTGCTTGCTTCAAGAGTGTTCGAGTGTTTCGCCTCAGTTGGCGCAGAGAGTGCTGATCTCTATAAACGTGTTTCTGGTTCTTAAACCGTCATCAGAAGAGATAACAGTCTTTCAAATGTGGGGTTTGCTGAGTAGGCTGCCAACATCTTTCTCAGGTCATGCACCACTCACAGGCATGGGGGTGCTTCATCCAGGCGTTCGTCAGCTCAATGACTCACAGGAGTACTATTATACAGGAACAGGGGTGGGAGCACACCGCTTCACCTCCCAGCAAGGTTCGCACTTGGCATTGTGGTAAATGCAGTTTCGGTTACTTGCTTGCTTCAAAAGTGTTCGAGTGTTTCGCCACAGTTGGCGCAGATAGTGCTGATCTCTAGACACGTGATTCTAGTTCTTTAACCGTCATCAGTAGAGATTACAGTCTTTCAAATGTGGGGTTTGCTGTGTAGGCTGCCAACATCTTTCCCAGGTCAGGTACCTCTCACAGGCATGTTGGTGCTTCATTCACGAGCTTGTCAGCTTAATGACTCACAGGAGTACTATTAAACAGGAACAGGGGTGGGAGCACAACACTTCACCTCCCAGGAAGGTTCACCCCTGGCATTGTGGTAAATGCAGTTTCGGTTACTTGCTTGCTTCATGAGTGTTCGAGCGTTTCGCCACAGTTGGCGCAGATAGTACTGATCTCTAGACACATGTTTCTGGTTCTTTAACCGTGATCAGTAAAGATTACAGTCTTTGAAATTTGGGGTTAGCTGAGTAGGCTGCAACATCTTTCTCAGGTCAGGTACCTCTCACAGGCATGCGGGTGCTTCATCCACGAACTCGTCAGCTCAATGACTCACGGGAGTACTATTAAACAGGAACAGAGGTGGGAGCACACCGCTTCACCTCCCAGCAAGGTTCGCCCCTGGCATTGTGGTAAATGCAGTTTCAGTTACTTGCTTGCTTCAAAAGTGTTCGAGTGTTTCACCACAGTTGGCGCAGATAGGTTTGATCTCTAGACACGTGTTTCTGGTTCATTAACCGTCATCAGTAGAGATTAAAGTCTTTGAAATTTGGGGTTTGCTGAGTAGGCTGCCAACATCTTTCTCAGGTAAGGTACCTCTCACAGGCATGCGGGTGCTTCATCCACGAGCTCGTCAGCTCAATGACTCACTGGAGAACTATTAAACAGGAACAGGGGTGGGAGCACACTGCTTCACCTCCCAGGAAGGGTCACCCCTGGCATTGTGGTAAAAGCAGTTTCGGTTACTTGCTTGCTTCAAGAGTCTTCGAGTGTTTCGCCACAGTTGGCACAGATAGTGCTGATCTCTAGACACGTGTTTCCGGTTCTTTAACCGTCATCAGTAGAGATTACAGTCTTTGAAATTTGGGGTTTGCTGAGTAGGCTGCCAACATCTTTTTCAGGTCAGGTACCTCTCACAGGCATGTGGGTGCTTCATCCACAAGCTCGTCGGCTCAATTACTCATAGGAGTACTATTAAACAGGAACAGGGGTGGGAGCACACAGCTTCACCTCCCAGCAAGGTTCACCCCTGGCTTTGTGGTAATTGCAGTTTCGGTTACTTGCTTGCTTCAAGAGTGTTCAAGTGTTTCGCCACAGTTGGCGCAGACTGTGCTGATCTCTAGACACGTGTTTCTGGTTCTTTAACCATCATCAGTAGAGATTACATTCTTTGAAATTTGGGGTTTGCTGAGTAGGCTGCCAACATCTTTCTCAGATCAAGTGCCTGTCACAGGCATGCGGGTGCTTCATCCACCAGTTTGTCAGCTCAATGACTCACAGGAGTACTATTAAGCAGAAACAGGGGTGGGAGCACACCGCTTCACCTCCCAGCAAGGTTCGCCCCTGGCATTGTGGTAAATGCAGTTTCGGTTACTAGCTTGCTTCAAGAGTGTTCGTGTGTTTCGCCACAGTTGGTGCAGGTAGTGCAGATCTCTAGACATGTGTTTCTGGTTCTTTAACTGTCATCAGTAGAGATTACAGTCTTTGAAATTTAGGGTTTGCTGAGTTGTCTGACAACATCTTTCTCAGGTCAGGTACCTCTCACAGGCATGCGGGTGCTTCAACCACGAGCTCGTCAGCTCAATGACTCACGGAAGTACTATTAAACCGGAACAGGGGTGGGAGTCAATGATATCCTATGGAAGGAAATTCAAGTTACTGGTAAGTACGCCTTGAATTACTTTTCAGGATCAGTACTGGACTTAAACATACAGCACTGAGGTCTCGCCTGATAACAGGTGAGTAAATCGGAATTCATAGTCCGGCTGATTTTAGATAAATATTTGTAAGTTTCAAAACTCCACACTTAGAAGAATTTCCAAGTGAAACCAGTCAATGTTAGCCTATAGAATTAAATTTAAGTTACTGGTAAGTACGGTTAGAATTACTTTTCAGGATCAGTAATGGGCTTAAAGATGCAGCACTGAGGTCTCTCATGATAACAGGTGAGTAAATCGGAATTCGTGGTTCGGCTGATTTTAGAGGAATTTTTGTACGTTCCAAAACTCCACACTTAGAAACTTTTCTGCTGAAAACCACACAATGGATTCCTATGGAAGGAAATACAAGTTACTGGTAAGTACGCTTAGAATTACTATTCACGTTCAGTGCTGGGCTAAAGATGCAGCACTGGGTTCTCTCCTGATAACAGGTGAGTAAATTGGAATTCGTAGTTCGGCTGATTTTAGAGGAATATTTTTAAGTTCCAAAACTCCACACTTAGAAGAATTTTCAAGTGAAACCAGTCAATGTTAGCCTATGGAATGAAATTCTAGTTACTGGTAAGTACGGTTGAAATTACTTTGCAGGATCAGTACTGGGCTTAAAGATGAGGCACTGAGGTCACTCCTGATAACAGGCGAGTAAATCATAATTCGTAGTTCTGCTGATTTGAGAGGAATATTTGTAAATTCCAAAACCCCACACTTCGAAACTTTTCTGCTGAATACCACACAATGGATTCCTATGGGAGGAAACACAAGTTACTGGTAAGTACGCTTAGAATTACTTTTCAGGGTCAGTGCAGGGCTAAAAGATGCAGCACTGGGTTCTCTCCTGATAACAGTTGAGTAAATCGAAATTCGCAGTTCGGCTGATTTTAGAGGTATATTTGCAAGTTCCAAAACTCTACACTTCGAAGAATTTCCAAGTGAAACCAGTCAATGTTAGCCTATGGAATGAAATTCAAGTTACTGGTAAGTACGCTTAGAATTACTTCTCAAGGTCAGTGCTGGGCTCAAACATGCAGCACTGAGGTCTCTCCTGATTACAGGCGAGTAAATCGGAATTTGTAGTTCGGCTGATTTTACTTCGGTCCAGAAAATATAGAGCCTCTTTCCTACACCATCCCCTGCCTTTACCACTGTGCAAACACGCCCTGTGGCACATTTTAAGTTGGGGAAAAAGTTCCCCTTCAATCTTGAGGGTCCGTAGAGTCCAACTAGCCCTCTAGGTACATCCAGTAAGCGCCACAGAGCTGCGTAGCAGAGAGATGTAAAAAGGTGCACGGCCTGCACCACCTCTCTGCAACGCAGAGCAGTGGCACTTCCTGGAAGCACCTGGTGGGCTACTTGGCCCCCAGGGTCCTTCAGGATTGAAGAGGAATTTTTTCCCCAGCTTAAAACGCACAACAGGGCGTGTTTGCACACGTCACCTCATGCCCTGTCCCCTCCCTTCACCAGTGTGTAAACGCGCCCCATGGCGCTTTTTAAGTTGGGAGATTAAGTCCCCTTGAATCCTGAGGGTCCCTAGGGTCAAACTAGCCCATTAGGTAACTCCAGTAAGCGCCACAGATCTGCGTTGCAGAGAGGTGTATGAAGGGGCGTGGCCTCTGAACACCTCTCTGCAACGCAGCTCCCTGGCGCATACTGGAGGTACCTGGTTGGCTAGTTGGCCCCCAGGGACCCTCAAGATTGAAGGGGAATAAATCCCTCAACTTAAAATGTGCCACAGGGCGCGTTTGCACAATGGTGAAGGAAGGGGGCGGAGCCTGAGGTGACATGTCTGCAAACACCTAGGGGGTCAGGGTGTTTCTACCCTGCCTCCTTTTTGTGTTTTTTGCAGGTTTTTTGTGCTTTCTTGTGCCTCGGTTCTACCGAGGCACAAGATGGCTGCCAACACTTCCTGATTCAGAGTGTTGACAACCAATTAGCATAAAGCTCGTGATCGGGAGGATCCACGGCCCTAGATAAATCTATCTTTTTACTTTTGAATATCTCAGGAACTACTGAACAGATTTACACCATTTTAGCAAAAGGCACGAGTCTGAACTGAGGACTACATATTTGCCAAATTTGGTGTAATTCCGTTCAGCAGTTCGGGCTGTAGCTGTGTCAACAGGTCCTATGGGAAAATGCATGGGGAAAACGTGTTTTGGGACCCCCCTTTTTTCTCGGACCCTACTTCACGAATCACCGTAAAATTTTTAGGATAGGAGCAGACCGGAGCTGGCCAAAAGTTTGGAAATTTTTGTGAAGATTCGTCAACGGGCGCCAAAGTTATTCCCAATCGAATGTTGCAGATTTTCTATGGAAAATAGGTCCTAACTATAACTATCTACTGGTGACCGCCAGTAGATAATATACATATATATACAGCACTGTCAGCACAGATTGTGCGCTGAATAAAGAGAGCACGCTGGCATATCCTTTTTGCAAAGTGCTTTTAATCTGGCCCCCTTAAAACCCCCCAACAGACGCGTTTCGCCTCTCGGCTTTGTCAATGTCGGTTTACTGTGCAAAAACGACACTTTCATATCGTGACGTTTCACGGAAACCATGTAAACAGCAAAGATGGACTACAGTATATTTCTCGAATGGGGCGGCCATCTTATAACATGTTACATGAAGTGCAATTCCTTGCATTTTTATTTCAAAAAGGTGCAATGTGCAATAATGTGAAAATGAATAAAATAAAATTAAAATACAATAACAGCAGCGTGTTATACAATACATGGAAAAAAGGTATAAACTTAGATTTAGATTTGTTTTTGATTTCATTTAACAAGGTATCTGATTCTGATCTTTCTAGTATAGACACATAGATTGGGGTTTATTTCCCTCTATTAAATTATTTGTTTTTTTGTTTTTAATACATTTTAATTTCATCTTCCTTGTATTTCCCCCATGTTATTTGCTGTTGTTTATTTGCCTATTTAGCCCTGAATGGGCTGATGTCCCAGTATCGATAGGAGCAATCGGACTAGAGTATTCCGATTATTTCTCTTGAATATATATTCATATTAAGTCATTTTTTTGTGTTGATAATGCTAATATAAGATTTTGACTATTGACTCTGTCCTCGTGACTCCTTTCTTTCCTATTTTTATCAATTCTTTTTATGATTTTCCCTTCTTCTCTTTCACTTCCTTCAGTGATTGCACCTTGTATGATCATGAACCTATGTTTTATAGGTGTACCCACAATTCTTCATCATTATTCAGCCCTAGGGGTGATTTTGTTTGGAAATCAATGATGAATTTGGATTCTAAGATCCTGAGTGTCTTCACTCTGTCTCTCTCTTTCCTATCTACTTGATCTATACAGTAGAAAGTTAATAGGTTCCTATTGCTTTGATGGTATTGCTCGAAGTGTCGCGCCACCGGGTATGTTCTATCTTTGTTTGTGATTGCGTGCATGTGTTCTAGTATTCGTTTTTTTGTGTGATGGATAGTGCTCCCGATGTATCGTTTCATACAAGGGCATTCCAAACAATATACAGTGAAATCAGAATTGCAGTTCAAAAATCTTTTGATTTCCCTTATTGGTCTTATGTCATCTGGCCTTCCTTTATATGTTAGCACCTTCTTGCTATTCTTGCAAGCTTTGCAATGAAGGCAAGAATAAAAGCTCTTAATATTTATGATTCTTCGAGATTGCAATGGATTGGAGAAATGATTGTGGACCAGATGGTCCCCAAGTGATTGGCAGAGTCTGTAGGTTATGGATGGATGGTCCGGGAGATGTCTTTTTAAGATGTTATCAGTCTTTAGAATGTGCCAATTTTTGTTAAAAATGTGCACCAATTCCCTTGATTTAGCATTGAAATCTGTGATCATTCTAGCAGGTTCATCTTTCTTTATTTTTGGTTTTGTTGACAGAAGATTTTTTCTGTCCACCTTTTCTGCCTTTTCCGTGGCTTCTCTCAGAACATTATCTGAGTAGCCTCTACTCTTGAACCTTGCAATGGCTTCATCTATAGCCTACTGGTAGTCCCCCACGTCCAATCAGTTACATTTCAGACGAAGAAGCTCACCAAAAGGGATACTCCGTACTAAGCTTCTGGGATGGTGTTAGAATCTGGGGTCTCTGGTTGGCGCAGGTATGCACTTGCGTCAAGCAGGGACCCTTTCCTCTAAGTCAGGGCGTAGGATCACCTCTTAAAAATAACCCCTGTTCACCCTCTAGGTAACGTGGCGCGAGCAGTCAGGCTAGATTCCAGAGGGCATTACGTTAAGCATTCAAGTTGTCCCACACAATAATCACCAACCCACCACACAAAGACACAAGGCTGTATTTATATCAAAATAAAGTTCTTTATATAAAAGATTTCTTCAAGCAGGATGTCAAAATACAGTTCTTTCACTTAAATAAGGTTCCAGTTACTTTAAATGCTTTTAGGCAGTCCACAGATCTTAAAATGGCACAGTTTTACCTAAAATAGGCTTCTTTGGGGTTCTGTGCGCTTCGTAGCGCCTTGGGTATGCTTCGTACGAAGTTTGGACGCGTCGTGCCGTTTCTCACGCGTCTCGTGTGGGCACGCGTACGCTGGACGTGAGCCGTACGGACTGTACCCTCGTAGGTACGCGTCTTACACGTCCGGTACACCTCTTGCTGAACCTCACGCTTCCCGCGTGAGCAACGTCCTATATATTCAATGGAGTAAGGACCGTACCCTCACGGGTCGCCTCGCACAGCTGATACGAATGGTGCCAAAGCTCGCGCTTCACACGTGAACAGCGTAGCGGGACGACAGTGCCAGTACGGCCAGAAAATAGCAACGTACGGGTTGTACCAAGGCGCGCGGCTCACAGTACCTTTGTTCTTTGGGGGAGATGGTCGTAGCAGCCTCAGGGGTCCACAGAGGGGTGTCCCACGTCGCGTTGTCGTCCCTCGTGGTCAGTGGGCGGCGATGCTTCGTGGGGTGCTTCAGGACGTTCCTAGGCACACAACGAGGTTGGCAGAAGGAGGGGCAGCTCGGGGGTGATTTCTAGCGCGTTGCAGCGCTGTCGGCTTCGCTCAGGTGATGAAAAGTGCGTCGCAGGTCCTTACAGTGATCTCGGCGGCGCAGGGTCGCAGAGGTTCGGCACTTAGACGCAAGTACTCTTCTTTGCGTTGCGAGCAACGGCTCGGGGGGCAGTTGCTTGCTGTGCTCGGGCCAGGCAGGCAGGCCTTTGCGGTGCTCGCAGTAGTCCCGGTGGCAGAAGTCGCAGTGCTCGGAGAGATGGGAGCACACAGGTTATCTGGGGTCACCGTTACAGGATCAACTCCAGCAGCTTCTCTTCTTCTTGGGGAAAGGTAGCGCCCACTGTTCCTGGGGCGCAGTTCAGGGGGCAAGTTCACCAGCAAGCCCTTGGAGATTGTTTGAAAGCACAAGTTGATTAAAAGTTTCTTCTTCAGTCTTTTCCTCTCCTTCCAGCAGTAAGGCACCCACCACAGGCCAGTCTCTCAGGCATAGAGACAGTACTCCTCCATGCAGCTTTTCCAGGTCCTTCTCCTTCAGGCAGAGTTTCTTCTTGGCGCAAACAGGATCTGATTTCTTAGGAGCAGGGCTCCTTCTTTTATAGCAAGTTTCTTTTGTTCTTTGTCGCCAGGGGCCTGGGCCTGGCTCAGTCCGGTTTTGGAGCACTCTGTTGGGGTGACTCTGCTCTTTCCTTTCAGCAGCAGGGCAGAGACATCAGCCACTCCACAGGGGGCGGAGCCGGCATTGTGGTGGCAGAGCACAGGTCTATTCAGAGTCAAGGTGTACTCCTCCCACCCATCCTGGTGTAATCTCTCTACCCACCACATGGCAGCCAGCCTGTCTCCTGGAATTCCCCAGCCCTGCTCCCCACTGTAACTAGGCAGAACACACACACACAGCGCAGAGGCAGACTGAAATGGCCAGGTCAGTAAATACTAACTTTCTAAAAGTAGTATTTACAAACACAGGATATTAAAATAAACTTTACTAAAAGAAGAATTTTATTATTCTGAGTTCAGGCATACTAAACTTGACTGTCTACCATGCTCTATGAGTCCACTGGGATTACAGCGTGTAGTAATTTCAGCAGCCCATTCTGGCCTATGGAGAGCAGGTAGCCTTCAATGGTGAAAAACGAAAATGGCTGTAATTCACTATTAGGACATGCCACACACATCAGGGCATGTCCTACCTTATTCCTACAATGCACCCTACCCTGGGCCTACCCCTACCATAGGGGTGACTAATATGCAGTTAAGGGTAGGTTTAGGGACTGGCAAGTGGGTGCACTTGCGCAGTCAGCGCGACAGTACCAGACTGCGCGCAGGTTCTGCAGTGGCAGACCCTAGACACATTTTACTAGGCCGCTTCTGTGGGTGGCACAACCAGTGCTGCAAGCCCACCAGCAGCATTTGTATTTACAAGCCCTGGCACTCCTGGTGCACTTTACTAGGGGATGACAGTAAACCAAAAAAGCCAAATATGGACACCAATTAATGTATACACTTTTCAAAGGGAGCACTTGCACTGTGGCACTGATTGGCAGTGGCACAGTGCCCTGAGCAGCCAACACCAACAAAACACAATGAGGCACATCAGCAAAAAGTGGAAGGGAAACTCACGCCAAGGTGCCAGGTCTAACACGTGTCCCCTCCAGCTGAAATGTGGGGGGAACTACCCTACCCCAGGGAGTTCCTCTTCACTAAGGAGTTAAAACCTGGACAGACCATCAGCATTGGTGTTATCTGTGCCAGGGCGATGCTCCACTGTAAAGTCCATACCCTGTAGGGAGATGGACCACCTCAACAGTTTTGGGTTCTCACCCCTCATTTGCATCAGCCATCTGAGGGGCCTGTGGTGGGTCTGAACCCGGAAGTGAGACCTAAACAAGTAGGGTCTTAGCTTCTTCAGCGCCCAGACCACAGCAAATGCTTCTCGCTCGATTGCACTCCACCTTTGTTCCCGTGGAAGTAACCGCCTACTTATGAAGGCTACAGGTTGGTCCCAGCCCTCCTCAGTCATCTGTGAGAGAACAGCCCCTACACCATGCTCTGATGCGTCTGTCTGTACTAGGAATTCTTTGGAGAAGTCAGGAGCCAAGAGCACGGGCGCCGTGCACATGGCAGTCTTCAGGGTGTCAAAAGCTTTCTGACAGGCGTCAGTCCAGATCACTTTCTTGGACTGCTTCTTCGAAGTCAGCTCTGTCAAGGGGGCAACAATGCTGCCATACCCCTTGACAAACCTCCTGTAGTACCCTGTGAGTCCTAAAAAGGCCCTCACCTCTGTCTGGGTCTTTGGGGGCTCCCAAGCCAGGATGGTTTCAATCTTGGGTTGGAGGGGCGCCACCTGGCCGCTCCCCACTTGGTGTCCCAAGTACACCACTGAACCCTGCCCGATCTGACACTTGCTTGCCTTGATCGTGAGGCCTGCCTTGCGTAGTGCCATCAACACTTCCCAGAGATGTTGCGGGTGTTCTTTCCATGTGCCACTGAACACTGCGATGTCATCCAGGTATGCGGCGCTGAACTCGGTCAGCCCAGCCAACACCTGGTTGACCAACCTCTGGAAGGTGGCAGGGGCATTCTTCATCCCAAATGGCATAACCCGGAACTGGAAATGCCCATCTGGTGTGGTGAATGCGGACCTCTCTTTGGCCCCATCAGTTAAGGCGATCTGCCAGTACCCAGACGTTAAATCAAACGTGCTGAGGTACCGTGCAGCCCCTAACCGATCGATGAGCTCATCAGCTCTGGGGATGGGGTGCGCGTCAGTCTTTGTGACTGAATTGACTCCTCTGTAGGCCACACAGAACCGCAGTTCGGGTGTGGCACCCGGCGCTGCAGCTTTTGGGACCAAGACCACGGGGCTGGCCCAAGGACTGCTGGAGGACTCAACCACCCCTAAAGACAGCATCTTTGAGACCTCCTCATTGATGCAGGCTCGGACCCTGTCAGTTACCCTGTAAGCTTTGTGCCTCACAGGTAAGCTGTCTCCGGTATCCACGTCATGGACGCACCAATCTTTGATACCAGGAACCAGGGAGAACAGGTAAGGAAACTGCCCCAGCAGCTGGCGGCAGTCATCCTGTTGCTCAGGGGTCAGGGTGGGTGAGAGGTTAACTCCATCCACTGACCCGTCTCGCTCTGAGGCTACCAAGAGGTCAGGAAGAGGCTCAGACTCCTCTTCCGTCCCATCATCGGTGGCCAAGAGCATGCCCACTTCGGACCTCTCCAAGTGGGGCTTAAGTCGATTGACATGTAGGACCCTTAAGGGGTTCCTAGGAGACTGCAAGTCCACCAAGTAGGTGACAGAACTCTTGCGCTCCACAATCTCAAAGGGTCCTGTCCACTTGTCCTGGAGTGCACAAGGCTCCACAGGGGCCAGGACCCATACCTTTTGACAAGGTTGAAGCTAGGCCTGGGCAAAAATTTTGTTTCGTACTCGGAAATTGCGATAATTTGACATTTTCGCATTCCGCAGAAAGCGCGAAAATGTCAAAATTTCTGCATTCCACAGCTTGGCGATAATTTGTTTCATGCTCGCGCTGTAAAATAATACATTCTCGCTCGCGCGCGATCACCTTACCTGAATCCCTGCGTTCGCCGACAAGTTTTCTTGATCCGGTCGCGTTCTCCATGAGATGTTGTATTGTTTTTAGCCATTTGCGCTGTCTCGCGACAGTTCGCGCCCGCAGTGACGTCATGCGTCGCGCGATCACGTCTTTCTTCTCGCGATCATTCACCGCGAGACAACTGAAAACAAGATGGCCGCGCCCGCGAGAAACCACATGGGTAAGTTGGCGAGCCGCAACCATGCAGAAAATCTCGCGAACATGCGGGAAAAAAACTTCTGCATCTTCGCGATATTTCCGCTTGTTTGCGATAATTTTAAACATTTTCGCAATAATTTGAGGAAGTGGATTTCGCAATTTCCGCCCACCCCTAGTTGAAACTCAACCAGAGTGGCGTTCTGGTCGTACCACCGCTTCATTTCCTCCTGGCTGGCTTCCAGGTTTGCCTCAGCAAGTTGCCTGAAACGCCTAGTCTGGTTCCGGAAAGCCAGCATGTAACTGTATACATTCTGGGGAGGTTTCCTGGGAGATTGCTCCCAGCCTTCCTTGACCAGACTAAGAGGTCCTCGTACTGGGTGGCCATACAAAAGCTCAAAGGGACTGAACCCCAGACCCTTTTGTGGCTCCTCACGGTACGCAAAGAGAAGGCATGGTAAGAGGACGTCCCACTTACGCCTCATGGGTTCCTCAAGACCCATAATCATGCCCTTTAGGGTTCGGTTGAATCGCTCAACCAACCCGTTTCCTTGGGGATGGTAAGGGGTGGTGAACTTGTATGTCACACCACACTCTTGCCAAAGGGATTTCATATATTTTGATATGAAATTGGTCCCCCTGTCAGACACCACCTCTAGAGGGAATCCTACTCGTGAGAAAATTCCCATCAGTGCCCGTCCCACCACGGGGGCCGTCACTGTCCTCAGAGGGATGGCTTCAGGGTACCGGGTGGAATGGTCCACCAAGACCAGGATAAACCTGTTGCCCATGGCTGTCTTGGGGTCCAGTGGCCCCACAATGTCAATCCCCACTCGCTGGAATGGGGTACTGACCACAGGGAAAGGTTGGAGTGGAGCCTTCAGCTTCCTTCCACTCTTACCACTTGCCTGGCAAGTCTGGCATGTCCTGCAGTGAGTGTCAGAACTCCTGCGCATTTGAGGCCAATAGAAGTGGGTGACAAGCCTTTCGAAGGTCTTGTCCTGCCCCAAATGCCCTGCTAACGGCACATCGTGAGCCAGCCCCAGTAGGAACGTTCTGAACTTCTGGGGTACCAGCAGCGCACGGGCTGACCCAGGTTCAGCAACCTTAGGCTCTGAGTACAGGAGGTCGTTCTCCCAGTAGATTAAGTGAGTTCTGGACTGATCACCATTGGCCTGGGCTGCAGCCTGCTGCCACATACCCTCTAGAGAGGGGCACTCTTTCTGCTCCCTGCAGAATTCCTCCCTGGAGGCGCCTCCTTCTTGCTGTCAATGGGTCAGCTCAGGCAGGTTCCCTGGTAGGCTCCAGGGCATCCCCCTCAAGGTCTGCTTCCTCCTGGGCCGTGGGAACTTCAGGAGCCGGTTTCCCGTGCCTCCCGCGCCCTCTCTCTAAGGCCGGTTCCTGGGCCTCTCCCTCAGGATCCAGGGTCCCTTCAACACCCCTACTAGCGGCCATTGACCGGGTGGTCACGCACGCCCAATCAGGTAAGGCCACCATCCACTGGGGAGCTGTCTTCTCCACCTTTTCCCAAGGGGAGCTCTCCAAATCATTCCCTAGGAGACAGTCTACAGGCATGGCAGTTCTCACAGCGACTTGCAGAGTTCCAGAGACCCCCCCTACTCAAAGGGAACTTGAGCCATTGGACAATGACTCTCTGTGTTGTCAGCATTGACAACCTGACAATAGGCATGGGGTACAACCTGCTCTTGAGATACCAGGTGCTGCCGCACTGCAGTCACACTGGCGCCTGTGTCTCTAAGAGCCTCTACCTTCTTCCCATTGACGGTTACCACTTGCCCATATTTCTTAGTGTTAGAGGGCATGTCGGCGTTAGGGACCATCTCACTGTCTCCTAGTGAGACTAAGGTCATCTGGACGGGGTCCCACCGACTTGGGACTTCTACCTCCTCTCCAAAGGCTACTGTAGCCACTTGCTTTGGTAGAGCACCAGTGGGTGCGGGTTTTACATACTGGCGACACTTGGGATCACTGGCAAAGTGACCTAGTTCACCACATTTATAACATTGAGGGGGCCCCCTGGGAACAGGTTTACCTGTCGGGGCCCCTGTCTGCTTCGGGTGTGGGGGAGGCTGAGAACCTTTCTGCTGGTTCCCTTGGGTATTACTTTGGGGGCCTTTTGGGAACCCTTTCTGTTTTCCCCTGCCCCCCCCACTCTTCTGCTGGGGACCCTGCCCACCCTTGGCGGAGTCTCCCACTTGACCCTTGTGGACCCTGGTGCTGACCCAGCGGTCCGCCTCCTCAGCAAGCTTCCTAGGGTTAGTCAGCTTGCTATCTATCAGGTGTTGGCGTAGCTCAGGAAAACAATTAAGCGACAAGTGCTCCCATGCAATTAAATCAAAGTGACCTTGGTAATCATCAACTTTGCTACCCTTCACCCAGCCATCCAGTGCTCTGCAGAAAAAGGTTACATACTCCACATACGTACTCCCTGCAATCTTGGTACACCCTCTGAACCTCTGTCTATATATTTCAGGAGTTAGCCCATATCTGGTCATTAAAGCTTCTTTCATGTGGGGGTAAGAATGTCAGTGGGCAAATCTAAAAGTGTGTCCCGCGCCTCACTAAGGAACCGTCCCCACAACCCCGCTCCCCAATCTCTCAGAGGGACCCGGTGGGAAGACATGGCTACCTCATAGGCCTTGAACCATTGCCCTATGTCATCATTCTTAAAGTATTCCTTAACTACATCTTTTGGCATGTACACACTTGATTCTACCTGCACCGGCATTGCACTGCCACCAGAGGGAGGGTTGTCCAAACTTTTGGCCTTTAACTCCAGCTCCCTCATTTTCAGGTCATATATCATTCTTCTTTCTTCAAGAGCCAGTTTCTTGCTCTTTAGCTCCAATTGGCCATTTAATTTCAGCCTTGTCAAAGTGACCTCTTGCTCTCTTGCGGCCTGTCTGTCTGCCAGCTCCTCTGGCGACAGGCCTCTGCCAAGACTACGGATGCTCTCCGCTGGTTCCACTAGGTCAACCTCCTCAGGTACAACATCCTCAGCTGCACCCCTTGATTCCATCCAGGCTTTCAGCGCCTTGTGGAAGTGTCCTTTGTTTGTGCATCCTTTGCGTGGAACCTTGAACTTATTGCAGAAGTGCCTGAGTTGGTCTTTGGTGTATTTGTCCACTTTCGACTCATCCCATTCCAGTTCCATTCCAGAGGCTTCAGATGCTGTATTTTCTGTGCTGTTTGAGCCCGGCATGGCTTCAAACGCAGGGGATCTTGTTTACTTGGCAAGCGCAATTAAATAATAATAAGTTCTGTGGTTTAAGCTACTGGACTATCCTCACTGTGCAATGGCTAGTAATCACTGCGCAGACACCAAGAACGCAAATCCGTAAATCCTCACCGCTGCCACCAATGTTAGAATCCGGGGTCTCTGGTTGGCGCAGGTATGCACTTGCGACAAGCAGGGACCCTTTCCTCTAAGTCAGGGCGTAGGATCACCTCTTAAAAATAACCCCTGCTCACCCTCTAGGTAACGTGGCGCGAGCAGTCAGGCTAGATTCCAGAGGGCATTAGGTTAAGCATTCAAGTTGTCCCACACAATAATCACCAACCCACCACACAAAGACACAAGGCTGTATTTATATCAAAATAAAGTTCTTTATATAAAAGATTTCTTCAAGCAGGATGTCAAAATACAGTTCTTTCACTTAAATAACGTTCCAGTTACTTTAAATGCTTTTAGGCAGTCCACAGATCTTAAAATGGCACAGTTTTACTTAAAATAGGCTTCTTTGGGGTTCTGTGCGCTTCGTAGCGCCTTGGGTACGCTTCGTACGAAGTTTGGACGCGTCGTGCCGTTTCTCACGCTTCTCGCGTGAGCACGCGTACACTGGACGTGAGCCGTACAGACCGTACCCTCGTAGGTACGCGTCGTACATGTCCGGTACGCCTCTTGCTGAACCTCATGCTTCCCGCGTGAGCAACGTCCTATATATTCAATGGAGTACGGACCGTACCCTCACGGGTCGCCTCGCACAGCTGATATGAATGGTGCCAAAGCTGGCGCTTCACGCGTGAACAGCGTAGCGGGACGACAGCGCCAGTACGACCCGAACAAAGCAACGTACGGGTCGTACCAAGGCGCGCGGCTCACAGTACCTTTGTTCTTTGGGGGAGACGGTCGTAGCGGCCTCAGGGGTCCACAGAGGGGTGTCCCACGTCGCGTTGTCGTCCCTCGTGGTCATTGGGCGGCAATGCTTCGTGGGGCGCTTCAGGACGTTCTCAGGCACACAACGAGGTTGGCAGAAGGAGGGGCAGCTCGGGGGTGATTTCTAGCGCGTCGCAGGGCTGTCGGCTTCGCTCAGGTGATGAACAGTGCGTCGCAGGTCCTTACAGTGATCTCGGCGGCGCAGGGTGGCAGAGGCTCGGTGCTTGGACGCAAGTACTCTTCTTTGCGTTGCGAGCTACGGCTCGGGGGGCAGTTGCTTGCTGTGCTCGGGCCAGGCAGGCAGGCCTTTGCGGTGCTCGCAGTCGTCCCGGTGGCAAAAGTCGCGGTGCTCGGAGAGATGGGAGCACACAGGTTCTCTGGGGTCAGCGTTACAGGATCACCTCCGGCAGCTTCTCTTCTTCTTGGGGAAAGGTAGCGCCCACTGTTCCTGGGGCGCAGTTCAGGGGGCAAGTTCACCAGCAAGCCCTTGGAGATTGTTTGAAAGCACAAGTTGATTCAAAGTTTCTTCTTCAGTCTTCTCCTCTCCTTCCAGCAGTAAGGCACCCACCACAGGCCAGTCTCTCAGGCATAGAGACAGTACTCCTCCATGCAGCTTTTCCAGGTCCTTCTCCTTCAGGCAGAGTTTCTTCTTGGCGCAAACAGGATCTGATTTCTTAGGAGCAGGGCTCCTTCTTTTATAGCAAGTTTCTTTTGTTCTTTGTCGCCAGGGGGCCTGGGCCTGGCTCAGTCCGGTTTTGGAGCACTCTGTTGGGCTGACTCTCCTCTTTCCTTTTAGCAGCAGGGCAGAGACATCAGCCGCTCCACAGGGGGCGGAGCCGGCATTGTGGTGGCAGAGCACAGGTCTATTCAGAGTCAAGGTGTACTCCTCCCACCCATCCTGGTGTAATCTCTCTACCCACCACCTGGCAGCCAGCCTGTCTCCTGGAATTCCCCAGCCCTGCTCCCCACTGTAACTAGGCAGAACACACACACACACAGCGCAGAGGCAGACTGAAATGGCCAGGTCAGTAAATACTAACTTTCTAAAAGTAGTATTTACAAACACAGGATATTAAAATAAACTTTACTAAAAGAAGTATTTTATTATTCTGAGTTCAGGCATACTAAACTTGATTTTCTACCATGCTCTATGAGTCCACTGGGATTACAGCGTGTAGTAATTCCAGCAGCCCATTCTGGCCTGTGGAGAGCAGGTAGCCTTCAATAGTAAAAAACGAAAATGGCTGTAATTCACTATTAAGACATGCCACACACATCAGGGCATGTCCTACCTTATGCCTACAATGCACCCTGCCCTTGGGCCTACCAGAGGGGTGACTAATATGTAGTTAAGGGAAGGTTTAGGGACTGGCAAGTGGGTGCACTTGCGCAGTCAGCGCGACAGTACCAGACTGCGCGCAGGTTCTGCAGTGGCAGACCCTAGACACATTTTACTAGGCCGCTTCTGTGGGTGGCACAACCAGTGCTGCAAGCCCACCAGCAGCATTTGCATTTACAAGCCCTGGCACTCTTGGTGCACTTTACTAGGGGCTGACAGTAAACCAAATAAACCAAATATGGACACCAATTAATGTATACACTTTTCAAAGGGAGCACTTGCACTGTGGCACTGGTTGGCAGTGGCACAGTGCTCTGAGCAGCCAACACCAACAAAACACATGAGGCACATCAGCAAAAAGTGGAAGGGAAACTCACGCCAAGGTGCCAGGTCTAACAGATGGTGACTCGTTGCATGTAATGCGGCGTTACCCACCGTGGGTTTTCTGTATAACCGTGTTTGTAAATTCCCATTATCCACAAAAACTTCTAGGTCCAGGTAGTTTACAGAAGTCGTGGTAATCATGCTAGTGAATCTAAGATTCCACTCGTTGTCATTCAGTGCGGCCACATACTCCTCAGCCGAGGAGCAGTCACCGCGCAAAACGACAAAGAGGTTGTCTATACATCTTGTCCACAACATGATTTTGTCCATCCAGTGTCCATGGGTGTCGTCCCAGGCCACGCGCTTTTCCCACCAGCCCACGAATAAATTCGGGTAACTGGGGGCGAAGCACGTGCCTATCGCGGTCCCTCGTTTTATTCTATAGAGATTGCCTGAAAAGAGGAAGATATTGTTATGTAAACAGAACTTTATTTTTTCTAGCAACATTTCATTATGTTTTTGGTATTTCAATGGTGTCCTATCTAAAAACCATTTTATAGCTGAAATTCCATCTTCATGGCGTATGCATGTGTATAAAATGGTCACATCTAATGTGATCAGAAGCATATCTGGTTCCCACATTATGTTGTCCATGAGTCTTAAAAAGTCCTGTGTGTCCTTCACTTATGATGCCAAGTCTTTTACAAGTAGGGCTAGGAAAGTATCAATGAATCTTGAGGTATTTTCCAGGAGACTGCCAATGGAGGAGACTATCGGTCTTCCCGGGTTTTTTTTTTGCATCTTTATGGATTTTGGGGAGATGATAAAAGGTTGGAATGACTGGTGATTCACATTGGAGAAATCGAAATTCTTCCTCGTTCAGCATTCCTTCATTTTTCCAGCCCTCTAAAATGTTTTGGTATTCCACTGTACATTTTATATAATCCGCTTTTTTGATCACTTCATAACAGTTTATGTCTTTCAGCTGTCTCAGAGCTTCTTGCTCATACATTTCCTTATTGAATACCACCACATTTCCCCCTTTGTCAGAAGGTTTAATTTCGATCTTTGGGTCGGTCTTCAATGTTTTTATGGCCTCCCATTCCCTTCTTGAAATATTGGAAAATGTTTTCTTTTGTTTGTCCCCATATGATGGTTTTGTCAATTTCTGTAAGTCCATGAGTATAGCCTCATTAAAAACATCAATGGCATCATGTTGAGTGCTTGGTAACATTTTAGATTTTTGTTTGAGATTACCGGGGTTTCTAATTGGAGTTACCCCAGCTGTTTCTACACTTGTCATCATATCCGTTGTTTCTATCTGTGAAAATGCCCCAAAAAAAATAAAATATATATATATATATATATATATAAATATTACCTACTGGCGGTCGCCAGTAGGTAGTTATAGTTAGGACCCTGTTTCCATAGGAAAACCGCAACATTCTATTTTGAATAACTTTGGCGCCGGTCGACGAATCCTCGCGAAATTTTCAAAATAGGTGGGGCGCTATGCTCCGCTCCTACCCTGAAAGTCTCGGGGGGATTCGTCAAGCGGGGGCTGAGATAAAAGGGGGGTCCCAAAACGCGTTTTTCCCATGCATTTTTCCATAGGACCTTTAGACACAGCTACAGCCCGAACGGCTGAACAGAGTTCCTTGAAATTTGGCAGAGAGGTAGTCTACAGGTCAAGGAAGTGCCTTTTGTAGGTTTGGTGTGAATCTGTTCAGTATTTCCTGAGAAAATAGCATTTAAAAGCATATATATATGTGGGCGGAGCCTAACCACACATCTCATCCTGAGATCTGATTGGCTGTCAGCACTTCATCCAAGAAGTGTTGGCAGCCATCTTGGGGCCAATATACATGATAGCACCTCATTATAAAGCATTGCAGTTAATAGAAGGTTTTAAGACTTTAGTTACATTATAAATCATTTGTTGATGGTACCATACTCATTTTAGGAATTGTGGTATGTTCTAAGGTGATTTCACCATGTGAAAAAGCCTTTTGCTGGGATATCATGATTGAGAGAAAAATATTTTCTCATGCTTTTACCACAGAGGTTTGGAAGGTGATCTATAAGCTAAACTGAGAGCTTATTTTCTGTAAATTCACATTATCTTTCTCAGTCATGTGAGAATGAAGTCTGACATTCTCAGTAAAACATGTACATCCAACAAGGGCAGAGACTGTCAGTTGATTCCTTTGTGTTCTACTGCAGCTTCCCAGAGTGTTCCAAAGAACTTCTAGAGCGCTAACAGTCCTACTTATGATAAACGTATGGCACACCTGAAGCCATCTTGCTTGGATTAAAGTGGTAACTCTTAAAACATTTAATTTAAAAAGGAACAAAATGAGGGGGTTCATTTTTCCATAAAAAGTATGATTAGTGCTGCAGAAAGAAAAATTAGGGCACATTTTGAGTGACTTCTCAAATCCTCTTCTATTTCATTAAAAAATTCTGACATGCAGACTGAAACATGCACTTTCAATACCAGCAGCAGTTTTCCCTGGTGAGCAGTAGCTTTACTACAGTGATCTAATGAGCAAAAAGAGTGCTAACATTCTGAATTTATGGCAAATGTGTGACACATCTGAATGCCTTCTTTATGGAATCAAAGTAAAAAACTGAAAGTATTTCCTACTGAGGAGACTGCAGTAAATGAGGAAATTAGGAAACTTCATAACAAATAAGTCTCCCAAGATGGCCACCAGAGACAAAAGAGCCCAAATGTAGCCCAAATATCACCCAGATGTAGCCCAAGTATAGCCCAATGACAGAATGTCCCAGAATGTTCTTAAAAACAACTAGAGCGCTTACTGTCTTCATTATGACAAAAGTATGGCACACATGAAGCCATCTTGATTGGAATAAACTGGTAACACTTAAAACATTTAATTTAAAAAGGAACACAATGAGGGGGTTCATTTTGCCATAGAAATTATGATTAATGCTGAAGAAAGAAAATGAGGGCACATTTTGAGTGACTTCTCAAATCCTCTTCTATTTCATTAAAAAATTCTGACATGCAGACTGAAACATGCACTTTTAATACCAGGAGCAGACTTCCATGGTGAACAGTAGTTTTACTACAGTGATCTAATGAGCAACTAGAGTGCTAACATTCAGAATTTATGGCAAATGTGTGACATATCTGAATACCTTCATGATGGAATCAAAGTAAAAAACTGAAAGCATTTCCTACTGAGGAGACTGCAGTACATGAGGAAATTAGGAAACTTCATAACAAATAAATCTCCCAAGATGGCCACCATAGACAAAAGAGCCCAAATGTAGCCCAAAATCACCCAGATGTAGCCCAAATATAGCCCAATGACAGAAGTGTGCAAAACACTTATTATTTTGTGTTTATGCAGTGTTATATAGTGCAGACTTGTCAGGTATTAGAGTGCTTTACATGAGCATTGGTTACATCACACAAGAACAAATTCATTTTGGTTGTAGACATGGGGAGACTAAGTGATTTGAGCAGAATCACAGAATGTCGAGCTGAAGCAGAAACTTCAACCTGGATCCCCAGTTGTAAAGTCTGCAGTTCTGGAAGTAAGACCACATCCTCTCCCCTAAGTGCAACATTTAATCAAGACGTCAACTGGATAAAAAAACATAAAGATAACAAATAATTTAAAAGTGCTTTGTCGCTATTTGAAAACTCAGAAAATATGTCCTTATTTTAGTCTTTTAGAGCACTAACCATAATTTTGATGCCAATAAGACCCTCTCATATATGTAATTTCTAAAGGAAATGCTCTAGGTATTACAGTTTTGATTACATCAAGATGATGTCAGGCGTTCCACACTTTTGTAATAAATATAGAATTTTAGCAATCTAGTTGTTCATTAGGATACTGTTGAGAGGCAGAGGCCAGGGGCACGGACTCTGAAAATTGAAGGCAGGTAGGAGGGTGCAAAGGCAACAATTTAACCACACTGAGCAGGCAGGAAGGGCCGTGGAAGCACAACAGACTATGGAGGGCAGTGGAAAGGGGGGCAGGGGCAACAAACCAACAATACAGGACTTGCAAGAGAGGCTGTTGGAGGGAAGATCTATTACGGGTCAAGGAAGCTAGGGGCGGTCCCCAGAGCCCCGGGAGCCACCACAGAACTGAGCAGGAGAGTGAGTCAGGGACAAAAGGGGCACCTTAATTTGAGCCGGGGTGCCTAGGAACGCTTGCTCCAAAAATGAAGAAAACAGACATATGAGACATGGAATTGGAGGCAGAATACAATGGCAGTTTAATGAGAAGATGCAACTTCAAAGAAACCGCAGAATAGAGACATAAAGTACAAAATACAGAATCCAGATAATCATACAGCTGTCATGATATTCTCTGTATCTCAATTAATGTACTGACAGAGAGAGAGAGAAAACACATCTATAAATGCATCATGAGAAACAAGTTACACCAAGGAAAATGTTACCTAGGAACACTCACGTTTACTCTTAGAGCAAGCATTCCTGCAATTACAATACAAAATCTTTTAAATGCAAAAGTAAAGAGAACAATGGTTAAACATAACATGACATTTCATATAGGTAAAATAGAATAAGATACTTCAAGCAAAGCAGAGCAAGACATTTTAAGCAAAGGAAGACGAGCTCCCAGCTCTTGGGGAAAACCTGCACAGCCTGTTAACCTACATACAGACGGCGAGGTAGTCCGTCGATATCTGTGGGTGCTCCCTTTTTATATCATTTTGTGGGCTCCTTTGCACACTACATCTACCTACGTATGCTACCCAAAAGCTTCGTCTGCAGATTTTACCAGACATTTCGTCATTTACCCACTTAATGCTGACAAAGGACTGGGTGAAAAGGTCAGTCTCTCAGGCCAATCGCTTATCGTAAGTTCCATAGAGCAAGCAGAAAATAATGGGTATTGTACGGGAATTCAATATATTCATGTATAAGATCTCCTCAGTTCTCCTAACTTGACGCTCTGCGGTTGCCACTTCCTTAAAAGCGGGAAACCTGCCCAGGAAGCAAGTACCAGTCCAGGATGCAGTCTACTGTATGTCGACAGCTTCAGGGGGATGTTGAACTTTGATACCGAGCACGGAGCACTCGGGTAGGGTGGGGGCTACTAGTTTGGAGCAGAAGGCCTCGCAGGCCTGCCTTCAGACTGCTATACACTAAAATTGCAGAGCTATGGTCAATTTAACAAAGAGGCCTACATATTGAACAGAAGGGCCTACACAGGGGTTTTATGCTGGCTGAGTGGTAAGGATGTCTCAGGATTATTATATAGCAACACAGGACCCGCTGGTCAATTTAATACGGCCTACAAATGCGGCTGGCAGGGCAAGGACAAGGGTCTCATACTTCAGGTGTGGACAGAACGGGCCAGGGGCCCCCTGTGATACAAAATCTACCCTCCTTCAAGGCTGTGGCAATGTAATAGACCATTGTGGGCAGATGGAAGAGGCAATGGTAGTACAACCATACATGCCAACAGACCCGATTCAGCCAGGAAACGTCCAATGTTTTTAAGCTCAAATGGGCTTTATTTGATCTGTCTCCTGTCTACAATATCCTCTTTTTCAATGTAACTCAAAGGGAAAAATCAATACCCCAGTTTTTTTTCAAAATCTCCCTCTTACCAAGTTCAAAATGTTCGCAAGTATGGTACATTGGATCATGGAAGGAAATGGGATAGGGACATGGACTTGGATAACAGAAGACAGGAGGGACATGGAGAGGTGCACCAAACTGACCCTGCAGGGCAGGCATCAGGGTTTGCAGCAGCACAATACACCACACAGGGCATGCAGGACGGGAGTGCAGCACAACAATCCATAGAAAGCAAGAGGGAGGGGACAGGACCATGCACATGGACAACAGAGAACAGAGGGGCAAGAGGCAATGGTAGCTAGCTGACCATAATGGACAGACAGGAGAGAAAGCTGCAGCATAACAGACCATAAAGGGCAGGAGGGACGGATCAGGGGCATTACAATGGAACAGACAAGCCAGGAGGGAGGGAGTAGGGGTCTGCACATGTAAACAGAGGGCTGGGGGCAAGGGGGCAGGGCAGGAGCAGCAAGATAGCCATGGAGGTCAGGCAGGATGGGCACTAGAAGCAAGACACACCATGAAGAGCAACAGTGAGACTGTGATGGCATACACACAGACCATGGAGGGAAGGTGGGAGGGGGTCAGGGGCAGCTAACTGACCACACAGGGAAGGTGGGAGGGGCCATGGCAGCACAGAAGACCATGCATGGCAAGCGGGAGGGTTAGTGGCAGCACAATGGCTATGATGGGCAAGAAGGAGGGTGCAGGGGCATGCACAAAGGACAATGGAGGATAGAAGGGAGGGTCAGGACCTGTGCACAGACAAGAAAGTTCAGGGGAAGGGACCTCACAACAGACCACACGGGGCAGGCAGGAGGAGCAGTTGCAGCACAACAGACCAGGGAGGGCAGAAGGGTGTGGCAGTACAATGGACCATGTAGGACAGGAGGAAGAGGATAGGGGCATGGCATGTGGACAGGCAGGGTGGAGGTGGCAGGGACAGGTTACAGTCATCTGACAATGCTAGGCAGATGGGAGGGGAGTGGCAGCTCAACAGAACACTCAGAGTAGATAGGAGTGGCAGGTCCATGGGACATGGTGGGCAAAAAGGATGGAGCAGGGGCATGCACAAAGACATCGGAGGGCAGGGGGAAGGAGAATAGGGGCAGCAAGCTAAGCACAGAGTTTAAGTAGGAGGTCAATGATGGGGCATAGAATTGGGCAATGGAGGGCAGGAGGAGTGGATTGGTACATCATACTAAATTGAGGGCAGTGGCAGCACATCAGACCATGCATGGCAGGAGGGAGGAGGCTAGTCCATGGATTCACACAACAGAGGATAGGGAGGAGGAGGATGGGGCAGCAAGCTAACTGTTCAGAGAAGGCGGGTATTAGGAACTTTATTGTTTTTAAAACATTGTGTCTGTGCGAACTACTTAAAATTTGAACAAGTATGCAGCATAATCTCACTTTTATTCAGGAAGAAGAGGACGTTTGTGACTGTGACTCCGGGCTCACTTGGCAGCAACACCCCCTGACCCTCCACCCCCTATCGCAAAATGTAATGCCCGTGAAAAGGGTAGGTGAACACAGTGTTATATAGAACATAGTCCTGAGAGCACGATTGAAAATGAAAACTAGATATAGTGTATGGTATAAACTATGCACCAAAAAGTGTGATATAAGATGAACCGGGCGTGAAATATAATATGCAATACATTGTGCGCTATGACAGATTCATTGGAGAGCGCGAGATAGCACAGGCACTAGCGCGTGCTATGCGATATGCGCCTTGGAGTGTAATATGCACAGGGCAGTGTTGTGTAACCTAACTAGTCTCTAAAGTTGTAATATAAAATATGTGCTGGGGAGTGTAACGTTGCATATGCACTGTGACAAAGATATGGATCCCAGATTGTAATATGTATGGCATAGCACTGTGCGTTATAACATAGGCATCGAGGAAGGCACGTTAGATGGGGCAATATAACCCGTGCGAAGACAAGTGTGGCATGACATATTCACGGGGTGGTGTTACAGTGCACATGGGCTAGAGAGTGTTATAGCATATGCACTATCTAGTGGAATACAACACAGAGGTGTGTGGCACTCGGCAGGCAATGGTGGGTGTAACATAGCATTGGGCTCTGTCAGGAGCGCGCTGTGACTCTCAAGTGATGTTCGTCCCCTTTCCAGAGAGTAAAATAAAAAGTATTACACATCCGGCAGTGGATGTGTGTTTTATTAACTGTGAGGGGGGTTTCTTGCATAGTTTTGGTCGAATTTTTGTCGAATCCCCTTTGAATGGCTTGGTGTGCATGTGTATTAAATGTGCCCGTCAATAGCTACCCATGTTTGTATAAATAAACGACAAGGGTGTCTACCGGGATTAGGCACGGTAGGGCATCAGACATGTCAGAGCTTCACTAGTGGTGTAAATACATTCCACGTGGATTCATTGCATGCATAGTCGCCTTTTAATGAATATCACGCAAATCGTCATGGTGATAGGTACGTACGGTTTGTCCAGCATGTCCTAGGTGTGTCTATAAATAAATATTTTTTATAAATAATAAAAAACAGTGGCCGACCCTGGGGATTGGGGTCAAAAAAATATAATTAGGAGACAGGCCCTGGGGGATGGGGTCATCAGGGCCAATAAATTAGAATAAGAAGGGGAACCACACAGCCCCCCTTCTTAAAAAATTTAAATAAATAAAAGACTGGCATCGTGACGGAGGCCATGCCCCCTCCGTGCAGCACTCTGCAAACGCGCCCCCAACAGGCATCTCCAGTATGCGCCAGGGAGCTGCGCTGCAGACAGGTGTTCTGAGGCCAAGCCCCTTTTTACACCTCTCTGCAACGCAGCTCTGTGGCGCTTACTGGAGGTACCTAGTGGTCTAGTTTGACCCTAGGGACCCTTAGGATTCAAGGGGACTTAATCTCTCAATTTAGAACAGCCACAGGGCGCGTTTACACAGTGGTGAAGGGAGGGGACGGGGCCTGAGGTGACGTGTGCAAACACGCACTATGGCACGTTTTAAATTGGGGATATAATTTCCCTTCAATACTGAGGGCCCCTGGGGGCTAACTAGCCCACCAAGTGCTTCCAGTAAGCGCCACTGAGCTGCATTGCAGAGAGGTGGTCCAGGCCGTGCCACTTTTTACACCTCTCTGCAACGCAGCTCTGTGGCACTTACTGGAGGTACCTAGTGGGCTAGTTGGACCCTATGGACCCTCAGGATTCAAATGAACTTAATCTCCCAACTTAAAATGGACACAGGGCGTGTTTACACAGTGGTGAAGGGAGGGGACGGGGCCTGAGTTAACGTGTGCAAAAACGCCCTGTGGCCTGTTTTAAGAGGTAGTTTTAATCCCCATGCCCTATTATATACTAGGGGCTTACAGAGGAGGTCATGCTAATCACAGGGGGACCCCAACGCATAATGTTCCCTAGTGTATGTAGGTGTTTTCACTGTATTCTAAGTGTCTTTTAACATAGCACTGGCTCTAGGACTGGTTAGTCAGACTCAGTTACCACCAGTATCCGTCTGAAAAAGTTGAGGGTACAGGATGATTTTGCAACAAGGCTTCTTTCTGCTCTTCTTTTTGTTCTTTCTGCACGTTATCCTTCTTCCTGCACTTATCTTCGTATTTGAGGACTTCTGTTGCTTCTTTCTGCACTTCTTTTGTTTCTTTCTGTGCATTTTTTCTTCTTTCTTCACATGTCCGATCTCTGCAGGCATAGTTAGAAATTAGCATTTAAAAAACCTTTGAAATTCACAGAAAAAACCATAGGTTTCAGGCACGTTATAGTTAGGAATTAGCATTTAAAAAACCTCAGAAATTCACTGAAAAAACCATAGGTTTCAGGGGTGTTATAGTTAGCTGGACTTTTCACTTGTACAAAACCATTGAAATTCCCCCGTTATAGTTAGTTCAGCTAACTATAACTCGCGCGCCCGCAATACACTGCTGATGACGTCACATATTACATCACTCATGACATGGTCAGTGACATCACTCATGACATCACTGATGACATCTCAAATGACATCACTGATGACATCACTGATGACATCATCCTTGTGATAGAGTGGCAGACCTCCTCTCACCCTAATATAACCTTTGATATACACATTCAAAAATAGAGACTAAAATTTTCAAAACAATGGACATACCAATACCAGTTACAACAACCTCTTCAGTAATTCTAAGATCCACATACACATCCACTCATTCACCAACAGTCCTATACAGTCACTCATACATGTACTCACTCATCATATGTACTCATACACCTATACATCCTGTTACACAATGCCACTCATCCATAGAGTTACTCACACACATAGTCACTCATGCTAATAAAGAATCAAACATACATTTACTTGCATATACAGTTAAACACACACCACCACACTTACTTCTACGGAAACTTACACATACTTAGTCTTTTAAACAATCACTTATAGAAACACATACTTATTCATACAGGAACTCTTTCAATCTCTCACTCTCACATATACTCACATATATACACCAATAGTCACATATACTAGTTTAAAACATATGTAGTTACTCATAAAGACACTATTGAGACAGTCATTCACACACTAACACACCCATACACACACTCATCCACCCATACAGTCCTGCCCACATGCTGTGTTCAACACATACAAACAGTGAGTCACTCATTCATGCACCTATGCACTACGTAATACCCCCCACCGAACCATGCAGACACTCAGACTGATACTCAAAAAACCAACTAATAACCTATATAGACACCCATGTAGCTACTCACCAACCCATGCAGCCACTTATACACAAAGTGAGAGACTGATACAGATATTTACATATTTAAACATTACTCACTAAGCCATGTATTCACTATGATACACTTAATCAGTCAGTTACACAATCAATTTTTCAAAAACAAATCATCCATTTAGACACTTATATACCCATTTATTCTTCCATCGACCTTGAGATATACATATATAAAACATATTTAATTTTCAGAAAAACACACATTCACTGGATGATGTCATCAGTGATGTCATCAGTGATGTCATTTGAGATGTCATCAGTGATGTCATGAGTGATGTCACTGACCATGTCATGAGTGATGTAATATGTGACGTCATCAGCAGTGTATTGCGGGCGCGCGAGTTATAGTTAGCTGAACTAACTATAACGGGGGAATTTCAATGGTTTTGTACAAGTGAAAAGTCCAGCTAACTATAACACCCCTGAAACCTATGGTTTTTTCAGTGAATATAAATATATATATATTATCTACTGGCGGTCGCCAGTAGATAGTTATAGTTAGGACCGTGTTTCCATAGGAAATCCGCAACATTCTATTTGGAATAACTTTGGCGCCGGTTGACGAATCCTCGCAAAATTTTCAAAATAGGTGGGGCGCTCTGCTCCGCTCCTACCCTGAAAGTCTCGGGGTGATTCGTCAAGCGGGGGCCGAGAAAAAAGGGGGTCCCAGAACACGTTTTCCCCATGCATTTTTCCTTAGGACCTTTAGTCGAAGGTACCGCCCGAACGGCTGAACAGAATTACTTGAAATTTGGCAGAGAGGTAGTCCTCAGGTCAGGGAAGTGCCTTTCTGGTGTCAATCTGTCCAGTAGTTCCTGAGAAAATCAAAAGTAAAATCATATATATATGTGGGCGGATCCTAACCACACATCTCATCCTGAGATCTGATTGGCTGTCAGCACTTCATCCAAGAAGTGTTGGCAGCCATCTTGGGACCAATATACATGATAGCACCTCATTACAAAGCATTGCAGTTAATAGAAGGTTTTAAGACTTTAGTTACATTATAAATCATGTGTTGATGGTACCATTCTCATTTTAGGAACTGTGGTATGTTCTAAGGTGATTTCACCATGTGAAAAAGCCTTCTGCTGGGATATCATGATTGAGAGAAAAATATTTTCTCATGCTTTTCCCACAGAGGTTTGGAAGGTGATCTATAAGCTAAACTGAGAGCTTATTTTCTGTAAATTCACATTATCTTTCTCAGTCATGTGAGAATGAAGTCTGACATTCTCAGTAAAACATGTACATCCAACAAGGGCAGAGACTGTCAGTAGATTCCTTTGTGTGCTACTGCAGCTTCCCAGAGTGTTCCAAAGAACAACTAGAGCGCTAACAGTCCTACTTATGATAAACGTATGGCACACCTGAAGCCATCTTGCTTGGATTAAAGTGGTTACTCTTAAAACATTTAATTTAAAAAGGAACACAATGAGGGGCTTCACTTTGCCATCGAAATTATGATTAATGCTGAAGAAAGAAAATGAGGGCACATTTTGAGTGACTTCTCAAATCCTCTTCTATTTCATTAAAAAATTCTGACATGCAGACTGAAACATGCACTTTTAATACCAGGAGCAGACTTCCATGGTGAACAGTAGTTTTACTACAGTGATCTAATGAGCAACTAGAGTGCTAACATTCAGAACTTATGGCAAATGTGTGACATATCTGAATACCTTCATGATGGAATCAAAGTAAAAAACTGAAAGCATTTCCTACTGAGGAGACTGCAGTACATGAGGAAATTAGGAAACTTCATAACAAATAAATCTCCCAAGATGGCCACCGGAGACAAAAGAGCCCAAATGTAGCCCAAAATCACCCAGATGTAGCCCAAATATAGCCCAATGACAGAAGTGTGCAAAACACTTATTATTTTGTGTTTTTGCAGTGTTATATAGTGCAGACTTGTCAGGTATTGGAGTGCTTTACATGAGCATTGGTTACATCACACAAGAACAAATTCATTTTGGTTGTAGACATGGGGAGACTAAGTGATTTGACCAGAATCACAGAATGTCGAGCTGAAGCAGAAACACCACATCCTCTCCCCTAAGTGCAACATTTAATCAAGGGGTCAACTGGATAAAAAAACATAAAGATAACAAATAATTTAAAAGTGCTTTGTCGCTATTTGAAAACTCAGAAAATATGTCCTTATTTTAGTCTTTTAGAGCACTAACCATAATTTTGATGCCAATAAGACCCTCTCATATATGTAATTTCTAAAGGAAATGCTCTAGGTATTACAGATTTGATTACATCAAGATGACGTCAGGCCTTCCACACTTTTGTAATAAATATAGAATGTTAGCAATCTAGTTGTTCATTAGGATACTGTTGAGAGGCAGAGGCCAGGGGCACGGATTCTGAAAATGTAAGGCAGGTAGGAGGGTGCAAAGGCAACAGTTTAACCACACTGAGCAGGCAGGAAGGGCCATGGCAGCACAGCAGACTATGGAGGGCAGTGGAAAGGGGGGCAGGGACAACAAACCAACAATACAGGACTCGCAAGAGAGGCTGTGGCAATGTAATAGACCATTGTGGGCAGAAGGAAGAGGCGATGGTAGTACAACCATACATGCCAACAGACCCGATTCAGCCAGGAAACGTCCAATGTTTTTAAGCTCAAATGGGCTTTACTTGATCTGTCTCCTGTCTACAATCTCCTCTTTTTCAATGTAACTCAAAGGGGAAAATCAATACCCCAGTTTTTTTCCAAAATCTCCCTCTTACCAAGTTCAAAATGTTCGCAAGTATGGTACATTGGATCATGGAAGGAAATGGGGTATGGACATGGACTTGGATAACAGAGGACAGGAGGGACATGGAGAGGTGCACCAAACTGACCCTGCAGGGCAGGGATCAGGGTTTGCATCAGCACAATACACCACACAGGGCATGCGGGACGGGAGTGCAGCACAACAATCCATAGAAAGCAAGAGGGAGGGGACAGGACCATGCACATGGACAACAGAGAACAGAGGGGCAAGATACAAGGGTAGCTAGCTGACCATAATGGACAGACAGGAGAGAAAGCTGCAGCAGAACAGACCATAAAGGGCAGGAGGGACGGTTCAGGGGCATTACAATGGAACAGACAAGCCAGGAGGGAGGGAGAAGGGGTCTGCACATGTAAACAGAGGGCTGGGGGCAAGGGGGCAGGGCAGGAGCAGCAAGATAGCCATGGAGGTCAGGCAGGATGGGCACTAGAAGCAAGACACACCATGAAGAGCAACAGTGAGACTGTGATGGCATACACACAGACCATGGAGGGAAGGTGGGAGGGGGTCAGGGGCAGCTAACTGACCACACAGGGAAGGAGGGAGGGGCCATGGCAGCACAGAAGACCATGCATGGCAAGCGGGAGGGTTAGTGGCAGCACAATGGCTATGATGGGCAAGAAGGAGGGTGCAGGGGCATGCACAAAGGACGATGGAGGATAGAAGGGAGGGTTAGGACCTGTGCACAGACAAGAAAGTTCAGGGGAAGGGGCCTCACAACAGACCGCACGGGGCAGGCAGGAGGAGCAGTTGCAGCACAACAGACCAGGGAGGGCAGAAGGGTGTGGCAGTACAATGGACCATGTAGGACAGGAGGAAGAGGATAGGGGCATGGCATGTAGACAGGCAGGGTGGAGGTGGCAGGGACAGATTACAGTCATCTGACAATGCTAGGCAGGTGGGAGGGGAGTGGCAGCTCAACAGAACACTCAGAGTAGATAGGAGTGGCAGGTCCATGGAACATGGTGGGCAAAAAGGATGGAGCAGGGGCATGCACAAAGACATCGGAGGGCAGGGGGAAGGAGAATAGGGGCAGCAAGTTAAGCACAGAGTTTAAGCAGGAGGTCAATGATGGGGCATAGAATTGGGCAATGGAGGGCAGGAGGAGTGGACTGGTACATCAGTGGCAGCACATCAGACCATGCATGGCAGGAGGGAGGAGGCTAGTCCATGGATTCACACAACAGAGGATAGGGAGGAGGGGGATGGGGCAGCAAGCTAACTGTTTAGAGAAGGCGGGTATTAGGAACTTTATTGTTTTTAAAACGTGTGTCTGTGCGAACTACTTAAAATATGAACAAGTATGCAGCATAATCTCACTTTTATTCAGGAAGAAGAGGACGTTTGTGACTGTGACTCCGGGCTTACTTGGCAGAAACACCCCCTGACCCTCCACCCCCTATCACAAAATGTAATGCCCGTGAAAAGGGTAGGTGAACACAGTGTTATATAGAACATAGTCCTGAGAGCACGATTGAAAATGAAACTAGATATAGTGTATGGTATAAACTATGCACCAAAAAGTGTGATATAAGATGAACCGGGCGTGAAATATAATACGCAATACATTGTGCGCAATGACAGATTCATTGGAGAGTGCGAGATAGCACAGGCACTAGCACGTGCTATGCGATATGCGCCTTGGAGTGTAATATGCACAGGGCAGTGTTGTGTAACCTTACTAGTCTCTAAAGTTGTAATATAAAATATGTGCTGGGGAGTGTAACGTTGCATATGCACTGTGACAAAGATATGGATCACAGATTGTAATATGTATGGCATAGCGCTGTGCGTTATAACATAGGCATCGAGGAAGGCACGTTAGATGGGGCAATATAACCCGTGCGAAGGCAAGTGTGGCAGGACATATTCACGGGGTGGTGTTACAGTGCACATGGGCTAGAGAGTGTCATAGCATACGCACTAGCTGGTGGAATACAACACAGAGGTGTGAGGCACTCGGCGGGCACTGGCGGGTGTAACACAGCATTGGGCTCAGCCAGGAGCACGCTGTGACTCTCAAGTGAGGTTCGTCTCCTTTCCACAGAGAAAAATAAAAAGTATTACACATCCGGCGGTGGATGTGTGTTTTATTAAGCGTGAGGGGGGTTTCTTGCATAGTTTGGTTGAATTTTTGTCGAACCCCCTTTGAATCGCTCGGTGTGCGTGTATATTAAATGTGCCCGTCAATAGCTACCCATGTTTGTATAAATAAATGACAAGGGTGTCTACTTGGAGAGTACCCACCGGCGGGGGCGCCCGGATTAGGCACGGTAGGGCGTCAGACACGTCAGAGCTTCACTAGCGGTGTAAATACATTCCATGTGGATTCATTCTATGCATAGTCGCCTTTTAATGAATATCACGCAAATCATCATGGTGATAGGTACATACGGTTTGTCCAGCATGTCCTAGGTTTTTCTATAAATATATATTTTTAAAAATAATAAAAAACAAAGGCCAGCCCCGGGGGTTGGGGTCCCCGGGGCCGATTAAGGTCTTGGGAGGGCCAAATTTATTTTTTTCAACAAAAAAAATTAGGGTGCAGGCCCTGGGGGATGGGGTCCCCAGGGCCAGTAATTTAGAAAAAGAAGGGGGGCCACACAGCCCTCCTTCTTAAAAAAATAAAATAAATAAAAGACCGGCATCGCGCTGGAGGCCACGCCCCCTCCTTGCAGCACTCTGCAAACACGCCCCCTGGCCAGTTGTAAGTTGGGGAATTAATTCCTCTTCAATACTTAGGGTACCTGAGGGCCAACTAGCCCAACAGGTGTCTCCAGTATGTGCCAGGGAGCTGCGTTGTAGACAGGTGTTCTGAGGCCACGCCCCTTTTTACACCTCTATGCAACGCAGCTCTGTGGCGCTTGCTGGAGGTACCTAGTGGGCTAGTTTGACCCTAGGGACCCTTAGGATTCAAGGGGACTCAATCTCTCAACTCAGAACGGCCACAGGGCGCGTTTACACAGTGGTGAAGGGAGGGGACGGGGCCTGTGGTGACGTGTGCAAACACGCCCTGTGGCGCGTTTTAAGTTGGGGAAATAATTCCGTTTCAATCCTGAGGGCCCCTGGGGGCTAACTAGCCCACCAGGTGCTTCCAGTAAGCGCCACTGAGCTGCGTTGCAGAGAGGTGGTCCAGGCCGTGCCACTTTTTACACCTCTCTGCAACGCAGCTCTGTGGCACTTACAGGAGGTACCTAGTGGGCTAGTTGGACCCTAGGGACCCTCAGGATTCAAATGAACTTAATCTCCCAACTAAAAACGGCCACAGGGCGTGTTTACACAGTGGTGAAGAGAGGGGACGGGGCCTGAGTTAACGTGTGCAAACAAGCCCTGTGGCGCGTTTTAAGTTGGGGAAATAATTCCCCTTCAATCCTGAGGGACCCTGGAGGCCAACTAGCCCACCAGGTGCTTCCAGTAAGCGCCACTGCGCTGCGTTGCAGAGAGGTGGTCTAGGCCGTGCCCCTTTTTACATCTCTCTGCAACGCAGCTCTGTGGCGCTTACTGGAGGTACCTAGTGGATTCAAGGGGACTTAATCTCCCAACTTAAAACGGCCACAGGGCGTGTTTACACAGTGGGGAAGTGAGGAGACGGGGCCTAAGGTGACGTGTGCAAACACGCCCTGTGGTGCGTTTTAAGAGGTAGTTTTAATCACCTGCTTCTTTCTGCTCTTCTGTTTGTTCTTTCTGCACGTTATCCTTCATCCTGCACTTTTCTTCGTCTTTGAGGACTTCTGTTTCTTCTTTCTGCATTTCTTTTTTTTCTTTCAGTGCGTTTTTTCGTCTTTCTTCACATGTCCTATCTCTGTAGGCATAGTTAGAAATTTGCATTTAGAAAACCTTTGAAATTCACTGAAAAAAACATAGGTTTCAGGCACGTTATAGTTAGGAATTAGCATTTAAAAAACCTTAGAAATTCACTGAAAAAAACCATAGGTTTCAGGGGCGTTATAGTTAGCTGGACTTTTCACTCATACAAAACCATTGAAATTCCCCCGTTATAGTTAGTTCAGCTAACTATAACTCGCGCGCCCGCAATGCACTGCTGATGACGTCACATATTACATCACTCATGACATGGTCAGTGACATCACTCATGACATCACTGATGACATCTCAAATGACATCACTGATGACATCATCCTTGTGATAGAGTGGCAGACCTCCTCTCCCCCTAATATAACCTTTGATACACACATTCAAAAATAGAAACTAAAATTTTCAAAACAATGGACATACCAATATCAGTTACAACAACCTATTCAGTAATTCTAAGATCCACATACACATCCACTCATTCAACAACAGTCCTATACAGTCACTCATACATGTACTCACTCATCATATGTACTCATACACCTATACATCCTGTTACACAACGCCATTCATCCATAGAGTTACTCACACACATAGTCACTCATGCTAATAAAGAATCAAACATCCATTTACTTGCATATACAGTTATACATACACCATCACACTTACTTCTACAGAAACTTACACATACTTAGTCTTTTAAACAATCACTTATAGAAACACATACTTATTCATACAGGAACTCTTTCAATCTCTCACTCTCACATATACTCACTTATATACACCAATAGTCACATATACTAGTTTAAAACATATGTAGTTACTCATAAAGACACTATTGAGACAGCCATTCACTCACTAACACACCCATGCACACACTCATCCACCCATACAGTCCTGCACACATGCTGTCTTCAACACATACAAACAGTGAGTCACTCTTTTATGCACCTATGCACTACGTAATACCCCCCACCGAACCATACAGACACTCAGACACTCATACTGATACTCAAAAATCAACTAATAACCTATATAGACACTCATGTAGCTACTCACCAACCCATGCAGCCACTTATACACAAAGTGAGAGACTGATACAGATATTTACATATTTAAACATTACTCACTAAGCCATGTATTCACTAAGATACACTTAATCAGTCAGTTATACAATCAATTTTTCAAAAACAGATCATCCATTTAGACACTTATACCCATGTATTCTTCCATCGACCTTGAGATATACATATATAAAAAAAAATGTAATTTTCAGAAAAACACATATTCACTGGATGATGTCATCAGTGATGTCATGAGTGATGTCACTGACCATGTCATGAGTGATGTAATATGTGATGTCATCAGCAGTGCATTGTGGGCGCGCGAGTTATAGTTAGCTGAACGAACTATAACGGGAGAATTTCAATGGTTTTGTACGAGTGAAAAGTCCAGCTAACTATAACGCCCCTGAAACCTATGGTTTTTTCAGTGAATATATATATATATATATATATATACACATAACAACACCTACTTGTAGATGTTTGTGGAAATTAACTTATTTCTTTTATTTCTCTCTGTCTCCTTAGGTAAATGTGCTCTCCGCTCCTTAGCTGATAAGCGATAACAGGAATAACACAGCACTAGCTAATTGCCCTATTAGCCTGTGGAGCGCTGTAAGGTAAGTTGACTAAAACTCGAGAGTCTGTACTCTTCCTTGGCAAGAGGCTGCCAAACTCGTCAAATGTCTCCAGTCAGAACCCTGACTCTGTTGCTTCTCCCAAATAGAAGTTCACAAGTTCCAAGAAATAGAAGGAGAAACAGTCTTACCTTTCGCAGCCGCGGAAGCAGAATACTCTGGAAATGCTTCTTATACTCACAAACCTAGACCTTGCCAGCCTGAAAATACGCCGCTGAAAATACTGCGACCGAATCCCTCAGAAAGGCAGTTGAAGTGCGCAGTTTGCCGCGATGACAGTCGCGAGCAAGCACAGCTGCGTGGAGGAGGAGGGAAAAACACTAGACCGCCAACCTCGATGGGTTATCACCGGCGGCCATCTTGAGATTCCGCGGTGTACTGATCTGTCATTTAACAAAGGATTAAAGAGGATCATTGTAGAACAGGTTTTTACGTGATCTGAATTGGCGCACCTTATGAATTTTGCCCAAACTGGGAAGTGTCTTTACATGTTGTGCTGCCTTAAACGAGCCAGTCCTGACAGTACCCCCCACCAAAACTCCTCCCTCATCTCCCTCGGGCTTCTTTGGGTATTTCCTGTGAAATTCTCTGATCAATCGTTGTGCCTGCAAATTGTTCTTAGGTTCCCAACTTCTTTCTTCTGGACCGAAACCCTTCCAGTCTAACAGGTAGAACAATTTTCCTCTCCTAACTCTAAAGTCTAAGATTCGCTTAACTTCAAACTCCTCTTCAGACTGGACTTGAATAGGCATAGGAGGACCCTTCTTTCTCAAATTCGGAAGACTCTTCCTAAGTAAGGAGACATGAAAAACTGAATGGAACTTGAGTCTCGGAGGAAGTCTAACCTTGACGCTAACTGGGTTCAACATCCTTTCCACTTGAAAAGGACCGATGAACCTTGGCTGAAACTTTCGATTTCCTTTTAAACGTAGATTTTGTGTAGAAATCCCGACCTCCTCCCCTGACTCAAATATAGGACTGCCACGCCTCATCTTATCAGCTTGTTTCTTGTAAGAGGCCTTAGCCTTTATCAGATTATCTGTAGCTCGTTGGTAAGCCTTGCGGAGGTTCTGAACTACTTCCTCCACAGCAGGAACATCACTCTCTTGTCGTCCCACAAAGGTGTTTGGATGTCTACCTGAATTTAAATAGAAAGGAGTGTAACCCGTAGATGAATGTACCGCATTATTATAAGCAAACTCAGCTGCCCAAATTATATCTGGCCATTCCCCTTCATGATCCATCAGGAATAGACGCAAATATTGCTCCAACTCCTGATTAACCCTTTCCGTTTGACCGTCAGTCTCGGGATGGAAACTGGAAGACAAACGAGAGTCAATGTCCAATCTCTTCAAAAATGACCTCCAGAAATGAGAGATAAACTGAGGTCCCCGGTCAGAAATTACCACCCTTGGAATCCCATGTGACTTAACTACATGCTGAGTGAACAAGGAGGCTAGATGAGAAGCACTGGGAATTGACTTTAGTGGGATAAAATGACTCATCTTAGTGAAATGATCCACCACTACCCAAATGACTGAAAAGCCCTGGCTAGAAGGTAATTCTACAATGAAGTCCATGGAGACTGTGTGCTATGGATAAGGAGCCGGGGGCACTGGTAGAAGTAAACCTTGTGGAGCCATTCTAACTGATTTTCCCTTCAAACACTGCTCACAAGAGGCAACATATTGTCCCACCTGAGTTTCCATGGACGGCCACCAAAATTCACGTTGAACCAATTCCAGAGTCTTCTTTACTCCTTTGTGTCCAGCCAACAAATCATCATGAAAATGTTGGACTATCATCTTTTGTAGTTCTTCATTAGGAATAAAAAGTTTTCCTTTGAAATAAGGTCTACCATTTCTTATCTCTCGATTGCCATCATCTTTGACCCAATCTGCAAGATTAAAGGTAACGAGAACTTGATTTAATTGTTCTTCAAATTCCGGAAACAAAATCACCCCAATTATCTTCTCCTATGGAATTAACAGTTCATTTTCCAAAATCGGGACATCTTCTCCGGTATCCAAACGTGATAAAGCATCAGCCTTTCCATTGGCGGAACCAGGCTTTTAAGTTAATACAAAATTATAGTCTGCAAAAAATGAGGACCAACGCAACTGTCTGGGAGTCAAAGTTCGAGCAGATTTTAGGAACTGAAGATTCCGATGATCCGTGAACACGGTCACTTCATGTCGAGTACCCAACAAATAATGCCTCCATTCCTGAAAAGCATCTTTGACTGCCAACAACTCCTTATCGGCAATGGAGTAAATCAACTCAGCGGGAGTTAGCTTTCTGGACCGGTAAGCAACAGGATGAAGCTGACCGGTGGTCTTGTCCCTCTGAGATAAAATTCCATCAGCCTCAACAAAGAAAGGCTCCTCAGGATTGGGATGCGGAAGCACAGGCGCTGTCGTAAAACTTTCTTTAATCTACTGAAGGCCTCCTCTGTTTCAACGGTCCAATCAAACCTAACTCCTTTCTTGAGCAGACAGGTTAGCGGAGAAACCTTCTCAGAAAAATTCTCAATGAAACGTCCGTAAAAATTGGCAAAACCAATGAAACTCTGCACTTGTTTCACATTTCGAGGTGATGGCCACTCATTAATGGTCTTTACCTTAGCTTCATCCATTGATACTCCGTCAGGGGAGAGTACAAAACCCAAAAATTCCACCTGACTAGCATTGAACACACATTTCTCCAATTTCACGAAAAGTTGGTGTTCCAAAAGAGCCTTCAAGATGATTCGAACATGCTGAACGTGTTCACTCATATTTTCAGAAAAAATGAGAATGTCATCTATATAGACGACAGCAAAACGATCTAAATATTCTCTCAAAACATCATTTACAAAATGCTGGAAGGCCGCCGGAGCGTTGCATAAACCAAATGGCATGACCTGATATTCAAAGAGTCCCAATCTAGTCCGAAAAGTGGTCTTCCACTCATCGCCTTCCACCATTCGCACCAAATGATAATCCCCCCTCAAGTCCAGCTTGGTATACACATGTGCTCCCTTAACCTGATCCAGCAATTCAGAAATTAATGGTAGAGGATATCTATTCTTCTTAGTTACTGAATTTAAGGCTCGATAGTCAATGCACATTCTCAGATTTCCATCCTTCTTGGGAATAAAAAAAAGCGGGGAAAAAACAGGGGACTGAGAAGGGCGAATGAATCCATTTGCAAGATACAATTCTAGGTACTCCTTTAGATGTTGATTCTCTTTTTCTGAGAGAGCGTAAATGTGACTGCATGGCAAAGATGCTCCCGGTTCCAACTTTATTCTGCAGTCGTATTCTCGATGCGGGGGCAATTTGTTGGCTTCTTTTTCATCAAACACTGCGGCCAAATCCAAGTATTCTTCAGGAATCTCTTGTGTCTCCATAACACAAATCATTTTAGCTTGACTAACCAAATTTCGAGAAGGGGACACTGCTGTAGGTTCAACACTCCAATTATGACAATGACTTTTGCAATATTCAGAATCCATTTCAATAGTTCTTTTGGCCCAATCTATCCTAGGATTGTGTTCCGTAAGCCACGGAAGCCCCAAAATGAGCTGGAATTGGGGTGCGTCTATGAGACTGAATCTCAAAATGCTCACATGGTTTCCGGGCCCAGTTAATCTAATCACCTCCGTATCATGTACAATGGGGCCAGATGACAAATTGGTACCATCTACTGCACGCACTGCTTCTGGTCTTTCTTTCTTTACAAAGGCAATTCCCAACCTCTTCGCAAAGCCGATGTCACAAAAATTGCCCGTTGCTCCAGAGTCAATCATCATTGAAATATCCTTCATCCTGGCACCTCCAAATTCAATGGTGCTTGCAACAATTAAATGCGGTGTCGAAGATTGTAACGTATTCGCTACCAACTGAGGATCAGGAGTCGACTTTTCTTCAGCTCCCACCAGGGCAACTCCTCTTACTGGTGGAGCCTGTCTTTTACTAAGGCATTGTTCTTGGGCTTCTTAGCGCATTCCTTTACAAAATGCCCAGAATCTCAACAATACATACATAGCTTGCCCGACCGTGTTCTCTCCCTTTCCTCCTTAGATAAAGGCCCACGTACAGAGCTGATTTGCAGGGGTTCGTCTTCTGAAGGAACTTCCTTGGTCTTTGGGCCTTCAAATTTGATGCGGTCAAATCGAGGGGGAAGATACTTGACATCCTTCCGACGCTCACTCTTTCTTTCGCATTGCCGTTGGTCAATTTGCAATACTAAATCAATTAGCTCAGATACATCGGTGGGTCGCTTAGGAATTTGTGCCAGACCATCCTTTATCTCTTCCTTGAGGCCCCGATAGAAAATTGAAGCTCTCTTTGTTTCGGGCCAATTAGTCTCTACTATTAACTTATTAAATTGCGCCAAATACGCCACCAAATCTCTATTTCCTTGTTTCAAATCCAAAAGTTCGTTGTCCGTGGTTTGTGAAACTGCTCTTCTATCGACTATCCGCAAAAATTCTCGTTTAAACTCATCAAAATTATACAGAATTGGGTCATTGTTATTTACCAATGGCATAGACCAAGCTGCTGCGTCACCACTCAGGTAGGACAACATGAACGCCACCTTTGACTGATCCTCCTTAAAAATGATGGGTCTACAGAGGTAATGTAAGGAGCATTGTGTAAGGAAAATTTGCGCCTTATGTGGATCCCCACTAAATCTTTCAGGAGCTGCTAGGGGAATGGTGGGTGATATGGCATGTATAACCTGCGTGGTGAGTTCTGCCACCGAGAGAGCAGGAGCAAAAGACTGAGATTTATTTTCCTTAGATTCAGAAACTGCACTAACTGATAACTCTTCCACCCTTTGACGTAAAAATAGAGTTTCCTGACTGGACTTTCTAACTTCCTCTCTCAATGATTTATTCTCTAACATTGCCTCACTAAGTTGTACTTGAATACCCTCTAACACCGTAGCTAGGGCCTTGACATCGAATCCCTCAGCCATCCTGCCCAGGCGGAAGTATTTAGAAAATGGCACTTCAATCTGTCAAGTATCTGTCCCAAAAAGCCAAGCTTCCGCAGGAGCCGATGACTATTCCGCAATTCCCAAACTCAGTTGCCCAAGCACAGCACACATATAATATATATACATATACTCAGGCAACTTAAGGGGGGAAAGGGGAGTTGGAAAGAAAAGAGATACGCCACGTCTTCCTTCACCAGACAGGACTGCTTCTATTCTGTAGGGTCCTTCCTGCAAGACAGAACTATATAAATATTTCACATTACATTCTATTCCTATATTCTAGTCTTACACTACCCCACTGCAATTACCTGTCTTAAATAAGTGGCTGTCTATTCTCTTGCAGGTTGCCTCCTAACGATTTCCGCTACTCAATGACTCCGTTAATGTAAGACACTAAATTATTCGGATGCTAATTATGTTGTATCTCTAATACTCTCAACCTATTATTTCAGTTATTATACATTGTGTTTTACCACGCAACCTTATGTGGAAATTAATACTTCGGTCTTTTGTATTTACAGTTGAAGTTCCCTTCACTGGCAAGCTTCAGGTGTTTTCCAGTGGCGGGAGAGGACTTCGTAAAGTTGGTAAGTATCTTTATACATATATATATTCACTTAAAAAACCATAGGTTTCACACAGGTTATAGTTAGGTGGATATTTCACTCGTAAAAAAACAATGAAATTCCCCTGTTATAGTTAACTCGCACGCCCGCAATCCACTGCTCATGACGTCACATATTACATCACTCATGACATGGTCAGTGGCATCACTCATGACATCACTGATGACATCATCCTTGAGATAGAGTGGCGGTCGCGCGAGTTATAGTTATCTGAACTAACTATAACGGGGGAATTTCATTCGTTTTTTACGAGTGAAATATCCACCTAACTATAACCTGTGTGAAACCTATGGTTTTTTAAGTGAATATATATATATATATATGCTCACGAAACCGCCCAGCTCCCTCGCTCTCCACAGTGCCGGTGCTCAGTTTGCGTGGACGATACCGCAGAAAATACTCCAATTTACCACGCCCCTCGCAGAGAAAACACGCTGCGCACTCCAGCTCGATCAAAAGAAATTTATTTTATTTGCGTTTCCAAGGCAAATATTAACACATGTGTTCCGGCACCCTGGCCTTCGTCAGTGTCAATTCGTTTACATCATTGTAGACCTTTAAATACCAGGCTACCTCATTCGTTCATAGAAAATTTGATCAACATAGACAAGGGACTTCGCAATATATCGCACGGACTCACATATCTAAGGCAGCCGTTTTAGCCTAGTTCAAGTATAATGGTTTGCTGTTTAAAGACCCATTGCAACGTAATATTTACAGTGCCAATTTCATTTTAACATCATGTAATCATAGTAAAAACGAAAACAGATTAATCAAAGTTACTCAAATTTCTAAAACATCAGTTTTAAAAAACATCTTCAATTAATCTGTGTCACCATTGTATTCGAGCCTATTATGTTATTCTAATAAGCTCCATGGCCACTTACACCGTCTCATTTAATGGCGCAGAAAACTTGTTGATTCATCCAAAATTAAGCTCTCCAATGGGCTATCAATGATCAATACTGTTTTGTGAACCAACAACCTTTACTTGTCCCTAAACATTCCGTGCAAAATATGTTTGATTAAGCCTCAAATGTATGTACATAACATGACAATTAGAGACTAGCAAATCAAAAGGTCGTCTTATAAAAAAGTTTTGCAAAAAAGGAGGGTTCGAGAAAAAAGGGGGTGTTTTACCAAAAAAAGTATTTTTTAGAGAAAGGTGATTGAATCCTAGGGGGTTCAAAAAGGTTTCTTGAGCTGTCTGAGATGTCAAATAAAGCATAGCAATAAACTGGGAAGTTTAACCAATAAAGGACCAAAATTTCTCCTCCATGTTCAACCTCCCCAGGAATGCGAGTTTGAAGTTCAATAATCATTCTTGCTTCAAGCTGCCGTAGTTGTTTAACCCTGTCTCCCCCCCTTTTCCATCACAGGCACCTGATGCAGGCAGAAATAACTCAATCTATGACATCGTGATTCATGCATTTCCGCGAAATGCCTTGCCACTGGGTAAGCTGTATCACGATTTGTGATTGCCCGTGTGTGCTCCAATACCCGTTTCTTAGCAGGATAGATAGTGCTTCCAATGTACCGGAGACCACACGGGCACACCAAGCAATAAACAACAAAACTAGCATTACAATTCATCAATTTACCAATACTGCGCTTCCCAATTCTGACTAGAATGGAATACTCTTTTACTTTACTACTGTTCTTACATGCCTTACAGGCAGCACAAGGATAAAAACCAGCCAAAGTATTTTTAGTAACACTTTCGGAAAAGTGACTCCGCACTAAAAGATCTTTAAGTGATCTCAGTTCTATTTGGTACGATCTTACCGATAACATTATCTGTCTGCAACACTTTCCTATTCCTCTCTACTAGCTTTCTGATGGTTCCTGATTATATAGAGAACCCCAAAATGAGTTGTAAGTTCTCTGTCTTCTCACCATCTTGGGCCTCCATCACCTCTCGCGATCCCAAAAGCGATTGCCTGTCGATGGCCTGTACCTTCAAAGCTGTCTCATTTAGGAGACGACCATTATATCCCCTGAATCTGAATCTGCCCAATGACGTCAGATATTACATCACTGTTTTTAGACACTTATTTACCCATGTCTTCTTCCATTAATCTTTCGCTATACATATATTACAAATATTTATTTTTCATAAAGACACATATGTCATCAGTGATGTAATATCTGACGCCATCAGCAGAGGATTGCGGTCGCGTGAGTTATAGTTGCCTGCACTAACTGTAACGGGGGAATTTCATTGTTTTTTTACGAGTGAAATGCCCAGCTAACTATAACATGTGTGAAACCTATGGTTTTTTAAGTGCATTTGCAAGGTTTTTTAAATGCTAATTCGTAACTATAACGTGTGTGAAACCTATATATGTATATATATATATATATATATATATATAATGTGTGTTCAGCGAGCAGATACTTCACGATGAAGTGTCCTGGCCCTGTAAGGCTGAGACTGGTAAAAACAAGCATTGACATAGCCAATAGGTCTCGCCTTTGGGTCCTTATAGCAGGTCCCAAAGGCAAGACCTGTTGGCTATGCCAATGCTTGTTACCTATCTTTTCAGCACTTCTGATGTATTTGTAATCAAAAATGTAAATGTATTCGGATGCATAGTTTGGCGACAGCTATCAGGATATAGCTTCAGCTAAGAGTGGAGGGTTTCAATGACTCTTTTTACAGGAGTAGGGACATCTGAACAACACTTTCTTATAAAGACCATGTCTGATCAGTGATTGATGTGAGCACAACTTTCTCATCGCCCATGGATGCTCTTATCAGAGACATGCTGCTCAGAGAAACCCTTCTCACGGGTGTCACTTCTTAGATTTTAAAAGCCCATGCAAGAGCAGCGCTGGCGACCACCCCTACAGCTTCTCCAAGGATTGATCCAATCCCCTTCGCACCCCCAAATGTGCCCCCGGGGGCTACTAATCCAAAGCGTTTGTCGGCCTCCGCTAGCACGGCTTCCTCAGCCAAGTTTTGAACCTGGTCCTGTCTGACATTATTTCTTTCTTTTTGCGATCTGAGAGAAATCTCTTTCTCTTTTTTTTTTAAGGCCTTCTGGGCTTCTTCGTACATCTGATGCTGAAAGCAGCGCCCTCCGTTCTCCGCCACCATCCTATCAATCATGCGGATCAGCTGCCCCCGCTGCTCCTCCTTTTCTCTTCCTGTTGATTTGTTGTTAAAAGCCAGGTACCACCCCTGAGAGGCATCAATTAACTCTTTAACTTTATCCACTGCTCTACAATCTAAAGGCTGTAGTCCATTGACTAAATCGTCTTTCCAGGTAAACAGCACGACCATATGCCGTTCCGCCCCTTTCCCGAATAAATCTTGAATTATTCCCACCACCCTCCCTTCTTCCTCCGTAAACCTCCCCGCCTGCAGCACCACAACTATGGCGTGCGGCCCCGGGGCGCTGAGCACCGCGCACCGCTTAATCTCTTCGATGATTGTGGTATTACTCTGGGCGGTGTCGAAGAAGCCGGGGGTGTCCACCACCGAGATGCTTCTCCCGTCAAAGTCACAGGAACTTTTCTGACATTCCTGTGCCACTGGCCCTGGAGAGGGGCGGGACTCGAAGACATCTCTCCCCAGGATGGTGTTTCCGGTGGTGCTTTTCCCGGATCCATGTTTTCCAACAAGGATTAATCTCCGCTCCGGTTCACGGGGGCCATCAGCAAAGCTGGAGGAATCTGTAAATTAGATAACAAACCATGAATTTCAAGCCCCATCCGCCAGAAAACAGTAGCACTAGATACAGACAAGCACTAGCAAACTGGTTGAAGCAGTGTCAGTGTTCTCTATAAACGACAGATCATAATTTACCTTTAAAGCCTTCTGCTCAGACATACTTACACTCTGTGTAGTGCAGTCAAGCCACATCTGATGTGCTTTTCTTATTAGATTTTATTTTCTGTTTTTTACAACATGGCCAGAATATTTATCAGCATTGCCAATCATTGCATAAATGAGCAGAGGGCACTTTACAGTACACGTGGGAGTCCAATACATGGTGACTATACCATACACAGCAGGGTACAGTATGAACTGACTCTCTTCCCCGATACAACGTATCCCACATTAAACAGGCGATAAACATATCCCCAGTCACACATTCCACTCCCATCACCAAGACAGAACCACTCGCAGACCCCCGTATGTCCATTGGGGGCCTACACAACCATCCAACGCACTGGGCCTGCTGTGGCACACTACCCTGATGTGGTCCCCCTGCGGAGCTCTCAGCCCCCTCCCTTCTTTACTCAGGTCTGCCTGATGCGGTCCCCAAATGTCACGCGGTCTATCCCTAATCGGCATGAGGTCACAATAGACATCCGTCATGGCATTACAGCACGACATGTCTACATGCCACTCTTTTACTCTGGGGAGAGACCCCATCACCTCGGACATGGCGATCCTACGCTTTGCACGTAGCAGGCCGAGTACCACCAGCCACCGATGTCTTTTCAAACAACAAGGGGACCCAAGTAAAGTCAGCCAGGGACCTCGGGAATCTATTATTTTGTGCTACAATGGTCCCTAGGGAGGTAGGGATAGGAAGTAACAAATGAATACAGACCCAATCAATGCTGTATTGGTTAACTTATCCAGCCGGACAGAGGTTCAATATTTAATTTATCAGCAAGTTTTCTGGATATAAACAAACACAAATACTGAAAAGTGGGACACAAGCCGGCATCCTACTACACAAACATACGAACATAATATAGGGAGAATATTTAAGCGAGGCTCAGGCAATGCTTACGGTTTGTTTTGACAAGTAGTATGCATTTAAAGAAACAAATCGAAAGGAACGTCTCCACACAGTTAATAATGACATCACATTTAGTGCATGAGGCGTTTTAAGGTGTCGACGACGTTTTGATCCAAGTGAGCAATGCGTGGATCATCTTCAGGACATTATATTAGCATGCCTGTATATAAGTGCCTAAGATAACTGTAAATTAGACATAGGTCAAGAGAAGGGAGGAAGAAGACATAAGGAGAAAATTAGGGGGGTGTATATCATCGGTATACAGCCTCGAGAGAACACAAGCTAGTCTGATCCAACATTTTTAGCTTCAAAGAATTACCATTGGTAAAAAACAGTGGTAATAATGAATCATGTGGTGCAGTGAGAAGGAGTAAGTGACTGAGTGAGAAAATAAGTCTTGGATTTAGCGTGACTGCATATATTTAACACTTGGTCAAAAAAATCATGTCATGTCTATAAGGTATCAATACATTCAGCAGTATGAGCTTTTGTGGTAGTAAACTAGTGAGTGAGGAGGAAGGTTCTGTTTTGGGTATAAGCCCATATTTAAGCATAAAAACACAGCGCAGTGACTGCGTGATTTAAAAAGGACAAGAGGATGCCGTAGTGAAAAGGTAGGAACTCTAGAATGACCGCCGTGCTTGACAGACAAGGGAATGTAGCAGCAAGAGGATAGGGGCTCAGAGATAATCACCGTGCGCAGCAGACGGGGTTGCCGTGGTAGAGGATGAAAGAAGATAGGCACAGAAAGATCCTTACTTGGGGGAGTCCGAAGGGCCTGCCATGAGACTGTGGGTGTGACAACACCGGATGCAGGAATGTCCAGGCTCGGCAGGGGCTTCTACAGGAGTGGGGGAGTACCCAGAATTAGCGGCAGTAAGGAAGCGGGTGTGCGAGGAAGAAAGTGTGTGCGATGATGCTTACCGGCCATCGCAGATATGCGGTATTGGCAGGTCGAGGATCAAGGAGCACTTCAGGGAGCACTTCAGGAGGGGCTGCGTGTAATACAACTTCATGATGGCAGCACGATGGCCTGAAAGCAATGGGGGTGTTAGTTTTTACCAGCGAGAGGTCATGTAGTGTGGCGGATGCACAGGACAGGGACTCACCTCAAGTAAAGAAATTGGAGGGATTCACGGGAGTGGAGCCACAGGCCTGTGCTCGGACGGCATAATGACCTGGTAGGAATTGACAGGGGGTCAATTCGGCTGACAGCAACTGGGAATTGAGGAGCTAAAAGAGCGCTGTGAAGGCGTGCTTACCAATAGTCGATGAATGTTCTGTGCTGCTCAGGGGGTCAGCATCCGGGATAGTGGAGGGAAAGGTGACTAAGGCTCTGCTTCAAGTAGTGAGAGAAGAGCCCTGATAGGTCGGTAGAGTCATGTGATGGAAGTTTATCAGAATGTGAAGAAGGGCCTGGAAGATGGAAACGGTGGCCATACTGGAGTGGGGTGAGTTCCATAGAGTGAGTATAGGAAGACTTGAATTGAGTGCGATGAGGGGGCATACCAAGTTCAGTCCTTGAATTTAGATAAGACTGGTCCAATCCTCAAGGCGATTCAACCCTGTATTTAAACTGTTGTTTTTCAAGATCCATTTGAGTTCTTCTTTGTTTAGAAGTTTGCCAATATCACCTCCCCTTGGCGGGAGTTTAACCACAGTTATAATAGTCCAGCGAATATCATCCTCGGAAAGGCCATTTTCAGTGTAATGTTCCACCAGAGGTGCATTGGGTGTCTTGCTTCGTATTCTGCCCTGGTGTTGGCAGATGCGAATGCGTGTTTTTTGGGTAGTCTGTCCGAAATAGATTCTGTTGCAAGGACAAAGGATCGCATATACAACATTAGATGTGTTACAGTTGGTAAATGTTTTTAATTCACAACGCATATTCTCAAAACAAAACTCTTTGCCTTCAATTGTAAAATCACATGCAGTACAATTTCCACATTTCGCGTGTCCTGTGAGGGGTTGGAGCCCCCAGTGATCATTGACGGTGCTGGGAGGTTTTTTGATGGGTAAGGCTGCCCGGACCAGGTGATCTTTGATATTTTTGCTTTTCCTAAATGCAAACATAGGGCGTTCTAGATTCAGAGTGCCCGCATTTAGTACATTCCAGTGTTTTAGAATGGATTTACGTACAGAGTTAGAGACTGGGGAGAAGGTAGTGACACAGACCAAACGATTTTGGCATGGTCTTTTTTTGGTTTCAAGCAGTACCTCACCTGGGCAGTACCAAGCACGTTTCATGGCATTACGGACCAATCTCCAGGGATAACCTCTACTGCTAAGTTTGTTGCGTAGTAGCTTTGCCTCGTGGAAGTAATCCTCCTTCAAGGAGCAATTCCTTCTAATTCGTAGGAACTGGCAATACAGTAGTGAGTCACGTAACGCCCTGGGGTGATGGCTGTCATACCGTAATAGGGTGTTGCGTTCTGAGGGTTTGCGGAATAGACTGGTGATGAGTACACCCTCTCTATGTGTGATGTTAAGGTCAAGGAATGGGATCGATTGTTTATCCCGTGTCAATGTGAATTTTAAGTCGCCACAATTGTTATTAAGCCAGTGTAGGAAAGGCTCTAGGGTTTGTTCAGTGTCCTGCCAAATCATGAAAATGTTGTCTATATACCTCTTCCACTGTTTAATACCAGTATGGAAGGGGTTGGAGGCGGACAGAATGTGGTTCACCTCCAAGGAGTCCATATACAGTATAGCTAGATTGGGGGCAAAAACTGCCCCCATTGAAGTACCTTTAACCTGTTGGTAAACTTGGTCCTCGAATACGAAAAGATTCCTGGTTCGACAAATCTCTAGGAGTTGAAGTATGAAGTCAGTGGGAACGGGATGGGGTCGTGGGCATTTGTTAAGGACAGTTTCCATCACGAGTAGAGAGTCTATCTGAGGAATATTCGTGTACAGGGACTCGACGTCCAGTGTGCACAGAGGATCAATTGTGGGGTCAAATGGGTGGTTTGCAACCATATTCATCGTTGACATGCTGTCACGTATGTGACAGTCAGTGAGTGGTACAAAGTCTCTAATAATAAAATCTACATATTGGCCCAGAGGATCTAAAATAGATCCACAACCTGAGACAATAGGGCGGGTAGGCGGTCTATCCAGATTTTTGTGCACTTTGGGCAAGGTGTAAATCACCGGAGTCCATGCTGATTTGATATTGAGATAACGATGTTCGTGTTTGCTAAGGAAGCCCTGCGCTAGGCCAACAATGGTAACCTGTAGAATCAAAGTTTGGAGTTCTTTAGTGGGGTTGGTAGGTAATTTGCAATAATGGTCTGTATTAGCCAATTGGTGGTTGATTTCATCCCTATATGTGGTAATCTTTTGGAGTACTATGCCTCCGCCCTTGTCGGCCGGTTTAATCACAAGGTTTTCATTCTGGTGTAGGGTAGTGATGGCAGTCTTTTCTGCTCTAGTGATGTTGTAGGGAATGTGTTGGTGTGTATTTTCAAGCTCCATAACCTCTTTAAGGACCAGTTTCTCAAAACTGATGATCTCACTGGGGATCATATTAGAGGAAGGTGAGAAGGTGGATGGAGGGCGTAATGGTGTGTTAGAGGTATTAGTGGGGCAAGGGTTCTGCAAAAAATAACTGTGTAATCTTATCTTGTGGAAGAAGCGTAGTAGCACCGATGGGCCCTCAGAAACTATCCATCATAGCCCGAGAGTGGCAACAGAGGTAGGTGTAGGCACAATCGGCTCCACGTTATCTCACTCACACTTGAAATACATCATTCCAGTATTGTTTAGCACCAGGGCAGCACCATGCCACACGAGGTAACTCCGATTACCCAACTGTACACCGATGGCAACTTTGACTGTCTCGGCAGCCATCATGAAACTAGTGGGCAGCAGACACCGGAAGCAGCTAGAGGCACACAGGGACTCCATCCTCCAGTGCACTTCGCGGCAGGAACCGCTGACCTCGGGTTTTCGCGCCGAGAGGAGCCTTTAAATCCCCTCAGGGCTCCCACGGCATGGAGCCCTTTGCAGCAGCAGACACCGCGGACAGCCAGAGGCACACAGGGGCTCTATCCTCCAGTGCACTTAATGGCAGGAGCTACTGACCTCGATTTTTCGCATCAGGAGGAGCCTTTAAAACCCCTCAGGGCTCCCGCAGAATGGAGCCCCTTTGCAGCAGCAGACACAGGGGACAGCCAGCAGCACACGGGGACTCCATCCTCAATGGACTTCACGGCAGGAGCCGCTTACATCGTGGTCTCGCGCCGAGAGGCACCTTTAAATCCCCTCAGGGCTCCCGCAACATGGAGCCTTTTGCAGCAGCAGACACCGGGGACAGCAAGAGGCACACGGGGACTCCATTCTCCAGTGCACTTCATGGCAGGAGCCGCTGACGCTGTGTTTTCACTCCAGGAGGCGCCTTTAAATCCCCTCAGGGATCCCACAGTGCGGGAGCCCTTTACAGCAGCAGAAACCGGGGACAGCCAGAGGCACACGGGGACTCCATCCTCTAGTGCACATCGTGGCAGGAGCCGCTGACGCTGTGTTTTCACTCCACGAGGCGCCTTTAAATCCCCTCAGGGCTCCCAGAGTGCATGAGCCCTTTGCAGCAGCAGACACCAGGGATACCAGGTGTAGGAGAGTATAATCTTCTTCACATGGGTACCCCCACTTTTTGCAGGTGTTTCACTGTTTTTCGACCTAAGTCTGGCTGTGGCCCTGCTAATTAGAACCACAGCCTAGCTCCTTCCTCTCTAAAATGGTTTCCATGTACATTAGGTACATATCTAATTGGATTCTGGAGTGCCTTATAAGCCCCTAGTATATGGTTTTCTATGTACCTAGGGCATAGCTACCTCAGAAGCCTACCAGGGGCTGCAGCATATATTATGCCACCCCTGGGAAGCACTCCAAAATGACACCACAGGTCTGCTACTGCAGCCTGGGTAAGGGTGTGCTTGCACCCCTTACTGTGGTATAGGTTACCTATATCACTACCCTATACAGACACATATAAACCTATAAGCCACTCCTATGGCAGGCCTTCACAATCCTGAAGGCAGAGTGCTTGGTTTTATGTGAGAGGGTGCCCAAGCATGAGCTGAGCCCCTCTGCAGCTTTCGGAAATACTTCCTTATGTCTGTTCTGTGATACAGCCATACCATATACTCTTAAGTGCATTATAACCTAGCGGTAAATGCTAACTTTGGGATGGCTGCATCAAAACATGTTGTGTTTGGTGTCAAACGCTTTGGAATACTACTCCCCACCAGTTCTGGCGGTGGGGTTAGGATTCCACCCGTCTAGAGGGAGAGACATATTCACACTGGCTAAACCCGGTAGGACTTTCCTGAGCCCTGGCATCACAAAATGGATGCCTCTGCCACAGACACGGGTCTGGCCTCCTGCTGCTGACCGAAACTCCGACAGGGGAGGCCTGGACAATAGGTTTCCTGTCAAAGGGAGGTGTGACCACCTCCCCAGACAGGCTGATGTGTATTGGGGCTGGGCGGGAGCACTCTCTGGTGCTTTGAAGTCCTGCACTGGGGGCACACTTGATGTCCCTGTGCATAGTCCAGTTCAAACCAGTTGCAGGGGCTACCTGCCCCTGCTCTGGTGTGAAACTGGACAAAGGAAATGGGTGTAACCACCCCTCTTTCCAAGCCCACCCATAGGTGGGGCCTTAGAGTTAGTCCATCCCCTAAACTTACTATAAGTATAGGAATCCAGTCCCTAGGACTTTAGATTACCCTGGACGAAACTCTGCAACATATATCCTGGACCTTCGACATTCTATCCTGACTAGAAGACTGAAGAAATCTCCCTTGGGGTCAAGGAGTGACTCCCCTGCTTTGCAGGCACCAAAGAAGCAACTGACTGGTCTGCATCGCTGACTCTCCCGCCAGACACCGAAGTCTTTGCATCATCAGAGGTAGATTTCCAGACTTCGCCGAGGCTACCCTGAGTCCACAGCAAAGCTGAGGCCCGTGGCTAATATAGGTGACGTGGAACCGTGACCCCTGGACACCATGAACTTTTGCAGCAACACTATCTTCCTGGTCCTCCTTGAAGTTGTACTTTGGCCTCCCAGTAGCCCCAGCCTTGAGCATGTCCTTCTTCGAAGATTGTTGGCCTCCACTCCACGAGTGACCCGTGGGCCAGCTTCAAGTGCGACCACTCAAGGCTCCTTCGCGATCACTAGCCTGTTGGCTAGCAGGTCCCCACAAAGGCAACTCCTTTTCTGCTTGGGCTTTCCTGGTTGCTCCAGACGTGCCCTTACTTAACCTCACTGGGTGAGTCCCTCAGACCTTGCTGGTCTGCACCGCAGTCCTTTCTCTGAATTCCAGTGACTTGCCGTTGCCAAGGCTTGTTGGGTCCAATCTGGTCGCTAACATGGCAGCACTCGACAGATTTTGTGGGACAGCTTGACTCCGGCGCATGGACTTCATCAACGCCTCCGGGACCTCGTGGCTGAAGAGTCAAGACACCCATCAACTCACCTGAAGCACCCGACATCTGTGGGCATTGGTTCATCCTGCCCTAGGTCACTGGCAAGTGACCCAGACTCTGTCCCCTCTACTTTCAGGTTCCTTACATCCTAGATCCAGGTTTGTATCACTTCTCCTCTTCTTGGCAGCAGTTCTTTGCAAGCTTCCATTGAAATCGACGACGCGACCCGACACCAAAAGATACCTATGCACCCAGCTTCCCTGGGTGAGGTAACTCGAGTACTTTGTTGCTCTCGTGGGTGCTTCTTAAGTCCAAAAGGGTTTGGTCCTGACTCCATTAGAAGTGTCCCTAATCTTTAAATTTCCAACCGCGACATTGACCATAGAAAATAACGGGAACCCGCGGTTGTGTTTACACACTGCATACAGTCCCCGTGGGTCTCCTGTGTCACTACCGTGGGTGGTTCCTAGGGGTCCCAGCAATTCTAGAGGCTATAGGCCTAGTGTCTATTCCAGTCGTGGTTCTTATACCACTTTTTTGGTATATGGTTTGGTACGCCCCTAGGGCCCAAACGTGTATTTGTGCTATTACTGATAATTGCTAACTTGTAAACAAAGTACTTCGAACTCCAGTCTCATAAAGAGACAAGAGGGGTGTGTTTTATACTAAATACATATATTTTAAATTTATACCTGGTGTGGTTGTCTTTTCATTTGATCATTCAAGAGATTATAGACTGGTAAAACAAGCTGCTTTACATTCCTTCCAGACTTAGCTATGGAGAGCAGCCTTCAGGCTAAGTCTTGAAGGAATGTAATGCAGCTAGGTTTACCAGATTATAACCTCTTGAATGACCAAATGAAAAGAGAACAACACTAGGTATGTATATAAAATATATGTATTTATTACTAAACACTTTAAATCTGGCCCGCACACAAGGTAGTGGTGGCTTTCTTTCACATATACGATATTGTAAGGCTTACTTTATTGGCTAACACTATCTGTTTAGACTTCCATCTATATGGACAATTGTCTCACCGGGTGTATTTTGGGCCTTTCCTGGTCTATAGTTCTTGTTCTGCTTTAGATTTTTTACGCTTCATCTGTCACCTAAATCTTTCTTCGTTTTCACCTATTCACTTCCGTTGATGAAGGGTTAACTATAAACCTAGAAATCTTTTCTAATAGTTTCTCTTCATTGACTATTTTTAAGGAGAATCATTTTTTAGAAATCAATACTTAAAGTCCTCTTTGTATCTATGTTAGAACATTCCAATGTTTTATCCATGATTACTTTTACAGCCTTGAGGAAGTCACGGTGGTGACGAAACGCGCGTTGGCTGTTTCTGATACGACGTTCTACGTGTCAAGATCAGTATCTACAAGAATTGCACGAAATGAAATGAGTCTATTAACATCTTCTGACATGGGATGTAACATGTTGGATACATTTTTTTTTTCGTCTAACTATTATTAAATCTGTGTTTACATTATATACTTGTACGTTTCGTAACATTTTCCATATCAAGAGGTTATCGCTCTACATTACTTGGTGCTCACAGCTTATGAGATTAATTTCCACAATTGTGTTTTGTTATATTTAATTAGAGTGCCGGGGTTTCTATGTTTAATTAGTACTAAACACTCTCTGCTAACCTCTTTATGAGATTAGTGAGCAAGATACACAATATTAAAGCATTAGAACGACAGTAAGTAGCACAATACACAATGGGCTCCAAGGAGAGACCAAACCATATATTAAGAAAGTGGTATAACAACCCCAACTTGACTAGACACAGTGCCTAGAGCACATAGAATTACTGGGACCCCAGGAAGCACCCAATGTAGTGACACAGGTCCTATGGCCAGCACCCATGTGAGCACCGGAGTACTCGTGTTACCTAACCCAGGGAAGCCGGGTGCATAGGTGTCAAATGGTGTTGGGAAACTTCGTCGTTTCCAATGGCGTGATGCTGCAAAGTGCTGCTGCCGTGAAGAGGAAATGTGTCCAGTGTGATCCAAGCCTTGATTGGAGCTGTGAAGAACCTGAAAGCGGAGGAGACAGAGTCTGAGCCACTTGCCATTGATCAGGGGCACGCTAGACCAATGCCCACCGATGCCGGGTGCTTCTGGTGAGATGAGTTGAAGCTTGACTCAGCAGCCACGAGGACCAGGAGATGTCGACGATGACCAGAGTCCACAGGCGAGCTGTCCCACAAAGGGTGTTGAGTGCTGGGGGTCAGTGTCTAGATTGGAGACCAACAAGCCTTGGCAACTGCAACCCATGCGTTCGGAGAAGAGATGCTTCGGTGTGGACCAGCAAGGTCCTGTGGACTCCTCAAGTGATGGAGAGTCAGGGCATGTCTGGAGCAACCAGGTAAGCCCAACTAAAGCTAAAGTTCCCTTCTCAGAGACCCACAGGTGACGGACCAGGGATCGCAAAGGGACCTCGAGAGGAATCACTAAATACCATCCCACGGAACACTTGTGGAGTGTAGGCCAGTAGGTGGTGTAATCACTGTTTGGGGTCTGGACTGTGAGTAGCCCAAAGCACAGCCTCAGGGATTTCCAAGAAGCCTATGCTGCTGCAAATGTACATAGTGTCCGGGGGTTTGGGTTGCACGGTTCCCACGAGGGCTGCGGGTCTCAGGTTTGCTGAGAGCACTAGTCGGCCTCGGGAAAGCTTAGGAACCCACCTCCTGTGTTACAAAATCTTTGGAGTCCGTCGGGAGCTGCGTAAATGGAAACTGGTCAGATGCGTTGAGGTGCCTGCATTGCAGGGGAGTAACTCATTTACTCCAAGGGAGATTCTTCAGTTGTCCAGCAAAGCGTAGATTGTCGAAGGATACTTGGAATCTGTAGCAGAGTTTAGTCCAGGTAATATCTAAAATCCTTTAGTCACAGGTTCCTACTTTATACCCAAGGAAGGGGTGGGACAAACTCCGGGGACCCCCCTATGGGAGGGTCAGGACAGAGGGGTGGCTACACCCATGTCCTTTGTTCAGTTTCACGTCATAACAGGGGCTAATAGCCCCTGCAACCGGTATGAGCTGGACTATGCACAGGGACACCAAATGTGCCCCCAGTGCAGACATCAAAGCACTCCTGGAGTGCACCCACCCAGCACCAATGCACTAAAGCCTGTCTGGGAGGTGGTCACACCTCCCTGTGACAGGAAACCCATTGTCAAGACTTTCCCTTCTGGAGTTTCGTCCAGCAGCAGGAGGGCAGAATCATGTCTCTGGCTGGCAGCATCCATTTTGTGATGCCCGGGTTCTGTGAATCTGGAACCGGGTGTACCGGTGGAGCCATGTTTCTCCCTCAAGTAGGGTGGAATCATACCTCCCCTGCCAGTTATTGGTGAAGAGGTATGATTCCAAGTTGTTTGACACCAAACACAACATGTTTCCATGCAGTTGTTTTAAAGTTAGCATTTACCGCAAGGTTGTAATGCACATAATTACATATGGTTGGCTGCATCACAAACACCCTGGAGAATAGGTTCCGAAAGCTACATAGGGACTCTGCTCATGCATGGGCACCCTCTCACATAAAACCCAGCACCCTGCCTTCAGGATTGCTAAGATCTGCCATAGGGGTGACCAATAGGTTTATATGTGCAGTGATATGGATAGATATATGGAACCTGTATCCAAGTTAAGGGTGCATACATCACCTTACACAGGCTGCCGTAGCAGACCTGTTGTGTCATTTTGTACACTCTCCCCGGATTTTACTGCGTTATGTCTCTACACTAGCCTCCGCTACTGTTGTACACCTCCCGGGAAGGGTTCCCCCGATCATCGCCCTATAGTCAGGCGAACCTTGGTTTTCTATGCATTGGCCAACTTTTGCCCTCGCAGCAACATTTCATTACTCGTTCTACCCATATAGCCTTTATTTCGGAATATCATTTTGGGGTAGCTGTCGCCTTTAAGAATATGTTCTGTCCGTCTTTTCTTATCAGAAAACTACCCCTGATTAAAATGCCTATTTCCCTCACATCAGGGGTCCTCAGCACGTATTTTCTTGACAACATAGGAGGTGCTTAAATTAATTGATTGTTCTTAAATCCCTCCCCCTGGTCAATGCAGTCTACGCTTATGTTCTGATGACCTAGTATTTTCCTTGGAATCATCTAGGTATCCATTCTGTCCATTTCGTAAGACTGGCTTCCATCGTCGACCGTTATTGCCCACCGTGATAGTACTTACTTTTTCTTCCGTATCCTGGACCCCTACTATCTCCCTCCCTCTCTGGGTTAGGACCCAATTTCATTCTGATTGGTAGGTGGCTCTACGCCTTGTTTATATGTGTGAATTTCATATATAACTAGGTCCCCTACATTTGATTATTCTCCTTTTTTCCCTATCACCTTATTCTTTTATTATTATCCCAGATACAAATCACAGGTTATCCACCGTTTTTGGAGCCCATTGAACAGGCTGCGCAAAAGCTGTTTCTCGATCTCCTTTAAAAGAATCCGACCCATAGGTACCTATTGGCACCTTTTAAAGTAATGCCTTTTGGTATATCACTTTTGGATGGGCTATAAGGTGCTACATGTATTTCTCTCATGTTTTTAACACTCTTATTGGGTTTTTTTCCTCATTTTTCTTTATCTTTTACTTTCTTGGTGATACATGTCTCTTTGACTATCCTATGGCTTTGAGGTCCATGCACCATCTATTTTTTCATGCACGTTCATGCCCTGAAATTTTTTTTTGCATTTTTTTCATTTTTCTTACCTTATCTTGGTCACGCACTTTATTCCAATTTTAAGCTGTCATGTCTATCGTATAATTGAGCACCCCCACCGTGGCAGACACGAAGTGACAAACAATATATATATATATATATAAACAAATTATTATAAAAAAAATGCTGTAAACTTTTTTGAGTATTGTATCGCTGTTTTGATATATCTTTATGCACTCTGAAATTGTATATACCTCTTTTTGATTATAGGTGTGTTTGTCCCACACTACCTGTCCATCCTCGCCCTGATGAAGGTGTAGCCCCAGCTGGGGCTTGACACCGAAATGCGCGTTGGCGTTTTTTAGACTACTGGGTAGTTTAAATTCCACTACCCACACTCTGTGGATGTTAACTGCCAACTCGTTATTCAACCATCTTATGGCAGCTCTAGGATCTTGATGTTCTTTTATTTATATGAACCAAATTTGTGTGTTGTTGTACATAGGATGATGTTACTGTGGAATGTGTGATAGAATGACTGTGGTTATTGAATGAGGTGTGTGGGACTGAGTTATTATATTAATGTGAATTTTGAAATGTTGTTTTATAGATGTAACTAAATGATGCTGACCATACAGAAAAATAAATTTGATTTATTAGTGTGATTAAACGATATCTTTGTTTTTTTAATTTTGTCCTGGTTTGCTACGGTGTGTGGTTATGAATACCTGGACCCTCTATAGGGCCTTTTTTTAATAATCCTGGCAGGTATCTCTCTTTATTGGTTGTGTCATTTTGTATGGTCTCGCAGAGGTGGCACAATACATGCTGCAGCCCCTGAGAGGCCTCTGGGGTACCTATGCCCTGGGTATATAGTATACCATATACTAGGGACTTATAAGGGTACCCCAGAATCCAATCTGGAGTGTACCTAAAGTACATGAACAACCAATTTAGGGAGAAAGCAGATAGACTTGGGTCCTGATTAGCAGGTACCCAGTTAAACTAAGTCGAAAACCAGCAAAACACCAGGCAAAAAGTGGGGGTAACCATGCAGTCAGATTCCACCTTCCTACAGAGGCGCTTTTAAATCCCCTCAGGGCTACTGCGGCCCGGGAGCCCTTTGCAGCAGCAAAAACCGGGGACAGCCCGAGGCACTGCGGGACTCCATTCTCCAGAGCACTTCGCGGCAGGCGCTGCTGATGCCGTGTTTTTGCACCAGGATGCATCTTTAAATCCCCTCAGGGCTCCTGCGGCGCAGGAGCCCTTTGCAGTAGCAGATACCGGGGACAGCCCAAGGTACACGTGGACTCCATCCTGCAGTGAACTTCACGGCAGGAGCCGCTGACGCGTTTTTTTCGTGCCAGGTGGCACCTTTAAATCCCCTTAGGGCTCCCACGGTGCGAGGAGCAGCAGCAGACACCGGGGACAGCCCGAGGCACACGTGGACTCCATCCTCCAGTGCACTTCGCGGCAGGAGTTGCTGACGCCATATTTTTGCACCAGAAGGCACCTTTAAATCCCCTCAGGGCTCCCCCGGTATGGAGCCCTTTGCAGCAGCAGACACCAGGGACACCGGGGACATCCATAGGGACATGGGGACTCCATCCCCCAGTGCACTTCACAGCAGGAGCCTCTGATGCCATGTTTTCATGCCAGGAGGCGCCTTTAAATCCCCTCAGGCTTCTGCGGCACAGGAGCCCTTTGAAGCAGCAGACACCGGGGACAGCCAGAGACACACAAGGACTCCATCCACCAGTGCACTTCGCGAAAGGAGCCGCTGGCACCGTGTTTTTGCACCAGGAGGTGCCTTTATATCCCCTCAGGGCTCCCACGGCACTGGATGCGCATGGGCATGACTGGGCAGTGACCAGGCAGCGCCTGGGCAAAGCCGAGGCCATAGGCGGGCCTGTCTGTGCCCGTCCACAACTGTTCGTGGCTGAGCTGGGCCAATCCCCTTGGCTGCACACTTTGGGGTAGCATAAAAGCCCAGTTCGTCATCTTCACCATTTCCATCGCTGCATGCTTCTCAAAGGGGTTGTTGCAGGCCCTATAGACTTGGACTTGGACCACGCCATGACTAGCCATTCTTTCTTGCCACTTATTTGGGGAGCTTGTGTGGAACTTTAATATAGCTTACATTTTTGCCGCCTTCCCTGTGCCTCTTTGGCATTTGGCAGTAAAATGTGGAAAAAGACCCAGCTGACGACCGCCACGGGTCCGCCTTGTCTCACCATTGGCACTTTTTTGGCAAAGGCTGTTGGGGCTATTGCAAAGGAGATCATTCGGGCTGAGAGGTGGCTCTCATTAGACACAGGGGGTTCTGGGGTAAGCTCGCCATCTATTTTGCAAAAGTCTTGTATGAACCTGTCCCATCCGCCCCTTTCCCTGGCTTCAATCCTGGTACCCTTGGAGGTACCATCACCCGAGCAGCCTGTCCCGGGGTTCAAGTCTCGCCCTTTACCCCCATTACCGCTACCGCCAATTGCATCTCCTGCCCAAGTGAAGTCCCTCTCACCCCAAAGAAGCCTATGGAAGTTGCTCCTATAAAACGCCAGAGACAGGCGATTGTTGCTAGGGCTGCTTGTGGAGGAACTGTTGTCCCGCCTGGCCCCAGTCATACATAACATCACAGAGACTTTCACGGACCTTTTATCCCCACTATTGAACAGACTGGACAATTTGGAGGTAGCAGCAAGGGACTTGGCAAGCCAAATGGATACTTTTGTGTCATTTATAGAAAAACCTAAATCCTGTTATCTGCCAGTGCGCACCCCGCCTACTGATATTACGCCCCTTGCTACTCCCTTGTGTAACAGCGATGCTCCACATGTTAATGCTCTCCCAAAGTCCAAGGGAGTTACAGTTCAATTCACAAAGTCAGGGTCTGGTGGTTCTAGTATCCTGGGAGATGGGTCATTTAGCGCTGTGAGGGCCCGCCAGGATCTAGGTCCTGAAGATGCCCCCTATACAGGGATGCAACTATCTGGGTTTGCCAGCCTACTGTGATTGATCTCCATCCAGGATGTGCCCCCTTTTCTGTGGTTTTGTCAGGGGTACCCGGACTAGCTGCTCACAAAGAGGAATCCACTGCTCAACTATTTAACAAAGTCTCTCACTGGTTGGACCTACATTCCGGGTATTCCATCAGGGATATTTTGATGGCACGGAGGGTGGGGTGGATAGGTCCATCCAGGAAATGCTTTGAGGGAGACTGTATTATAATTTCGGTACTGTACCCAGAGTTAGCCTGTCTGGTGCTTCTAAATGTTTTTCACTAACCTCCTACTCCCACTGGGCTTTTTTTATAGACCGCCACTGAGCAGACCGGGGGGGTTGCCTTCAAGGGGTGAGCCAGACGAGGGAGGACTGGGATGGTTGTTGCCTCTTGCAAATACTTTAGCACACCTTGCTGACTTCAACGAGCTGGATTGACTCCAGGAGGACGACGAGCTGTGCATCCATTTCCCTCGGCAGAGTGAATCCTCGAGACAGAGGGTAGAGGAAGTTTTCTCTCTATTAACATGTAGCCCGAAGGAGATCTTCGTTGTTCCATCCCCCCATGTGTTCCCTGAGATTAGCCATATGCCCCAAGCGAGGCCGGAGTCAACAACTTTCACATCCCTCCCACCGGACATTGTTCACTACACTACCTACAAAGATTTTAGTCTCGTATCCTGGAACGTGGCTGGGTTGTCTTCTAAGTTTTCTGATGACAGTTGCTTATTGTATGTCCGGTCTTATAAAATGATATGTTTACAGGAGACCAAGATTTTTTTCTTTTTGGATAGGTATAAGACCATCTTTTGACCTGCGTCAAACTCAACAATGTGTCGAGACAGTGGAGGTCTTATTATATTTGTGGCTTTATAATTTTGTAAAGATCTAAAGGTCCTGAAATGGAATTCTCAGGTATTCCAGGGCATAGAACTGCATATGGGGAGAGCACTCACCTTTGTGATTATTAACTTTTATAATGCCAAGAAGGGCGAGGGGGGGCCACCAATCTTCATGCTTTAAACTGTGTGATTGATGATCTAAAGGAGGATGTTTGTGGCATATGATCTTCATTCTAATGGGTGACTTCAACTGCCATTTGTGTCCATTTCTTGTGAAGAATCAGTTGATTGTTCAGCCATGCCTACTATCGGAGGATCTTCACATGGAACACGCACTGGAAGCGAAGGTTCTAAATAGGTTCTTACTGACTCATAATCTGGTGAACTCCCTAGACTTTTGGCACCCCAGGCATTATAGATTTTATATTTGTGACAGAATCATTGGGGGTGGCCCCCGTGTTATTTAACATAGAGGATAGCGCTTTAGCGACCACAACCCATTGACATTGGTACCGACGGGGTTGGGCCATTCCATTTTAGGCCCATGTAAGCCGCAGATACCCCTAACCCCCACTGATCAGGGCAGGCGCATTAGATGGGCGAGTATAGATGTAAAGACTTTCAACTGCAGCCTTTTCTCTTCATGCCAGAACAAGATAGGTGCTTGCCTGAATCCTAGCACCCAGAGCGAGGATATTTTAAGCTCCTTCTCCTCCATTGCCCAGAGAGTTTCTGGTCTTTTAACTATACAGGCTGGGGAGCGGGCTCAGGCTGTCCCCTCATGGTTTGACCACAAGTGCTCGCAGGCCATACGGAGGTTAAAAGCAGCCCTGAAACAGGTGCAACGGGAGAAAGCTAGAGTCTCTTTGTGTCGTTGCCTGTATAAAGAATCGACAAGAGAGCGCAGGCGTCCTCTCCAAAAGCAGGCATGGGAGGACCTAGCTAAAGCAAGCGAACTGAGGGTTCTTCCTTATTTTGGAAAATTATTAATAGTCCCTGTTTCACAGAAGCATCAACCCCGACAGTGTGTCACCACATCATACCAGATCAATGGGTGTCCCATTACGAAAAAGTTTACAGTGAAGCCTGCACCAGTGAGAGTAGTGTAGACATCCCCTTTTGCGTGGCAGCTTCCCCGATTAGTTTCTCCTTGGAAGAGGCAACCCTAAGCATTGAGCTTTTAGCCCCAAACAAGGCTCCAGGCCCTGACGGCATTCCCCAGATCTCTTTCGTGACATCTCAGAGGTCTGGGACCCCCTACAAACCCACGTCCTAAACACAGCAGCCTTGAAAGGGGCATTGCCCTCCTGGTCCACTGCCATGATAGTGCCAATTTTCAAAAAAGGAGACAAGGATAAGCCGCAATCTTACCGCCCAATTTCCCTTATTGATGTTGCAGTTAAGGTTCTGAGCAGGGCACTTCTATCTAGATTGTCTAGGTGGGCCACAGATAACCAGATATTGTTGGAAGTCAATATGGTTTTCTCGAAGGCCTATCAACATCAGATCAATGTCTTAATCTGTATCTTCTGATTGCCAAGTATAACGTGGCCCAATCTGGCACCATGTATTTGGCCTTTATGGACCTTGCATCCGCATTCGATCGGGTAAACTGGTCTAAGTTATGGGACATCTTAACCTCACTGTGAGTGGATCCTCGCATCACTCCATGCCCCCACATCAGCGGCAGTGAGAGTCTCACACGTGGGAGACCTTTCCTAACACTTCAATTGTACATGGGGGGTGCGTCAAGGGTGCATCTTAGCTCCTTTTTTATTCTCGGTTTATATCAACGGCCTTGAGGCGGCACTCCTGGCCCTTCAGTCAGACTCCCCTAGAGTATAAAGGAGAGAGTTGCCATGTCTACTCTATGTGGACGACGCAGTGCTCATGGCCCGAACGGACCAGGGCCTGCATGTCCTAATAGAGGGTTTTGTGGCATTTATGGACGGGCTGGACCTGTCTGTGAATTATACCAAGTTGTATGTACTTGTTGTGGGCACACAGGGGATCCGGTCAAAAAGCTTCAAAGCCGGGAATCATACCCTTGGTAAGGTCCCAGCTTTCCCCTATCTGAGAGTGTAAGTGGATGACAAGCTAAAGTGGGAAGCACTCCTAGAAGGGAAGTTGAATGAGCTGAATAAATCCATGGGAGCCATTACTAGTTTTGCGAGTACATTGGGTTCATGGGCCCCAGGGTCTATTTTCAAACTATATAAGTCCAAAGCTATCTCAAGAGTAGTATATGGTACTGAAACCTGGGGGTAACGGCCCCCACACAGTTACAGGTGGTGGAAAATAAATTCCTGCGATGGATTTTACGAGTCCCCCAAGGCACGTCCATTTGGACTGTACATGAAGAGCTAGGGGTTGGTTTCCTTGTCGACCAAGTGGCATTTAAACCCCTAGTGTGCTGGATAAAGATTTGGATCTCCAATCATCAGCATTTAAATTGCACAATTGTATCGGACTGTTTGAAATTGGAGCATGGTAACAAAGTACCTTGGATACATTATGTAAAAGAGTCTTTTCAGGCTATAGGTAGGCCAGACATTTTTTTTGCACACGACACTTTAAGTAAGGTGGACGTTAAAATCATAAAAGACTTTCACCACAAATCTTTAACTGCGAACTGTGAAAATCTTGAGCACAACAAACCCTCAGTTAGGGCATATGCAATGTTAAAATCGGTTCCGGGCATTGAACCGTACCTCCTGGCCTTAACTAATGCTCATGAGAGATTCTAATCGCACGTTTTAGATTCAATCAGCTCCACCATATTTTAGTATTCCCGGTAGGTTTCTTTCACTCACCAGATATTCGAGGTCCCCGTGGCTGCGATCTGCAATCTTCGATCTCCTCAGGACACGTTACATTTTATTCTATTGTGTAAATATTTTTCACTCCCCAGAAAACGTTTTCTCCAGTCCCTGTTAAAATACTTGAAGTTCAGACATGCTAAAGTGGCCCTTTTGCATTTACAGCTATTACCCAACCCAGTGTTGCGTTTCTTGCAGGCCGATGATAAATCTAGATTATCTAGAGTCAATTGATTCTGTGCTGTTGGTTTTATCCATGTGTATTGTTTTAAATTTTACTGTACTTTTATGAACTGTGTGCTTATTTATTATATAATGTGAGAAGGTGGCCTGATATATGCTGTCCACTAGTTCTAGTGGGCACCTTCTATCAGTCCAAACAACCCCTTATGGTGATAGGTTAAAGACAACCTTCATTGAAAGCTATCCTGGTGGTAGCTATGGAGAGCAGCCTTCAGGCTAAGTCTTGAAGGAATGTAAAGCAGCTTGTTTTACCAGTCTATAATCTCTTGAATGATCAAATGAAAAGACAACCACACCAGGTGTATAGGTGTATATTTAAAATATATGTATTTAGGTTAACACACACTCCTCTAGTCTCTTTATGAGACTGGAGATCGAAGTACTTAGTTTACAAGTCAGCAATTATCAGTAATAGCACAAATAAACGTTTGTGCCCTAGGGGCGTGCCAAACCATATACTAAAAAAGTGGTATAAGAACCACGACTGGAATATGCACTAGGCCTATTGCCTCTAGAATCGCTAGGACCCCAGAAACCATGCAAGGTAGTGACACAGGGGACCCACGGGGGACTGTATGCAGTGTGTATACACAACCGCAGGTTCCTATTATCTTCTATGGGCAATGTCGCAGTTGGAATTTTAAAGACTAGGGACACTTCTAATCGAGTCAGGACCAAACCCTTTTGGACTTAAGAAGTTCTAGGGCTAGCACCCACGACAGTACCAGAGTACTCGAGTTACCTCACCCAGGGAAGCCGGGTGCATAGGTGTCTTGTGGTGTCGGGTCGCATCGTCGATTTCAATGGAAGCCTGCAAAGAACTGCTTCTGCCGTGAAGAGGAGAAGTGTCCGGAAAGATCCAAGCCTGGATCTGTGATGTAAGAGACCTGAAAGCAGAGGGAACAGAGTCTGGGTCACTTGCCAGTGACCTAGGGCTGGATGGACCAATGCCCACAGATATCGGGTGCTTCAGGTGAGTTGATGGGTGTCTTTACTCTTCAACCACGAGGTCCAGGAGGCGTCGACGAAGTCCACAAGCCGGATTCGAGCTGTCCTATGATGTCTGTCGAGTGCTGCGGTGTCGGTGACCAGAATGGACTGAACAAGCCTTGGCAACAGCAAGTCACTGGAAATCAGAGAAAGGACTGCGGTGCAGACCAGCAAGGTCTGATGGACTCACACAGCGAGGGTAACTAAGGGCACGTCGAGCGCAACCAGGAAAGCCCAAGCAGAAAAGGAGTTGCCTTCGTGGGGACCTGCTAGCCAACGGGCTAGTGATCGCAAAGGAGCCTTGAGCACTCGCACTTGAAGCTGATCCACGGGTCACTCGTGGAGTGGAGGCCAACAATCTTCGGAGCAGGAGGTGCTCAAGGCTGGGGCTACTCAGAGCCCAAAGCACAACTTCAAGGAAGACCAGGAAGATAGTGTTGATGCAAAAGTTCATGGGGTCCAGGGGTCATGGTTCCATGTCACCCACGATAGCCACGGGCCTCAGCTTTGCTGTGGACTCAGGGTAGCCTTGGGGAAGTCTGGAAATCCATCTCTTGGGATGCAGAAGCTTCGGCGTCCTGCGGGAGCTTCGGAATTGCAGACCGGTCAGTTGCTTCTTTGGTGACTGCCAAGCAGGTGAGTCACTCCTTGACCCCAAGGGAGATCTCTTCAGTCTTCTAATCAGGATAGAATGTCGAAGATCCAGGATGTACGTTGCAGAGTTTTGTCCAGGTTAATCTAAAGTCCTAGGGACTGGATTCCTATACTTATAGTGGGTTTAGGGGATGGACTAACTCTAAGGCCCCACCTATAGGTGAGCCAGGAAAGAGGGGTGGTTACACCCATTTCCTTTGTCCAGTTTCGCGCCAGAGCAGGGGCAGGAATCCCCGGCAACCGGTGTGAACTGGAGTATGCACAGGGACACCAAGTGTGCCCCCAGTGCAGGACTTCAAAGCACCAGAGTGCTCCCGCCCAGCCCCAATACACATCAGCCTGTCTGGGGAGGTGGTTACACCTGCCCTCGACAGGAAACCGATTGTCCAGGCCTCCCCTGTGAGAAGGTGGCCTGATATATGCTGTCCACTAGTTCTAGAGGGCATCTTGTATCAGTCCAAACAACCCCTTATGGTGATAGGTTAAAGGCAACCTTATGTGAAAGCTATCCTAGTGGTAGCTATGGAGAGCAGCCTTCAGGCTAAGTCTTGAAGGAATGTAAAGCAGCTTGTTTTACCAGTCTATAATCTCTTGAATGATCAAATGAAAAGACAACCACACCAGATATATAGTTCAAATATATGTATTTAAAATAATACACATCCCTCTAGTCTCTTTATGAGACTGGAGTTCGAAGTACTTCTGTTACAAGTGTTTAAGCATCAGTAAAAGCACAAATACACGTTTGGGCCCTAGGGGTGTACCAAACCATATACTAAAATAGTGGTATAAGAACCACAAATGAAATAGGCAAGGTGCCTATTACCTCTAGAATCGCTGGGACCCCAAGGAACCACCCAAGGTAGTGACACAGGGGCCCACGGGAGCCGTATGCAGTGTGGAAACACAACCGTGGGTTCCTATTACTTTCTATGGGGAATGTCGCGGTTGGAATTTTAAAGATTAGGATCACTTCAAATCGAAGTGGGACCAAACCCTTTTGAACTTAGATAGTTCTAGGGCTGGCACCCTCGAGAGTACCGGAGTACTTGAGATACCTCACCCAGGGAAGCCGGGTGCATAGGTGTCTTTTGGTGTTGGGTCGCATCGTCGATTCCAATGGAAGCCTGTAAAGAACTGCTGCTGCCGTGAAGAGGAGAAGTGTCTGGAGAGATCGAAGCCTGGATCTAGGATGTAAGGAACCTAAAAGCAGAGGGGACAGAGTCTGGGTCACTAGCCAGTGACCTACGGCAAGGTGGACCAATGCCCACAGATGTCGGGTTCTTCAGGTGAGTTGGCGAGGTCCAGGAGGCATCGACGAAGTCCACGAGCCGGATTCGAGCTGTCCCACGAAGTCTGTCAAGTGCTGCGGTGTCGACGACCAGGAAGGACCCAACAACCCTTGGCAATGGCAAGTCTCAGGAAATCAGAGAAAGGACTGCGGTGCAGACCAGCATGGTCTGATGGACTTACCCAGCAAGGGTAAGTAAGAGCAAGTCTTGAGCAACCAGAAAAACACAAGTAGAAGTGGAGTTACCTTCGTGGGGACCTGCTAGCCAATGGGCTGGTGATCGCGAAGGAGCCTCGAGCGGTCGCACTTGGAGCTGGCCCACGGGTCACTCGTGGAGGCCAACAATCTTCGGTGCAAGAGGTGCTCAAGGCTGGGGCTACTCGGAGCCCAAAGCACAATTTTGAGGATGACCAGGAATATGTTGTTGCTGCAAAAGTTCACGATGTCCAGGGGGCATGGTTCCACATAACCCACGATAGCCACGGGCCTCAGCTTTGCTGTGGACTCAGGGTAGCCTCGAGGAGGTCTTGGAATCCACCTCTGGTGATGCAGAGACTTCGGCGTCCGGCGGGAGCTTCAGCAATGAAGACCGGTCAGTTGCTTCTTTGGTGCCTGCCAAGCAGGGGAGTCACTCCTTGAACCCAAGGGAGATTTCTTCCTTCTTCTAGTTGTGATAGAAAGTCAAAGGTCCAGGATAAATGTTTCAGAGTTTCGTCCAGGGTAATCTAAAGTCCTAGGGACTGGATTCATATACGTATAGTAAGTTTAGGGGATGGACTAACTCTAAGGCTCAACCTATGGGTGGGCCTGGGGTGGGGGTGGTTACACCCCTTCCCCTTTGTCCAGTTTCGCGCCAGAGCAGGGGCTGAGTGCCCCTGCAAACAGTTTGAACCAGGCTATGCACAGGGACACCTTGTGTGCCCAAGGCATTTTCTCAAAAGCATTCTCTGAATGCACCCACCCTGCCCCAATACACATCTGCCTGTCTGGGGAGGTGGTTACAACTCCCTGTGACAGGAAACCTATTGTCCAGGCCTCGCCTGCTGGAGTTTCGTCAGCAGCAGGAGGCCAGACCCGTGTCTGTGGCAGTGGCATCCATTTTGTGATGCCAGGGCTTTGAAAGGATTTAATCGGGTTAAGCCAGTGTGAACATGTCTCTCCCTCTAGAAGGGTGGAATGCTACCCCCGCCGCCAGGACTGGTGGGGTGGGTAGTATTACAAAGCGTTTGACACCAAACACGACGTGTTTTGATGCAGCCATCCCAAAGTTAGCATTTACCGCGAGGTTATATTGCACTTAAGAGTATATGGTATGGCTGTATCACAGAACAGGCATAAGGAAGTATTTCCGAATGCTGCAGAGGGACCCAGCTCATGCTTGGGCACCCTCTCACATAAAACCAAGCACTCTGCCTTCAGGATTGTCAAGCCATAGGAGTGGCTTATAGTTTTATATGTGTCTGTATAAGGTAGTGATATAGGTAGCTTATACCACAGTAAGGGGTGCAAGCACACCCTTACCCAGGTTGCAGTAGCAGACCTGTGGTGTCATTTTGGAGTGCTTCCCAGGGGTGGCATAATACATGCTGCAGCCCCTGGCAGGCCTCTGAGGTACCTATGCCCTAGGTACATTGTATACCATATACTAGGACCGTGGTTCCCAAACTGTGCGCCGCGGCACCCTGGTGCGCCGTAATTAGTTACCAGGGTCGCCGCGGCACGATGTGGGAAATTGCAGCCCCGCCTAGAGAAATGGCTTGATTGCCCCCATGCGAACGAAACAAACTCTCCCGGATCATTGTTAGTTTGTTTTCTGAAAACAAGCTCCCACTTCGGCAGTTTGTTTTCAGAAAACAAAAAATGTTGCTGAGTGGCCATAACAAACATGACGCCTGCTCGGCGGGAAAGAGCAGTGGGGCCATGGCAGCGGTGTCCACTTAAGGCACAGAGGTCACTCTCAACCTGGGAGGATCTCTATATTTTGCAGGGGTCCCTCTGCCAGTTGAATGAGTGACTTCACTCAATTTGAGTCATCCAAAGTTATCTTCAATCTGCAGCATTTTCACAACTCTGCTACCAGGACACTTTTTTGACTGAAAATCACATATTAAATTCTTTGCGCTAATTGCACTGTCTCCTTGTAAATAATAGGCTTTCTTTTAAAATTCCTTCATGGTACAGGACAACTTTTACAACAGATGCGCAGACTTTCTATGAAGGAAACGTGCAAAATATTCACTTTTGAAAAACGCTCAGCTCTACCACCAGGCTGTTGATTGTGATCACATGCACTAATGTTTTAAATTTTTGAATAGCACAGTCATTAGAGTGCCAGAAGTTCAGTCGTGGAATTCCAACACACACTGTCAATATAACAGGACAACCTGAAATGTATCAAGATTGTTTTCAAGATGTTCGAGAAGTTTTTTTCTGATTAGGCTTGGCTCTGTTGGCATAGGATTGAGGACGTTAGATCTGTTCAAGAGCCTTCCTATAGGGCCAAGAAAAGTCTAAAGGGTGTGCGATGCACCTACGAATATCCATAAGAAAATTAATGAATAAACCTTTTTGTCCATTACATTTGAATGGTACTGTGTACCTATGTTTGTGCATGTGCAGTCAGTTTTCAGTTTCAGTTTATTTTATTGTTTGATCCTAGGACAATACGGCAAAACAAACATTAAGGGGCAGATTACGATGTCGGTCGGAAAGCCTATGACCAATAGTCGGAAGCTTTTCCGACCGCGGTCAGAGGCATTCCGACCGACACGGTCGGTTTGCTGTGTGACCGCTCGATTATGTCGGCGGTCGGTACATAAACCGGCAGGGCATTCTGATTCAATTCCGACCAGCTCTCAGAGTTTGGAATGACACCGTAATTCCCAATGGACACAGTTTCCCCATCGGGATTACGATTTCGATTTCCCACAGCATTTCCGTGCCGGCCTTTCCAACACAGAAAGACTGTCAGAAAGCGACTTTGGGGGCCCCTAGCAGGGCCCCCTCCACCCTTTCATCATAAATGCATATTCCATATGGACAGGGGCTCCACTGGTCTCCCTGACCTCTACAGCCCTGGGCTGACTGAGGCAGGGTAGAGAGGGGCAGTTTACCTGCTCCAGACTGGGTACCACCTTGGAAGGTTCCACTACCATCAGGGGTGTTGCCAGGACAGGCCTGACTACCTTTGGGGCAGTTCCTTCACAAGGGGTAGGATCAGTTCCCTGAGGAGGCTGACCCTTACCTACTGTCTGGGGGAAGAAGTCTTATCTTCAACCCTTGTGCTCTCTTGTGGAGGAGAGTGGGCCATTATTTCAGGCTCCATCACTCCAAACATTTTCTGGGTTTGGTCTGTGGCCATCACAGCCCCACTAACTCTGTCAGGGACGCCCAGCATTCTTAGATGAGTTTGGTGTTCAACTTCAGCCCAGGCTGAAATCTCCAGATCATTGCCCATCAGGCAATCTACAGGCAAGTTTGGGGACACTGCCAATCGTTTTGGGCATGTGACCCCTCCCCAGTTGAGATTGACTATGGCCATGGGGTGATCTGTTCTGACACCATCAATGTTGGTCATCTGGTATTTAAACTCATGTAAAAGCTGCTGAGGGGGTGTAGGAGAGTAGGATCTGCACCTTATGTTGCCCCCACATTTTTTCTGATGTTTATACTGGTTTCTGGCTATAGTCTTGCTGGGTTCCGGCTAATCAAGGCCCCAGTCTAGCTGTTCTCTCTAAACAACATGGAGTGCATATTAGGTGCACTAGTGATTGGATACTGTGGTGCCTTATGAGTCCCTAGTATATGGTACCTTAGGTAACTAGGGCATTGGTACTTCACAGGCCTACCAGGGGCTGAAGCATGTATTATGCCACCCCTGGGAAGCAGACTAACTTTGACACCACAGGCCTGCTACTGCAGCCTGGGTGAGGTAGTGTTAGCACTCCTCACTGAGATATAGGTTCACTATGTCTCACCTGCACACACATTTAAACCTCTCAGTCACCCCTAAGGCAGGCCCTATCAATCCTGAGGGCAGGGTGCTTGGTTTTCATGTGAGGGGGTGTCTCTGCCTGAGCAGGGCCCCGCTACAGCTCTCAGAGTCTATTCTCTGGGGCTGTTTGTGAATGCGGTCAAACCATATACTCTTAAGTGCATTATAACCTCGCGGTAAATGCTAACTCTGGGATGGATTGTTTGTTGTAACGCTTTTCGCCCTAAGTGGGATGGGTATTCCCAGACGTGGGACCCGTGCTCACTACGCCACTGGAGTCAAGCTATCCTGGCTGATGACGGCTGATAGCCAGAAACCGGTCCTAGGATGCTTGATTCCGGTCCAGGGAAGACATGGCTTGGCAGTTCGGGCTGGACTGTTCCCATGAGGCACAGGGTCAAGACTGATTTGCATATGGCCATGTCTAAACTGGGGTGGTGTAGTGGGCAAAAGAACGATGGATTTAACCCAGATCTCTTGACTGGGGGAGAATGTCTGCATTGTCAGCATTCCGTCCATCAATTGTTTGTTGTAACGCTTTTCGCCCTAAGTGGGATGGGTATTCCCAGACGTGGGACCCGTGCTCACTACGCCACTGGAGTCAAGCTATCCTGGCTGATGACGGCCGATAGCCAGAAACCGGTCCTAGGATGCTTGATTCCGGTCCAGGGAAGACATGGCTTGGCAGTTCGGGCTGGACTGTTCCCATGAGGCACAGGGTCAAGACTGATTTGCATATGGCCATGTCTAAACTGGGGTGGTGTAGTGGGCAAAAGAACAATGGATTTAACCCAGATCTCTTGACTGGGGGAGAATGTCTGCATTGTCAGCATTCCGTCCATCCATTGTTTGTTGTAACGCTTTTCGCCCTAAGTGGGATGGGTATGCCCAGACGTGGGTCCCGTGCTCACTACGCCACTGGAGTCAAGCTATCCTGGCTGATGACGGCCGATAGCCAGAAACCGGTCCTAGGATTCTTGATTCCGGTCCAGGGAGGACCTGGCTTGGCAGTTCGGGCTGGACTGTTCCCATGAGGCACAGGGTCAAGACTGATTTGCATATGGCCATGTCTAAACTGGGGTGGTGTAGTGGGCAAAAGAACGATGGATTTAACCCAGATCTCTTGACTGGGGGAGAATGTCTGCATTGTCAGCATTCCGTCCATCCATTGTTTGTTGTAACTCTGGGATGGCTGCATCAAAACATGTTGTGTGTGGTTTCAGGGCTACACTAGCAAGCTGGCGGGTTGGGGTGCATGGGGTGGTGCAGTAGTATCCCTTTGGGGACACTGGGGATCAAAGTACCTGTGGCCCACCTGGCCACACTTAAAACAAGTAGGGGGCCCCCTCGGAACAGGCCTACCTGTTGGGGGCATTGGCTTCTTATCCTGGGTATGAGACACCACTGCCTGGTTCCCTTGGGAATTATTTTGGGGCCCTCTGTGGAACTCCCTTGGTTTACCCCTGTCCCCCCCCACCTCTCTGCTGGGGACCCTGCCCACCTTTGGCGAAGTCTCCCACTGGACCCTTGCGAACCCGGGTGCTCACCCAGCGGTCCGCCTCCTCAGCAAGCTTCCTAGGGTTAGTTAGCTTGCAATCTATCAGATGCTGGCGTAGCTCAGAAAAACAATTACTAGAGAAATGCTCCCATGCAATCAAATCATACAGTTGCTCAAAAGTTGCTACTTTACTACCTTTTACCCAGCGCTCCATTGCTCTGCAAAGAAAAGACACATATTCAATCCATGTGGTACCCTCTAAATTCTTGCAGGTTCTAAATCTCTGCCTGTACATTTCAGGGGTCAAACCGTAGCGGGTAATCAAAGCTTCCTTCATGTGGGCATAAACCATCCTACTTTCTGGGGGCAGGTCCAACAAGGTATCCCTCCCCCCACTCACAAAGCGTCCCCACAACCCCGCTCCCCAATCTTTCTCAGGGACCCGGTGGGACACCATAGCTTATTCATAAGCGGCAAACCATTGCCCAATATCTTCACTTTTATGGAAATCCTTAATAACCTCTTTAGGTATATGTACTCTACTCTCAGTATGCACTACTGGTATGCTGCCACAGAGGGGGAGATCTCTATAATCTTTGCTTTAATCTCCAACTCCCTCAAAATTCTCTCATGTTCATGTTTCACTTTCATCATCTCAAATTCTAACTTCTTATTCTCTAGGTCTCTCTGACCATCCAATTTAAGCTTAGCCATCTCTATATTATGCCGCCTATCTCTCTCCCTGTCCTCCATCTCTTCTGGAGTCAGGCCCCTTGAGGACACGCTAGTGCCCGGGCTGGAAACTGCTTTATCTCTGACCAAATCTACCACTTCATCCTGCTGCTCTCCAGCATTCTCTCCCCCCTCCACAGGCTCTTCCATATTCCTAGGGGCAACCTGGCTTCTAACCAGGCCTTCAGCGCCTTGTAATATTCTTCCCTCTTAGTGAGCCCTGTGATAGGGACTGTGAATTGTTTGCAAAAAAATCTGAGCTGCTTAGAAGTGTAGGTGTCTATTTTCTCTTCTTCCCAGTAGAGATCCTCAGAGGCATTGGATCTGGGCTTGCCCATTGTAGCAATAACTGGCAATAACAATCAAAAATAGAATCAAAAATCTCAAAAACGTACGTGGTTATGTTATGGTCTGCACTCACTAGTAGTGTACACTATAATTACTGTTTTTGCTGGTTATAGATGCCCTGGGTGCTATGCCACTGCCATTCAGTGCCACAGCGCAAATGCTCCCTTTGTAAAGATGACATGTGAATTGGTATATCCATTATTGGCTTATTTGGTTTACCTGTTAGTCCCTAGTAGCGTGGCCCGTGTGCGCCCAGGGCTGGTAAACCAAATGCTGCTGGTGGGCCTGCAGCACTGGTTTGTGCCACCCACAGAAGCAGCTTGTAAAGTGTGTCTCAGACCTGCCATTGCAGTGTCTGCGTACAGTCCAGAACTGCCATCTTGGCTGTGAAGTGCACCCACTTCCCAGCCCCTGAACCTTCCCTTGGCATCCTGTAAGCCACCCTTCTGATAGGGTGCATTGTATGTGTAAGGTAGGACATGCTCTAATGTATGTAGCATGTCCTAATAGTGAATTACACCCAACTTTGTTTTTCACTACTGTAAGGCTACCTGTTCTCCATAGGCCAGAATGGGAGGTTTTGGCTATTACATTCTGTAGTCCTAACTGCCCCACAGAACATGGTAGAAAAACAAATTTAGTATGCCTGAGCTCAGAATATTAAAATACATCTTTTAGTGAAGGTTATTTTTATATTCTGTGTTTGAAACTACCACTTTTAGAGTATAGGCACTTTCTTGCCTAAGCCTTCCAGTGTGCTCTGCTGTTATGTGTATTGGCTGTCCGGTTTTGGAGGGACAGGGCAGGCGGAGTCAGACCTGGGTTGAATAGAGAGATCTGCCTTGGAGTGAGGGGAGGGGTAGCTCCTGCACTTGAATAGGGCTGTACCTGGCAAGGTGAATGTTGGCTCCACCTCCCACTTGGCGTCTGAAGGCAGACCCCCTCTTTCTGAAAGGAAGGATGCAGCCTGGTAAACAAAGTGCTCCAGGGCTGGGCAGAACTGGTTCTGGCTGGGTTCAGAGACTTGTGACTCCTAAGAACAGAGACTTTGGGGGTATAAATATTTGTGCCCAAACCCCTACAATTTGTATTGCTCCTGGACAACAAGAAGAACCTCTGTCCGTGTAACTATTGGAATCTGCAGGAGAAGGACTGTCCTTGTGCTGGTGTGCTGTTTCTTGGACTGGCCTGCAGTGGTTACTACTGGACTTGGAGGAAGAGGAAAAGGACTTTGAAGGAACTTTTATTTTTGACTACAGCAATCACCCAAGGGCTAGAAGAGTGCTAGCCTCCTGCAGGAGTCTCAGGCACATCAGACTCCACCACCAGACTCCTGTTTCCTCCCAGCGAGGATTTCTATCTGCAGGTGAGGCTCCTGTAAGTTCCAGGGCCTCTAGTTCTACTGTGGAGAAAAGATTGCTGAAAATCATCGCTAACCCCCGTTAGCGAGCCGCTGCAGCTGGAAAGCGTGAGGAAGATCGTTGCTCTGCTGCCACCGAGCGCTCGCTACCGGAGATCGTCGCATCACCTGTTGGCGGGCATGAAAACGCTCGCTAACTCCCAAGATTATCGCAGGACCTGTCAGCGGGCCCCAAAACGCCCGCTAACCCAAGTGCATCGCATCTTCTGTCTGCGGGCCTAAGAGTGCTCGAAGATTACCGCATTGCTTGTCAGCGGGCCCCAAAACGCCCGCTAACCCAAGTAAGTCGCATCACCTGTCTGCGGACCTGAAAACGCCCGCTATCCTGAAGATCATCGCAGAGCCTGTCAGCGGGTCCCACAACGCTCGCTAACCCAAGTTATTGAATCGCCTGACTGTGGCCCTGAAAACGCTTGCTAACCCAAAGATTGTGGCATTGTTTGTTAGCGTGCCCCAAAACGCCCGCTAACCAAAAATCATCGCAGCGCGGATGCCGTGCGTTCGCCATTTTCCCCGCATCGCATCAGGATCGTCCCTCCCTCGCGGAGCGCCATTTTCTTTTATCGCAGCATGATCCCACATGCAACAGGCTTGGCGCATCATCCTCCCTTAGCGGCAAGGATTTTATCGCAGCACCGGCTCAGCGTGAAGAAGTTTGTCGCTTTATCCTGCTCGCAACCCAGCACATCATCCTCCCTTGCGGTAAGGATTCAACGCATCGCTGGTTAGCGTGAGGAAATTTATCGCTACAACTCCTTAGCGACATCTTTGTTGCTTTGCTACAAAATCCAGATACCTTGTGAGTAAAAGGGTCGCAGAGACCACTGCATTGACCTGAACATCACTTTGTGCACCTTGAACTATTTTGGCAGCATTTTTAAAGTAACCCTATTTTTTTAGTATTGTGGATTTTTACTGTTATTGGTCTTGTGTTAAGTCTATATAAATATACTTATTTTTTATAACTACTTGTGTCCATTTGTAGTGTTCCTCATTGTGTTACTGTGTATGGTCATAAATGCTTCATACACTGCCTCTGAGATAAGCCTAGCTGCTCGTGCTACGTTACCACAGGGTTGAGCAGGGGTTATCAAAGGGTGTAGGCTGCTTACTCTGACTTAGGAAGAAGGGTCCCTACTTGGACAGTGGCCAGCCATTGCCAACTAGAGACCCCCATTTCTAACAAGCTGTATGTGGTGCACCCAGACCATATACTGCATTATAACTTCGCGGTAAATGCTAACTTTGGAATGGCTGCACATGTCGTGTTTGGAATCATACCCCCACACCAGTAACTGGTGTGGGAGTATGATTCCACCCTTCTAGAGGGAGAGACATGACAGCACCGGTATACCCGGTACTAACTTTCAAGAGCCCCAGCATCACAAAATGGATGCTGCAGCCACAGACACGAGTCTGGCCTCCTGCTGCTGGCCGAAGCTCAAGCAGGGGAGGCCTGGACAATAGGTTTCCTGTCACAGGGAGGTGTTACCACCTCCCAGACAGGCTTTAGTGTATTGGGGCTGGGTGGGTGCACTCCAAGAGTGCTTTGAAGTCTGCACTGGGAGCACAGTTGGTGTTCCTGTGCATAGTCCAGGCCCTGCTCTGGTGAGAAACTGGACAAAGAAAATGGGTGTAGCCACCCCTCTTTCCAAACCCTCCCATAGGTGGGTCCCCTGAGTTAGTCCAACCCCTTCCTTGGGTATAAAGTAGGAACCCCAGTCCTTAGGACTTTAGATTATACCTGGATGAAACTCTGCTACAGAAATCCTGGAACTTCGACTATCTACACGACTAGATGACTGAAGAATCTCCCTTGGAGTAAAGGAGTTACTCCCCTGCTTGGCATGCACCAACAAAGCATTTGCCTGTCTGCATCTCCGAACCTCCCGCCAGACTACGAAGTATTTGCAGCCCAGGAGGTGGATTTCCAGACTTCTCAGAGGCCGACCTGAGGCCCCAGCAAAGCTAAGACCTGCAGCCCTCGTGAGTAACGTGACACCGTAACTCCTGGTTACCAAACGCATTTGCAAGTGCATCAGCTTCTTGACGTCTCTTGAGGCTGTGCTTTGGGTTACGTGTAGCCCAAGCCCTGAGCACCATCTGCACCGAAGATTGCTGGTCTACACTCCACAAGTGTTCCGTGAGTCAGTGCGTCAGCTTGAGGCCCCCTTGCGATCCATGGTCCGTCAACTGGTGGGTCCCTGTGAAGGAAACTCTGACTTTCAGTGGGATTCTCTGGTTTCTCCGGATGTGCCCTGACTCTCCACTACTTGGTGTGTCCCTCGGACCTTTCTTCACTTTCTGCGTGGGTTACTGTTGCCAAGGTTTGTTGGGTCAAATCCAGGCACTGACACTGCAGCACTCGACATCCTTTGTGGGACAGCTCGGATTTAGCTCATAGTTGTCATCGACACCTCCTGGTCATCGTGGCTGCGGAGTCAAGCTTCACCGCTTCGACCTGAAATCACCCGACATCGGTGGACATTCATCTATCGTGCCCCTGGTCACTGGCTAGTGACCTAGACTCTGTTCCCTCTGCTTTCAGGTAATCTTCATCCTCGATCCAGACTTGGATCACATCGGACACTTTCCTCTTCGACGGCAGCAGCACTTTGAAGCAGTTTGCCATTGAAATCAACAACGATTCCTGTGAGAAGTTGGACAGGCATATGCTGTCCTCTGGTTATAGGGGACACCTTGCACCAGTCCAATTCGACTCTTAAGGTGATAAGTTAAAAGACAACCTTTAAAGAAAGCTATCCTAGTGGTAGCTGTGGAGAGCAGCCTTCAGGCTAAGTCTTGAAGGAGTGTTAAGCTTATTGTTTTACCATAGATAACCTCTTGAATGACCAAATGAAAGAGTAGTTCACACAGGTATAAATTAAAAATATATGTATTTATTCTAAGAACAATCCCAATTGTCTCTTTATGAGGCTAGAGGTAAGATACAATTCAATAAAGCATTTATAAACACAATAAATAGCACTGGAATCACAGGGCCCCGGGGGGGGGACCAAATCATATATTAGAATGGTGGTATAAGAACCATGACAATTCTACAGACAGTGCCTGGGGCACTCAGGGTTGCTGGCCCCTCACAAAACCACCCAAGGTAGTGAGAAAGGGGACCCACGGGAGACGCGTGCAGTGGTTGAAACTACTGTCGGGATCTCTTTTAAACCCTATGGGAAATGTCGCGGTTGGAAATTACAAGAATCTAAACACTTCTAGCAGGAGTTCAAGTTCAGGAGTTTAAAGTTAAGCTCTTGGAGGGCCCACACCCACGAGAGTACCGAGGTAGCCCTGTTACCTGCCCCAGGGAAGCCGGGTGCATAGGTCGTTTTCGGTGTCGGGTTGATGTCTCGTTTTCAATGGGAAAATGTGCCAAACTGCTGCTTGCGTGAAGCGTCGTCGAAGTCGTGCAGATTGAAGATGTAGATCTTGAAGGGAAGGACCTGAAAGCAGAGGTGACAGAGTCTGGGTCACGGCACAGTGACCAGGGGGCTCAGGAAAAAGAGCCCGTCAATGTCGGGTGCTTCCAGGTTGAAGACGGGTAGCTTGGATCAGCAGCCACGGGCTCCAGGAGGCATCAAGGAAGGCCAGCTGCTGGAGTGCGATTGTCCCACAAAGGATGAGGGTTGCTGCGGTGTTAGTGTCTGGATTGGATCCACTAAGCCTTGGCAACCGCAACCCACGCAAGGATCAAGAAGCAGCTACGGTACAGACCCACGTGGTCTGAGCGAGGTCTCCAGCGAGGAGACTGAAGAGCAGGCCTGGAGCAACCAGGGGAACTCTTTAAAGTGAATATTGACCTCTGCCAGTGCCCACCAGTCGAGAGACAAGGGACCGCGGGAGGCAGCAATTTGGCGTGCGTAAAGATGCGTCCACGGGTCACCGGAGCAGGCTAGGGTGTTAATCTTTGGCACAGATGATGCTGAGCGTTTGGCTCAATAATGGGCCAAAGCACAACTTCCCCAATCATCGGGGTCGTGTGCTGTGCAAGAGGTGGTCGGTGTCCTGGGGTATTGGGGATCTCGGCACCCACGGGGTCCATGGTGCAGAGCCTTGCTGTACACATTCACTGGCCTCTGGGATGCCCAGGAACCCACCTCAATGTAGTTAGAAGTCTTCGTTGGTTGTAGGAGCAGCGGAGTTCCAACCGGGTCACTTGCAGTGTTTCAGGTGCCTGCCAAGCAGGGGGTTAACTCCTTTACCCCAAGGGAGATTCCTTCATTCAGCTGGGCGGCAGCTCGTTGAAGGTTCAAGTCTTTGAAGTCCAAGATTAATCTGAGGCTCTGGGGACCCTGCACCCACCTTTATCCAGAGATTAGGGGAGTGTCTGAATCAGAGCCCACCAATGAGAGTTCAGGCGGGAAAGGGTGGCTACACCCTCTCCCCTTTGTGTGTTTTCCCGGCTGGGCAGGGGACAGGATGCCTCTGAACCGGTTCGAGGCGGTGTATGCAGAATTAGGCACTAGAGAAGCCTACATGCAAGTTTGAAAGACATTCTAATGTGCACCCACCCAGTTCCAATCTACATAGTCTGTCTGGGGAGGTGGGAACACCTCCCTGCAACAAGATCCCTATTGTCCAGCTGCCGTGGCTGGAGTTCTGCCCAGCAACAGGCAGCCAGAGTCGTGTGGGTGGCAGGTAGCATCCATTTTGTATTACGTGTGCTCTTTTAAATTGGTGTCTAAATTCTGCCGCTTTTACCATATCACCCCTCTAGCAGGGGAGAATCATGCCCTCACTCCCATGGCAGGATTGAGGGTATGATTCCACAATGTTTGACACCAAACATGACATGGTTCTGTGCAGCCACTCTCAAGTTATCACGCTATCGCGATTACTAATGCGGTTAAGAGTATATGGTATGGCTGCACTACAAACAACCAAGCAGTAGTTTTAACGAAAGTTGCAGAGGGGTCCTACTCGGGTAGGGGTTACCCCTCACACATATCTCAGCACCCTGCCTTGTAGGATTAGCAAGGCCTGCCTTAGGGGTGACCTATTAGGATATATGTGTTGTAATTAAGTGGGATACAGGATACCTATATCCCTGTAAGGGGGGCAAGCACCACCTTACCCAGACTACATTAGTGGTCTGGTGGTGTCAGTTTGTATGGCTGTCCCAGGGTGGCACAATACGTGCTGTAGCCCTTGGTAGGCCTCTGAGGGACCCATGCCCTGAGTACCTAGGGTACCATCTACAAGGGGCTCATAAGGTATCCTCAGTATCCAATTGGTCTGTACCTAAGGTACTCACATCGGTTTAGAGAGGAAGCAGATAGGCTGGGGTCCTGGATAGCAGGGCCACAGCCTGGCTAGAGTCAAAAAACAGTCAAAACATCAGCAAAAAGTTGGGGGCAACTATGCCACTCTCCTACAATTCCCGACACTGAAAGACACCTATGCACCCGGCTTCCCTGGATGAAGTAACTTGAGTACTCAGTTGCTCCCATGGGTGTTGGCCCTAGAACCCCTTAAGACTAAGGGGGTTTGCTCCAAGTCCACTCCTAAGTGTCCCTTTTCTTTAAATTTCCAACCGCAACTTTCCCCATTGAAGTTAACGGCGATTCGCGGCTGTGCTCTCAAACTGCACGCATTCCCGTGGGTCCCCTGTGTCTCTACCTTGGGTGGTTCCTGGTGGCCCCAGCACTTCTACAGGCTCTAGGCCTTGTGTCTAGCAAAGTCGTGGTTCTTATACCACTTTATTGATATATGGTTTGGTCCGCCCCTCGTGCCTAACGTATACTGTGCTATTTACTGTGGATATTTTGCTTGTAACTTGTGTACTTCTTACACTAGCCTCATAAAGAGACTAGTGGGGTGTGTTTTAGAATAAATACATATATTTTATATATACCTGGTGTGGTTCTGCTTTCATTTGGTCACTCAAGAGATTATAGACTGGTAAAACAAGCTGCTTTACATTCCTTCAAGACTTAGCCTGAAGGCTACTCTCCATAGCTACCACTGGGATAGCTTTCAATAAAGGTTGTCTTTAACCTATTCACCATAAGGGGTTGTTTGGACTGGTACAAGGTGCTCACTATAACTAGTGACCAGCATATACCAGGCCACCTTCTCACATTGGTGTGCAGCGTGTGGTATTCTAGCTTGCTATTGTTTTACCAGATAATCTCAATTGATTGACTAACTGAAAACCACTAAAGGTACTTTGAGGTACATATAATCCAAGCTTAAAATACAGTAAGTTCTACTGAACTTAGAGTTGTGTGTTAAGGGCTTAGCATAGCCTTTCTACAACTCAAGAGAGTTTAGTAGGCTACACTAGGGTAGGTAGGTGCATACACCACACCACACTAGTGATGTCTTCAAGACCAGGAACCAGTGGGTCCCTGCCAGAGGCCACTGGGCTTCTTACAACTAGATATGGCAACCTTCCATTCTTGGAATTGAGAGAATTGTGCAAGACTAGGAAATTGAAGACAGGCAAAAGTGCAAACACCCAACGCCTCATAGATGTGCTTCTGTTGGATGATCTCGGAAGACACTTAGGGTCTGAAGGGGTAGGCAGAGTGGGTGGGGCAGCAGATGAGGCAGGTCAAGGGGGCAACAATACCCCTGACCTAACCTCTGAAGCTGACCAGGAAGATGACAATGATCTTAACCTGGGGAATCCAGCTTCCCTAGAGGATGAGGAGGAAGACCAGATTGGTCCTCTCTTGGAAGAGTTGGTGGTGTGCCTAGAAGGTCTAGATCTCCTTCACAGGAATCTACTCATTCTGACACATCCGTAGGGACCTCTGTTTCCTCTCATAGGAGGTAGACCTCTCATGAGAGTAAAGAGAGACTGCTCAAGTATGAGGAAGCTCAGCTGAGAATTAGAAGAGAGCAGTTGGCTAGAGTCCCTAGAGCTTTTAAGAGCTAGAAAAAAGATGGGACTAGAGTCCCATGGTGGCAGCAACATTCCTAGTGGTAGAGAAAGGTTTCATGACCATAGGAACCTGACCAAGAGTGTCCCTCCCTACCAAAGTGGGGATGACATCCACAAATGGATTATTGCACTGGAAAAGGCCTGTAAAGTCCAGAGGGTCCCCCAAGAGCAGTAGGCAGCAATCTTATGGCTCTCCTTTGCAGACAAAGGTACAGACAAGCTCCTCACTGTTAGAGAGGAGGATGCTGATGATTACCAGATCTTGAAAAGTGCACTGATTGAAGGGTTTGGCATAACCACTAAACAATACAGGTTAAAGTTCAGGGATGCCGAAAAGGCACAAATTCAAGACTGGGTGGACTTTGTTGATTGTGCTACTAAGGCTCTGGAGGCCTGGTTGATGGGCAGTAAGGTGAATGACTTCAAAGGACTGTAAAATTTAATCATGAGGGAGCATATCCTTAATAACTGTCAAAATCAGCTGTTGCATCAGTACCTGGTGGACTCTGATCTGACCTCTCCCCAAAAATTGGGAAAGAAGGCAGACACATGGGTCAGAACCAGGGTGAGACAGAAGGTACAGAACCAAGGTGGTGACCCTAAGAAGCAAGATTCTAAGAACTCTGACAAGGGTGGGGAGAAGGGTAAAGACCACACATCTTTACAAGATCCCCAAAATTCTTCTTCAGGGGGGAGTCCCAATCTAACAAGGGAAAATGCCAAAAGAAACCATGGTACAAGATATGTAAGCAGAAAACTCACTGGACTAGTGATTGCAAGAAGTCCACAGACTCTAATCCAGCCACCACTGCCCCTAAGGCAACTGTCCCCCCTAGTGTAGTTACAAGTGGTAGTGGTAGTACTCAGAATAAGGGTGTAGTGGGGTTAACCCTGGGTACTGAGATGGACTCTGGCCTAGTCAGAGTTCCAACTCAGGCTGTCCTGGTCTGTGATGGAGGCATGGACATCTCCTCCTTTGTGAGTCCCAGTAACTTGGGCAAATACAGACAGCAGCCATTGGTTAATGGAAAAGAGGCTTTGGCATTCAGGGACACAGGAGCAAGTGTCACAATGGTGACAAAAGATCTTGTGGCTCCTGAGCAGATCATACTTGGTGAAATGTATCAAGTGACCAATGCTAGCAATGTCAGGACTGACCATGCCCTGGGGGTTCTTAACTTCTCCTGGGGAGGGGTAACTGGCCTTAAGAAAGTTGTGGTAAGTGCAGACCTCCCTGTTGAATGCCTGATTGGCAATGATCCAGAGACTTCAGCTTGGGCTGAAGTAGACCTCAGGACTCATGCAGAAATGCAAGGAATAGGGATTCCCAAAGACACATGTGTTTGCTGTGACCCGGTCACAGGCCAAAAAGTCCAACACTGAACAGGCCCTAGATTCTGGAAGAATGGACCAGGAGCCTCCCAAGAGAAGGAGCAGTAGGGTTAAGGCAGTGCCTTCACCCCTGACTCAGAGCACAGATTAGTCTCCTGAGGGAGATGATCTTAGTCCTGAAGAAGGAACTGTCCCAGAGGAGCTTGAACTTGATCAGGTTGAGTTCTTGGGGACAGGGGGCCTTTCCAGGGCAGATCTGAGCCAGGACCAACTGAACTGCCCCTCTATTGAACCCCTCAGACAGCAAGCTGCTGCTAAGGCTGCTGGGAATGCTAGTGGCACCCATAAGATTAATTGGGATGATGGACCCCAAGCCTGGTGCAGCCAGAAGGTTGGTCATACCTCTGAAGTTCAGGTGCTTCCTATTGACACTATCCCATGATATTCCCTTAGCAGGTCACTTGGGCCAAAACAAGACTTGGGACAGGATTGTCCCTCACTTTCATAGGCCCCATATGTTTGAAGACACCAAGGAGTTTTGTCGCTCCTGTGTCACTTGTCAGGCCAGTGGCAAGGCAGGTGGTATCACAAATACCACTACCTGTGGTAGGGGGTCCCTTTGAGAGAGTGGAGATGTTATATTGTTGGCCCCATGGATCCACAGACAGCCTCTGGGCACAGATCTATCCTGGTGATGGTGGACCATGCCACTAGGTACCCAGAAGCCATCCCCCTTAGGACCACTACAGCACCTGTGGTGGCAAGGGCCCTCCTGGGAGTATTCTCAAGAGTAGGCTTTCCTAAGGAAGCAATATCAGACAGGGGTACAAACTTCACGTCTAGTTACTTAACTGCAATGTGGAAGGAGTGTGGAGTGAGTTGGAGTTACAAATTCACCACACCCTATCAACCACAATGCAATGGTTTAGTTGAAAGGTTCAACAAAACCTTAAAGGGCATGATTTTAGGGCTCCCAGAAAAGCTTAGGCGAAGATGGGACATACTCTTGCCCTGCCTTTTATTTGCCTACAGGGAGGTGCCTCAAAAGGGAGTTGGCTACAGCCCTTTTGAACTTTTGTTTGGCCATCCTAGTAGGGGTCCATTGTGTCCAGTGAAAGAGGGATGGGAGTTACCTCTCAAACTTCCCAAACAGGACATAGTGGACTATGTACTTGGTCTCCGCTCCAGGATGGCTGAGTATATGAAAAAGGCAACTAAAACCTTGAGGCTAGCCAGGAATTACAGAAATCCTGGCATGACCAAAAGGCTGTGCTGACTGTTTACCAGCCCGGACAGAAGGTGTAGGTGTTGGAGCCTGTGGCCCAAGACAAGTGGAGTGGCCCCCATACAATTGTTGAACAGAAGGGAGAGGTTATCTATTTGGTAGACCTTGGAACTCCCAGGAGTCCCCACAGGGTCCTCCATGTCAACAGACTGAAACCATATGTCAACAGGGCTGACATGGGCTTGCTCATGGCAACTGATGAGGGACAAGAGGAAGAGAGTGACCCATTCCCTGACCTGCTCTCTCAGAACCCTGATGATGGGTCAGTAGATGGTGTAGCCTTGGCAGGCAGCCTCACTGCCCAGCAACAAGCTGACTGCAGAAAAGTTCTCAGCCAGTTCAGACATATGTTCTCACTGACTCCAAGTCAGACTACCGGGTACACTCATGAAGTGGACGCTGGGGATAGTCTGCCTGTCACAAATAAGATTTACAGGCAACCTGACCATGTCAGGGACTGTATCAGGACAGAAATCCAGAAAATGTTGGATTTGAGAGTCATTGAACCCTCAGATAGCCCTTGGGCTAGTCCAGTAATCCTTGTGCCTAAACCTCACACCCAAGATGGCAAGTGAGAGATGAGGTTTTGTGTGGACTTCAGGGGTCTCAATGCAGTCACTAGGAATGATGCCCATCCAATACCAAGTGCAGATGAGCTTATAGATTCTTTGGCCTCAGACAAGTTTCGGAGCACATTTGACCTGACAGCTGGCTATTGGCAGATCAGGTTAGCTGATGATGCAAAGCCCAAGACAGCATTTTCTACACCTGGTGGGCATTATCAATTTGTGGTGATGCCCTTTGGTTTGAAAAATGCACCTGCCACTTTCCAAAGGTTGGTGAATAAATTCCTTACAGGTCTGGAAGCCGATAGTGTAGCATATCTAGATGCTATTGCTGTCTTTAGCTCTACCAGGGAGGATCACCTGGTCTACCGAGGAATGTTTTGGAGGCCCTGCAGAAGGTAGGCCTCACGATCAAGGCCACCAAGTGCCAGATAGGGCAGAGTCAGGTTGTGTATCTGGGCCACCTTGTGAATGGAGGCCAGGTTCAACCATTGCAGAGCAAAATCCAGATCATCATGGACTGGGTTGCTTCCACTACCCAGACTCATGTGAGAGCCTTCTTGGGCCTGACTGGGTACTACAGAAGATTTGTAAAAGGTGATGGCTCCATAGTGACCCCATTGAATGACCTTTCTTCTTAAAGAATGACAAAAAATGTTCAGTGGACAGTTAGCTATCAAAAGTCATTTGATGACCTGAAGCAAGCCATGTGCACTGCTCCCATTCTGCAAAGTCCTGACTACTCCAAAACATTCATTGTGCAAACTGATGCATCTGAGGTGGGGGTAGGGGCTGTACTGTCACAGTTGAATGAGGAAGGTCAGAATCAGCCAGTAGCTTTTATTAGCAGAAGGCGGATCCCCAAAGTGAAACGTTGGTCAGCCATTGAGAGGGAGGCCTTTGCTGTGGTTTGGGCCCTGAAGAAGTTGAGACCATACTTGTTTGGTACTCACGTCATTGTTCAGACCGACTATAAGCCCCTCTTATGGCTAAAACAAATGAAGGGGGAAAACCCCAAACTTTTGAGGTGGTCCATTTTACCTACAGGGGATGGACTATACAGTGAAACATAGACCTGGGAGTACCCATGCCAATGCAGATGGACTCTCCAGATGTTTCCACTTAGAACATGAAGACTCAACTGGTCAAGATTAGTTTAATGTCCCTGCGTTTGGGGTGGGGGGGTTGTGTAGGAGAGTAGGATCTGCCTCTTATGGTTACCCCCGCTTTTAGCTGATGTTTCACTGTTTTTCGACTTTAGTCTGCTTGGGGCAACTGCGAATCAGAACCCCAGCCTAGCTGCTTCCTCTCTAAATGTATTCCCCTGTACCTTAGGTACACTCCAGATTGGATTCTGGGGTACCCTTATAAGTCCCTAGTATATGGTACACTATGTACCAAGGGCATAGGAACCCCAGAGGCCTACCAGGTGCTGAAGCAAATATTATGCCACCCCTGGGAAAGCATCCAAAATGACACCACAGGTCTGCTACTGCAGCCTGGGTAAGGTGGTGCATGCACCCCTTACTGTGATATAGGTGTTAGAATGGCGACCTCCGGGGCGTCAGATGGTGTTGGACTGACCACCCCGAGAGGCACCGTTCCGTATGGATGCAGCCGAGCGCCACTGAGAGGCCTCCTGGCGAGGTCCTTCTCCTAGGATCGGACAGCCAAGTAATCCCCTCCCACCACAAAGGGACACAACCAGGGTATCAATGCTCACAAGTCGTTTATCAGAATTAAGGGTCGGTCTCCGTAGGCAATATTTACAGGTGGATCAAGGGATCCAAAAGAGTCTCAGGGTTTGGTTAGGAATGGGGGTAGCGGGACAGTCTCAGTGTCAGCCCGGGACGTAGTCCGCAGGGTTCGAGGGGTTGCTTCGGTGAGGTCGAGCCGCGACGAGGTCAGCAGGGCTCCGGTGGTTGCTTCAGCGAGGTCGAGCCGCGACGAGGTCAGCAGGGCTCCGATGTTCCGTGAGGGTCTTCTTCTCAGCAAGGGGGAGCCGCGACGCAGTCAGCAGGGCTCGAGTTCTCAGTTCCAGGCAATGAGTCTTTCTCCGTAGGGTCAGCCGCGATCCGATCAGCAGGGCTCTGGACTCCAGGATACAACTGCCGTCCTGGTTGTGGGCTGCCCCAGATATATGGCTGGAGCCCTTTGATGTCCGGACCCTCGCGCCTGGGGTCCGGAGGGGCCGGGATGAGAGAGTCCAGACACCCAGCGGGGGGGTGGAGCCATCGCCCAGGGAGGCCGGAAGGCGTTCGGGCCCAGGTGTCGGGGGCCGGCGGGAGGCCCCATCGAAACTCCCCTCCTCCGGGATCTGTTGAGTGGCCACTCGACCCCCTTGGGTCGGGTCTTGGCGCCTTGATGTTGGGGCTTCGCAGGGACCGAGGTCCGGGCGGGCCGCGTCGCGAAGGCTGGTGCGGGGAGCGGGATACAAGCTTGGGGGGCCCCGAACGGTTGGGGTTGCCCCCCTTTGGTCTGGTAGGAGGGTTCGGGACCACGCCACGAGGCCGGGTCCAACTGGCGTCCCCCCCAGCGGAAGGCAGGAAGAGTCACCCATCTCTTTGGGTGTTCTCCTCGCCGAGGCGGAAGAAGCGGGATAGGCCGTCGGCGTTGGCGTGGTCGTTGCCGGGCCGATGGTCTACAGTGAAGTCCATCCCCTGCAGAGAGATGGACCATCGCAACAACTTCGGGTTCTCGCCTCTCATCTGCATTAACCACCGCAAGGGCCGGTGGTCGGTTTGGACTCGGAAGTGGGTGCCGAAGAGGTAGGGCCGGAGCTTCTTGAGGGCCCACACCACGGCGAAGGCCTCTCATTCAATGGTGCTCCATCTTTGCTCCCGGGGAAGCAGGCGCCGGCTGATGAAGGCCACCGGCTGGTCAATCCCCTCAGAGTTCACTTGGGACAAGACAGCCCCGATTCCGTATTCCGAGGCATCAGTCTGTACCACAAACTCTTTGCTGTAGTCGGGAGCTTGTAGCACGGGGGCGGTACACATCGCTGTCTTGAGGGTCTCGAAGGCCGCCTGACTGAGGGGCGTCCAGTGCACCTTCTTTGGTTGCTTCTTGGAGGTGAGCTCCGTGAGGGGGGGCCACAATGCTTCCGTAGTTCTTAATGAACCGCCGGTAATAGCCCGTGAGTCCCAGGAAGGCCCTCACAGCGGTTTGGGTGGCTGGGGGCTCCCAGGCCATGATGGCGTCGATCTTTGGCTGGAGGGGAGCCACATGGCCGCTCCCCACTTGATGTCCCAGATAGGTTACAGATCCTTGGCCTATCTGACATTTGCTGGCTTTTATTGTGAGCCCGGCCCTTTGGAGGGCGGTCAGAACCTCCTAGAGGTGCCGCAGGTGTTCGGCCCAGTGGCTGCTGAACACCGCAATATCGTCCAGGTAGGCGGCGCTGAACGCTTCTAGGCCGGCCAGTACCTTGTTCACTAGACTTTGGAAGGTCGCCGGGGCATTCTTCATGCCGAAGGGCATCACTCGGAAGTGGTAGTGGCCATCAGGTGTGGAGAAAGCAGAACGCTCTTGGGCGCCCGGGGTGAGCCTGATCTGCCAGTATCCGGCGGTGAGGTCAAAGGTGCTAAGGTAGCGGGCTGCTCCCAGGCGGTCAATCAGTTCATCTGCCCGAGGAATGGGATGGGCATCGGTTTTGGTGACGGCATTTAATCCCCGATAGTCCACGCAAAACCGGAGCTCCGGGGTGGTGCCTGGGGCGGCAGCTTTCGGCACCAGGACCACAGGGCTGGCCCAGGGACTGTCGGAGGGCTCGATGACCCCCAGGGCCAACATCTTGGAGACCTCGGCGTGGATGCAGGCCCGCACCCGGTCGGGGACTCGGTAGGCTCAGTTTCGCACGGGGGGCTGTCCCCGGTGTCGACACCGTGGACGCACCATCGGGTGACTCCGGGAGTGAGGGAGAAGAGAGCAGCGAAGTGATGCAGCAGTCCTTGACACTCCTGGCGCTGCTCCGCAGTCAGGGTGGCGGAGAGGATGACTCCCTCTACGGAGCCGTTCTTTTTCGTAGGTTCTCAGGAGGTCGGGTAGGGGCTCGGAGTCGTCCTCGGCCCCATCATCCGTAGCCATCAGCAGGCTAAGTTCCGTTCGGGCAAAGTGGGGTTTGAGCCTGTTGGCGTGGAGAACCCGGAGGGGGTTCCTGGGGGACTCCATGTCGACCAGGTAGGTGACGGGGCTCTTTTTCTCTACCACCTTGAAGGGCCCGGTCCATTTGTCCTGGAGAGCACAAGGATCAACGGGCGACATGACCCAGACCTGCTGGCCTGGCTCGAACTCGATGGAGGAGGCGTTCTGGTCATACCAGCGTTTCATTTCCTCCTGGCTGGCCTCAAGGTTGGCTTCGGCCAGTTCCCTGAATTTCCGGGTTTGATTCCGCAGGGCCAGGAGGCACCGGTAGACGTCGGGCGGAGCATCCTGGATGGTAGTCTCCCAGCCTTCTTTGACCAGGCTGAGGGGGCCCAGGACAGGGTGCCCGTACAAGAGTTCGAAGGGGCTGAACCACAGAGACTTCTGTGGGACCTCCCGATAGGCAAACAGGAGGCAGGGCAGCAGGACGTCCCACTTGATTCTTAAGGGCTCCTCCAGGCCCTTGATCATTCCTTTCAATGTCCTGTTAAATCGTTCGACTAGTCCGTTCCCCTGGGGGTGGTACGGGGTGGTGAACTTGTAGGTGGCCCCGCATTGTTGCCACAGGGAGCGCATATATTTTGAGATGAAGTTCGTGCCTCGGTCGCTCACGACCTCCCGGGGGAAACCCACTCTGGAGAATATTCCCATTAAGGCCCGGCCCACTACGGGGGCCATCACTGTTCGGAGAGGGATGGCCTCAGGGTATCGGGTGGCATGATCAACCAGGACGAGGATGAAGCGATGTCCTTGGGAGGTTCGGGGGTCCAGAGGCCCCACGATGTCGATCCCTACCCGCTCGAACGGGGTGTTTACTATTGGAAAGGGTTGGAGAGGGGCTTTAACTTTTCCCCCACTTTTCCCGCTGGCTTGGCAGGTCGGGCAGGTGCGGCAATGATTGTCCACGTCCTTCCGCATGCGGGGCCAGTAGAAGTGGGTCACCAGGCGGCTGTAGGTTTTGTCTTGCCCCAGGTGCCCGGCGAGGGGCAAATCATGCGCCAGATTGAGGAGGAATTCTCGGAATCGGAGGGGGACCACCAGCACTCGGCCCACCCCCTGTTCTGCGGTCTTCTGCTCGCTGTAGAGGAGGTCATTGTCCCAATAGAGCCAGTGGGTCCCCGTTTGTTCTCCGGTGGCCTGGGCGGCTGCTTGCTGTCGGGTCCCTTCGAGGGAAGGGCAGGTTTTCTGTTCTTGGCGGAACTGCTCCCTGGTGGGACCACCTTCCTGGCGCCATTGGGTGAGTTCGGGTAGGTCACCGAGCGTGGCGACCTCGTCCGGGGGGATTTCTGGTGGCCCGGACTGAGCGTCAGCTTTTTCTTCGACGGAGGGGGGTGGCGGTTCGGGCCACTCTGGCTCCCCGGGGGGAGCAGGTATGCTCGGCTGGGTGGCCCGGGCGGTCGTGGACTGGGTGGTTGTGCAAACCCACTCGGGTAGTCCCAGCATTCCCAGATGCTCTCGGCGCTCGACGTGGGCCCAGGGAGAACTTTCCAGGTCATTCCCCAGGAGGCAGTCTACGGGGGCGTCGTCGCGTACGGTCACCTTCAGCAGGCCCGACACTCCCCCCCACTCGAAGGGAATCCGGGCCATCTGGCACAAGCTCTCGTGTTGTCTGCCGACCGGACGGGGCACAGTACATTAGGCATGATTTGTACGGGGGTCACCAAGTGGCAGCGGACGGCTGTCACGCTGGCTCCGGTGTCGCGGAGGGCTTCGGCCCGGCGTCCATTAATGGTGACCCACTGTTGGTACTTCCGGGTGTTGCTCGGGATGGGAGCCCTGGGCACCATTTCCCGGCTGCCCAGGCATACCAAGGTCATGGCGGCGGGTTCCCATTCGGTTGGCTCTGCGTCGTCGTTCTCTTTATATTCTTCCCCTTCTCCCAGGGCCGCGGCCGCCAACTGGGGGGGGGTGGCCCGGTGGTCCCGGCTCGTCGGTTCACGTGGCAGGTCGGGTCACTGGCATAGTGCCCTGGCTGTTGGCAGTTGTAGCACGTTACCGTTGGTCGAGGCCCCGGTCGGGCTAGGGGTGTCCCTCATCGGGCGAGGGACGGGGACGTGCGGTTCGGGGGCGGTCCCCGGGGAGGACTCCGGGGCGGCCCTGCTGGAAAGTCTCTGTTTCGGTTCGGTCCCCCTCCTCCGCCGCGCTGGCGGGGGGGCCCCGGGTTGTTCCGCTAGTACTCCCCCATCGAGTTCCGAGGGACCCGGGTGTTCACCCATGGATCGGCCTCGGCGGCGAGCTTCCGCGGCTCGGTCAGCTTGCTGTCGAGGAGGTGCTGTCTCAGCTCGATGAAGCAGTTGTTGGAGAGGTGCTCCCATACAATGAGGTCGAACAGCTGTTCGTAGGAGGTGACTTTGCTGCCCTTGATCCACCCTTCAAGGGCTCTGCTGAAAAAGTCTACGTATTCCACCCAGGTGGTAGCGGGGAGCTTCCTGCAGTCCCGGAAGCGCTGGCGGTACATCTCTGGGGTGAGACCCTAGCGGGTGAGCAGGGCCTCCTTCATATGGTCATAAGAGGTCATCACTGCGTCTGGAAGTTGTAGCAGGGTGTCTCTGCCTTCGCTGAGGAACCGTCCCCATAGGCCGGCACCCCAATCTTTCCGGGGTACCTGATGGGCGGTCATGGCTACCTCGTAGGCCTTGAACCATTGTTGGATGTCGTCGTTCTTGTAGTACTCTTTGACGACATCCTTGGGGATATGTACCTTCGCCTCGGCCGGCGGAGGGTTGTACCTGTTTCCGGGGGCGCAGGTCTCTCCATTTTTGGACTTAATTTCAAGTTCTTTAAGGCCCCGCTCATGCTCGAGGGTTAGCCTCCTCTCTTCCAGTTCTCGGTGCCGTTTTTTCTCCTCTAATTCTTCTTGCAGCCGTAGTTGTTCTAGGACCAATTTCTTTTCTGCTAGTAGGAGTTCGCCGTCCAGGCGGAGTCGGGCGAGCTCTAACTCATGGGTCCGGACCCTCTCCCGTTCTCGCATCTCTTCCGGGGAGAGGCCGGTCTCCATGCTAGTTCTTCTCCCATCTGCTAGGGCTGCGGCTGGTTGCTGGTGCACGCTTGGCACCGGGTTTTCTTCGGTTTGGGGGGGAGCTGCTTCGGGCTCTACCCAGGCCCTTAGGGCTTTCTGCAGGTCTTCTTTTGTGTTTAGTCCGGTGGTCGCGATGCCTTTGTCTTTACAAAACTGTTTTAGTTCCTTATGGGTATATTCCTCCAACCGTTCTTGTTGGAACTCCGCGGTTGGGGTGGTCTCTTGGTTGCTCATAGTTACTCTGTCTGGGTAGGTAGTGGGTGAGTTACTCGCTGTACGATTTGCGTCGGGCTCGGATCGCACCGCTGGCCACCAATGTTAGAATGGCGACCTCCGGGGCGTCAGATGGTGTCGGACTGACCACCCCGAGAGGCACCGTTCCGTAAGGATGCAGCCGAGCGCCGCTGAGAGGCCTCCTGGCGAGGTCCTTCTCCTAGGATCGTACAGCCAAGTAATCCCCTCCCACCACAAAGGGACACAACCAGGGTATCAATGCTCACAAGTCGTTTATCAGAATTAAGGGTCGGTCTCCGTAGGCAATATTTACAGGTGGATCAAGGGATCCAAAAGAGTCTCAGTGTTTGGTTAGGAACGGGGGTAGCGGGACAGTCTCAGTGTCAGCCCGGGACGTAGTCCGCAGGGTTCGAGGGGTCGCTTCGGTGAGGTCGAGCCGCGACGAGGTCAGCAGGGCTCCGGTGGTTGCTTCAGTGAGGTCGAGCCGCGACGAGGTCAGCAGGGCTCCGATGTTCCATGAGGGTCTTCTTCTCAGCAAGGGGGAGCCGCGACGCAGTCAGCAGGGCTCGAGTTCTCAGTTCCAGGCAATGAGTCTTTCTCCGTAGGGTCAGCCGCGATCCGATCAGCAGGGCTCTGGACTCCAGGATACAACTGCCGTCCTGGTTGTGGGCTGCCCCAGATATATGGCTGGAGCCCTTTGATGTCCGGACCCTCGCGCCTGGGGGGCCGGAGGGGCCGGGATGAGATAGTCCAGACACCCAGCGGGGGGGTGGAGCCATCGCCCAGGGAGGCCGGAGGGCGTTCGGGCCCAGGTGTCGGGGGCCGGTGGGAGGCCCCATCGAAACTCCCCTCCTCCGGGATCTGTTGAGTGGCCACTCGACCCCCTTGGGTCGGGTCTTGGCACCTTGATGTTGGGGCTTCGCAGGGACCGAGGTCCGGGCGGGCCGCGTCGCGAAGGCTGGTGCGGGATACAAGCTCGGGGGGGCCCCGAAGGGTTGGGGTTGCCCCCGTTTGGTCTGGTAGGAGGGTTCAGGACCACGCCACGAGGCCGGGTCCAACATAGGTTACCTATATCACTTCACATACACACACATATAAACCTAGACGTCACCACTATGGCAGGCCTTAACAATCCTGAAGGCAGGGTGCTTGGTTTTCATGTGAGAGGGTGCCCATGCATGAGCAGAGCTCCTCTGCAGCTTTTGGAGTCTATTCTCTGAAGCTGTATGAGGTGCAGCCTGACCATATACTCTTAAGTGCATTATAACCTCGCGGTCAATGCTAACTTTGGAATGGCTGCGCAGAAACATGTCGTGTTTGGTGTCAAATACCTTGGAATCATACCCCCACACCAGTAACTGGTATGGGAGTATGATCCCACCCTTCTAGAGAGGGAGACATGACAGCACCGGTATACCCGGTACCAACTTTCAAGAGCCCTGCATCACAAAATGGATGCTGCAGCCACAGACACGAGTCTGGCCTCCTGCTGCTGGATGAAACTCCGGCAGGGGAGGCCTGGACAATAGGTTTCCTGTCACAGGGAGGTGTTACCACCTCCCAGACAGGCTTTAGTGTATTGGGGCTGGGTGGGTGCACTCCAAGAGTGCTTTGAAGTCTGCACTGGGAGCACATCTGGTGTTCCTGTGCATAGTCCAGTTCAAACCGGTCCCAGGGGCTACGAGCCCCTGCTCTGGTGCGAAACTGGACAAAGGAAATGGGTGTAGCCACCCCTTTTTCCAAACCCTCCCATAGGTGGGTCCCCTGAGTTAGTACAACCCCTTCCTTGGGTATAAAGTAGGAACCCCAGTCCTTAGGACTTTAGATTATACCTGGATGAAACTCTGCTACAGAAATCCTGGAACTTCAACTATCTACATGACTATATGACTGAAGAATCTCCCTTGAAGTAAAGGAGTTACTCCCCTGCTTGGCATGCACCAACAATCATTTGCCGGTCTGCATCTCCGAAGCTCCCGCCAGACTATAAAGTATTTGCAGCCCATGAGGTGGATTTCCAGACTTCTCAGAGGCCACCTGAGTCCCCAGCAAAGCTGAGACCCGCAGCCCTCGTGAGTAACGTGGAACTGGAACTCTTGGTCACCGGACACATTTGCAAGTGCATCAGCTTCTCAACGTCTCTTGAGGCTGTGCTTTGGGTTACTTGTAGCTCAAGCCCTGAGCACCATCTGCACCGAAGATTGCTGGCCTACACTCCACGAGTGTTCCGTGAGCCAGTTCTAAGTGTGTCAGCTTGAGGCCCCTTTGGGATCCCTGGTCCGTCAACTGGTGGGTCCCTGCAAAGGAAACTCTGACTTTCCATGGGCTTCCCTGGTTGCTCTGGATGTGCCCTGACTCTCCAACACTTGGTGAGTCCCTCGGACCTCATTGGTCCGCACCGAAGCCTTTCTTCACTTTTCTGCATGGGTTGGTGTTGCCAAGGTTTTTTGGGTCCAATCTGGGCACCAACAGTGCAGCACTCAACATCCTTCCTGGTACAGTTCAAATCCAGCTCCTGGTCATTGTCGACACCTCCTGGTCCTCGTGGCTGCAGAGTCAAGCTTCACCTCTTTGACTTGGAATCACCCAACATCGGTGGTCATTCGTCTATCGTGCCCCTGGTCACTGGGGAGTGACCCAGACTCTGCCCCCTTTGCTTTCAGGTACTCTTTATCCTCGATCCAGGCTTGGATCACACCGTACACTTTTCTCTTCGATGGCAGCAGCACTTTGAAGCAGATCGCCATTGAAATCAATGACGATTCTCGACACCAAAAGACACCTATGCACCCGGCTTCCCTGGGTGAGGTAACTCAAGTACTCCAGTGCTCCCATGGGTGTTGGCCTTAGCACCTTAAGTCTAAGGGGGTTTACTCCAAGTCCACTCCTAAGTGTCCCTTTTCTTTAAATTTCCAACCGCGACTTTCCCAATTGAAGTTAACGGCAATTCGCGGCTGTGTTCTCACACTGCACGTGTCCCCCGGCGGTCCACTGTGTCCCTACCTTGGGTGGTTCCTGGTGGCCCCAGCACTTCTACAGGCTTTATTGATATATGGTTTGGTTCGCCCCTCAGGCCTAACTTATATTGTGATATTTACTGTGGATATTTTTGCTTGTAACTGGTGTACTCTGAACACTAGCCTCATAAAGAAACTAGTGGGGTGTGTTTTAGAATAAATACATATATTTTATAAATACCTGGTGTGGTTGTCTTTTCATTTGGTGACTCAGGAGATTATAGACTGGTAAAACAAGCTGCTTTACATTCCTTCAAGACTTAGCATGAAGGCTGCTCTCCATAGCTACCACTGGGATAGCTTTCAATAAAGGTTGTCTTTAACCCATCACCATAAGGGGTTGTTTGCACTGATACAAGGTGCCCCCTAGAACTAGTGGACAGCATATACCAGGCCAATTTCTCCAATGCAGGTTCATTCGAATGATGTTTCAAAACTACAGGGATCCAGTCCCATTGGGAGCCAGTTTGATTGATGTGTGCTTTCTTAGGCCTCAACTCATTTATTAGACCAATGGCGTTGTTTCCTGCACCTCACAGGTCCCATTAAACAGTGTTTACTGTAGGGGGCTGTGACCTATTTCTTCGTAGCAAAGGGAATGGGTGCCCAGGAGGATTTTCACATTATACTAGCTTTCGAAGACCTTGACTGAGGTTAGGAACATTGATGCTAATTCATTGGATCTTCAGGTTGTCAATGTGAGTTCTGGTTGCAAAGGATTGTCGTTTGCCAGGGATTCTAACATTTCAGTTGATGGGATGTCTTTTAATTTGGAGATCTCTCCAAGTAGCCTTATGATATTTCCTCTATTGAGGATATCCTGTTGACCTTGAGTACTGTATACTGGTTTGCATTAGAGTTTGTTCTCCGTACCCTCCCCTTTAAGCACATTTCCAGCAGACAAGGAGATCTTGTAGAGTTGCTTGCTGATGTTATCGCTGATATGGCAACATCTTCTGTTTTTTGTCAGCCACTTTCATTTCCTGTGAGGTCATTCTTTTTTCCTACTTTTAGTGGGCCTTTTGTTGTTCCGAATAGGTGGGTGCCTTTTGGGGCACTTTAATTGTCCCTTGACTTACTGTGGGTTTTAACCCTTTTCATGCGCCCGTCAGCCAATGGCCGTCATGAGCACTACCTCCGTAGTGCTGCGCACGTCCGTTGGCCGACGCAGCCCCGCCCGCGCAAGAATTTACTCACACCGCGGCGGATTTTACGCCGCGGTCAACGGGTTAATGAGATGATGTGATCTAGATTGGGCAAATTCTGGAGTGATTTTCAGCATGAAAGGGGAGTGCCAGATTCTATTCCATGTTGCATCCGTGAAGTGGGTTGTATGCTCCTATGGGACATATTAAAGCTATTTATTTTTCAGGTTCCTAAGAAGCTATAGTTTAGAGGGTTTGAATAATTTATATAGGTGTGAAGCCAAATTACCTATCCTCCTAACATTACCTACTAGGCCTTGGGGGTCAGGGGAGTGGGGCCTCTGCAGGTTCCTAACAGTGCTATTGAGTCTCAATGAGGGTATGGTCATATTGTTTACTCAAGTTATCAAGGTAAATGGGAGTCAGAACCATACCCAGATCCCGAATCATGTTTATGCCCGTGCTAGCCCAAAGTTCCCAGAACACTATGCTCCCTTCTAATTTGATCTTGTGATTGTGCCATCAGGAGGTCAGAGTGGGATCAGCTAGGAGACCACTCAAAAGCTTGTCAATGCAGGGTAGAGCGTAGATTGTATCTAAAATTATTGATTGAGACTGAGCCAAGTGTTGCCGGACCTCGAATGGAGAGGGTGGAGCTGAGACAAAGAGGGTGAAGTAGCCAGGATTCAATCTGAAGCCACGGGTAAGAATGGTCATCTACATCTGTGTACCACCATGTGCCCTGAGTGACTAAAAGGGCTTGCTGATATCTTGGGAAGTCAGGCAGATTAAGCCTACCCCTGGTTTTCCTCAGTTTTAATGTGGGACTTAAAATCCTAGCCCTCTTTCCTTTTCAAAGAAACTCAGATATCTGTTTGATTTAAAGACGGCAGTGGAGAGGTTTAAAGGAAGCATACTCATAAGGAGGTTAGTCAGTGGCGCTCTCATCATTTTGGTCATGTTGATTCTACTCCTCCCTGTGATATGTTTGAGTGACCAGGTGTTTAGCAGATCTTTCATTTTAGTTCATGTTTGACAATAGTGTTTTACAATTTCAGTTTTTTAAATGTGCTTAAAAGATGTTATGGGCAAACACAGAAACAGACAACATTTGAGTTATCTGTCTATATAATTAAGTGAACACTTTGATAGTTCCAGAAGTAGTCTATGGGCCTCATGTAGGTAACATACTATTTACCGATTCATAAATACCGAATGTTACCGATTCGGTATTTATGAATCGGTAAATACTATGTAGGTAAATAATCGGTAATTATTACCGATTCGGTAAATATCGGTAATTATGAATCGGTATTTACCGAATCGGTAATAACGCATCCCTTCCCATTCATTCCTATGGGCCTGGAGGCCCATAGGAATGAATGGGAAGCCAGTTACTATTACCGATTCGGTAAATACAGAATCGGTAATAGGGGAGGCATTATCATGGTTGGCAGGGTGTCACATTGACACCGTGTTGCACCCCTGATTCGTGCATGGGTCAGGGGTGTGGAATTTAATAAAATATCTAATTGTCCATGGGGCAGGTTGCTACATAAACCTACTTGTCCTGTAACAAAATCCACTTGTCCCTTTTGTGCCATGTAATGTGGCGACAAATTACGGCAGCAATCTCATTAAGCAAGAGTTCTGATAAAGCCTCTCTAATTATGCCAGGGCTTGTACCATAGTAGGGTTTGAATACTAGCAATTCCCTTATGTTGCTACGTTTCTGCAGGTCTACATACTGGAGCTGAAGGTAGAGGAAAGGAATAGTTCAAGGGTTGAAATGCCCTTTTGAGTCTGTGCAAACCTACTAATTTGCATGTTTTAAGGGTTTTCACCAACTCTTTTTTAATCTTTTCCCATACTGAAAAAGGTTGGAAATTTACTCCTGGCAGTGGTATACATAAAACTTCTACAGGGTTGGGGGAAAAAGTGGTTGGAGGAAAAGTGAACTTGAAACATTCAGATTTTCACATGGGCAAATCTACACAAGCACATTTGCTCATGCTAAAATGCAGTTCACAAATGTTACAGTACTATTTCTTGGCCTACTTCTGTAAATTCTTGTGAATTCACGGAGACTGTATATATGCACTTAATGCATGGATATATACCATGGATGCACTTTTGAGACTTTTTTTTAAATAATTGGGCCTCTAATTAGGCCTGGGGTCAACCATGACCTTTTGTGTTTAGTAAAATGATGTCTCTCTCTCTCTCCTTCTCTCGGTCTATCAGCTGGCTTCACTGTGAGTGACAGTATTCTGCTCTATTACAAGCAGCATATTGGCACACAAAGTAGTTTTGTTCAGTGCCTGGAAGTGCTGTGGCAATGTGTGCTTTTTGAGACCAAAAACAGTTTTTTTGCTTTTTCCAATGCTTGTTAGAATGGCAAGGACCCTGCAGCTCCCACACAGATAAGGTTTTACAAAAAACAATGCCTAAACAAGTCACGCGTTGACAAAACCAAAAGCCTGGCCACCAATTTCAGACCTACTGGCTTTGCCAATGCTTGTTTATTTTTGTTTCCCACAATCGTATTTTAACTGGTTACACCGATTTTCCATTATGAATATTTTTGGGAAATACAAGCATACATCAACATGTGACAAAATTATGATGCAAAGATATGGTACCTAAAATCTTACAGTAGTTTAGTAAAATATTTGTTTCCTGCTTGCATTTTTTTGTGACCATTTTATTTTGAAAGCAAAGAATCATTACGGTTGCTTCCAAGCTTCTGCAAATATTTGCATATAATCACAGAGCATTCTGGGCACATTATACATACTAAACTTTGAAAACGTGTGTACACGTTTATACTGGAACCACCGTCAGTAGTGCAGGTAGAGCTGACAACATTTACTTTTAGTGCTCACCCTAATAATAAAGGCTTTGCATTAATGAACCATAAATACAAGTTTGAACAGTGTTAACACATGGACACACATATTACCTTAACTTTAGACAATGCTCTTCCTTGATCCATAATGTGGTATTGTAAACTGGCAGCTAAAGGGTTTGTGCTGTAGGGGGTTAGGCCTACTTGTCCCAAGGACAAAATAGACATTAAAACTTGTTGCCCTTGACCCCAAACAATATGTCCCGGGCGTCGGGCTATAGGAATTCCACATCCCTGATGGGTGCACATGTGGCGCACATACATGCCCTAGGGGCATGTATGTCTGCCACATTGCATTTTTCAAATAGCACAAAAATGCTTTTTGAAAGGTATTCGTCATTTACCATCAACTTGTAGTTGGAGGTAAATAACGAATCCAGACACCAATAATGCACTCACTTGAGTGCCCCCTACATTGCATTTCTAGATTCGGTATTTACCGAATCGGTATTTTACAGATTTCTTGAAATTCCGATTCGGTAAATACCGAATCCAGAAATCAGCCACCTACATCTCAAGTGCCTCAATACCGGTCGGTAACGGGATATTTACCGATTTTCGGCCGTTACCGACCGGTATTGAGGTACCTACATGAGGCCCTATATGTTTTCCTTTAATACATTTTTCTTATGACTGAGTCCCCGTGTCCTAAGATGTCTGCCGATACATCTTTCTTGATGTGGCATGAGCCAATCAGAACTAGAGATCTGTCAGCTCTGCAGAGCTTCTGCTGACTGAAATAAACAAAGATTTTAAGCCTTAATTTCTCAAAAACTGTTGAAAGGATTTACACCAAATTACAAACAGCACACTTTCTGGACTAAGATCGCTGTTCAATTTTTCTATGGAAAAATGATTGGGGAAAACATGTTTTGGGACCCCCCTTTTCTTATGCCTTGCTTGATGGATAACCCCAAAATATTTCAGAAAGGAGACAAAATAGATGAGACTTTTTTTTGGAAAGTTCTATGAAGATTCGTCTTACAGCATAGATTTTGACATCCCAAAACACGTTTTCCCCATTCATTTTTTAATAGGAAAATTTAACAGCATTACCGCAAAAACTGCTGAATGGTCTGCACTAAATTTGGTATAAAGGGAGATCGGGATACAGAAGTATCCTTTGTGTGATTTGGTGTAAATATGTTCAGTAGTTTTTGAGAAATTAAGGATTACAATATTTGCATATCTAGAGACATAGAGGATCTGGGGAGCTGACAGTTAATGATGTGGTGGCAGCCATCTCAGGACTTCAGACTCAGTACAGAGTCCTAAAACAAAAGGTGAACAAAATGATATAAGAGGGCAGGGTAGGGATACCCTGCCCCCAGGCCTGGTGCTAAAACCTTTTTTGTTTCTTTTACATTTTGCTGCAAAGTCATGAAAATCCACACATCCATAGCATATTTAAAATAAAAAGCATGTGCATCGACGCTTGAAAAAACCTCACTTGGGCCCTGGGGACCTCAACCCCAGGGCCTAATTTCTTTAAAAAGCTCCGCATGCCGGTATCGGCCCCGGGCCCACACACACTCTCCTGGGCAGGAAACGGAACAAATTAGTAAAAAACTGCTGCTTCCATTTGAGTGTGTGCTAAGTAGGGGTGCAGGCTGCCGTTAGCACCCAGTGTAGTGCTGGCTGGGGAGTGGGCTGGGGCGGCAGGGGCGGCATGGGCTTTGGGGCTCCTCCTGTGGCCTCCAGTGATGCCAACGCTATGAGGGCCCTGGGTGGGCACTGAAGTACCCGTAGAGCAGTTAAAGAGTCGCCAGCTCCTGCAAGGTGAGCTGGCATGGGCATTGGGGGTACTGGGTCTCCCTCAGATGCCCTAAACAAGACAAATGTTGTGGGGTACCCCGGGTGTCCAATGGGACACCCCCAGTTGCCAGCTCCTTTGCGGACCATGGGGCACTTGCAGGGAGCCACAGGAGCCACGTGGCCCAATGCAATAATTAAAGATCTGGGTGTCTGGGGTGAACACCGGTAAACCCCAAAACATATAAGTATATGAGTTGCTCGGCCCGTTCATTTATTATTCACTGATCAGGAATGGAACGCCCCATAATGCCCTATCATGTGTTTTTTTATCTCGGTTGACTCTCTAGCAAGGGTAGGGGCACCAACAAGTATTTTTTTAATGCTGTGCAGTTCTGCAGTGATTCTATCAGTCCCGCAGCAACATTAAAAACACGGTATGTCTCCTGGGTCATTAAATCCCCAGGAGAACTTACCATATGTTTTAAAGCACTCCCAGCAGGAGCTCTATGCCAAAGAAGATATGTGGCCTGGGGTTGGCGTCAGTCACAGCAATCAGATATTACTTTATTTTTTTTTAAACCTAGAAGATCACTGAAAAAAACAAAGTTTAATGTGTTGCTATAGTTAGGTATGGGAAAAGTATCTTATTTTGTAATAAAAAACCTTAGAAATTCACAGAAATTGTTTTACTATTTTTGATTTTTGTGCTACAGCAATGTGTTTTTACTCTCTCCATTTTAACTTTCTGCTTAAGATTTACTTTTGGGAACATAAAGGCCTCGATTATGAGTTGGTATTTACTTGGTGAACGACAACATTGCCATTACCATGTTGTAAATCTGCCCCAGCACGACTCAGTCATGAGCTATCCCTCAAGAAATGGTGAATTACAGTGTGGGACCAACGTCTTAAATTATAAATCCACATGGAATCCACAATTCCACAGAGGCTTCGTGCAAACATTTACCACATGCTCTGTACATTTCTGGTAGTGCCACTGGGTGGGGTGATGAGGGAGGAAAGTAGGGATGCTTATTTCTGACAAGTGTGAACACCGAATCTTCCTCTCTGTCAGAAAAAAAGACAATAAGAGAAGCTTGACTGTTAGTGCAACCGAAGCACTCGTGTGATTTGTCTGGGTGGAATTATCACCCAAATAAATCAGGTTTGCAGTTCCAATACAAAAATAAATCAGGTTGTGAGGCTGACCCACTCGCAGTCACGTTGAGTGGTACTACATGCAGAAAGCACCTTCCCTTAATTTGCAGTCAGGGTGAGTGGTACTACATGCAGGAAGTACCTTCCATTAACTCACAATCAGGGTCAAACCCTTTGGGATAACTTGGCCCTGTATGATAGATGATGTTTTCCCTAAGTTAGTGCACTCGTTCAATCAACCTTGGAAGGATGAAAGCCTGAGTAAACTAGCAGTGATTTGAGCCTGTGACCATGAAGTCAAACACACATCCCTGGAGGGGATTCATTGGTCCACTCAACAAGCGGACACTGTCTCTGCAATGTCTCTGGTGTCTCCTGCATGGTTTCCAGATGGTTTCCTCTTATGACTGATCCGTCATAAATGAGTGAATGTCAGGTTTAAAGAAAGGAGTAAGTTCGGCTCTTCATAAGCTTCTGAGCACAGTGAAGAGCGCCTTCAATTCAAACTCCTCCCCATACCCATATGCGGGAGTAAATATTAATTCATAATAATTCAGGGTTTGACATAAGTGCGTGTGGTTTAAAAAACACAAAATATTATAAACGAAGGTAGCTGAAGTTATTTCAAGTTGCACCTTGAATCCCCTCTGCAACTCTCTCGCTGATGGCTCAGTGAGCTGGAAGGAATCTCTCATTTCAGTGAGTGAAATCATGAGGCACCCTCACTCACCCGGGCCTGTCCTCCAAGCTGTGACTGGTGCAGCTGGAAGTCTGTCTGGACTCTTTCCTGTACCTCCCGGACTCACTCACAGAACATGTTCTATCATTTGTTACTGTTTTGTAAACAATATATAAGTAATCACATGGACCCATGCGTCTAGGGGGGGGGGTCCTGTTTTTGTCGGAGGTGTTGCCTAGAGTTGGTGTGGTCTCCTTACCTTCCTTACCTTCCTGGAGGTTGTAAAAGCGTCCTCCATTCTCTTTTTTCATGCGCTCTATTTGTGCCACCAGTCCTCTGCGCTCTTTCTCCAGGTCTCCTCCAGTCGCTGTGTTCTTGACAGAAAAGTAACGCCCTCTACAATATCCAATGAACGCTTTTAGTTTTCCATCATCCTTTGCTACAAATGTTGCTATTGGATGATGTTTCAAGTCATCTTTTCTTGTGAACACCACCATCATGTGCTTTGCTGCTTCTTGCCCAAACAGCCCTTGGAGTATTCTGACAGCCTCGGCTTCTTCTGGAGTGAACCGTCCCACCCTCACCACAAAGAGGATGGCATGGGGCCCCGGGGGGCACACCCCAAGTGCCCGAGCAATATCTCTCTTGATTTCTGCCTCAGGGCGTTTTGTATCAAACAGTCCCGGTGTGTCCACCACAGAGATGTGTGTCCGGTTGTATATACAGCACTCCTTCTGGCTCTTTGTGGTCACTGACTCTGCTGCGCATCTGGTCACAAACACCTCTCTGCCCAGGATGGTGTTCCCGGTGGCGCTCTTCCCAGCCCCGGTTTTACCCACAAGGATTATCCGAAGCTCATTCATCGTAGATTTATGATCAAAACCCGCGGGGTCTACAAGGAAACAAAACACAGATATTCAGGAAAGAGAAGCAACATTATATATAAACAAGCATTTGCAATGCAATCGGTCTCGCCTTTGGGGCCTTATATGTATTTAGCTATGCAGCACATTAGCCTGGGATCTGAAACATCTACTGTTCTTTAGCCCCTTCGCCGCGGCGCGAATTCCGCCGGGGCGCTGGGGGGTTTCCCGGTGAGCGCGGCGCCGCCATGCTCATGACGGAACCACACCGTCATGAGTCACGGGCGAGCTGTGCTCATGACGGAGTGGTTCCGTCACGGCGCCGGCCACTTACGTTGGACGCCCGCACAGGCGGGGAAAAGGCGCCGCGTGGGCGGAGCGGCCGCCAACGGCCGCAGCATGATGGAACCACTCCGTCATGAGCACAGCGCGACCGTGGCTCATGACGGAGTGGTTCCGTCATCAGCAGGGAAGGGGTTAATATGGAGGGAAAGTGAGCACCAAACTTCGTGACACTCCAGGTAGGGGAACATACCTGGAAATACATCACTAGTGGGGAGGGGATGTGGTCCGTCTACTAAACTGCTGACTTTGGTGCTGGAAACCAGGGTTCGAGCCTCGGGGTTGCGTCCACATCCTGTGATTGTGGGCACATCACTTCATCTCCCCGTTCCTGAATGTGTAATGTAAATGCGGTGCTCGTGTAAAGCGCTCCGATACCTTCGGATCGAGTTTGCGCTATATAAATATGCAACAAAAAAACAAAAAAAAAGGTAAATCTCCCACCGCGGGGTGCTATTTACATTTATAAACATTACCCTTTCCAGCCCCCACCTCAACTAAACCACACGCAGAAAGAGGGAAAAAAAAGTGATGCAATTTATTCTGGCAGCTTGTTGTTTCACTCAACGCCATTAACTGGACCTTCAAACATGCAGATTTCTGATGGAAGAGGGAAGCTGACCCACTGAGCACAATGGAAATTAACACAATATTTGCAACCGTGGGATCCTACGCACCCAATAATATTTCAGATTAATCGCTTTTACTCTTTTTACCATTTTCTGTGAAATTACAATTAGACGAAAATGGCCCAAAAATCCAGAGGGAAATAATAGGAAACATTTCCGCTTCACTGAATGAACTCCTGTGACCCTCTCTCTCACCCCCACCCATCCCACCCCTGTAATACCGGCCCACCCCATGTTCCTCCATATTTTCTCAATCTCCAGCCCTAACCGGACCTAGCCTGTACCAGCAAATTACAAAGCTTGGTCTGATCACCTCTCCCAGATCAAACTAGCATGTGCACAGCTAAACTTTGAAACAATGGCAGTGCAAACACACACTTACATTTCACACATGCAAGTAGTGGTGCTTGTAGGAATCCTCCCTGCAAATGTGTTTAACATACAACCTTGCAGATGCAATGCAAAATGTACACTTTTTGAAAATCCTTACACAAAACTGCTCCTACTAAGGGGCCGATTCCGATCCTGGAAAAAGGCTGTACGAATCGTTGTATGGAGCGTTTTCTCCGTACGACTCGTACCCTGTAAACTTTTCTTACAACCTAGGAAGTACGATTCGTTCAGAAAGCCTTTTTCCGTACGAATCGTACAAAAGACCATACGGGTAAAAAAACCCAACGATTCTGATCCGGAACAGCTTGTACGCGACGTCCGGACATATTTAAGCAGAGGTTTATGGCCCAGCAAGTACGATTCGTCCCTACGGCACTCCGTACGGCTCTTTTCTTACGTGAGCCAAACACAGCCGGAAAAGCAGAGTCCTACGCGAACCGCTACGCAACGGAGCCCCGGTACGCGATGTACACGCCATGAACCCCATCGTACTTGTCATCCCGGTCCTCTTGGCCTACGACCTGGTGCACCGGACCCGACGCACACGCCGCAGAAGGTGAGAACAACACCCAGAGGCCAGGGTGGGGGTGAGGGGCAGGAAACATACCCCATACCCAAAGCCAAACCTATAATATGGAGCCCATAGGGTCTGGTCACTTGGGGGGCGTGTCCAGCAACCCCTGCATACCGCAACAACGGAAGTGGACGTGTACGGTGCATTGCACAGGTACCCCTACGGCACCAGCAGAATAGTGATATGGACCATACACACGCAGTGAATGCGTGGGTACGGTGCGTTGCACACGTTCTCCTACGGCACCAGTAGAACAGTGATACGGACCGTACACACGCAATGAATGTGTGGGTACGGTGCATTGCACACGTACTCCTACAGCACCAGTAGAACAGTGATACGGACCGTACACACGCAATGAATGCGTGGGTACGGTGCATTTCACACGTACTCCTATGACACCAGTAGAACAGTGATACGGACCATACACACGCAATGAATGCGTGGTTACGGTGCGTTGCACACGTACCCCATTACGGCACAAGTACATTTGGGCTACGAGGCGTACACACGCCAGGAATGTGGGCTTACGGACTGGCCCTGCATGTTACCTTCATATTGGTGTGTGTGTAGGTCCAGGCCAGCAGTGCACTGCTCCAAGGGGGTGGGTGCAGAGGATTCCCAGCAGTGGCCAGCCATATGGGGGTGGCTGCAGATCAATACCAGCAGTGGACACACATATATGGGTGGGTGCAGAGGACTCCTAGCAGTGGACAGAGATATGGGGGTGGGTGCAGAGGACTCCTAGCAGTGGACAGAGATATGGGGGTGGGTGCATATGACTACCAGCAGTGGCCTGCAATATGAGGGGTGGGTGCAGAGGACTCCTAGCAGAGACAGAGATATGCTGGTGGGTGCATATGACTACCAGCAGTGGCCTGCAATATGAGGGGTGGGTGCAGAGGACTTCCAGCAGTGGACAGAGACATGGGTGTTGGTGCAGAGGACTCCCAGCAGTGGACAGAGATATGGGGGTGGGTGCAGAGGACTCCCAGCAGTGGACAGAGATATGGGGGTGGGTGCATATGACTACCAGCAGTGGCCTGCAATATGAGGGGTGGGTGCAGAGGACTTCCAGCAGTGGAAAGAGACATGGGGGCTGGTGCTGAGGACTCCCAGCAGTGGACAGAGATATGGGGGTGGGTGCAGAGGACTCCCAGCAGTGAACAGAGATATGGGGGTGGGTGCATATGACTACCAGCAGTGGCCTGCAATATGAGGGGTGGGTGCATATGACTACCAGCAGTGGACATAGACATGGGGGTGGGTGCAGAGGATTCCCAGCAGTGGACAGAGATATGGGGGTGGGTGCAGAGGACTCCCAGCAGTGGACATAGGCATGGGGGTGGGTGCAGAGGACTCCCAGCAGTGGACAGAGATATGGGGGTGGGTGCATATGACTACCAGCAGTGGCCTGCAATATGAGGGGTGGGTGCAGAGGACTCCCAGCAGTGGACAGAGACATGGGTGTGGGTGCAGAGGACTCCCAGCAGTGGACAGAGACATGAGGGGTGGGTGCAGAGGACGCCCAGCAGTGGACAGAGACATGGGGGTGGGTGCAGAGGACTCCCAGCAGTGGACAGAGATATGGGGGTGGGTGCAGAGGACTCCCAGCAGTGGACAGAGACATGGGGTGGGTGCAGAGGACTCCCAGCAGTGGACAGAGATATGGGGGGGGGTGCATATGACTACCAGCACTGGCCTGCAATATGAGGGGTGGGTGCAGAGGACTTCCAGCAGTGGACAGAGATATGGGGGTGGGTGCAGAGGACTCCCAGCAGTGGACAGAGATATTGGGGTGGGTGCAGAGGACTCCCAGAAGTGGACAGAGACATGGGGGTGGGTGCAGAGGACTCCCAGCAGTGGACAGAGATATGGGGGTGGGTGCATATGACGACCAGCAGTGGCCTGCAATATGAGGGGTGGATGCAGAGGACTCCCAGCAGTAGACAGAGATATGGGGGTGGGTGCAGAGGACTCCCAGCAGTGGACAGAGATATGGGGGTGGGTGCATATGACTACCAGCAGTGGCCTGCAATATGAGGGGTGGGTGCAGAGGACTTCCAGCAGTGGACAGAGACATGGGGGTGGGTGCAGAGGACTCCCAGCAGTGGACAGAGACATGAGGGGTGGGTGCAGAGGACTCCCAGCAGCAGACAGAGACATGGGGGTGGGTGCAGAGGACTCCCAGCAGTGGACAGAGATATGGGGGTGGGCGCAGAGGACTCCCAGCAGTGGACAGAGACATGGGGGTGGGTGCAGAGGACTCCCAGCAGTAGACAGAGATATGGGGGTGGGTGCATATGACTACCAGCAGTGGCCGCAATATGAGGGGTGGGTTCAGAGGACTCCCAGCAGTGGACAGAGATATGGGGGTGGGTGCATATGACTACTAGCAGTGGCCTGCAAAATGAGGGGTGGGTGCAGAGGACTCCCAGCAGAGGACAGAGACATGGGGGTGGGTGCATTTGACTACCAGCAGTGGCCTGCAATATGAGGGGTGGGTGCACTGGACTCCCAGCAGTGGACAGAGACATGGGGATGGGTGCAGAGGACTCCCAGCAGTGGACAGAGATATGGGGGGTGTGTACATCACTATCAGATGACCTGTGGAAATATGGATTTTTCTGATCAGTTATGTCCCCTATCTTAGACCCCAACGTTTCCATGTATATGTTACAAGTACATGTATGTTCTCTTCAGTTCCAGTTATGAAGACGCAAACACATGTGCGTCCACCGTCAACATGTCCTCTTTCAGATCCGCCATAAATGGGCCGGATATTCGATTCCTAAGTACGAAAGGCCACCGACTTTATATGGCTCAGTTACTCCATTTTGCAGTTCAGGCGAGTAGGCCCTGAATGCTACCATCAAGCCTTTCCCTGCTTTCTACCTCTGACAGCTCCAGTCTGAGCTCGCATCTGTATCCATGAACTTTGTCCTACTCCCTGCGCGGCTAACGGTGCCTGACTCGGCCTGTCTGCCTGCCTGCCAAAAACTGTATTTCACCTTCAAGATTATCTGCTCCGCTCCTCATCCAATGCATTCCTGTCTAGGAGTTTAAGTAAACATTTCTTCCAGCTACTGAGCAAAAGGCCCGGCTTCTCTGTCTTCATGCAAGTAATTCATGGCCCTGTTACCATGGAAGATTTCTGCCCCTCGCATCTCATGTAGACACTTAGACGCTTGTACACGCACTCATAGTCAGTATAGAATAGATTTTGTTCGAGAGACCTTTCCTTGTGGATAACATAGTTCTTTAAACATAGGATGTTAGATATGATTTGGGATTAGGTTGACTTGACCCCCCAGACTTTTTGTCTCCACATATAGAGCTAAATGTCAAGTCCCCTTCACCCCCTAGTTGCACGTCAATCACACGTCATGCTGCTGCGCGCGCATTTCTGCCAAGTATTTCTGCTGACATTGCGAAATCCTTTCATGGAACCACCCATTGTGACATCATACCTAATGATGTTTTTTGTTACGCCCAGTTACGCCTATTTTAGTTACGCATGTATGGTTTTATCTCTGTTATTGTCAGGATCTGGGCTGGAAGCGCCTGCCACAACTACGATTCCCAGAATGCACTGTGCATGAGTGGGAGGAGCCACGGGCTTAAAACGCCCTGAACGCGCGCCCGACGTTGTGCGTAATTATTCGAATCCGAAGACTCGAGGAGCGGGGACCTTGTTACGGAGTTTCCCGCAATTAGTTCCTGGAAGCCGACGAGATCGGCATTGGAGTCACAGGCGGCAGAGACCGCAAATCCAAGAGAAGGGCACCGGTGCGAGTGCCTGCAGCACGAGGACGGACCGGAGACCTTTGTTCTTCACTTCACTGGGACACCGAAGAAGTGTGTCCTCTGAAGTATGAGTTTCCGCGCGTCGGCGGAGTGTAGGAGAAGGGCGAATACCGGAGCTTCCACAAACTGCAAGTATGGGTGGTGGCTCTTGTTAAGTCCTCGGAGAAGGGGACTCAGTACTTCTTGTTAAGTCCTCGGAGAAGGGGACTCAGTACTTCTTGTTAAGTCCTCGGAGAAGGGGACTCAGTACTTTAGGTTTAAGTTCCCGTCTAGCGACAGCACCTCAATTACCTTTCCGGAAAGGCCTGGATATTCCTTCTTTCGTGTGTGGTGGCGAAAGTGAGCGGTGACGTAACCGCCATTGTTACCGCACTGAATTACGACCGGTTCACTACTTCTTGTAAATACGGGGAGTAATGAAGGTGGATAGTACATAACCTTGGCTGTCAGGACACGTGTAGGCAGCCTTCCAGACCTTGTCCTACAAGAATAATAGGACATATATATGTAGGTTACAAGTTAGAGGGAATCCATAGGATAGTGTGCAGTACAGGAAGGAGTTCCAATTTGCATCGTCCTGATACCAATTTCTCCACAGTTCCAGAGAAAGAAACGTCTGGTGCTCTGACATTGCATTGTCTATATATATCTTTTCTTCATACATTCCCTAAGACACAGGGGTTCTAATTGGTTGTGAGGTCACCAGGCTCTCAAATGGATATTGGCGCATGCGAGTATGTGTGTGTATGTTTATAATGAACTCAAGAAATCATTACTAGATTGTTGAAATGTTTATAATGAACTCAAGAAATCATTACTAGATTGTTGAAATTGTAGCGAGAATTATCGAGAGTAGTAATCTGTATTGGCAGTGTACTTGTGTTTTGTGTTGCCTGTTAATTCTTTCTTTACAGGTTCTAATCCCCGCTGTTCCCATCCTTCCCTTCCCTCGCTTGATTGCTCCAGTCTTCCGTGCCTTTAGTGCAGGAAGTTGGTGACGTCGAGAGGTGGACCCCATATAGCGTCGCCCGAATCCTGAGGAGTATCGGAACAGGGACTGATTCTAACAGAATTACGCACCCATGTATTGAGACTCCTCCCGGTTCGGGGGGTAGGAAAGGACGCAGTATGGAAGAGGTCTTAGTTGCTTTAGCCGCAGTACAGCGAGAGTTGGCGGCCTCTAGGGCCGAAACGGCGGACCTACGTGATAAAGTAGATAGACTGTCACGGAACCCTTTTGATGTGGGATCAAGTGTGCATCCCGTTCAGGTTCATGTATCTCCTCCCATTCCTTTAGCGAATCCTGAGCGGTACTTAGGTGACCCACAGAAAATACAGGTATTTTTAACTCAGATATTGATGCATTTTTCCTGTAGGCCTTCCTCATTCCCTACTAACCATTCTAGGGTGGCGTTTGCTATCTCCTACTTGGCTGGAGATGCAGCCAATTGGGCGGTGCCTTTAGTACGCCATAATGATCCGGTATTATCGGATTGGGACGAGTTTCGAACCGCTTTGGAAGGGGTGTTTGACAGGAGAACAACCACTTTTAGCGCTGACAGGGAGCTATTGGAGTTGAAACAGGGGAGAACGGAATTAGTATCTTACTTAACCACATTCAATCGGTTGGTGGCGGAAGCGGCGTGGCCAGAAGAGAAGAGAATGTCTCTTTTCTATCAGGGATTGTGTAACGAGTTAAAAGACGTAATCGCTCGAATCGATCCTCAGCCCAGGACATGCGAGGCTCTCATTAGTCTGGCATTGCGGTTGGATGGTCGTATTACCGACAGAGGGGGGGATCGGTTTAGGGTAGATAGAAGTAGGAAGGAGGCCACGGTAAGTGAGACAGCTGCGGAGCCCATGGAAGTGGGAGCGGTCCGTGCTCAATTGTCAAGAACTGAGAGAGAGAGCAGACGGACACAAGGCTTGTGTATGTACTGCGGAAAGAAGGGGCACTATGTCCGTGAGTGTCCAGCTAGGCCCAAAAGACCAGGGGGGAACTACAGGAACAAAAAGGCTATAGCCACGGTGGCGGGAGGAGAAGTTCCCGTAAAGGAGGGTGAAACAGCAGAGGTAGTAGTGGTTCCCAGGTGGACGATACCCTCCCTGGACACTCAACCACAGGGTGAGACAGAAAGACATTTGGAATTGAGCATGTGGTTAGAAACCAGAGTGCAAACCTTTCAGATCACCGCTATGTTGGATTCAGGGGCCACTGGTAATTTTATCCATCAAGGATTAGTGGACAAATTGGCCATAGGAAAGACCAAGCGCGATATCCCCGAGGAAGTATTAGCGGTGGATGGCAAGCCTCTCACCTCCGGACTGCTCATAGAACAAACCGAGATAGTCAAGTTAACCTGTAAAGCGGGCAATATGAGCCACATAGACTGGTTGGCCTTAAATATCATAGATGCGCCTCAGTATGAGATTATTCTGGGGATGCCTTGGTTCAGCCTTCACAATCCCACCATTGATTGGAGACGTAGAACCGTTCAGTTCTTCTCGGAAGATTGTCAAGAGCATATGATGCTAGGTGGGTGTTCGGGGGCCACTGTGTTGGCTAACACCTGGGTCGCAGCCACGGCCGCAGAAAAGGAGGTGGTCTTACCCAAAGAGTATCGGATCTTTTCTGATGTGTTTAGCAAGGAACAAGCCGAGTCTCTTCCACCACACCGTCCGTATGACTGCCAAATAGATCTAGTTGACGGTGCTATGATTCCAACGTGTAGAGTATATGCGCTCTCAGAACCCGAAACAAAACATCTCAGAGAATATTTAGACCATTTTTTGGAGATAGGGTTCATTCGCCCTTCCCGGTCACCGGCGGCATCGCCTTTGTTTTTTGTTAAAAAGGCTAATGGAGATTTGAGGGCGTGCTGCGACTATCGCATGCTAAACAAGAATACAGTACGGAACCGGTATCCTCTACCACTCATACCGGTTCTTTTGGATCAAGTTAGGGAAGCAACAATTTACACAAGGTTGGATCTCCGAGGGGCGTATCATTTGGTGCGCATACGTACCGGGGTTGAGTGGAAGACGGCGTTTAAAACTCGCTATGGTCTGTTTGAGTATCTGGTAATGCCGTTCGGGTTGTGTAACGCCCCGGCGGCATTCCAGTACTTTTTGAACGATGTCCTTAAAGAGTTCGTGGACAGAACAGTGGTCGTATATATAGACGACATATTGATTTATTCAGAGAAGGTCGACAGGCATCAGGAACATGTGTCACAGGTGTTACAGGAGCTAAGAAAGCACAGCCTTTTTTGCAAACTAAGCAAGTGCGAGTTTGGGGTGAAAGAAGTGGAGTTTTTGGGAGTGATACTCCGTCCGGATGGCATGAGTATGTCGGAACGAAAGGTGCAGGCTGTACAGGATTGGCCGGTTCCCCAAAATGTGAGGGAGGTACAGTGCTTCCTGGGGTTTTCAAACTACTATCGGAGGTTTATACAAGGGTTTTCACAAAGGGCCATTCCGATTACCCGGTTGCTTAGAAAGGGAGTAGTATTCGCCTGGACCAACGACGCCAATCAAGCCTTTGAATATCTCAAAGAGGCCTTTACATCTGCACCGGTCTTGAGACACCCCCAATTAGATGTCCCATTCATAGTAGAGGCGGATGCGTCTAACGAAGCGATAGGGGCAATCCTTTCACAAAGGGACAAAGACACAGGGCAGCTTCACCCGGTGGCCTACCTTTCACAAAAGATGTTGCCTGCTGAGAGGAATTATAATATTGCTGAAAAAGAACTCCTCTCGATAAAAAAGGCTTTCCAGGAATGGCGCCCGTATCTATTGGGTGCTAGGTTTCCGGTAACTGTTTATTCCGATCATCGGAATCTACAATATCTACGAACGGCTCGGCGTCTGTCACCTAGACAAATGAGGTGGATGCTTTTCTTTGAAGAGTATAATTTCATCATCACCTTCCGTCCTGGGGCAGACAACAGAAAGGCAGACGCATTGTCCCGTGTAATGGCGGTGGAAGGAACAGAGACGGATGTACAAGAGTCTATTATACCCCCGCACAAGGTCATTTGTACCATACGAGCGGAAGAGTATCTGGAAGGCATAAGAACAAACAGGAGTCAGGAGGCTTGGAGCCGTTGGGCGGACAAAGACCCGGAACGCAAGATACAGGAAGGACTGCCCTTCATAAACAGGAAATTGTTCCTGCCCACACCAGCACTTCAAAAAAGGGCTTTTGAATGGTGCCATGACTCTCCTTTGGCAGGGCATCCGGGCATACTAAAGACCACGCTGTTGGTACAAAGATCTTTTTGGTGGAAATCATTGGTCCAGGACATAAAGAAGTGGGTGTCGAGGTGTGAAGATTGCGCAAGGGGGAAGACAGACACCTCCGCAGGTAGAGGCAAACTGGTTCCCTTACCTACCCCCGATGCACCCTGGCAGAACATCAGCCTGGATTTTATTACAGGCCTCCCGGTGGACCAAGAGCATACGGCCATACTAGTGGTGATCGACAGTCTCACCAAGATGGGCCACTTTGTCCCGTGCAAGACACTGCCTACCGCTGGACAGACGGCACGACTGTTGTTAAAAAACATAGTGAAGCTCCATGGCATACCACAGGTTATCGTGTCTGACAGAGGCCCTCAATTTGTGGCACGTTTCTGGAAAGGGTGGTGTAAGGCTCTGCAAATTGACTCAGCGTTGTCCTCCAGTTTCCACCCTCAATCGGATGGACAAACCGAAAGGTTAAACCAAACTTTGAAAAAGTACTTAAGATGTTATGCAGAAAACGCTCATGAATCGTGGGTGGACATGCTATGGATGGCAGAGTTGGCATATAATAACGCCACACACAGCTCCATCGGGATGTCGCCTTTCAGGGCCAATTTCGGATATGACGCGAGGATCTTGCCGTTTGTCATGCCTGGTCGGGTCCGCAACCATCCTTCGCTCCACGACCACTTGAGAGAGTTGCGTCAAGGACACTTAAGAGTACAGAAACATTTGGTTAAGGCCAAGCTCCGATATAAAAACTGGGCGGATAAGCATAGAAGGGAGGGCCCACAGTACAAAAAAGGGGACCGGGTGTGGTTGTCCACCAGGAATTTCCGGTTTAAGCTACGGAGTGTTTTTCATCCACGATACATCGGCCCTTATAGTGTGATAAAACGGGTGAATCCGGTAGCTTATAAGCTAAGACTTCCAGGCTCCTTACGTATACACCCAGTGTTCCACTGTAGTCTGCTAAAACCAGCAAAGGGAGGAGTGCGAAAGCCTCCACCTGCACTAACCACGGATGTCGGTCAGGAATATGAGGTACGACGTGTGGTGGATTCAAAGTATCGAGGGAGAAAACTGTGGTTCCTAATCTCCTGGAAGGGGTACTCGGCTGAGGAGGATTCGTGGGTTCCCAGTGCCAACGTGCACGCGCCAGCTAAACTCAAGTCTTTCTACAAGAAATATCCCAATAAACCGGGTTCTAGGAGGCGCCTGGAGGGGGACCTACTGTCAGGATCTGGGCTGGAAGCGCCTGCCACAACTACGATTCCCAGAATGCACTGTGCATGAGTGGGAGGAGCCACGGGCTTAAAACGCCCTGAACGCGCGCCCGACGTTGTGCGTAATTATTCGAATCCGAAGACTCGAGGAGCGGGGACCTTGTTACGGAGTTTCCCGCAATTAGTTCCTGGAAGCCGACGAGATCGGCATTGGAGTCACAGGCGGCAGAGACCGCAAATCCAAGAGAAGGGCACCGGTGCGAGTGCCTGCAGCACGAGGACGGACCGGAGACCTTTGTTCTTCACTTCACTGGGACACCGAAGAAGTGTGTCCTCTGAAGTACGAGTTTCCGCGCGTCGGCGGAGTGTAGGAGAAGGGCGAATACCGGAGCTTCCACAAACTGCAAGTATGGGTGGTGGCTCTTGTTAAGTCCTCGGAGAAGGGGACTCAGTACTTCTTGTTAAGTCCTCGGAGAAGGGGACTCAGTACTTCTTGTTAAGTCCTCGGAGAAGGGGACTCAGTACTTTAGGTTTAAGTTCCCGTCTAGCGACAGCACCTCAATTACCTTTCCGGAAAGGCCTGGATATTCCTTCTTTCGTGTGTGGTGGCGAAAGTGAGCGGTGACGTAACCGCCATTGTTACCGCACTGAATTACGACCGGTTCACTACTTCTTGTAAATACGGGGAGTAATGAAGGTGGATAGTACATAACCTTGGCTGTCAGGACACGTGTAGGCAGCCTTCCAGACCTTGTCCTACAAGAATAATAGGACATATATATGTAGGTTACAAGTTAGAGGGAATCCATAGGATAGTGTGCAGTACAGGAAGGAGTTCCAATTTGCATCGTCCTGATACCAATTTCTCCACAGTTCCAGAGAAAGAAACGTCTGGTGCTCTGACATTGCATTGTCTATATATATCTTTTCTTCATACATTCCCTAAGACACAGGGGTTCTAATTGGTTGTGAGGTCACCAGGCTCTCAAATGGATATTGGCGCATGCGAGTATGTGTGTGTATGTTTATAATGAACTCAAGAAATCATTACTAGATTGTTGAAATGTTTATAATGAACTCAAGAAATCATTACTAGATTGTTGAAATTGTAGCGAGAATTATCGAGAGTAGTAATCTGTATTGGCAGTGTACTTGTGTTTTGTGTTGCCTGTTAATTCTTTCTTTACAGGTTCTAATCCCCGCTGTTCCCATCCTTCCCTTCCCTCGCTTGATTGCTCCAGTCTTCCGTGCCTTTAGTGCAGGAAGTTGGTGACGTCGAGAGGTGGACCCCATATAGCGTCGCCCGAATCCTGAGGAGTATCGGAACAGGGACTGATTCTAACAGTTATCAATTGTTACGCCTCCTGCATCTGTTTCGCTGTAATGCCTTTTCTATAAAAATGATTACTTGTCAATAATGTATTGCTCTTCACTTCCTGAACCTCCGTGGTGATGGAATATGAAGTCCACAATTCGAATTGTTCTTGGAATAAAGCCCTTTCCGAACCTCTAATACCACGGATTCTGCCTCTTATTTTACTGAGCTATTTTTAATAACTTTCCGCATCAAATTAAGTACCGGTAATTAAATTATTTACCACATGATTGGCGCCCGAATAGGGACACTTTCTCATCTCACGCGCCGGAGGTGCGTTGCAGGCCCGGTCTCCTGCCACAGCTGGACGGACAACAACGCGTACCAGCAGGATTTCCTGTATCTCCCTCCGGTCAAGCGGGGGCGACTGAGGCTGCGATCAACACCCAGACGAGGCGGTGAGAAGTGCGAAGTATCCCGACCAGAGCCTAGCTGAGAGAGCAAGATCCGAGGTATACAGAGGCCCACCAGGTCCCGAAGTTCCGAAGTTCCGAAGTTCCGAGCCGAGTCCAGTCCGGTCCAGTTCAGTTCAGTTCCGTTCCGAGGCCTTCCGTTCCGAGCTACCCGGTGAGTACCATTACCGGGGAGGCGTTCTGACGTGCACATAGGTTGTGCCGGTCAAGACGGGTTTGGGTACACAAATCCGGTCTGCACTGTTTCAGCAGTGTATCTGTACTGTTTAGCAGTATATCTAGTATGTCGAGTATGCTAAGTAACTAGTTCCCTAATGGCCATCGTTATTGTTCGTTAACTGTTAAACGCTAAATGTTAAATGTTTTAGATACGTTCTGCATATTGTGGTGTGAATGACTGTTCATTATTGTGTTTTATTGTATTAAGTGTGTTCAAAAATCAGGTATCAGATCAGTTCTCAATATGCCGCTCTTTTCGAAATTAAGACAGATCAAAACTAGAAAAGGGGTACTCGAAGAAGCTGTTCCCATTCCTCCTAGGGACACTCCAGGGTACTTCATGTATCACAAACATGGCTTAGACGCCATATTATTTCTTGATTTATGGGTAGACTACACCAAGGAATTACCAGAAAATCAGAGATGGCCCGCAGCTGGGACCTGGGATGCAGATTGCATCATGAAAGTAGAGGAAGAGTTATGGAAAAGGAAAGCTAGACAGTCACAGAAAGATGCCGTTGAGTTATGGCGTAAAGAATCCCATAGACGTACAGAAAAAGCACTCAGACAGGAAGAGAAAAGTAAGGAGAATTCAAATAAAGTCCGAGAAAATCTATTAATTGAAGAAGGTGCACGAGTAAAATCAGAACAAGTAGACAGACAAAGAAATGCCCTTATGAATGGTATGTATCCACTTCTGGCCGAAGGGTTACCTAAGGCTACTCCGGAAATACCAAAAGACTTGCCACCCCCATTGTTTCCAATAAAAGTACACCCTAAAGGGCATCCCAGAACCGCAGAAGATGTTTTCCTTTCCTCTTATTTAGACGACGCAGCTCCCGAGTATGCTAACACCGCACCACATAGACCGTCTGCCGAGGGGGTTCAACGCCAAGACCCTGCGTCTGTACCTCTGCAACAACAAATTCCGACACAAGTTCCGGCAAGCACATCTGTTTCTACAGCTGTACCCACACCTATGGTTGCTATATCACGTTCAACGAATCCTTTCACGCCCAGCACCCCAGACGGTGCTACCGGAGGTACAACAAACATTTTTTCCACGCCACCCAGAATGCATAAACTTACCTTTCAAGAATTAGCACATCAACGTACGCCCAAACTCGTAACTCCCAACATGCTTAAGGAACTTCTTGTAGATTGTAGATATGACCCTGTGCCCGGCAAAGAGGACGAAATGCTCCTGGCATCATTACGTATCCGACGAGCTGCAATGTATTTAGGGAAGCTACCAGGAATGACTGCACATTTAGAAAATATATATCACTTTGTCCAGTCAGGGCGAGATTCTGGAAGTATTAACAGAGCCATGGAGTACCAGAAAGTGGAGATACAGGGGGAACTGTTACGTTTCCTCATAAATTGTGTGATCAGAAATCAAGACCGGCCTGGGGTAAATCCGGAAGCAATGCGAATTCTTACCACATGGAGCCGGAATATATCAGAGGGGAAACATGATAGACTATTAAGTATAGTAGCTATGTGCCGAAAGATCCGCAAAGAAATAGAACGAATACACGAAGAAAGATTAGCGGTAGACCAGCCTGAACAAAACGAGGAGGAGGAAGAATTAGAACTGCCCACAGGACAGTTAGAAACAATGGCCTATGTAGGTAGAGGAAGATCTTGTAATAATACTAGATGTTTTACTGATCCGATACGTCCGATACGTCCAGATAATAACAGGAATTTCCAAACACCTATAATAAATATAAGGTCCCCCGAACATTCGTTCCAAGCCGCTGACAAATTACTCCGAGAACGAAGGGGTTATCATATACTCGATTCTATGGACGAACAAGAATTAGCCAGGTCAGCCGTTCACTGGGTTGACAGTCCCGGAAAATATAGTGATGATACACTAGCACACACTTTTTTGAACCTCACCCCAGATGAACAGCGTTTAGCTGGGATCTACATGATTCAACAACTCCTTATATTATATAAAAGCGAACACTCCGATCCTGGTTCCTTACCTGATATATTGACTGAATTACTCACGAATAAATGGAGAGGTTCAGGTACTGAGTTAATTAGAGAAATACTAGAATCCAGAAAGCAGTACATTCTTTTTGTATGCCCAGAACATGTCTCACTGCCCATCAAGGAAAGAACGACGTATTACATGGATAGACAGAATCCCTTACGCGAAGTGCACCCAATAAAAGGTGATGACAATGAGTTTAAACGTGTATTTGTATACACGCCCATATCTAAAATAGAATTATTAGAAATGAAGAAAGTGGTACCCAGTCATGACAAAGACCCAGCGGGTTTCCACCGGGAAATTAAAGACATGTTGCTCATGGGAGAATATACCTATCCCGACATTATGAAAATATTAAAGGTATTAATGCCTGCGGGCATTTACGAAAAACTCAAAGAAAAAGATTGGGAGGTGGGAGACCAAAAGATAGATTGGACAGCATTAGAAAACGAAGAAAGAGCTCGAGGTCCAGGTTCAGGGCTTGGTGAAAAGACTAAAATACTACCAGGTTTACTAGTGCAGGTACTGCCACGTTTATTAACTACGAAAAAGGAAGATTGGGGTGCAATCTCAGCCTGTAAACAAAAGCAAGATGAAGACACTAGTGATTTCTATGCCCGATTCGAAAAATGTTTTGGTATAAATAGTGGAATAAAAGCAAGTAGCGAATCGTATCCACATCTGTTTGTGACAAAATTAGTTGAAAATTCCCTGCCCCAAGTGAAGAATAGAGTATTGAAATTTGAGAGTACCTGGCAAGGTAACACCCCGTCACAAATGTTACAAATGCTACAGTACCATCACAATAGAATTAGGGAGGAACAAGAACATGAACAAAGACGCATGAAAGACACGAAAATGAAAATGCTAGTCTCCCAGACAGTTCCAGCTGACGGTCATAAAAAGGGTATGACACAGTCCAGTGATTCAGCAGGTTCTGTAAAAGGGACATGCAACTATTGTAAACAGCCAGGTCATTATATACACGATTGTCCAGTCTTGAAACATAATATCGCCACAGGTAAAACACAGGAAAGACCACGGCCACCTAGACAGGATCAGAACCAACAAGGAGCCCCGCAGCATGCACAGTCCATGCCAGCTCCGCAACAGTCTATGCCAGCTCCACCACCGCAGCCTATTGCTGCCACACAAACAACGACACGACAGATGTACCAGACCGCACAGTATGACTATCCTGATTATCAACGATACTCATGAAACAGCCTAGAGAGGGAAGTTGACTTACCCCTTATCGAGGTCCCTGTAGATCAAGAAGGACCTTATGTACACAGTGAACTATTAGGACAAGATAGAAAGTTTTTACTTGATACAGGGGCAAGTCGAACAACCATAAAACGTAGTGAAGTTCCAGGGGCACCCCTCTCAGGCTCACAGAATATTTCCCTTGGCTTTTCAGGAAAACCTATCATTAATGAAGTATCACAGCCTCTTCCACTTACGATTGGTCCCTTGACACGAACTACAGATTTATTGCTTACTAAATCATGTCCAGAAAACCTGTTAGGTATAAAAACATTGAAAGCCCTAGGAGCTATAACATGTTGTTCTCCGGAAGGAGTAAGATTGTTTTTACGTGATTTCAAAGGGCACTATGTGTCCCGAGACATGGATCACCGACTGCAGACTTTACCCACACATTTATGGGCACAAGGCCCTACAGATGTTGGTTGCATGAACATTACGCCATATCGAGTCACACTAAAGACAGGAGTGGTACTACCACGAATGCGACAATACAAGTTACCGCCAGATGCTGTAGTGGCTTTACTGCAAATCATTGACGAGCTTATTGCCCAAGGAGTGGTTGTGGAAACAGACTCCAATGTATGTAATTCCCCGATAATTCCGATTCTTAAACGAACTGATCCAAAGGCCCCGCCAGTATATCGATTAGTTATTGATCTGCGCGAACTAAACAAATGCATTGTGCCACAATTCCCTGTGGTCCCAGACATCTCGTCATTACTGACAGCCATTGATTCCAAAGCAACGTTCTTTACTGTAATTGATCTCAAGAATGCCTTTTTCAGCGTCCCAATAGATCCGGAAAGCCAATACTTGTTCGGATTCAGTTTAAATGGACGAAGTTTTAAATTCACACGCGCACCTCAAGGATTTACAGAAAGCCCCAGCATCTATAGCCAAGCACTGAAACGAGAACTTGACAGTATACACATGCCAGTCAACACTGCACTGCTTCAATATGTCGATGATCTGCTGATCACCGCCCGGAGCGAACCTGAATGTGAAAAAGCATCACTGACGGTTTTACAATTTCTGGCCGAAAAGGGGCACAAGGTGTCCCCTTCTAAGCTGCAATTCTGTGTCCAGCGAGTTGTTTACCTTGGACACTCGCTGTCCAAGGAGGGAAGGCAGCTTACACCTGATCGCATTCAGTTAATTGCTAACATGCCAATACCGAAGACACAAAAGGAGGTGCGGGCTTTTATAGGCCTCACTTCATATTGTAGGCAGTGGATCCCTCAATATGCATTTTTAGCAAAACCACTCATTCAGTTGACAACACAGGAGGCGGCCACATCGACTGTCCTCCCTTGGACTCAGGAACACACACAAGCCTTTGAAAGTTTAAAGACAGCTTTATGTCAAGCACCTGTTTTAGCGACACCATGTTATAATAAACATTTTACACTCTTTGTTACAGAACGCGAAGGTACTGCCTTGTCAGTACTCACTCAGGAACAAGCAGGATCACACAAACCATGTGCCTATTTTTCCAGTACATTAGATCCCGTAGCTCAGGCTTTGCCTGCGTGCCTGAAATCAGTGGCAGCGACAGCTTTAGCAATCAGACAAAGCGATGCCATAGTATTAGGACATCAATTGACAGTACAAGTACCACACGCAGTAGAGGTTCTCTTGAACCGAACACAAACACAACATTTGACCATAGCAAGACTTACCGGTTATGAATTGACATTGTTTCAGCCATATATAGAAATCAGACGCTGTAATACATTGAATCCTGCCACACTTTTGCCAGTAAACGGAACAGACCCACTAGCACATGATTGTATTGAAGTTATTACTATCACGACGAAACCCAGACAAGACTTGACAGATGTCCCATTGTCAGATCCAGACCTAACGTTGTATGTAGACGGTTCATGTATGAGAACAAGTACAGGAGAGTTAGTGGCCGCGTATGCAGTCACAACAGACACTGAAGTCATCTAAACAAACTGTATAAACACCTTGTCAGCTCAAGCAGCAGAGCTCACTGCTCTGACACAAGCCTGTATTCAAGCCACAAATAAGAAAGTCAACATATACACAGATTCACGTTATGCATTCGGAGTCGTCCATGACTTCGGCGTGCTGTGGCGAGAGAGAGGTTATTTAACTTCTCACGGTGCCCACATCCAGCACGGACCCCTCATTCATGCTCTATTAGACGCAATTCATCTACCCGCTGCTATATCAATTATGAAATGCAAAGCTCATACGAAAATTACTGATATCATTTCTCAAGGTAATGATCTAGCTGACAGAACAGCTAAACAGACTGCCCAAACTCACACATCTGACATGACAAAGACAATAGTTCCGGCACCAACACATTGCATGACGGTTAAGGATCCCGCTCTTGACGTAGTTGACATACAGACACATGCTACACCAGATGAAATAAAGAAATGGACTGAATTAGGAGGGATCCAAACAGACCAAGGATGGATGACGAAGGAAAAATCTGTATGGTTTCTTCCTGACTCTATGGTTCAAGTTATCATTAACACGATACATAGTCCAGCGCACCTAGGAGAGAAAGCTATGCTAGACAGCATTCAACACATCTGGTTCAACAAACATTTACTAGCAGCGGCTAAACAAAAAGTTCGTACCTGTATGATATGTTGTCAGTTTAACCCAGGTAAAAGCATTCCCGTAGAACAGGGTGGATTTCAGCCTCCTGATCACCCTTTTGAAGTCCTCCAGATGGATTACATCCAGATGGAACGATGTCGAGGATTCAAATATGTTCTCGTAGTTGTCTGTGCTCTTTCCCGTTGGACCGAAGCCTACCCAGTTTCAGATTACACTGCTCCGACTACTGCCAAACAGTTAGTTCGAGAATTCTTCCCACGGTACGGTTTACCACGTGTTGTCTACTCAGATAACGGCCAGCCGTTCTCATCCGAACTAATGAAACACGTTTCACTTTTGTTAGGCTACCAATGGAAGTTTCACTGTGTCCGACACCCCGAGGCAGCAGGTCTCGTGGAACGACATAATCAAACTCTGAAAATTAGATTGTCTAAAATATGTAGAGAGAAAGGTGTTGATTGGGTAGTAGCCTTACCAGTTGCACTCTTTTACATGAGAATGGTAGCGCACTCTCGAACAGGGCTATCCCCTTATGAGGTGATCTTTGGCAGACCACCAAATATGTGGGGGACGCCTATACCCCGTAAAATAACTGATGTTGACTGTAATATGCTGACAGATTACCTGGCTTCCTTGATGTCTGCACTACAATCTTGTCGTTCACAGGTAGCTGCAGCCTTTCCTGACAACACCGAGGTGAAACCCCATGACGTAGTTCCCGGGGACCTGGTGTTAGTGCGAAATTTTGACCGAAAGACTCAGCTGGATCCTAGGTGGAAATCGCCTCAACTCGTACTGCTCACCACGAGGACAGCCGTGAAGATCGAAGGTTGCAAAGGCTGGTTACATTCAAGTCATATCAAGAAATTTCATGGACTACCGTCAGATGTAAACGTCACACCTTGCGTGTCTTCACCTATTGACTCAAAGCTCCCTTTGGTTGAACAGAGTGATAAGGAACTATACAAATTAAAATTAAGGTCTAGTAAGTCGGACAATTTGATTGTTTAAGTCCTCTCCAAGGTGAATCGGTTGAATTTGTCTCTGACATGTATCCCCTAGACCTGAATAGAGAAAGAAACCGAAAGATGCAGTTGAAAAAACATGCGTACTGTAAATCACTGCGTAGTCATTGCACAGTGACGTTATTAATTTTGTTTTTCTTAAGTCTTATAATAATCGCTGCAAGTATATTGTTGCACATATATTATCCTATTTCTAAACATGTTTACAATGTTACTGCTGAACATTCTTTTAGTGAATTACCCCCGCATGAGTTGTCCTATAGATTTGCGCTGCGCAATAACACTTTTATTAGTATGTTACATCATTCTCATCAGACTAGTAATGCTACAAATTGTTGGATATGTGGCCGACTCCCTCCCTATCAGAACTATAAGGGAATTCTGCCTCTCTTTCCATATCCGTTTACACACAATGGCTCCTGTGGAGCATGGTTTAGTTTAATCAATTCCTTAGATTCAAACTCAGTAGTTTATCAAGACAATTGGGTATGGGGAAACCTGAACCTAGTTTTACTCAAAGTCTGCTACCCTGACAAGGAGGGTCATCCCAAAAGAACAGGAACTGATCTAGAAAATGAAGTATATGGATTAGGTAATTTTACGCTTAATCTCATGATCCTGAATGTTGAATCCGAAGCTGCACCAAGCTTGCCCGCCATGTCAGTATTTCCAGTTAAAGGTGAATTATGTGTAAGAAAGAATGGTTCAATACATATGGGCCATAGTAAATGCACCACTGTGATAGAATTTAATGATCAAGGCAAATCTACATTTAGAGCTTCTCGCCATTCCTACTTCGTATGTGGTCAGACTGCATATATACGTCTGCCTTTAGATTGGGATGGTACCTGTTACATCGCATTCCTCTTGCCACCTGTTTTTCTAGCCCCCCCTGATTATCACAGAAATACTCATTTAGTACACAGTAGAGAACGGAGAGATCTCCCAATTGTCGATTACACTGAGACGGCATGGGAAAAGTATACAGATTTTAATAAAGGTCTCTTTCCCTATATAGGTACAGTTACCAATAGTAAGCTGATACGTAGATTAACTAGGACTCTTGAAGCCGTAGTGAATGAAACTATTTCCGCCTTAGGCAACTTGACAGAGGAGCAGTCTGCGATGAGGATTGTTGTTCTTCAAAATCGTCTTGTCCTTGACGTCATCCTGGCCGATAGGGGCGGAGCTTGTAGGGTCATCGGATCAAGTTGCTGCGTATTCATCCCAGAAAATTCGCCATCTGTATATAAAGCTATAACTCGCCTTCATAAGATCGTAAACCAGATACACCAGAATCCAGGCACCTGGACTTGGTCCGGGTGGTTTTGGAGCGTGTTGTCAGCCTGGGGATGGAGGGTCCTATCCTTCCTAGGTATTGGCTTTCTCATACTATTCAGTTGCTGCTTATGCCTGCAATGTGGACCAGCGATTTGTGGTCTGTGTGCCACATCGTGTATTCCACATCAAGGTTTTCACTCAAGATCCCGAAAGAAGAAAGAAGAACAAATGATGCTATATGAACAGATCAATGGATTAATGAAGATTGATATCTCCTAAGGGCCAGTAGGGTACAAGGAGGGAATGTGGAAATATGGATTTTTCTGATCAGTTATGTCCCCTATCTTAGACCCCAACGTTTCCATGTATATGTTACAAGTACATGTATGTTCTCTTCAGTTCCAGTTATGAAGACGCAAACACATGTGCGTCCACCGTCAACATGTCCTCTTTCAGATCCGCCATAAATGGGCCGGATATTCGATTCCTAAGTACGAAAGGCCACCGACTTTATATGGCTCAGTTACTCCATTTTGCAGTTCAGGCGAGTAGGCCCTGAATGCTACCATCAAGCCTTTCCCTGCTTTCTACCTCTGACAGCTCCAGTCTGAGCTCGCATCTGTATCCATGAACTTTGTCCTACTCCCTGCGCGGCTAACGGTGCCTGACTCGGCCTGTCTGCCTGCCTGCCAAAAACTGTATTTCACCTTCAAGATTATCTGCTCCGCTCCTCATCCAATGCATTCCTGTCTAGGAGTTTAAGTAAACATTTCTTCCAGCTACTGAGCAAAAGGCCCGGCTTCTCTGTCTTCATGCAAGTAATTCATGGCCCTGTTACCATGGAAGATTTCTGCCCCTCGCATCTCATGTAGACACTTAGACGCTTGTACACGCACTCATAGTCAGTATAGAATAGATTTTGTTCGAGAGACCTTTCCTTGTGGATAACATAGTTCTTTAAACATAGGATGTTAGATATGATTTGGGATTAGGTTGACTTGACCCCTCAGACTTTTTGTCTCCACATATAGAGCTAAATGTCAAGTCCCCTTCACCCCCTAGTTGCACGTCAATCACACGTCATGCTGCTGCGCGCGCATTTCTGCCAAGTATTTCTGCTGACATTGCGAAATCCTTTCATGGAACCACCCATTGTGACATCATACCTAATGACGTTTTTTGTTACGCCCAGTTACGCCTATTTTAGTTACGCATGTATGGTTTTATCTCTGTTATCAATTGTTACGCCTCCTGCATCTGTTTCGCTGTAATGCCTTTTCTATAAAAATGATTACTTGTCAATAATGTATTGCTCTTCACTTCCTGAACCTCCGTGGTGATGGAATATGAAGTCCACAATTCGAATTGTTCTTGGAATAAAGCCCTTTCCGAACCTCTAATACCACGGATTCTGCCTCTTATTTTACTGAGCTATTTTTAATAACTTTCCGCATCAAATTAAGTACCGGTAATTAAATTATTTACCTACATGGTGGTATGAACGCATCCCTAACTTTGGACTATGATGATAGTGCTATAACAACACATCACTGACAGCAGTGTCCCACTCCCAGGAGGATGGATGCCCTTCCCCCACCGCATGACACACCACATGTGGGTGTGAGGACAAATAACACATGCATACCCACCCCTGTCAGATGCAGCACAATACACACCCTGATATCATGCCACAAGACTGTATAGTCATGTAACTGCCTACAAAACTAAGATAGCCAAAGGGAACACACAGTGTCACGCACATCCCCGGAGTGATAGGAATGTTCAGGTGCTGGTCCAGCCAACAAGATGTTGTCTGTCATGGAAGGAATAGGGTGGAATTCCCCTAGATACACTGCCCACAATTGTGAGTCAGGTGCCCAAATACCCTGCATAACAAGTACCATTTGTGTGGTAGGCCGTGATTACACACATGCATAGTGCTGAAAAGGGGGAATTTGTCCCTGAAGGCATTCCTACATACTCAAAACACAAGTACAGTGACTAGCAAGGATGGCACAGACGATTCAGCAGGAGACATCGGTGAGTAGGCATGGCCATTGTTGAAGGGATCCGTCACCAACAAAGGAAATATTAACACAGGTCAGCACAACAATAGTGCAACTGTTTGCAGGGAAGATGTCAGGTGCCACAGAGGAAGGAACACTCCTTGGGACAATGTCTCAAAACAAAATGAACACACACTACCAATGATTCTTTGTAGACACATTGTGATGGCACACAGATACCATGGTCCACCTCATGACCATCATACAAAAACATTTCTCAGAACCCTAACACATTACCAGAACACCAACTCCAGGAGCCTCATCACCAACATCAAGTACCTGAAATGTAATAGTGTTGAAAGTAAAACAAAATACTTTATTCAGCACAAAAACAAAAATTAAAAAAATTAGACTATTTACAAAGGCCAATGGCCAGTCCATATTTCAAGTCCAAGGGGGGACGTAGGGGACCCCGTCTACCCCTAGCTTGCCTGCACAAAGGAACCTCAAGGTTTGTCGACCGGGTGGGGCATCATCTGTGGCAGTACCAGGCACCGCAGGGACAGGAGGGGGAAGGGTAGGTGTGGTGGGTACAGGAGTGGACGTCTCCACCACAGGGGGTGGGGCAGCGCCGAAGGTGGAGGCGAGCTCGGCGCTGCACTCTGCTGCTAGGACATCCATCCTAACCCCTGCACCTGAGGATTCCCCAGGGTCAACGGAGGGTGTGGTGGGCGAGGAATGGGGTGCAGCGCTCTTGGGGGAGGGGGTGGACATGGTGGGGGACTCAACTCCCATGCCCGGGGACTACCTCGCCCGCTTGTGGGGTGGTGGCTCAGTGGGGGCGAGGTCCAGCTCACCCATAAAGAGCTGCTTGGGTGAGCGTTTGGCAGGGGAGCCAAGGGGAGTGGTTTTGGAGGGACAGGGTTGTGAGGACTGCGGACTGCGACTGTGGCAGCGTGTATGTCGTCTGTCCCCAGACCCTGTGCGTGACAGGAGGTGTGCGCTTTGCCTTACTTGGGGGTGTGCTGGCTGTGTCTGGTGGGGTGCGTGCCCATGACTGTCTGGGTGTGCATTGGGCAGGCATGGGAGAGGGAAGTGATTGAAAACAAAGCACAGGTGCACCACTCAATAAGCAACATTAGTCAAGAAACATATACGTAATACAAAATTGAATATATCCAAACAATTTTTTAAGAAGGATTCCAACATGAGTATTTTGTATTTCTTTATCTCTTTTATTATTTCATTTTTCTTTTTTCAGTGAAGACATGCGAAGTTTTAGCAAGTGAAACAGCCGACGCGTTTCGTCCCTTTGTGGGACTTCTTCAGGGCTGTTAAGTATAAACAATACAATATATAAATATATAAAAACATGACTTGCAACAGAAATGCAAGTATATAAAACATAACAATACGAAAATTAAAACACCGACAGAGGACAGAAGTAACAAATATATAAAGATTTCTTTCTTGCTTATATGTCTTGAGACTCGTTAGTTTGTATCACAAACAACAAAGGAGTCTCACAAAATCAAGACCACTGTGGGAACATGTATATGGAGAATCAGCAACACCATTTAATTCTAACAGTGGACTCTTTGAAAAGGTGCCAGCGTGTTCCATGAAAGTGGAAATGTCATTTGGTGTGCACTTCCTTGGGAGACATCTTTCATGCAGGCACATCGGTGTTCTTAACACAAATCATCAAATTACCACATTTAAAACATGAAGAACTGTTGACAAGTGCTGTGAGTGACAAGGTACAATTTTTTTAGAGTAACAACTTGAATTATGTCAGTTGTCACATGGCCATCCGTCACCTGATTACACAGTTGGCTACACATATGACCTACTGCCTGTCATCTGGAGTGGCACACATGTCCACACCCAGGACAATGCATAAGCTAATGGGCCTGCTATTGGGTTGTAAAAAAGCATAGCTGTACTGTGGAGACACCCTCGTGGCAAGCCAGAATGTACACACAGATGTCTGCACACAAAGTCCAAACTGCATTGCATCTGAACCACACACAGGTGCCAAAAATGTATGAGCAGGAATCATGTTTTTAAAAACTGACACAGGCTACAAAGCACGAACATTAAGCACTGGCCAGCATCACAGGGGCACTGCACAGTGATTCTTTGTACAGCCAATTCCCACACACAGGTCAGACCTGGCAAGGAAAAATCAGAGTTGCCCATGTAGGCCTCTCCCGCACAACCACCCGTACCTGAGTCAATGTGATTGATACAGATCAAGAAGTGACACCTCTTATTCAGGGTTACAATAACTGTGCTTGAAAATTTGCTTCATTTACACAACATCACCTCGTGGGGCTGGCAACACATATTTGTGACAAACAGCCATCAACAGATTGCTGTGAATAGCCACACAGGTACTGCCCAGTGTGAGTATGCACAAGCAAAATGGTGTATCCCTGTCCAGTGGACACATGTAGCACACATTTGAAAAATACAAACTAGGCCAGGGAAAAATGCCATAGAGGCAGACCTATGCTGAACCCACAGAGAATGTGCACAGTGTGGGATGACACACATGATTAGGAGACCAGGGTGTCTCAGGGGACTGTAGTGGGCACACTGCTCCGTGTTCCTGGGATGAGCTGACTATACTATGATCAACCGTCATGGCACTATGCATATCTCCCACTCATGCACATCATGTCTGAGGCCACAACATTGGTCATGCACGGTGCAAGGGTGTTAGGTTGAAACCTCACATTCCTATGTTGAGAATAATCATCAGTGCCAACAAATATGGACCCCCAACATAGTGAACAGGTCATGGCACAGGCAAGGTACCAACACAAGTCACAGACCACCCTCCCACATGATGCAGAAAGCAATGTGCACTTAGATTTTCTGTCACCGTAGATGACCATGTGCAAATGTGATTACACACAGACCAGGGGACACATGTCAAGGAGGGGAAGGGATGAAAAAGAGCACCAGGTGACATTGGGGAACAGAAAATGCACTGCACATATAAACTCTGGGAGTGTATCCAGGCTACAGAGCACTTCCAAAAGCTGGTGACACATAACACAACAAACAGCCATGTACCTACCCCCTCCTTGCTGCAGTCTCTCCTGTAACTGCCTATTGAGGTCAGGGAAGACCACCGCCAGGACACGGCTCATGTGGGGGGGTCAGGCATCGGCGCCCGCCGTGGGGGTGAGGAGGGTCGAGCCCCAGCTGGACCCGGGCGATCCGCCGGGTCCAGCACCGGATGTCCTGCCACCTTTTGCGGACCTGTGGCAGCTGCCGACTACGCTCCCCCGCAGATCTCATGGCACTGATGATGTCCCATCAGATCTCTCCCTTCTCGTAGGCAGTTACCTGTCAGGATGACAAAGTGACACAACATCAATACACCTGCTCCATGTCCCAGAGACACACATTTGAACATCTTTGAAATGTTGAACAGGGCATAGGATGCAGACATGAATTGCATCATTCACAGTAAGAAATTGGCCTGTGTGCAAGCCCCAATGCACTACATGGCATTGAAAGTCAACAGGTGGCATGAGGGGTGCGACACACTCACTGATCATGCCACACACTGTGCAGCACATGCAACAGCAGGCTGATGGCCAGCACGTGCCAAGCAGTCACATGTCCCACTCCACTGACGCACCCTCAGCAGACTAGACAGACACACCCAGGCACAGATCACTCGCCTGTCATTGACAACAGCGGATACAACCCTCACTCTGCACATGTGCCACTTGCCAGTGGGGTGTCACAGGTGTCGTGCTACCTTTGCAAGTCCGACACACAGCACGGCTTACTTGTCACATCAGATGGGTAGATCTGTTGCCTCCTCCATGCAGCTGTGGTGCAACACTTCACATAGACACTCACCCACATGACAAGGAACATTCACACACATCAATGTCCATGAGGTCGTACAGATCATTTGGACACTCTCACCACAGGTCCACTCAACTCATACACATCTGTGGGTACAGTCACCTGTCACACCGGGGGGACCACTGAATCACCTCAGGACAATAGGAAAAAAAGCCACCAAGGATTTGCCAGGCTGAATGTGTCATGCACTATGACGTGAATGTCACAGTAAGCACAATGCAAGTGAGAAGTGCACACAGGAACTACATCATGCTCTGCATGAGAGACATCATCATGTCCCCCCGGGACCCACTCTAAACAACATTGCATGTCTGTCCCCACCTGGACACAATATTGACAGTCACACAACAGGTACATAGGCAAAGGTAGTGGAGTCAGCACTCACCTGCTCCCCTGGTCTCCCATACAGCTTGGTGTACTGTGGGAGGAGGCAGGCCAGCAACGCCTCATTCTCCTCCATGGTGAATGGCTGGGCCCTCTCAACAGTACGTGACAGGGTCCAGAGGAAGCAGAGACAGCAGCAGTGTGGTCGACTCGAAAGTTGTGCAGGCAAGTGCCCTCTCATGGGTTCTGGCTGCCTTATATCTGTCTTGCTGAGGGGCATTCATTTTGAGGAGTACATAGGGATTGGTCAGACTCATTAGCATCATACGTTTACTCCAATCCCTTTAAACATACACCAATGACACGCATTCGCATCGTTCAAATTTTGAGCATCATGTCAAGTCAACAACCACTTTGCAACATTGTATTTTGTGGCCAACTGACTGTTCCAGGACACCTGATGGACACATTTCAACTGAAAACTCTGTATCCATGACAACCAGCATGCATTTAGGGCCTAAAACTTGTCCCTTATGTGTCCCCTATGTAATTTTGAAATCCACACACAGGTACGGTGCGTTTCACACGTACCCCTACGTCACCAGTACAATGGTGAAACCTAGCGTACACACGCAATGATTGCGGGTGTATGGTGCGTTTCACACGTACCCCTACGGCACCAGTACAATGGTGAAACGTAGCGTACACACACAATGATTGGGGGTGTACAGTGCGTTTCCAACGTACCCCTACGGCACTAGTTGTACAGTGCGTTTCACACGTACGGGTACGCACTAGTTGTACAGTGCGTTTCACACGTACATGTACGCACTAGTTGTATGGTGCGTTTCACAGGTACCCCTACGGCACTAGTTGTACGGTGCGTTTCACACGTACAGGTACGCACTAGTTGTACAGTGCGTTTCACACGTACCCCTATGGCACTAGTTGTACAGTGCGTTTCACACATACCCCTACGGCACTAGTTGTACGGTGCGTTTCACACGCTTACAATGGTAATACAGGCGTACACATGACAGGAATGGAGGGCTACGAGTCATTGCACATTTCATGTGCAGGCCCTAGGTGTGGCAGCCAGTGATATTGCACAGGTCATCTCATCTAGTTGCACAATTGATGTGTGATGACCTGTGGACACATGTCATGTGTGATGGGGCACTATGTGGCACACATCACCTTGACACTTGCCACATGTGTGTCTGTAGTCCAACTGTGTCATGCACAGCAGCAGTGGGATGGCACAGTCATCAACACCCGCACCTGTCTCCTGATGCCAGGGACAGGGACACTCTATCAACTGACATGTCACGATCAGCATGCCCCTTTGTGACTATGTCAGGTGTGTGTCATGTGTTCCCATGAGCTTGATGTCAGTGTTCCGTCAACTGCATCTGCTGTTGGTGCATCCAACATGGGTCTGTGTGGAGATGGCCATGGCACACCTCCACGCACACCATACCACATGTGGATTCCCACGGCTGTAGGGTCTGTGTGCATCGGACATCATATTTTCCCAGGCATACATGTCTGCCTTGTCTCAATGGCTGTGTTTTTATGTTGTCATGTGTACCCCTTCATCGCAATGTGTTTGATATGTACATTTGACATTCCATGTGACCTGTGCGTGTGCCTTGCAGTCAGCTGTCTGGATGAGATGACATCCTTCCAATGCAGCTATGTGGATGTGTGTCACTCCGGTGATATCTCTTGCTGTTCACTCAGACTGGCCCCCAGCTCATTTCAGGGCATGTCATGTAGACTTGAGAATCAACAGGTATATCTGGCTTTTCGTAGGAGTGCCAGCAAGCTGGTATATGTGTCCTGGATGTATTGCACACACCCGACTCCATAGTTACCTGATGTGTAGTAGCAGTTTAGCATGTGCTATGTTCACTGACATTGATGTTGGCCGACTCTCAAACTTCATTCTTCCAAACAATGTCTTGCAGGCCACCGCCTGTCCCAAGACCAATGTAGACTTGGCTGCCATGAGGGAACGTGCCTGCATCCGCCGTTACAGATTCACCCGGCAGTTGTTTGAGGACTTGACAGACAAGCTGGCACCACAACTCCAACTGCGACACAGGTATCCTACTGCGCTGACCCCCAAGATGAAGGTGATGGCAGCCCTACATTTTTTTGCCACAGGTACATTTCAATTGACCATAGCTGATGTTGGTGGGATGTCACAGACAATGTTCAGCCGTGTCCTGCCTGATGTTTTGGCAGCCATGTTGGAGCACCTTGATGAATTCATCAAATTTCCTACTCCTGAGGAGTTGACAGATGTCAAGGGTGATTTCTATGCCCTGGGAGGGATGCCCCATGTCATTGGGTCCATTGATGGGAAACATGTGGCTTTGGTACCACCACAGGCACAGGAGCAAGCCTATTGCAATAGAAAACATTACCACTCGATAAATGCCCTTGTGGTGTGTCTTGCTAACATGCTGATTTCCCATGTCTGTGCACGTTTTCCAGGATCAGCACACGATGCCTACATCAAGAGGCGTAGCAGGGTGCCACAAATGATGCTGCGGCTGCACAACGAACGAGCATGTCTTGTTGGTGGGTATACTCTGTTTGTCCTGTGTTTTGCGGTATCTTTGTCTCTTAAGGCATCTCCTGACCCACTTATTTACATGATGTTTCCATGTAGGGGACTCTGGATATCCCAACATGCCATGGCTGCTGACACCTCTCCGCAACCCAAGAACAGCTGCAGATCACCGGTATAACAATGCACACTGGCAGACCAGGCGAGTGATTGAGAGGACGTTTGGACTCCTGAAGAGACGATTCCGGGGCCTTGACAAAACAGGCGGGTCCCTCCCATATGCACCAGAGAAGGTGTGCCAAAACTTCCTCGTGTGCTGCATGCTGCACAACATGGCAGTTCAGAACGCAGTGCCACTCATCCTGGATCCGGATGAGCAGGAACATCCACCCGTGGAGGATCAAGCGCTTGGTCATGGGGCTAGTGATGAGGAGGAGGAGGATGATATCCGGAGTCAGCTCATACGCAACTTCTTCTCATAATGGTGAGTCACTGGGTATGAGTGTGCAAGCTTGTAGCATTGAGTGGCATGTGTTGCAATGTGTGTGTCCAGCTGACTGAATGCAAAGTGACTTTGATGTGTGTTCTAATGTGTCACTCGAGTGATGATTAACCCTGGGCGTAGTTCGCGAAGTAGCACTTCGCGAAGCTAGGCAAAGTGCACTTCGCACTACGCGAGCTACGCGTAGCAGTTTGCGAACTGCGTAGTACCTTGTTCGCACTGTGCCAGATGTTGTTTTCAATGATTGCACAGTGCGGACAAGCAACCGGCACTGTGCAATCTTTGAAAATGGCATCTTGCACAGTGCGAGCTGTAGTTTTCTGCTGCTCAAGTAGATTTTTACTCGAGCAGCAGCTTTCTCAACGCGAACTGGTAGTTTCTCATCGCGAGCGGTCGCGAGCATACGCGACCACTCGCAATGAGAAACCTGACCTCCTCGCGTTGGGAATCTCGCCGGGAGGTTTATTTTCCATGCTCGCGATCGCCAACTTGATGTTGCTGATCACGAACAAGGAAAAAGTCTCGCCGGGATGTCATTTTGCTTGCTCGCGGTCGCCAACTTGACGTTAAGGACCGCGAGCAAGCAAAAAATGACCGCAGCACTACGCAACACTACGCTACGCGTGTTCGCACTGTGCTACGTGCAGTTCGCGTAGTGCGAAGTAGCGCGAACTTCGCAAACTACGTGAGCGTAGCGTAGTGCTTTGCCCAGGCTTAGTGATGATGTCATGCCACACAGTTTTGCGGAGAGACTGTCTTTGTAATTTGCATGTGTCCAACATTGTTCATGTTTCGTAAATGACCATGTGTGCGGCGAGAATTGTTTTAAGTGACTTCTTGTGTGTCTGTCATTCCCAGGTTTTTGCGCCTGTTGTCTGCTCATGTCATCGTTGTCCTCCTGCTATTCCTCATGAGGATTGCAACGTGTGCTGAATCAGCGTTACATGCACGGACATGTGGAAATGTCAGTTTGGGTAAGGATTGCAGCAAGGCTTTTTGGTGGTGGTAACAGTTGGGAATGTGTGGGGACTGCTTCTGTGCATGTTGTGGTACCATGCATACATGTCTTCTCACCATGGAGAATATCACATGTAGCATCACTCCCATGACATGATAGTCACCCTTCTTGTCAGTCATCTGTAGTGGAGTGTGGAGTCTGATGAAGGCATCAATGTGTGTAAACCTTGCCTCTGAAACATTGCGGATGCTATGGGTGGACATAGTGTGGGACATCACAACAACAGTCTCTATGGGGAATTGCAGCATCTCCGTGTGCAGCAGGATGTGTTTGGCTCATCCCCTTAACTTGTGTGCCAGTTCATTGGTATTTACAACATCCGTGTTGTGAAGGGGGGGGGGTCCAGCGTATGTCCAACATGTTATGTCAACTGACTTGTGAGTCTGTTCATATGGCTGCATTTCCCTTTGTGTGCGTTTGTGGAATAAAGGTGTTCAGCACAATCCAAAGTGCCTCATCTCTGTCACTGCAGATCTCTTGCCAGTTTGCATGCGCCATCTATGGCATAATTGTCAACGATTGAGCATATGTGTGTATGTGTACTTCGGCAACATGCATGCAGTTCTTCATGGCTAATAATATCTATTGTGCATGAAGTACCTGGTTGTGTATGAATTTGTGCAGGTTGCTCCCCACAACGGGCCGTGAACGCCTGCTGATGGTGTGTCTCCTGTGCGCAGCTCCACATTTTGTTGCCTGATCCTGTGGCCGTCATTTTTGGTGATTGTTCATACATTTTCTCTGAGTGACCCATGAGTAACCTGACACTCCTTCCTTTACATACACCTGTTGCACTGTGCCTTTCTGACCTCCTTGTCTTTGTGTGCTACTTTTTGCCTAGTTTCTCACCCCTTCCGCCTGCTGGTGCCTCACCTGCGGCACCGCCCCACCGAGTGCCCTGATTCTGCAACCCACATGCCTCCAAAATGCTCCTTCCTTCCCCCTCCACCCATTCTAAATGCAGCCAGAAGCTTGTCTGTGCCACTGTTACGCCAACGCCGTGCCAAAGGCAGGACCGTCTGCAACGTGCACAGTGCACGACCCTCTGGTCTGTGCATGACCCACGTCACACAACAGGCTCATGCTGCAGCCACCCTCCAAGCAATGTCCTCCAGACAATCAACCGGGTGCTATCAGGCAACCCCTAAGCGCACTAACGACACCTTTGCATGCTGAGTGGGCAACTCCAACTGCCTACACAGCGCTGCCCCGCCTACCAGACCCTGTCAGAACAACCAGGTCATGTGCCTCCTACTCCACACCCGCTCCGTCAACCAGCACGCCATTGGACCTCCACAACACAACAGCCCCACACATCACCTTCATGACAGTAACCTGGACAAAAGCATCCTCAGCACATGACTTCTTCATTGCCATCTCAGACGGATACAAGATCACCCGCAGGGACGGCAACACCAATCCTGGAGGATGAATTGCTATTTATTCACAAGTACATCCTCAGAGTCACAAAGCCGGTTTTGCACCAACCCCCTGGCAACCCTCAGAGTAACACTCATCTACAGATCTCCAGGCCTACATCCACAATTCCGTTAAGCCATCAACACGTACATCTGCACGCACGCCCTCACCTCCACAGGCTACATGTGGCTGGGGGCCAGTAACTTCTTGCTGGAGGAGAACCACACCACCATCCATCATTGGTCCATCAACATTTGCATCCACGTCTCCGACAAGCAACACACTGCCCCACACCCCGCTACCGATCCCCCAAAGATGCTTGATGTAAGTCACCACAGACAAGCTGTGTGGGACACTCGAACCAACACCACCGCCACACCCTGCAACCTCACACACTGGATCAGCAACTGATCCAACAATCTTGACACATTGACGGACTTTCCTGTGAGGCACAACAACAGTTAAGCCACCTGGGACAAGGCAGACCTACTGGACTCATACAGATCTAGCCGGACTCTTGTGCAAACCTTGCAACACAAAGAACCATCATTTACCTTACAGCCCTGGACAATGCCACTCACAGCCATCACCATATCATCAGCAAGGACAAGTGGAGATCCTTCAGATAGGGCCCAGGCACCAAAACACACGACATCAAGGAGCTCATCAGCATTGTGAGTGAACTGACAGAAGATCTCCATCCAAAAGACACCCCACCCTTGCAAGGCCGATCCCATCCCTTGCAACTTTCTACCACTGCAAGCTCATGGCCATACACGACAGCCTTGGCACACAGAGGCAGACAGCACTATTATCCGCAGGACAAACCCCCCTCAGGTTCTGGATTTCCTTCAGCAGCAAATACACCACCTGGCTCATGTGCACCATCCACTCAGGCTCTCCATCAGGCCCCACACAACATCTCAACCACATCATTCCCCATCCTTGAAGCCCACGTCCAGCGCGTCATGAATGTCTCCTTTGAGTTTGCCACATTCCATGGGAGCTGGAGGCATGCAGAGACCCAGGCCCTTCTTAAACAACGGACAGCAGTACCGCAGGATCTCCTGGAACATCACCCTGCTTCCCTACCCAGCAAAGGTCATCAGGAAGACACTCAACGAGCAACTGACAAACTTCCTCCACGCAAACAGCTCCAGGCAACCGGCACCAGACCATCTTCCACAGTAATCACACCACTGCAACCGTCATCATTGCCACCACCAATGACAACTTTGCCCTGCTCAACAATAGTGAGACCACCCCCCTTGACCTCTCAACGGCATTCTACACCATGTACTACCACGCTGTCAGCTCACACATCTCCAACCCTGGTATCCAGAGGAGGGCCCAGGATTAAATCAACAAGTAGCTCACCAGCAAGGCCCAGGGAGTCGGCCTCCACCCTCCAGCATGTAGTACACTGGGGTCATCTGGCCCATGCCCCAGGGCTCATCTCTCAGCGTGACGATCTTCAATGTCTCCATGACCCCCTTCTCCACCATCACATGCGCACACGACCTCATCATCATCTCGTATGCCATTGACACCCAGCTGATACTCAACCTCACCAAAGACCCAGCCATTGCCAGATCCAACCTTCAAGAAGGCATGAGATCCGTTGACGAATGGCTGAACATCAGCCACCTGAGGCTGGACTTGGACAGGACTGAGGTCATCCTCTGAGGATTGTCCCCTTACGTCTGGGTCAACTCCTTGTGTCCCACCGGCCTGGGCACCGCACCAGCACCCAGTGGTCACGCACGCAAGCTGGTGTTCATCATGGATTCATCGCTCACAATTACCATGCAACTCACCACCATCTGTACCTCATGTTGCAACACCCTCCGCATGCTGCAAATGATCCACAGATAGATCCACTCCAAGGCAAGACAGACCGTCCCCAAGCTCCCCAACACCAGCCGGGTCAACTACAGCACCACCCTCTACGGAGGAACAACAGCAAAACTGCAGGAGAACTTGTCCACATCCAGGGTGCATCCGCACACCTCATCTTCAACATCCCCCGCCCCAGCCACATCACCGTCCACCTGAGATAGCTACAATGGCTCACTGTCTGCTGCAGGATCACCTTCAGACTCCTCAACCACACTCAGGAGGCAGTCCACAACCCCAGACCCAAAACCGACCTTGGACGTCTGTCATCCAACACCCCGTTGGCCTAACTCTGTGCAGCCCATCTTGCCTTGGCCACCATTCATCACATCCACAGAAAAAACTGCATGTAGGATATAGTTCTCCCACCTCGCCAAACAGACCTGGGACTCCCTCCCCGGGCACCTCAACATGACCCATGACCTCTACACCTTCATGATACTCTTCCAAATTGGTCTGTCTGAGCAGTATTGCAAGCACCCCCTCAGCAGCTTGAGGCCATCACCGGTGAGTATTGGGCTCCATGTCTGTATTTGATGATACATTGTGACCCATGTGTGTGCTCGACCGGACTCAGATCCCAGTGTATGGATGGCTGGAGTTAGTTCCGCACTCAGGCATACTTTGACATATCCCCACACGTATGTTGTGGACTCATGCTAAATGACTGCAACATAAAATTACAGTTATTAATTATTTTATTATAGGTCTGGGGCGTGATTTGTGCACAGAAAAAGGTGCAATACAGGGACCATAGAATTCAAAGTTCACAGGGGGAGATGTGATCCTTGGCATTTGAAGTCATCAGAGTCCAGGCCACAGTGTTTGGCATTATTGGTCAGACTGTGACCAGCAAGTCCATGTGGCAGATGATGTCAGTCAATGAGGTGATTCTGTCGCACATGAAGGCCAGGTGCCAGGCCAGGTGACCTGAGAGATGTGGATGGGCCGCTGCCTCTCACGTTCTTTTCCGTGAACGACCCACCTTCCTCGTGGGACCCTCAGATGCAGGCCTTGACGATGCTTGGGACGCTCCGTCAGACGAATCCTCCTCCTCCTTTCTCCATGTGGCTGATGCTGGTCTTCGCCTGGTAGCACAGGGAGGGTTGCCCATGTTGTCGGCAATCCGACGGAGTGAATGGCTTATGTCCCTTTGCACTGCCAGGAGCTCAACCAGTCTTGCCTCCATCCGTCCTTGGTGTTCTTGTTGACTGGCGTGTTGCTCGGCCTGCTGGTTCTTCATCTCTGTGAGGGTCACCACTACCTGGCTGAACTCCCTGGTGTCATGCCGGTATGCGTCCATGATGTTGTCTATGTGTGACATACCGGTCCCTTCAGCTGGCTGGTCAGGTTCTCACTTCCGCCTGCCTACACTCCCACCACCCCTGCCCACACAAGCCTGGCCTGCCGTTGTGGGCACATCGGGTCTACGGGACCCCTGAGGGATGGCAGTGGCAGTGTTGTCTGCCTCCTCCTGGGTGCCCGGCGCACCTTGTCCCTCCTGGTCAGACTGGCTCAGTTGTTCACTGCGGGCAGGGCTCCTCGGTGTCTCCTGGGATGTGGCAGGAATGGGGGTGGTGGTTGGCACAGATGTTCCTGAACCAGGTGCTGCAGGGGCTTGGACAGCAGAGGGCCCAGGTCGGTCGGGGTCATCCGCGGAGTGTTAAGAGGCGCCACTGCCGGTGGGATCAGGTTCCTCCCGAGCCTGGGACTGTGATTCTTCACCCCCATTGTTGGGGGGAGATTCATCACGTTGCCCTGTGTGTGAGAGACAGACAATGTTAATGCTGTTTCATTCAACATCCATGTTTCATACATATTCAAGTTGGCACTGTTCCTCCAGGTAGTTGTATGTGCCTAGCATTCTCCTCAATGTTCACTTGTGGATGGGTATGTTGCGGGGGACAGATTGATATGTTCTCCTGAGTCTTTGACATGTAGATTTTTGCCTTGGATGCTTCTTCGGCTATGTATTGGTCTTGTTGTGTTGCATGTTCATTGTGACAGTGGGTAAATCCATTGCCTGTCCTGGGGGTGTCTGCTTGTGTAAGGGGTGTGTGTGACAGGGCCTGCTGGTGGGTGTAGTGTGATTTTGCACTGGGGCTCCCAGGTGATGTATCTGTCCCCCCATGGAGCATGCTGCCATGACAGTGAGTGTGAGTTCCTGTCCTAGATATCTGACCTTGTTGTCTTGGTGTTTGTGTTTGCACTGGTCACAGGAGGGCCTTGTGCTGCCTACACCCAGGCCAAGTGTCAGCTATCTTGTCAGTACTTTCCCAATCCCTCTGCATTGCGCATGGTGCATGGGTATGTACCTGGGCCATATGGGATGAGGGCAATTGTGTCTGATTTGGAGTTCAACTATGCGTTTTGTGACACCCACCCTCCCAGCATACCGGACATCCATTCTTGGGTTAGTGCTTCGTGTAGCATGGGACATAGCATGGCCTTGCTTTCTCAATGGGGCATACACATGTTAGTGGCATTAGCATTGTTTTTAACTGTGGTTCTGGCCGGTGAGGGCTGGAACTCCTTGAAGTCCATGTACTCCCACCGGCGGAAGCAGGGCCATCACCTTCTCCTCCCAGGGATGGAAATGTACTGGTCTGCGGGGCCCACCACCTCCAGTGATGTTGCTCTGGGCGTAGTCGTCATTCATTTTTCGCTTGACCGCCCTCCGTAGATCGTACCACCTGACTTGGCATTCAGTCCTGGTCCTTCTGATGGGTGCAACAGCATTCACCCTATCGACGATCCTCTGCCACAGGTGTGATTTTTCGGCTATGCTGGTATGTCTGACCAATGTTCCAAACAGCTGTGGCTCGACTCTGATGACTTCATTGACAAGGATCTCCAGCTCCTCCCTTGTGAACTTTGGATTCTTGTCTGTGGGCATGGTGTGGGGTGAGGGTGTGGATGGTTGTGGGTGTGTGGGTCTGAATGTGAAGGTGTGGGTCTGAATGTGAAGAGGGGGTATGTGTGAAGGAGGTTGTGTGAAGGTGTATATGTTATGGTGGATGGGTGCAGTTGTTGGTGTGTGCTGTCTAGCTGCAGTGAGTCTGTTGCAAAGGCTTATGGTTTGTGTGTGTGGGCCCTTTTTATTGGTCCATTTGTGGGTGGGCCTCAGTTTGAATTTTTGGTGGGTGTGTTATAAGGGGTGGTTGTGAGTTTGCCCCTCTGTTTGCCTGTTTGGATGTGGCCAGGTCAGTCTTTTCCATTTTTTGTGCACTGTAGACGTGTTTTGTGGTTTTGTGCGAGTCGAATAGACCCTCCTTGTGCTGTTTTACAGTGTCCGTGGTTCAGTACGGTACAGGGGTACGAGTCGTACAGGCACACACCCCCATGCGTTGTCTATGTATGGTGCGTACACCGACATTGCTTTATGTACGGTGCGTACACCGACATTGCGTATGTACGGTGCGTACAACAACATTGGTGCGTACAACAACATTGCGTATGTACGGTGCATACACTGATATTGCGTATGTACGGTGCGTACACTGACATTGCGCATGTACGGTGCGTACAACAACATTGGTGCGTACAACATTGCGTATGTACGGTGTGTACAACAACATTGGTGCGTACAACAACATTGTGTATGTACGGTGCGTACACCGACATTGCGTATGTACAGTGCGTACACCGACATTGTGTATGTACGGTGCGTACACCGACATTGCTTATGTACAGCGCGTACACTGACATTGCGTATGTACGGTGCTTACACCGAAATTGCGCATGTATGGTGCGTTCACCGCCATTGCGTATGTACAGTGCGTACACCAACATTGCTATGTACGGTGCGTACACCGACATTGTGTATGTACGGTGCGTACAACAACATTGGTGCGTACAACAACATTGGTGCGTACACCGACATTGCATATGTACGGTGCGTACAATAACATTGGTGCGTACAACAACATTGCGTATGTACGGTGCGTACACCGACATTACGTATGTACAAGTCATTCCCCGTTTACGGGACGTTTTCCATACAATTCGGAAATCGGAAAGCCGGTCCGGATCGTACTTGTACGATCGGACTGTATTTTTAGGCTTCGTACGGAAAATTGTCCGGGTCCGTCTCGTACAACTTTTCCCGATCTGATTCGTACGGATAGGGCAGATCCGTATGTATTTTTCCCATACGAATCATACTTCATGGGTCAGACGGGACTTGTACAATTCGTATGGAAAAAATTACAGATACAGGTCATACAGAAACAAAAAATACAGGATCGGAATCGACCCCTAAATGTTGATATTTATCTATAGCGCCTAGATTTGGAGTTATTGGCGCACTATAAATCCATTAATATAGCACCCATAAGCGGTTCACTAAAAGTGCGCACAAATGCAGCGAACAGTACATCATATATGCCATGTTAGATTTTATCACACACTTTTGTTATAGCATTTATCTGCAGATTATCAAAAGTCCAGCGTTTAGAGGATGGATGTGTGTTATAATAAAACTACCAGGATAATATAAAATGATCACAACCATATAAAAAATATATATGAGATGATTGTAGCTAATAAGGGTTAATAGATCCTTTCTTGCTCCCACAGGTTGGTATGAACTCTGGCGGATATCACCCCATGGCTGTGTCCCCACGAACCCGAAGAATCTCAACCCGCAGACCATCCGCTCATGGGGCTATTTTAGGATGTCGTAAATCAAAGATGGCTGGAGGTTAGGGAGGCAACAGAGGTCCCAGGGCAATGGCGATCTGAGGGTGCCCACAACCCTAAAAGGAAAACTTATAGACTGGGGGGAGGGGGTTTAGGTATTTTAAAATTCATCAGATAAACACATGATTCTTTATCTTTTCCGGGCGGCGTTCCAAACTAAAACATTGATGTTAACAATTTTTTCAGTTAATTAAAAACGCAGTATCGCAGTTTAAAAAATCTATTGATACAGCAGAGACTAAAATAAATAACACTTTATACATGTAAGATATTCAAGACATTCAATTCCGTCATTAAGCAACTAGAGCTCGAATCCAAAGGAAAGGAAATCCCACTTATTGTACCCGTGCTCTATTAAGGTACTGCCACCCAGCAGGAAGTTTGGCGCTTGCTGGCCCCGCAAATTGAAACTATGATCCCAAAATTGTGCTTAAAATACAACATATTTTAGCCTGTTTTGGGGGTAAAACAACGAATAGTGTAAGTTTATTGTCAATATGGCTTTAGATCAGCTTACCTGCTGGGTCCTAGGAAACGGGTTCTTGGCTCAGGCGGCCAGGAGCTGTAGCATCGCCATTCACTCTGTTATATATTAAAGTGCAGTGCTGAGCTGGAGGGGGGCATTCTCCCATCCCCCACTGCCGGGACTCTACAATTGCAACCCGATTGTAAACAATGTGCAGAGATCCTTGCAGCTGAACTCTTTAACCGCAGAGTCCCCATGGCAGATGAACTAAGGACGTATTACAATGTTGCATCTCTGCACTCACAACCAAATATAATAGGCAATGTATTTTTTTTTCTTTGCAGCAAAGCCATGATTTATTAATGAGAATTCACAGTCGCGGCAAACACCACCCAAATGAAGCAGTTTCGGGTGGAGCTATAAAGCACACACTTTGCAGCACTCTACGCTACACTCACAGTAAAGTCTAACTGTCTGGGGAAGCCTTTCTGAACATAGAGTTACTCTGAGGCACGCCTTCCTCACACGGACTGTAGGGGAGGGGCACAGACTGTGTTAGAACAATTGTGCAATTTATCGCAAAAATTGATAAAAATCGCTGATGGGACAACAGCACCGGCGGCTGAGGAAGTATGCGCTGTGTGTACAGTGTGGCTGGGAGCAAGGCACGAATGGGGGGGCGAGCGAGAAGGCATCGGACTGCGGGAAGAAAGTGGTCTGTGCAGTAAAGGGGCCAGTAACCATGGAAGGACACACATGACGACATGGCCTTCATAAGGAGGGACTAACAGGCCTACAAACAATCAGAAGGCAGCATTTAAGACACAAGCCAATGAAAATGATGGGTGGAGAATGGGTGGAGCTTCCACAAAGCTTCCATGCTACACTGAAATACTGCATGTTTCGCAAAGTGTGCAGCGCATGCACTGCAACGCTAGGCGAGACCTAAAAATTTGTGACACGGTCAAAATCTTTTAAAATATTTTTTCACATATGTAACATTTTTTAAAAAATTGTTTATACTTACAAAAAAATGTTTTCTAACCAAAAAAGATATGTTTAATAAATAAATTGACACTGTTGTGGTACTAGTTTTTCTTGCCCGCACCTGAATATTTACTGCTTTGCTGAGGCTTTGTTTCTCAATTGCTGTTTCCTTGTTATTGGCAAATTTATCTTGTTTACAGGAGCCCCGTTACTTTAAAAAGCTACTGGCTGGAAAGCCCATTGGCAGATTAGGTCACACAGTGAATTAAATCAATATTTCAAATGTATTAAAAAAATGGAGAAAATGTAGTGAACTGTGCAAAATGTTTCCCTTATAAAAGAAGAAAAATTAGTTGGCAAAGAAACAACTCAGCCCCAGCTGAAACTGCAGGCCACCAACCACAATAACGACATTTTAAAAATCAATTAAAATTATAAATAAATCCTGGTGTATGCCCCCAATCAAACAACACCAGTTTTTTCAACTTACTTGTAAAATCTCAAATACAAAGTATTTAAATCCAACGGTATATGCAGCTGACCCAAAGAGTGACCTTTCCAGCTCCAAATACAAATTAAAAGAAACCAGGAGATGGATTAAGCATTGTGAGGAGCCAGATGGACAGGTACAGGAAGTTGGAGACTCTAGGGAACGTCCTTCCTGTTGGACAAAATAGTAAGTAAAAGAAAAAAAGTACTCCTTGCACATCAAATAAAGGTCATTTGAGGAGGGTTTTGACTCCAAACAGTAATTTCGGGAAGACTCTGATGCTTCTCGAGGACAGAATCTTTCCCAGATTGCAACTGCGGTAGATCCTGTGAATTCAGGATCTTATACGTCAAAAAACATCCACTGGAAGTCGCTGGCACACCGAATGACGTGTTGCAAATCACAAAATCTAGTGGATGCATGCGGTCAACTAACAAATCTTGTGGCGCTCCAGAATAGCTCTGAAATCTGGTGGGCAATTGCGAGCGCCTGGCAATTCACTCCCATGCACACAAAATGACATTTTGAGCACAATAACCCAAAAAACTCAGCTCCGTTGCGGAGTTTGTAGGTGACTCTGTATTTTCCGCAGAATGCGGAGCTGCCGAACTCAGCAAACTCGGCAAGTGGAGCGGGGTTTTACACCCAGGCCTACTCAAGTGGGTAATGCAAATGAGGGGTTTGAATCCACAATTGTTGAGGTGATCCATCTACCAGCAGGGAATGCACTTTACAGTGGAACATAGACCTCGGTCAGACCACGCCATTGCTGATGGTCTAAGTAGGTTCTTCCACATTAATGATAAGAACTCCAAAAAGGTTCTTGTCACACTACATGAAGAAATAACCACAGGCAAGTGCTACAGGTGTGTTGAGTCAGGCTGCTTGGCACTGTTCATATCACTCTGCATAAAGATATAACCACAGGAGAGTGCTGCAAGCATTGTTGAGTCAGGCTGCTTGGCACTGTTCATCTGACACTACATGAAGAAATAACCACAGGAGAGGGCTACAAGCATTGTTGAGTCTGGCTGCTTGGCACTGTCCATCTCACACCACATGAAAAAATAACCACAGGCAAGTGCTACAGGTGTGTTGAGTCAGGCTGCTTGGCACTGTTCATCTCACACCACGTGAAGAAATAACCACAGGAGAGGGCTACAAGCATTGTTGAGTCAGGCTGCTTGACACTGTTCATCTCACACTTCATGAAGAAATAACCACAGGTGAGTGCCACAAGCATTGTTGAGTCAGACTGCTTGGCACTGTCCATCTCACACCACATGAAAAAATAACCACAGGCAAGTGCTACAGGTGTGTTGAGTCAGGCTGCTTGGCACTGTCCATCTCACAACACATAAAGAAATAACCACAGAAGAGGGCTACAAGCATTACTGAGTCAGGCTGCGTGGCGCTGTCCATCTCACACTAGATGAAGAAATAACCACAGGAGAGTGCTAGAAGCATTGTTGAGTCAGGCTGCGTGACACTGTTCATCTCACACTTCATGAAGAAATAACCACAGGTGAGTGCCACAAGCATTGTTGAGTCAGGCTGCTTGGCACTGTTCATCTCACACTAGATGAAGAAATAACCACAGGAGAGTGCTAGAAGCATTGTTGAGTCAGGCTGCGTGACACTGTTCATCTCACAGTTCATGAAGAAATAACCACAGGTGAGTGCCACAAGCATTGTTGAGTCAGGCTGCTTGGCACTGTCCATCTCACAACACATAAAGAAATAACCACAGAAGAGGGCTACAAGCATTACTGAGTCAGGCTGCTTGGCACTGTTCATCTCACAACACATAAAGAAATAACCACAGAAGAGGGCTACAAGCAATGTTGAGTCAGGCTGCTTGACACTGTTCATTTCACACTACGTGAAGAAATAACCACAGGAGAGTGCTACAAGCATTGTTGAGTCAGGCTGCTTGGCATTGTTCATCTCACTACATGACGAAATAACCACAGGAGAGTGCCACAAGCATTGTTGAGTCAGGCTGCGTGGAACTGTTGATCTCACACGACATGAAGAAATAACCATAAGAGAGTGCCACAAGCATTGTTGAGTCAGGCTGCTTGACACTGTTCATCTCACACCACGTGAAGAAATAACCACAGGAGGGGGCTGCAAGCATTGTTGAGTCAGGCTGCTTGGCACTGTCCATCTCACACCACATGAAGAAATAACCTCAGGGGAGTGCTGCAAGGATTGTTGAGTCAGGCAGCGTGGCACTGATCATTTCACACTAGATGAAGAAATAACCACAGGAGAGTGCAAGAAGCATTGTTGAGTCAGGCTGCGTGACACTGTTCATCTCACACTTCATGAAGAAATAACCACAGGCGAGTGCCACAAGCATTGTTGAGTTAGGCTGCTTGGCACTGTCCATCTCACACTACCTGAAGTAATAACCACAGGCGAGTGCTACAAGCATTGCTGAGTCAGGCTGCTTGGTACTGTTCATCTTACCACATAAAGAAATAACCACAGGGGAGTGCTACAACCATTGTTGAGTCAGGCTGCTTGACACTGTTCATGTCACACTGCATGAAGAAATAACCACAGGAGAATGCCACAAGCATTGTTGAGTCAGGCTGGTTGGCACTGTTCATGTCACACCACCTGAAGTAATAACCACAGGGGAGTGATACAAGCATTGTTGAGTCAGGCTGCTTGGCACTGTTCATCTCACACTGCATGAAGAAATAACCACAGGAGACTGCCACAAGCATTGTTGAGTCAGGCTGCTTGACACTGTTCATCTCACACCACGTGAAGAAATAACCACAGGAGGGGGCTGCAAGCATTGTTGAGTCAGGCTGCTTAGCACTCTCCATCTCACACTACATGAAGAAATAACCTCAGGGGAGTGCTGCAAGGATTGTTGAGTCAGGCAGCGTGGCACTGATCATTTCACACTAGATGAAGAAATAACCACAGGAGAGTGCTAGAAGCATTGTTGAGTCAGGCAGCGTGACACTGTTCATCTCACACTTCATGAAGAAATAACCACAGGCGAGTGCCACAAGGATTGTTGAGTCAGGCTGCTTGGCACTGTCCATCTCACACTACCTGAAGTAATAACCACAGGCGAGTGCTAAAAGCATTGCTGAGTCAGGCTGCTTGGCACTGTTCATCTCACACCACATAAAGAAATAGCCACAGAAGAGGGCTACAAGCATTGTTGAGTCAGGCTGCTTGGCACTGTTCATCTAACACTACGTGAAGAAATAACCACAGGGGAGTGCTGCAAGCATTGTTGAGTCAGGCTGGTTGGCACTGTTCATGTCACACCACCTGAAGTAATAACCACAGGGGAGTGATACAAGCATTGTTGAGTCAGGCTGCTTGACACTGTTCATTTCACACTATGTGAAGAAATAACCACAGGAGAGTAATACAAGCATTGTTGATTCAGGCTGCGTGGTACTGTTCATCTTACCACATAAAGAAATAACCACAGGGGAGTGCTACAACCATTGTTGAGTCAGGCTGCTTGACACTGTTCATGTCACACCACCTGAAGTAATAACCACAGGGGAGTGATACAAGCATTGTTGAGTCAGGCTGCTTGACACTGTTCATTTCACACTATGTGAAGAAATAACCACAGGAGAGTAATACAAGCATTGTTGAGTCAGGCTGCGTGGTACTGTTCATCTCACCACCTAACCACCTCATATATAGAAAGCACCTGAAGACCTGGCTCTTCCCATAAACTCTGGTCGCTCACTCTGGCTCCGCTCAGCACTGGGATGCTCCCGGGTAGCCATGCGCTTTACAAGATCCTTTTTCATTTCATTCAAAGGCTACATTAGTGGGTGGCACAGTGTGTGCTGCTGCCCACTAACAGCATTCAATTTGCAAGTCTTGGGCACCCAAAGCATCATTTACTAGGAGCTTATAAGTACATTGAATGCACCAAGCAGGGGTAGAGTGGTTTTACCATATTTAATTGAGAGAGCTCAAACACTTTAGCACTGAAAAGCCAACAAAAATGGGTTCAGCTAACGAAGAGAGTGAAGGCAAAAGTTTATAGTGACAATACCACACTTGGGATCCCAGGGAGTCACTCCCATCAGAGAACCTATCACTCCCTATCTAGACATGAAAACTCACTAAAGGACTCCTTCCCTTGCTCCCAATACACAACCCCTGATTTTAGCAAACGTTTGGTGTGACCTTGCGGAGAAGGTCAGATCCAAGAGTGCTCTAAATCCCTGGTGCAGTGTCCTTGTGAGAACCTGCTGATCATTTTACCATTCCAGCAGACCCATTGCATTTTATTGTTGCAGAGACCCATGTCAAAGGTAGCATGGCAGGGCTCTGAATATATTGTAAGTGGTTGTTACCCATCACAGAGTGCTAGCAGCTCATACGTCCACACGAGAAGGAGAAACTCTTCTTCAGCATTCTGTGTCCATGAAGCAGTGAACAGGATCCCCAGCCAGAAACAGATGAGCATTACCCAACCCCTCATGCATATACCTGCATACCCCTGAAAGAGGACCTAGATAAGCATACAGCAGATGCTCTAATTACAGAAGAAATACTGTTCCACTAGCACTTAGCACATTGTCGCATTCCCAGGACAAGTGGTCACATACTGCTTAACTAGCTGATCACCTTGTACAGGCCCCAACTGCCAGGCTTGCACCATTTTTATTAACTTTGGTTACCTCACCTTGGGTGAAACCTTTACATCCTGATGAGCCACATAATTCCCACCCCCATTCATGGGCCAACCCGCACCTGACATTCAAACATTACGTTTGTCCCCAAACATGATAAAGACAACAGTTTTTTGTTTTTCACATCTGTCAACTCCCAACCCCTGGTTTGTCACTCCAAAATACATCCATCTAATTCAGATGACTGTACCCTTAATTCTTGTATCCCTGGTCCCTCATGGATAGAGCTGGAAGAGCAGAGACATTGGAATGGGGGTGCTTTCTCCTAATGGACACCGTTCCAGATGATTGCCCCAACTGCAAGACATCTTGCTCCGTTTGACTATCTCACTCTTCAAGTTGTCTTTCTCTGTTTGCTCGGGGCTGACACAAATCCCTGGCTTTCTCAGGCACTTTTGCAATTTTGGCCTCTAAAGAAATGGCCAGGGAAACCTCCACTGCCATATCCTGAGTCCCTTCCATCCACAATCTAATCCCAGAGCTTCCTAAAAAATGATATGTTCCTTGTGAATTCTTCAAGTCCTAATAATATGGTCACCATCATGCCATGACCTGGGCACTCTTGTTGAGGGTCCACCTTGAATGGTGTGTGATAACAGCAAAGGTGACACATTTCATGCAAATTTTGCATCTGGTTGTCACATGAGGAGAACAAATTAATTTATTGCGTGTTCAAGGCACTGTTGGTTGGCATAGACAATCCCAAATTCTTGGTGAAGCATCAGAGTTATTTTGACGTTAGAGATGTTTAATGACTTCGAATAGTCCCTATACCCTTGTCCCTGAAACAAGGGTCTGTTGTCCATGTGCAACTCCTTCAAAAACCAAAGAATAGCCATAATCTTCTCCAGTTTTGAGATCAACTTGCTGGCAGCAGTTGAAGACACTATCTCCCCCGTCAGCAATTTAGAATAATCATCCACCATCACAAATAGATGGCATCCATACAGGAGGCTCCTGAAGTTGCTGCTTGCCCCATGTCCCCCTAAAAAGAAACTTCAACGATCACTGGAGTGGAGGATTCTGGCACCCGGCTGCAGGACACAAATGACATGCCATCACAACCCTTACAAGCTCATCCAACTGTGGAAACCACAATTTAACTCTAAATCTGCTTTTGTTTTTCATCACATCTTTGTCTCCCCCATGGACCAGGTGAACTAGTGGCATTGTGAAGTGTTTGGAAGTAACCAGCCTTTGGCCTCTAAGCACATACCCCGCTGTTGTGGCAACCAGTTTGTGCGAGACATTTTACAATGGTGTGTAAAACTCATTGCGGTTTGAGGGTGCGGTGCGACTTATAACTCTTCAGAGCAGTCCAGCTCCCAGTGTGGCTTCCATGCAGGGTCATCTGTAGACATTCAGTGCTGGCAGTCAGTTGCATGATCCTGTCCACGGATAGGGGTCACGGCTGCAATCTTGCAAATGCATATCTCAACTATTCTTCAGTTGCTTGTGCCTCCACTACTCCTGCAAATGGAGTAACCACTTTTCAATCCTCAAGGGTGGGTTGGTTCATGACACTGGACATAGTGTACACTACAAAGAATTGTCCACACAAGTGCAAATGAAATGGCTGCACTCTCACTGAATGACTATTCTCTCAAGTACTGTTATTCTGTGGTGGTGAGCACTCTGCTGGCATAGCCTATTGGATCTATTCTCCACATACCTATTGTTGCAACAGAGCTGCTCCCACACCGGGCTGGCATAGGCTATTGGGTCTATCCTCCACATGCCTATTGTTGCAACAGAGCTGCTCCCACACCGGGCTGGCATAGGCTATTGGGTCTATCCTCCACATACCTATTGTTGCAACAGAACTGCTCCCACACCGGGCTGGCATAGGCTATTGGGTCTATCCTCCACATACCTATTGTTGCAACAGAGCTGCTCCCACACCAGGCTGGCATAGGCTATTGGGTCTATCCTCCACATACCTATTGTTGCAACAGAGCTGCTCCCACACCGGGCTGGCATAGGCTATTGGCTCTATCCTCCACATACCTATTGTTGCAACAGAACTGCTCCCACACCGGGCTGGCATAGGCTAGTGGGTCTATCCTCCACATACCTATTGTTGCAACAGAGCTGCTCCCACACCGGGCTGGCATATACTATTGGGTCTATCCTCCACATACCTATTGTTGCAACAGAACTGCTCCCACACCCTGCTGGCATAGGCTATTGGGTCTATCCTCCACATACCTATTGTTGCAACAGAGCTGCTCCCACACGGGCTGGCATAGACTTACAGCTAAGTCGCTTTTGTCAGGAGAAAGTACATAAATGTAGGGTCTGTTTTCTCAGTTCAGCTTCAAACTTGGGCGGCAAATGGAATTGTATGTGTTGGTACCTCTGAGCCGTAGACTCTGAAGTGTGATCAATGTGCAGTTTGATGATCTTCCCTTTAATGCAGGCTGTACCTTGAAAAAGACCTTGGAACTTGTACTATCCACATCAGGGGTGTATTTCTTGAATGCAAATTGGACCAGGTGGAGACTCTCTGCCATCTGGCAGGTCAGCAGCTTGACCGTTCATCTGTGGCTAGATCTGCAGATGCAGGGAAAGTGATTCACCTAATCACAGGATGCACACTTCTTTCTTCTTTCTCCACTTGGATTGTGGTATAGGGTCACCACAGTATCCACATTGAGTGTTGTGTTGATCCTTCCCATTCTCTGATGATTTGACTTAAGAGACTTGGTTTACATGTTTGCTCTTTGTAGGTCCTGTAAAAGTGACTCAATGTTTGGCGCCTGGCTTTGGGCAGCTCTTTGGTCAAAATGTCAAAATGTCAGGCAAGGGTTTTCCAGGCTGGGGGAGTATTTGTTTTCTCAGCTTTGAGGGGCCATATCCTAGGATGGTCTGTATCTTGATTTCCTCTGTTTCATCATAAATTGTACAGGTGCTTGTGAGTTCTTTTATCCTCATGTAGTATGCATCGAAGAATTATTTGGGGTCTTGCTGCACCTGCCTAAATAGGATTATTTTATATTCAGGTTTGAAGTGGGTCTTTGAGCATCATCAGTGGTGACAACATGTAAATGTTTTTACCGGTAACTTATCAACGGAATGGGGTTGGGCCCTTATGATGCATGTGGAGAGGCACAGACACAATGTATATGATAAAATGCCTTCCTGCCATGTATGTATATTTGTGGTGATATGCTGTACCATAGGGAAAAAAACACACACTTAACATTTAATGTTATTTCTTTTACGACAGCATTATTCAATAATTCTTTTTATTTAATAGCAGATATATTTGTATAATTCTCGCTTTCACTAGAGTATCAATCTCCACCCACTTCTCCAGTCTCTTGGGTTGTACGTTTTCATGCTGGCAGGAGCTGTGTGAGTTCTCTGCTAGGGAAGCCAAGGGCTATGCAAAGTTCTTGTGTTGTAACTAAAATAGCCTTGAAGTAGATATGGTGGGCATTGACCTCCTGGTCAGAGTCACTCCTCTCCCCCCACGCAGCTCCACCTTTAATGCTCTGCCCATGAGCCCAAGCTCCTTCCAGGTAGGTGTTAGAGGCCCTCCTCGACATACAGGCTCCTGCCTGCGCCTCATCCCTTGTGGTCTAGTGGAAGAGCACTGTTATGATCTCTGTAGAAAGACACCTGGAGCCAGGAGGTATTCTTAAGCCATCTTTATTCAGTCTCCAGTTCAGGTTACATCTGTCTCTACTCCAGCCAGCCTAGTGTGGTACCAGCCCCACCAGGAGCAGCCTCCCTAGCTGCTCAGCCCATCTTCAACTGCCAACACTCATCCACTCAGACACCCAGGCATTCCATGCATCACAGGCACACCAACATTCTATGACCATCTCACGCTCTGGCTGAGCAGCTAGTGGCTGCAGGGCTGGACTACAAGTTATTCAATTAAGTAGGATATAACAAGCACCATGCTCTTCTACTATTCCACTCTGTACTGTGTCCTTTGTTCCTCTTTCTCTATTGCCTCTTTATCATTGCCTTTTCTCTAATGCCACTTTTTCATTGCCTTTTCTCTATTGCCTATTTTTCAGTGCCTTTTCTCTATTGTCTCTTTCCCATTGCCTTTTTCTCTTTTTGCCTCTTCCCTTTGCCTCTTTTCCCTCCTTGCTCCCTCTTGCTGTGCTCCTGTCACTGCTGCCCCATGCCCCCTCCCCCAGCTTGTTGCTCCTGCCTCCCAGCTGATTGCCTTCCTCCCAACCCCTACTTAATGGAGGCTGCTGTGCGGTCGCGGCACTGTCGTGCTGAAGATGTGCTAAAGGCAAGCCCATCTGCGCCTGTCCGTGACCCAACCGTGACCAGCGCCAGGAACCCTCGTCCCCCGCCATGACGACCTCAGCACTGTCCATGCACTAAACCCCAGATGCAACAATGGCTGCCAGCTCTTGAGGCCAACACCCAAGGGCTGATCTCCTGCTGACACTGCCCCACACCTTCAGCCACCTCCGGAACCTGGCAACAACCCCCAGCCCACCGCACACCAGCACACACAAACACCTAAGCTGCATCCTCCTCAACATACACTCCCTGCACAGAAATGTTGTAGAAATCTGGGACCTCCTCAACACTCACACGCCCAATTCCCCCTTCCTCACAGAGACCTGGACTAACGTCCGCTACACAACTGAGATCGCAACTGCCATCCCTGACAGATACAATATCCTGAGAAAAGACCGCCCCAACCGCCCAGGAGGAGGCCTCGCCATCACCCACAAAGGATCCCTCCGATTGACAGCCACCGAGTCGGACGATGCCTCACCCCCCACGGAACACATCCACTTCCAGATCCAGACCAACCCCAAAACAACACTCGGCGCAACCCTCGTCTACAGACCACCTGGACCCAGCACCCCTTTCACCAATGTCATTGCCGACCTCATCACACCCCATGCCCTCACCTCCACAGACTACATACAACTCAGAGACCTGAACTTCCACCTGGACAGCCACAGCAACCCCAACACCACTGCCATCCTAGAGAACCTCACCAACATAGGGCTGAAGCAACTTGTCTGCACCCCCCACTCACAGCAGGGGTCACCCCAACCCCATCTTCACTTGAGGAAACAGCATCTTCTTCAGCCACACCACAGAACTGCTCTCGACTGACCACCAGTGCATCCATTTCTCCTTTACGTAACCCACCGCACACATGTACGTGTGCTGTCTTCTATGCAGAATCTGGAACAAAGTCTCTGAAGAACACCTTACCTCCGCCCTCACCTGCACTCCACCCCCAGCTACGACATAAGGCAAGCAACCTACACCAATGGGTCGCCAACTGCGCCAACACTATCGCCCCCTCCAGAACACCATGAGACGACACAACAAGAAAGCTAACTGGTTCACCACGGCTCTCTAAGAATCCAAGTGTTCGTGCTGATGACTGGAAAAGACATGGAGAAACAGAAAAACTCTGGAAGCATGCTCCGCCTACAAAACAGCCACCACTGCACATCACCAACTCATCAAACCCACAAAGAAAAACTTCCTCCAAGACAGAATCCTCTCCAATGCCCACAATTCCAAGGAACTCTTTGCCATCATACAGGAATTTGCCAAACCCAACAGCGAAACAACTGAAGTCCCTTCCTCCGAAAGACCTCTGCAACAGACTCACCTCCTTCTTTCACCTCAAGATCAAGATGCACTACGACAACTTCGATGGCCAAGACCTCTGCACCGCCCCAACCCGGAGCAACGCCCTTCTCACCTGGACCACACTCATGACAGAGGACACCCTAAAGACCATGAAGAGCATCACTCCGGAGCCCCTTCTTACCCCTGCCCACGGAACATCTTCCACAGGGCCGCCACTGCCATCGCACCCGAGCTAGTTCGAACCAATAACTGCTCCCTTGAGGCAGCCATGTTCCCCGACAACTGGAAGTGCCTCAAAGACAACCCTCTCCCAAAGAAGCCCTCCGCTGACCCGACGTACCTCAAGAATTTTAGGCCTATTTCACTGCTTCCATTTGCAGCCAAAGTCATAGAAAAAGCCGCCAACACCCAGCTAGCACACTTCATCAAAACCAACAACATCCTCGACACCTCTCAATCCAGATTCCACAGCAACCATAGCACCAAGATCACCCTCCTCGCCACCACTGATGACATCGCGCCCTCCTCGACCAAGGCCAAATGGCAGCTCTCATCCTCCTGGACCTATCAGCAGCCTTCAACAATGTTTCCCACCGCACACTAGCCACCAGACTCCACGACGCTGGCATCAAAGGAAAGGCCCTCGACTGGTTAGGATCATTCCTCTCAGGCAGAACACAGAGAATAAGACTCCCACCGTTCTCTCAGAACTGGCATAGATCAGATGCGGAGTACCCCAAGGATCCTCTCTCAGTCTCAGTCTCTTCAACGTCTACATGGTCCCCCGAGCAACCATCGTCAAAAACCACAGGTTCAACATTGTCTCCTACGCCGATGACACCCAGCTCATCCTTCCCTCACCATGGAACACAGCATCACCAGGCACAATTTCCAAGAAGGGATGAAAGCCGCCGCAAACTGAATGAGGAACTACTGCCTGAAACTCAACTTGGAAAAAACAGAAGTCCTCATCCTTGGCTCCACCTCCTCTGCATGGGACGACACCTGGAGTCCCCCCGCCCTCGGAAACCCACCCACCCCAATGGACCATGCACCTTGGCATCATACTGGACTAATCACTCCCCATGAATCGCCAGATCAACGCCATCTCCTCCAAATGCTTCAATACCCTCCGTGCTCTACGGAGGACATTCTAGTGGATCCTCCCCAACTCCAGGGAAACTGTCACTCATGCACTCCTCACCAGCAGACTGGACTACGCCAACGCCCTCTATGCTGAAATCAACAAAAAACTCCTCTGCAAATTCCAGACCATCCAGAACGCCGCAGCCAGACTAATCCTCCATATCCCACGGCACAACCACATCACCAAACACCTCCGAAACCTCCATAGGCTCCCCATCGAAAAAACAATAGCTTTAACCCCTTCGATGCTGCGCAGATTCCGCCGCTGTGCTGACGGAATCTTGCGCGGGCGTGGTCATGACGGAATGGTTCCGTCATGAGCACAGCTCAACCGTGGGTCATGACGGAACCATTCCGTCATGAGCACCGAAGGGGTTAAAGCTGCTCACGCACACCTACAAGGCCCTCCACAACGCAGGACCCCAATACCTCAATGATCGCATCTTTTTCCATGCCCCCAAGACAAACCTCTGCTCAGCCGACCTCTCCCTAGCCACCATCCCACACTTCTACAGGACCAGAGCAGCTGGAAGGTCCTTCTCCTACCTTGCAGAAAATACCTGGAGCGAACTCCCCCTTCACCTCCGGCGAAGCCCGACAGTGCACCAATTCAGAAAGGACCTCAAGACCTGGCTCTTCCAATGACCCCCAACGGAGCTGCTCAAACCCATCACCAGCGCCTTAAGACCCTAACAGGTGAGTAGTATGCCTTACAAAACCCTGATTGATTGATTGTAAATTATTTTTACTTTCCTTTTATTTGATTTTGTTCTCTGATAAGTTTGTCCAGGGTCTCGACTGGCACTTTTCTAGCTGATGACTGTCTGCCTTGGCTCTTTCCCTGATGTGTGGCCTGTGGAGCTGCTCTGCTTGTTGGCACCCTCTGGTAGCAGGTATGCTCACTGCACTCTCTTTGCCCCAACATAGTGAGGCGGTGGTAGTGCACTTCTCACCAGTAGCACAGAGCAGCCACACCTCAACTCCTTGGCCGGGCACACCGACTTGTCTTCTGCAGCACACCATTCAAACCCCTGTCACACTCTGCTTCACTGTCAGTCTTGGATGCAGAAAATGGAATCCGCAGAGTGCTGATTAAACTCTTGGGTGATATTAACACGTGGACACATTGGGGTGGGACCAGACATTCAGCAGCCTGTGGTATGCAATGACGTTTTCTCTTTGGAACGGCTAGCAATTCTGTCCGCACAATGGCTACCTATTAATGAAGCTCTGCACATCAGATAGACAATCCGACACATATCCTTGATATTGGGTGGCATCGGGTGAGCTTGAGGATGCCCAGTACCCCGACGACCTGCTGCACAAATTGATTCAGCTGCAAAGAGGGAGAGTGATGCACCGGCGAGATCCGGCTCCTGGCAAGGTGCGGCATTGTATCTGGGTCCGCTGACAGCAGCTGTCTCTGCAGAGGATCGGCACTGCTGAGGTGTGGCAGGCGGAGCTCGTCTTCAAGAGAGTGGCTGTTGGAAATGGAGGTCTCTTGTTGTAATGGTTTGCACCTTTGTCCAAGTAGGGACCCTTGCTTCTAGTCAGGGTAAGGGAGTTACGGCCTTAGACAACCCCTGCTCATCCCCTTGGTAGCTTGGCTAAGATGCGGCCTAGTTAATGTCAGATCAACAGGCAAAAATGCCTTACATATATATGATTTATTTCAAAGTCTTAATTTAGACGGCCTCTTTATTAAAGAAACATGGCTAAAAGACTGGTCCAACCCCGATATCGTACAAGCCCTCCCCCCAGGATATACTATATCCAGAAGAGATAGACCTATACAAAGAGGAGAGGGCTAGCAATAATCCACATAAACACCTTGAAATGCTCCACGTTTGACATCACAGAGATGAAGGGGGCAGAAATCTTGGGCTTCTGTTTCCAACTAGATAGCCTTGATTAACCGTCCACCGGGGACTAGTCTTAAGTTTCTAGACACCCTGGGAGAAAGTTTTAGTACCCTGGTAGTCAGGTACTCTAACTTCACCATACTTGGAGATTTTAACCTGCATTTGGAATTAGCAGTCTCCCCAACTGCAAAAAATTTCGGAGAGATTATAGAAACTCTAGGACTTGAGCAGCTGATATCTGGCCCCACGCACTGCGCAGGGCATACCCTGGATGGAATTTGCACCAATTGACCACCTATGGTCACTATAACTTGGTCGGATCACAAATGTATTCCTTTCGGGATCACATGTACCACTACACAACCGGGGAAAGACTCTGGCGAAACATGCCATCCAACCATATGAAAATGGAATAAAATGCTAACGAATCCGAACCGGCAGACAATGGGGGAACTGGGCAAACCCACTTTAACATTGCCACACTTGCTAATAATTTAGCATTTGCGCCGCACCTTGTTGAATTCTCCTTTGCAAAAACTCTGCTCCCTGGTACAATTCTCAGCTAGAAAACTTGAACGGAAATGGAGGATAAACTACAAATCCGAATAGCTTAATATTTTTAGAACAGCACTCAAAAACTGTCATTCAAAAATCAAATCAGAAAAGAAGGCATATTACACCAATCTAATCAAGCAGGCAGTATCTGATCAAAAAAAGATCTTTAAAATTGTAAAATCCTTTACTCATCCCAAGATGTTCTATCACGAAATTCCTCCGTCACAAAAACTAAGTGACCAGATCTCGGATTACTTTTGATGAAAAGGTCAAAGACCTAAAAAAAGATTTTAAGCCAACCGACATTCTACCTGTAGCAAGAGCTATCTCTCTTCTCCCATGTTTAAGCAAAATAACTGAGAAGGGTTGTAAATACACAAATTATTGACTTTCTGCTGCAAGCCAGCATTCTACACCCCAGGCATTCAGGATTTAGGTCTGGTCATTCAACAGAGTCAGCGCTGCTACATACTATGGAAAAAAATTGCCCTAGATCAAGGCAAAATTGCAGTGCTGATTCTGTTGGATCTATCAGCAGCTTTCGACACTGTCTCCCATGACATCTTGGGAGAACAGTTAAATCAAAACGGCATTTCACGTAAAGCGTTAGCCTGGCTAACATCATTCCTGGAGAACAGGAGACAAATACTAACCCTCAGCAATCAACAGAGAAACAGCTGCTCTCTGGTGTTCCTCAAGGCTCCGCCCTGAGCCCAACACTTTTTAATATATATATGGTACCTTTAATGGACTTTGTGGCATCCTTTGACATCGAGTCTGTCTCATATGCTGATGATACTCAGCTTATCCTAACTCTAGATAAAGAGTCCACAGTGGCAGAAGAAATCTTTCAGCAGTGCCTCTCTGCTGTCTTTGAATGGATGAAATCTAAGCACCTCAAGTGCAACAGCTGCTTGGAAAATCTAACATATGCATGCCCAAACGGTGGTGCCCGACTGACGCAGTACCCCCTCCGAACACAATGGATACTGTAAAGAATCTGGGGATTAAATTTGACACTTCGCTGTCCTTCTACCAGCAAGCACTCTCGGTGGCCGGCACCTGCTTCTATATGATCAAAACCCTCAAAAATTGTTTTGATCTTCTTCCAACTACTGCTCGTACGACAGTCGCAGTGGCCTTAGTCCTGTCTCACCTGGACAGATAGTCCAAAATGCAGCGGCCCGGCTGGTACTGAAACTGCCAAGGGGGCCCTCAGCCTCGGAGGCACTCCATGCCCTCCATTGGCTGCCCATACACAAAAGGATCCTCTTATTTATTTATTTATTTCATTTCTAAAGCGCTACAGCTACCCAACAAAGGGTTTCCCGGCGCTGATGATTCCGTGCATTGAGAAAATCAGGATTTTTAGATGTTAAACAGCCAGGTTTTTAAGGCTTTCCTGAATTTCAGGTGATTCGTTTCCTGCCTAAGAATCAGTGGAAGAGTATTCCAGAGGGAGGGTCCCAGGTATGAAAAAGATTTGCCGCCCATTCTCGCCAGCCTGATTTTAGGAATCACAAATTGGTTGGCTGTAGCTGAACGAAGGGTGCGGGATGGACGGTAGGGCTGAATAAGGTTTTGAAGATATTTGGGTGCCTTGTTGATTGAGATCCTATGCATAAGACATAAGGATTTAAATCTTACCCGATTCTCGATTTTCAGCCAGTGCAATTTGCGGATATACTTGGTGGTAGGTGTGGAGATGGGAATTTTCCACAGCAATCTTGCGGCGGCATTTTGCACTGTCTGTAGTCGTCGGGTTATGGCCTTGTTGGCCCCTAGATAAAGCACGTTGGCGTAATCGAGCCTGGAGGTTATCAAAGCATTGATGACCGATTTTTGGGTGTTTTTGGGTAACATCCAACAGATTTTCTTCAGCCACTTTAGAATCGCAAAACAAGTGGATGATGTCTTAGTAGCTTGCTGATTAAGACTTAATGATTCATCAATGATGACTCCGAGATTGCGTGCTGATTTGACTGGGACCGGGGGTGTGCCCATCACATCAGGCCAGTGCTGGGGTCCCCAGAGTTCTTTGTTTTTGCCCAAAACAAGTAACTCTGTTTTCTCGCCATTAAGTTTGAGAAATTTTTTTCTCATCCAGTCTGCGATGTTAGTGAGGCCGATTTTTAATGACGAGATGTTATTTGGATCCGAAGATGATAGAGAGAAAATAAGCTGGGAATCATCAGCATACGAGAACATGAGTAGGCCAGACTCTTCTATCATTTTGGCCAATGGACTCATGTAAACATTGAAAAGCAGTGGGCTCAATATAGAACCCTGCGGCACTCCATGTTTAAGGGTCATAGTGTCAGAGCATGCTGATTGGGAGAAAACCTGGAAGGTGCGTTGTTCTAGCAGTGATTTAATCCAGTTGCAGGCGGCGCCCCTGATACCGGTGGCGTGGAGGGTTTGCTCAAGTACAGCATGTGACACAGTATCAAATGCTGCACTGAGATCCAGTAACAGCAAGGCAACCGTTTCTCCGCGGTCCAACAGTAGACGGATATTCTCAGTTACGCCCAACAGAGTCGTTTCCGTGGAGAATCCTGTGCGGAATCCTGACTGATGAAGAGGTAGAAGATCATGGGTGGTAATGAAATCAGTGAGGACTCTGTGAACATGTTTTTCCAATATCTTTGCAAAGGTAGGTAGCAAAGAGATAGGCCTAAAGTTGGATGGCAAGTTGGGGTCAGTTCCAGCTTTTTTCAGTAGAGGGTGGATCATTGCATGTTTCCATTCCTCTTTAAGATCCTAGTAATCACCTTTCGAACGGTCAGGCTAACTGGACCTAAAAACCTCAGGACCAGAATCAAACCATGTTACCCAACGTCCTCTGAGACCTCATCTGAACATTTCCTGGCACTTCCCCACTTTCACCCGACACCCAGAGGGGGGAAGTCAATGGCGGTCCTTGGAACAAAAGCTTGGAGCTGCCTGCCCACCCATTTGAGACTTATGCAGTCAGAACCCATGTTCAAGAAACTGTTGAAAACCTGGATTTTCGCAGCCCCAGATAATCTGTTATTATCTCTTATCTGACGGTTTCCTGTTTGAGACTACTCTCCTCCATGCCTCATTTTACCCGTTTTCAGCACCATGATGCTCCTCAGAGTGAAAGCTGCGCTTTATAAATGACTTCATTCATGCATTCATTCAAGCAGGCTTATCTCAGAGGCAGTGTGTAAAGCATTTTTGCACACATACAGTGATACAGTGAAAACACTACAAATGGACACCACACAAGTTTCGAAAATACGTAATCTTTATCTAAACCAAACAAGACCAAAATGACAAAAATCCACAATACATACACCAAGATAGCCTCAAAAATAGGTTATTCACGCAAACAAAGCTTGTAACAACAAATAACTCAGTCTGGAGATATTGCGACATCTTGACAGATGAAAATCCAAAGTACGGCACGGACCGAGAGGTGCCCGGCATCCAGCGTGAATTCACAAAGACCCGTAAAGAACAGTACCTTGGCAAATAATGAAAGCAAAGATGGTGCACGGTGTCAGAGAAGGGATGCTTTGCTGGTCCTGGGCAGCATCCGTTCCTTACAACCACAGGGGAGGTAATGCGCCGGTTCCATAGGACCCCAGGTGAGGTGAGGTCTCGGTTCCTTACTGCAGTGCAGGGGAGTTGAGGCGCAGGTTCCTGACTGTTGCTGGGGAGAAGAGGCATCGGTTCCGTACTATTGCCGGGGACGTGATATCACGGTGGCGGTGAGGCATCGGTTCCTTACGACGGATTCAGGAATTCACCCATGTCCAGTAATGGCTCCACAATGGTGAAGCACCTGCCCCAAAGAGGTCGGGGCTACGATGCGAGTCGGTGTGGTGCGTCATGAGCATCACAAGCGGTGCCCTCGGCTCCAGTGCAGGCAACGGCCTTGGTGACAGCGCCTGAGTCGATATGGTGTGGCGTCTGCAGGTGCTAGGGCTGTGGTGCAAGTTAGAGCAGTGCGTCATGCTCTTCACGATCAGTAACCACGGCTACATTGCAGGTTGCGGCATCGCTGGCCGGCCTCGGTGTTGCAATTTCCCTCTGTGGCAGCTGAAACAGCAGTTCTAGATGCAGAGGGACAGAGGAAATAAAGTCTTTATGTCCCTGAGACTTCAGAACAGGAGGCAAGCTCTACACCAAGCCCTTGGAGATCCTCTTCAAGCAGGATACACCGCACACAGCTATGTCTTGGTCTTCTTCTTGGCAGAAACAGCCACTGCAGGCGAACCCCAAATAAAACTCAGCAAAGGGGCAGTACTTCTCCTTCAGCTTTCCCAGCTCTTCTCCTTAGCAGAGGTTCCTCTTGAGTCCAGAAGTTATCTAAAGTTCTGGGGTCAGGGCCCCAATATGTATATAGCATTTTCCTTTGTTCTCCTGTGGCAGAGAGGCCCTGTGCTTAGTCCAAACAGGTTCTGTCCCTCTGGTCCGGCTTCCCGGCAGGAGATGGAGACGGCATTGTGTAAGGCAGACCAGGCCCATTCAGGTACAAGGAAATCTCCCCCCACTACTCTAAATGCAGCCAGGTCTATTCAGTCCAGCCCTGACTCATTCACATTCAGGAAAGGCACGACACACATCAAGCCCCCTCCAATGGCTGAGAGAATGCACATCTCCAGCCACGGTCCCTCCGAAGCCGGACAGTCAATCCACAAACCAGCAGAGGCACACAGGATGGCTAGGCAAGAAAATACCCACTTTCTAAAAGTGGTATTTTCAAACAGACAATATAAAAATCATCTTTACTAAAGGATGCATTATTATATTCTGAGTTCAGGCATACTAAACTCCATCTTTGTGTCTTGTCCCAATGGGAAATAAACTCCCATTCTATCCTATGGTACAGATAACCTTTCGATAGAGAAAAACAAAATACCCCGTATTTCACTATATGGTCATGTCACACACACCAGGACATGTCCTACCTTTCACATAGACTGCACCCTGACCACAGGGGTACCTTGGACCTATCTTAGGGGTGACTCACATGTCATAAAAGGGAAAGTTAGGGCCTGACAAGTGGGTGGCAGGTCGGAGACCCCTTTGAAAGGCTGCTTGTGTGGGTGGCACAATCAGTGCTGCAGACCCACTAGCAGCATTTGACTTGCAGGCCCTGGACACACACAGTGCATGGTACTAGGGACATAATAGTAAGTCAAACAAGCTTATTATGGAAACACCAATCAATACTAACAATTTACACAGAGAGCACATGCACTTTAGCACTGATCAGCAGTTGTAAAATGCCCAGAGTACTAAAAACAACAAAAACAGGGTCAGAAAAAGGAGGCACAAAAACAAAATGTCTGGGGATAAACCCGCTGAAATAGCCAGGTCTAACAGTGGCAGTGTGGGGCTCACATGTCCTCCCTTGCGGGTCATGAGGCATGGTGCAGCACGCAGCCTCGCAGTGGGACATGGGCTACTGCTTGGGCCAGTGGCTCGGTAATGCCTGCAGACTGAGGCCAAAATCGGGATCCAGAAGGCCTTCTCCTGCCTCTCCTGCCTCCCCCTGAGGCAATTCTTTGTGACAATGAGGCCTGGACATAACTGCCTGTGCAGGGGAGAACTGCGCAGAGAGGAGGCAGGCCCAGCATCGCCTTTGTGGGACTTGGCCGCATGAGCTGCCCGTGCCCTGGGAGCACCGGCAGGGCCCATGGCCCCTCGAACGTGTGGTCCTGTGAGCAGACAGCCCCGGACTTTCATACTCGAGACTCGTTGCCTATCGTAGGCCTGTTCATGCCCTCCAGGCTTGGTCCCTTTGTGGAAATGTGGATTTTCCTGATCAGTTATGTCCCCTATCTTGGACCCCAACGGTTCTATATGCATATTACAAGTACATGTATGTTCCCTCCAGTTCCAGTTTCTAAGACGCAAACATATGTGTGTCTACCGTCAACATGTTCTCTGTCAGATCCGCCATCAATGGGCTGGATATTCGATTCCTAAGTATGAAAGGTCACCGACTTTATATGGCTAAGTTACTCCATTTTTACAGTTCAGGCAAGTAGGCCCGATTCTGTCCTCAAGCCTTTCCCTGCTCTCAGCCTCTGACAGCTTCAGCTTGAGCTCGCATCTGTATCCATGAACTTTGTCCTACTCCCTGTGCAGCTAACAGTGCCTGCCTCGGCCAGTTTTCACTTGCCTGCCAAGAAGCTGTATTTCACCTTCGAATTATCTATTTTGCTCTTCAGCCGATGCATTCCTGTCTAGTGATTTAGGTAAACATTTCCTCTAGCTCACAAGCAAAGGACTCAGCCTTTCCGTCCTCCTGCAAGTGATTCATAGCCCTGTTGCCATGGAAAGTTTTCTGCCTCTCGCATCTCATATAGACACTTAGGCGCTTGTACACGCACATACAGTTAGTATAGAATAGATTCTGTCCGAGAGTCCTTCCTTGTGGATAACATAGTTCTCTAAACATAGGATGTTAGATATGATTTGGGATTAGGTTGACTTGACCCCTCAGACTTTTCGTCTCCATATGTAGAGTTAATGTCAAGTCCCCTTCACCCCCTAGTTGCACGTCAATTACACGTCATGCTGCTGCGCGCGCATCTATGCCAAGTATTATCTTATAGATCCACCTATGTCTGATAATCCTAACCAATCATGTTTCTTTTATTCCTTATTACGCCTAGTTTCGATTACGTACCTGTTATGTCACTTTTCTTATCAAATGTTACGCCTTCTACATTCGTTTCATTGTAATGTACTTATTATAAAAATACATGTCTGTCAATAAATTATTGTACTTCACTTCCTGAACCTTCGTGGTGACGGAACCTGAAGGCCGCGACTCGAGTCGGCCATTTTGAATGGAATAAAGCCCATTTAGAAAACCTCTTATACCACGGATTCTGCCTCTTGTTATTTTGAGCTATTTTACTTTATTTTAAGATTCCGTATGAAATTCAGTCCGGTATTTTATTTACCACATAATGGCGCCCGAACAGGGACACTTTCTCATCTCACGCGCCGGCGGTGCGTTGCAGGCCCGGTCTCCTGCCACAGCTGGACGGACCATAAACGCGTACCAGCAGGATTTCCTGTAAGCTCCCTCCGGTCAAGCGGGGGCGACTGAGGCTGCGATCAACCCAGACGAGGCGGTGAGAAGTGCGAAGTATCCCGACCAGAGCCTAGCTGAGAGAGCAAGATCCGAGGTATACAGAGGCCCACCAGGTTTTCCGAAATCCCGATGTTCAGAGGGTCCGATGTCCGCAGTCGTCGAGTCCTGTCCATTCTCTGAGGCCTTCCGTTTCAAGGAGCTACTCGGTGAGTACCATCGCCGGGGAGGCGTGTTGACGCGCACATAGGTTGTGCCGGTCAAGACGGATTTGGGTACACAAATCCGGTCTGCACTGTTTAGCAGTGTATATGTACTGTTTAGCAGTATATCAAGTATTCCGAAGTATTCAGTTATTGTCAAGAATTCAGCGTGGTGATTAGTTAAGCAGACTGTCATCATTGTCGACCATTATTAAATGTTTAATGTTTAATGTTTAAAGTATTCAGAAAATGTCTTGCATATTGTGGTATGAATGATTGTTCATTGTTCACTGTTCATTATTGTGTTTTTCTCGTATTAAGTAAGTTCAAGAGTAAGTATCAGATCAGTTGTCAATATGCCGCTCTTCTCGAAGTTAAGACAGATTACTACCAGAAAAGGGGTGCTTGAAGAAGCAGTTCCTATTCCTCCTAGAGACACTCCAGGACATTTCATGTACCATAAGCATGGCTTAGATGCCATATTGTTTCTTGATCTATGGGTAGATTATACCAAGGGATTACCGGAAAGTCAAAGGTGGCCCGCAGCGGGAACCTGGGATGCAGAGTGCATCATGAAAGTGGAGGAAGAGTTATGGAAAAGAAAGGTCAGACAGTCACAGAAAGACGCTGTCGAGTTATGGCGTAAAGAATCTCATAGACGAACAGAAAAAGCACGTAGACAAGAAGAGAGGAGTAAAGAAAGTTCAAATAAAGTTCAAGAAAATCTATTAATTGAGGAAGGTATCCGAGTGAAATCAGAACAAGTAAATAGGCAAAGGAATGCTCTTATGAATGGTATGTATCCCCTTCTAGCCGAAGGACTGCCTAAGGCTGTTACAGAGATGCCAAAAGACTTGCCACCCCCATTATTTCCAATTAAGGTACATCAAAAAGGGCATCCCAGAACCGCAGAAGACGTTTTTCTTTCCTCATATCTAGATGATGCAGCTCCCGAGTATGCTAGCGCCCCACCACATAGACCGACTGGCGGAGGGGTTCAACGTCAGGATCAGGTATCTGTACCCGTGCAACAGCAAGTCCTGACGCAAACTTCGGCAAGCACATCTGTTTCCGCATCTGTCTCCGCAGTCGATTCTACAGGGGCATCGACACCCATAGTTGCTGTGTCACGTTCGACGAACCCATTCACACCCGACGCCCCAGATGGGGCCACGGGAGGTGCCAGCAGTACCTTTACACCACCTAGAATAAATAAACTTGTCTTTCAAGAGTCAGCGCATTCACGTACACCTAAATTCGTAAGTGAACGTACGCTTAAGGAACTCCTTGTTAATTGTAGATATGACCCGGTGGTTGGTAAAGAGGACGAAATGGTCCTGGCATCATTACGTATCAGGCGAGCCGCAGAGTATTTAGCAAGGTTACCAGGGATGATTACGCATCTAGATAACATATATCATTTTGTTCAAACAGGACGAGATCCAGGATGTATTAACAGAGCTATGGAATTCCAGAAAGTAGAAATACAGGGGGAACTGTTACGTTTCCTCATAAACTGTGTAATCAGAAATCAAGATCGTCCGGGGGTAGACCCGAATGCAATGCTTATTCTTACAAGATGGAGTCAGAATATATCAGAAGGGAGACACGATAAGCAAAATTGTATAATAGCCATGTGCCGAAAAATCCGTAAAGAAATAGAACGTATTCATGAAGAGAGATTGGGAACAGACGAGTTTGAGCAAGATGAAGTGTCCGAATCAGGGAATTCCGCAAGACAGTCAGAAACCATAGCCTATGTAGGCAGAGGGAGATCCTGTGAAAATACTAGATGTTTTTCTGATCCAATACACTCTGTATGCCCAAATAACAGCAGAACGTATCCGACGCCTGTAATAAATCTGAAGTCTCCTGAACATTCGTTTCAAGCCGCAGATAAAATACTACGAGAACGAAGGGGTTACCACCTCCTCGATTCCATGGATGAGCAAGAATTAGCCAGATCAGCCGTTCACTGGATTGTTAGTCCTGAAAAATACGGTGATGAGACCGTAGCACACACGTTTCTCAATCTCAGTACAGATGAACAACGTTTAGCTGGAATCTATATGATTCAGCAACTCCTTATATTATATAAAAGCCAACATGCTGACCCTGGTCCTTTACCTGATATATTAACGGAACTACTCACGCACAGATGGAGAGGTTCTAGTAACAAGCTAATTAAAGAGATATTAGTGTCACGTAAGCAGTATGTCCTTTTTGTAAGTCCGGATTCTCTCTCGCTGCCCCGCAGAGAAAGAGCGCCGTACTATATGGATAGACAAAATCCTTTACGAGAAGTGCACCCAATAAAAGGCGAAGACAATGAGTTTCACCGTGTATTTGTTTACACACCCATATCAAAAATGGAATTATTAGAAATGAAGAAAGTAGTACCTAGTCATGATAAAGACCCAGCGGGTTTCCACAGAGAAATTAAAGACATGTTACTAATGGGAGAGTACACCTTTCCTGATATTATGACGATATTAAAGGTGCTTTTGCCTGCTGGCATTTATGAAAAACTGAAAGAAAAAGAGTGGGAAGTGGGAGACCAAAAGATAGACTGGACAGCATTAGCAGAGGAAGAAAGGGGCCGAACTGCAGGTTCAGGGCTCGGGGATAAAGTTAAACTGTTACCAGGTTTACTAGTACAGGTACTGCCACGTTTATTAACTACAAAAAAGGAAGATTGGGGTGCAATCACAGCCTGCAAACAAAAGCAAGATGAAGACACAAGCGATTATTATGCTCGATTTGAAAAATGTTTTGGTATAAATAGTGGTATAAAAGCAAGTAGTGATTCATATCCACATTTATTTGTGACAAAATTAGTGGAAAATGCATTACCTCCAGTAAAGAATAGAATATTGAAATTCGAGAGTACCTGGCAAAGTAACACTCCGTCGCAAATGCTACAAATGTTACAGTATCATCACAATAGAATTAGGGATGAACAAGAACACGAGCATAGACGCATGAAGGATACAAAAATGAAAATGCTAGTTTCTCAGACAGTACCAGCAGATGGTCACAAAAAGGGTGTGACACACTCTGGTGATTCTGCAGTTCCTGTAAAGGGAACCTGCAATTACTGTAAACAACTGGGCCATTATGTACACGATTGTCCAGTCCTGAAACGTAATATAGCTACAGGTATTGCAAAGGAGAGACCACGATTAGTTAGACAAGATCAGAATGAACAAGGAGCTATGCAGCATGGACAGTCCATGCCAGTTCAGCAACAGTCCATGCCAGCCTCACAGCAACCCATACAGTTTGTGCCAGCTGCACCACCGTTGCCTGCTACTGCCACACAAACTACAACACGACAAATGTATCAGACTGCACAGTATGAATACCCTGAGTATCAGCGTTACGCATGAACCAGCCTAGAGAGGGAAGTTGACTTACCGCTTATCGAGATTCCTGTAGATCAAGAAGGACCTTATGTACATAGTGAATTATTAGGTCAAGATAGAAAATTCTTACTCGATACAGGGGCAAGTCGAACAACCATAAAACGTAGTGAAGTTCCAGGGGCACCCCTCTCAGGCTCTCAAAATGTTTCCCTTGGTTTTTCAGGAAAACCTATTGTTAATGAAGTATCACAGCCTCTACCACTTACGATAGGACCCTTGACACGAACTACAGATTTATTGCTTACTAAATCATGCCCAGAAAATCTGTTAGGAATTAAAACTCTGAAAGCACTAGGAGCCATAATATGTTGTTCTCCGGAAGGAGTAAGGTTGTTTTTACGTGATTTTAAAGGTCATTATGTGTCTAGAGACATGGATCCCCGACTACAGACGTTACCAGTACATCTATGGGCACAAGGCCCTACGGATGTTGGCTGCATGAACATTACACCCTATCGAGTCACACTGAAAGCAGGAGTGGTACTACCACGAATGCGACAATACAAGTTACCGCATGATGCTGTAGTGGCTTTGCTGAAAATCATTGATGAGCTGATTGCCCAGGGAGTAGTTGTAGAAACAGACTCCAATGTATGTAATTCACCTATAATTCCGATTCTTAAACGAACTGATCCTACTGCCCCACCAGTGTACCGATTGGTTATTGATTTGCGTGAACTAAACAAGTGTATTGTACCACAATTCCCTGTGGTCCCTGATATATCATCATTGTTGACAGCAATTGATTCCGAAGCAACATTCTTTACTGTAATTGACCTCAAGAATGCCTTTTTCAGCGTCCCAATAGATCCGGAAAGCCAATACTTGTTCGGATTCAGTTTAAATGGGCGCAGCTTTAAATTCTCACGCGCTCCCCAAGGATTCACAGAAAGCCCCAGCATCTACAGCCAAGCACTGAAACGAGAACTCGACAGTATCCACATGCCAGTCAATACTGCACTGCTTCAATATGTCGATGATCTGCTGATCACCGCGAGAAGCGAGCCAGAATGTGAAAAAGCTTCTCTGACAGTTTTACATTTCCTAGCCGACAAGGGGCACAAGGTGTCCCCTTCTAAGCTGCAATTCTGTGTTCAGCGAGTTATTTATCTTGGTCACTCGCTGTCCAAGGAGGGAAGGCAGCTTACACCAGATCGCATCCAGTTAATTGCTAACATGTCAATACCCCAGACACAAAAGGAGGTGCGAGCTTTCATAGGCCTCACTTCATATTGTAGGCAGTGGATCCCTCAGTACGCATTTCTAGCAAAACCACTCATTCAGTTAACCACACAGGAGGCAGCCACATCGACTGTTCTCCCTTGGACTCAGGAACATACACAAGTTTTTGAAAGCCTAAAGAAAGCCTTATGCCAAGCACCTGTTTTAGCAACACCATGTTATAGCAAACATTTTACACTCTTTGTTACAGAACGCGAAGGTACTGCCTTGTCAGTACTCACTCAGGAACAAGCAGGATCACGCAAGCCATGTGCTTATTTTTCCAGTACATTAGATCCCGTAGCTCAGGCTTTGCCTGCATGCCTGAAATCAGTGGCAGCGACAGCTTTAGCAATCAGACAAAGCGATGCCATAGTATTAGGACACCCATTGACAGTACAAGTACCACATGCAGTAGAGGTTCTTGTGAACCGAACACAAACACAACACTTGACCATAGCAAGACTTACCGGTTATGAACTGACATTGTTTCAACCACACATAGAGATCCGACGGTGTAATACATTGAATCCTGCTACACTATTACCTGTAATTGGAACAGACCCGCTAGCTCATGATTGTGTTGAAATCATTGAAATAAAGACGAAACCTAGACAAGACTTGACAGACGTTCCATTGTTAGATCCAGACCTGACGGTGTATGTAGACGGATCGTGCATGAGAACAAGTACAGGAGATTTAGTGGCCGCGTATGCAGTCACAACAGACACTGAAGTTATTGAGACAAATTGTATAGATACTTTGTCAGCCCAAGCAGCAGAACTTATTGCTCTAACACAAGCCTGTATTCAAGCCACAAATAAGAAAGTTAATATATACACTGACTCACGTTATGCATTCGGAGTTGTACACGACTTCGGCGTGCTGTGGCGAGAGAGAGGTTATTTAACTTCCCATGGTGCCCACATTCAGCACGGACCCCTCATTCATGCCTTATTAGACGCAATACATCTACCCACTGCTATATCGATTATGAAATGTAAAGCACACACGAAGGTTACTGATATCATTTCTCAAGGCAATGATTTAGCTGACAGAACAGCTAAACAGACTGCTCAGAATCGCACATTAGACATGACAAAGCCAATAGTTCAGGCACCAACACAATGTATGACAATTAAGGATCCCGCACTTGACGTAATTGACATACAGGCACATGCCACAGTAGAAGAAATAAAGAAGTGGACTGAACTAGGAGGGATCCAGACAGATCAAGGATGGATGACGAAGGAGAAATCCGTATGGTTTCTCCCTGATTCCATGGTTCAAGCCATTATAGCTACAGTTCACAGTCCAGCACATTTAGGAGAGAAGGCTATGCTAGACAGCATTCAGCACATTTGGTTCAACAAACATTTACGAGCAGCAGCTAAACAAAAAGTTCGTACCTGTATGATATGTTGTCAGTTTAATCCAGGAAAGAGTGTTCCCGTAGAGCAGGGTGGATTTCAGCCTCCTGACCATCCTTTTGAAGTCCTCCAGATGGATTATATTCAGATGGAACGTTGTCGAGGATTCAAATATGTCCTCGTAGTTGTCTGCGCTCTCTCCCGTTGGACAGAGGCGTATCCCGTATCAGATTACACTGCCCCGACTACTGCCAAGCAGCTAGTTCGAGAATTCTTCCCACGGTACGGTTTACCACGTGTTGTATATTCAGATAACGGTCAGCCTTTCTCATCCGAATTAATGAAACATGTCTCACTTTTGTTGGGATATCAGTGGAAATTCCACTGTGTCAGACACCCCGAGGCAGCAGGTCTCGTGGAACGACATAATCAAACTTTGAAAATCAGATTGTCTAAAATATGTAAGGAGAAAGGTGTTGACTGGATAGTAGCCTTACCAGTTGCACTATTCTACATGAGAATGGTAGCACACTCTCGAGCAGGGCTATCCCCGTATGAAGTGATCTTTGGTAGACCACCGAATATGTGGGGGACGCCTATACCCCGTAAAATAACTGATGTTGACTGTAATATGCTGACAGATTACCTGGCTTCCTTGATGTCTGCACTACAATCTTGTCGTTCACAGGTAGTCGCAGCTTTTCCCGACAACACCGAGGTGAAACCTCATGATGTGATTCCCGGTGATTATGTCCTCGTCAGAAATTTTGATCGGAAAACCCAATTGGAGCCCAGGTGGAAACTTCCCAAGTTGGTCCTGCTGACGACCAGAACAGCTGTGAAGATCGAAGGGAGGAAGGGCTGGGTGCATTCCAGCCATATCAAGAAATTTCATGGACTTCCTCCTGACACAAACAGTACTCCCCGTGTGTCTTCCCCCATTGACTCAAAGCTAACCTTGGCTGAGGCCAGTAGCACCGAACTCTATAAGCAAAAACTCAGGTCCAGATCTAAACTGTCGGACGATTTGATTGTTTAAGTCCTCTCCAAGGTGAAGCGGTTGAATCTGTCCCGACATGTATCCCTTAGGTCTGAATCACGTAGAGTCCAGAATCATAATGAAACGACATGCTTATTGTAAATTACTGCGTAACCACTGTATTGTGACTTTATTAATTTTGTTTTCCTTGAGTTTTTTAATAGTTACTGCAAGTATATTGTTGCATATGTATTATCCTGTTTCTAAACGTGCTTTCAATATAACTGGTGAACATTCTTTTAGTGACCTACCCCCACATGAGTTGTCCTATAGACTCGCGCTGCGCAATAACACCTTCATTAGTATGTTACATCATTCCCATCAGACTAGTAATGCCACCAATTGTTGGGTGTGTGGCCGACTCCCTCCCTATCAGAATACCAAAGGAGTTCTGCCTTTCTTTCCACATCCGTTCACACACAATGGCTCCTGTGGAGCATGGTTGAGTTTATTAAATTCCATAGACCCAGACACAGCAGTTTATCAACAACATTGGATATGGGGAAATCTGAATCTAGTTTTATTCAAAGTCTGTCACCCTAATAAGGAGGGTCACCCCAGTAGAACAGGAACTGATTTAGAAAATGAAGTGTATAAATTAGGTAATTTCACGCCTAATCTTATGATTTTGAATGTCAAATCCGAAGTTGAACTAATTCTGCCCACTATGTCAGTCTTTCCAGTTAAGGGTGAATTATGTGTAAGAAAAGTTGGTTCCATACATATGGGCCACAGCCAATGCATTACTACAGTAGAATATAGTGATCAAGGTAAATCTTCATTTAGAGCTTCTCGCCATTCTTACTTTATATGTGGCCAGACGGCATATATGCGTCTGCCTCTAGATTGGGATGGTACTTGTTACATAGCATTCCTTCTGCCACCTGTTTTCCTAGCTCCCCCTGATTATTATCGAAATGTTCATCTAGTACACAAAAGAGAGCGTAGAGATTTCCCAGTTGTCGATTATACTGAGACGGCATGGGACAAGTATGTAGATTTCAATAAAGGTATCTTTCCCTATATAGGTACAATATCAAATAGTAAGCTGATACGTAGACTAACCAAGACTCTTGAAGCTGTAGTAAACGAGACTATAGCCGCCCTAGGCAATCTGACAGAGGAACAATCAGTGATGAGAATTGTTGTTCTCCAGAATCGTCTTGTCCTTGACGTCATCCTGGCCGATAGGGGCGGAGCTTGCAGGGTCATCGGATCCAGCTGCTGTATATTCATACCAGAAAATTCGCCATCTGTATATAAAGCTATAACACGCCTTCATAAGATTGTAAGCCAGATACACGAGAATCCTGGCACTTGGACGTGGTCCGGGTGGTTTTGGAGTGTGATATCAGCCTGGGGATGGAGAGTTCTATCCTTCCTAGGTATTGGCCTTCTTATACTCTTCAGTTGTTGTTTATGCCTGCAATGTGGACCAGCGATTTGTGGTCTGTGTGCCACATCATGCATTCCATATCAAAGTTCTCGTTCAAAATGCCGGAAGAAAAAGGAAGAAGAAATGATGCTCCATGAGCAAATCGATGGAATGATGAAGATTGATATCTCTTGAAGGGCAAGAAGGGGACAAGGAGGGAATGTGGAAATGTGGATTTTCCTGATCAGTTATGTCCCCTATCTTGGACCCCAACGGTTCTATATGCATATTACAAGTACATGTATGTTCCCTCCAGTTCCAGTTTCTAAGACGCAAACATATGTGTGTCTACCGTCAACATGTTCTCTGTCAGATCCGCCATCAATGGGCTGGATATTCGATTCCTAAGTATGAAAGGTCACCGACTTTATATGGCTAAGTTACTCCATTTTTACAGTTCAGGCAAGTAGGCCCGATTCTGTCCTCAAGCCTTTCCCTGCTCTCAGCCTCTGACAGCTTCAGCTTGAGCTCGCATCTGTATCCATGAACTTTGTCCTACTCCCTGTGCAGCTAACAGTGCCTGCCTCGGCCAGTTTTCACTTGCCTGCCAAGAAGCTGTATTTCACCTTCGAATTATCTATTTTGCTCTTCAGCCGATGCATTCCTGTCTAGTGATTTAGGTAAACATTTCCTCTAGCTCACAAGCAAAGGACTCAGCCTTTCCGTCCTCCTGCAAGTGATTCATAGCCCTGTTGCCATGGAAAGTTTTCTGCCTCTCGCATCTCATATAGACACTTAGGCGCTTGTACACGCACATACAGTTAGTATAGAATAGATTCTGTCCGAGAGTCCTTCCTTGTGGATAACATAGTTCTCTAAACATAGGATGTTAGATATGATTTGGGATTAGGTTGACTTGACCCCTCAGACTTTTCGTCTCCATATGTAGAGTTAATGTCAAGTCCCCTTCACCCCCTAGTTGCACGTCAATTACACGTCATGCTGCTGCGCGCGCATCTATGCCAAGTATTATCTTATAGATCCACCTATGTCTGATAATCCTAACCAATCATGTTTCTTTTATTCCTTATTACGCCTAGTTTCGATTACGTACCTGTTATGTCACTTTTCTTATCAAATGTTACGCCTTCTACATTCGTTTCATTGTAATGTACTTATTATAAAAATACATGTCTGTCAATAAATTATTGTACTTCACTTCCTGAACCTTCGTGGTGACGGAACCTGAAGGCCGCGACTCGAGTCGGCCATTTTGAATGGAATAAAGCCCATTTAGAAAACCTCTTATACCACGGATTCTGCCTCTTGTTATTTTGAGCTATTTTACTTTATTTTAAGATTCCGTATGAAATTCAGTCCGGTATTTTATTTACCACATAATGGCGCCCGAACAGGGACACTTTCTCATCTCACGCGCCGGCGGTGCGTTGCAGGCCCGGTCTCCTGCCACAGCTGGACGGACCATAAACGCGTACCAGCAGGATTTCCTGTAAGCTCCCTCCGGTCAAGCGGGGGCGACTGAGGCTGCGATCAACCCAGACGAGGCGGTGAGAAGTGCGAAGTATCCCGACCAGAGCCTAGCTGAGAGAGCAAGATCCGAGGTATACAGAGGCCCACCAGGTTTTCCGAAATCCCGATGTTCAGAGGGTCCGATGTCCGCAGTCGTCGAGTCCTGTCCATTCTCTGAGGCCTTCCGTTTCAAGGAGCTACTCGGTGAGTACCATCGCCGGGGAGGCGTGTTGACGCGCACATAGGTTGTGCCGGTCAAGACGGATTTGGGTACACAAATCCGGTCTGCACTGTTTAGCAGTGTATATGTACTGTTTAGCAGTATATCAAGTATTCCGAAGTATTCAGTTATTGTCAAGAATTCAGCGTGGTGATTAGTTAAGCAGACTGTCATCATTGTCGACCATTATTAAATGTTTAATGTTTAATGTTTAAAGTATTCAGAAAATGTCTTGCATATTGTGGTATGAATGATTGTTCATTGTTCACTGTTCATTATTGTGTTTTTCTCGTATTAAGTAAGTTCAAGAGTAAGTATCAGATCAGTTGTCAATATGCCGCTCTTCTCGAAGTTAAGACAGATTACTACCAGAAAAGGGGTGCTTGAAGAAGCAGTTCCTATTCCTCCTAGAGACACTCCAGGACATTTCATGTACCATAAGCATGGCTTAGATGCCATATTGTTTCTTGATCTATGGGTAGATTATACCAAGGGATTACCGGAAAGTCAAAGGTGGCCCGCAGCGGGAACCTGGGATGCAGAGTGCATCATGAAAGTGGAGGAAGAGTTATGGAAAAGAAAGGTCAGACAGTCACAGAAAGACGCTGTCGAGTTATGGCGTAAAGAATCTCATAGACGAACAGAAAAAGCACGTAGACAAGAAGAGAGGAGTAAAGAAAGTTCAAATAAAGTTCAAGAAAATCTATTAATTGAGGAAGGTATCCGAGTGAAATCAGAACAAGTAAATAGGCAAAGGAATGCTCTTATGAATGGTATGTATCCCCTTCTAGCCGAAGGACTGCCTAAGGCTGTTACAGAGATGCCAAAAGACTTGCCACCCCCATTATTTCCAATTAAGGTACATCAAAAAGGGCATCCCAGAACCGCAGAAGACGTTTTTCTTTCCTCATATCTAGATGATGCAGCTCCCGAGTATGCTAGCGCCCCACCACATAGACCAACTGGCGGAGGGGTTCAACGTCAGGATCAGGTATCTGTACCCGTGCAACAGCAAGTCCTGACGCAAACTTCGGCAAGCACATCTGTTTCCGCATCTGTCTCCGCAGTCGATTCTACAGGGGCATCGACACCCATAGTTGCTGTGTCACGTTCGACGAACCCATTCACACCCGACGCCCCAGATGGGGCCACGGGAGGTGCCAGCAGTACCTTTACACCACCTAGAATAAATAAACTTGTCTTTCAAGAGTCAGCGCATTCACGTACACCTAAATTCGTAAGTGAACGTACGCTTAAGGAACTCCTTGTTAATTGTAGATATGACCCGGTGGTTGGTAAAGAGGACGAAATGGTCCTGGCATCATTACGTATCAGGCGAGCCGCAGAGTATTTAGCAAGGTTACCAGGGATGATTACGCATCTAGATAACATATATCATTTTGTTCAAACAGGACGAGATCCAGGATGTATTAACAGAGCTATGGAATTCCAGAAAGTAGAAATACAGGGGGAACTGTTACGTTTCCTCATAAACTGTGTAATCAGAAATCAAGATCGTCCGGGGGTAGACCCGAATGCAATGCTTATTCTTACAAGATGGAGTCAGAATATATCAGAAGGGAGACACGATAAGCAAAATTGTATAATAGCCATGTGCCGAAAAATCCGTAAAGAAATAGAACGTATTCATGAAGAGAGATTGGGAACAGACGAGTTTGAGCAAGATGAAGTGTCCGAATCAGGGAATTCCGCAAGACAGTCAGAAACCATAGCCTATGTAGGCAGAGGGAGATCCTGTGAAAATACTAGATGTTTTTCTGATCCAATACACTCTGTATGCCCAAATAACAGCAGAACGTATCCGACGCCTGTAATAAATCTGAAGTCTCCTGAACATTCGTTTCAAGCCGCAGATAAAATACTACGAGAACGAAGGGGTTACCACCTCCTCGATTCCATGGATGAGCAAGAATTAGCCAGATCAGCCGTTCACTGGATTGTTAGTCCTGAAAAATACGGTGATGAGACCGTAGCACACACGTTTCTCAATCTCAGTACAGATGAACAACGTTTAGCTGGAATCTATATGATTCAGCAACTCCTTATATTATATAAAAGCCAACATGCTGACCCTGGTCCTTTACCTGATATATTAACGGAACTACTCACGCACAGATGGAGAGGTTCTAGTAACAAGCTAATTAAAGAGATATTAGTGTCACGTAAGCAGTATGTCCTTTTTGTAAGTCCGGATTCTCTCTCGCTGCCCCGCAGAGAAAGAGCGCCGTACTATATGGATAGACAAAATCCTTTACGAGAAGTGCACCCAATAAAAGGCGAAGACAATGAGTTTCACCGTGTATTTGTTTACACACCCATATCAAAAATGGAATTATTAGAAATGAAGAAAGTAGTACCTAGTCATGATAAAGACCCAGCGGGTTTCCACCGAGAAATTAAAGACATGTTACTAATGGGAGAGTACACCTTTCCTGATATTATGACGATATTAAAGGTGCTTTTGCCTGCTGGCATTTATGAAAAACTGAAAGAAAAAGAGTGGGAAGTGGGAGACCAAAAGATAGACTGGACAGCATTAGCAGAGGAAGAAAGGGGCCGAACTGCAGGTTCAGGGCTCGGGGATAAAGTTAAACTGTTACCAGGTTTACTAGTACAGGTACTGCCACGTTTATTAACTACAAAAAAGGAAGATTGGGGTGCAATCACAGCCTGCAAACAAAAGCAAGATGAAGACACAAGCGATTATTATGCTCGATTTGAAAAATGTTTTGGTATAAATAGTGGTATAAAAGCAAGTAGTGATTCATATCCACATTTATTTGTGACAAAATTAGTGGAAAATGCATTACCTCCAGTAAAGAATAGAATATTGAAATTCGAGAGTACCTGGCAAAGTAACACTCCGTCGCAAATGCTACAAATGTTACAGTATCATCACAATAGAATTAGGGATGAACAAGAACACGAGCATAGACGCATGAAGGATACAAAAATGAAAATGCTAGTTTCTCAGACAGTACCAGCAGATGGTCACAAAAAGGGTGTGACACACTCTGGTGATTCTGCAGTTCCTGTAAAGGGAACCTGCAATTACTGTAAACAACTGGGCCATTATGTACACGATTGTCCAGTCCTGAAACGTAATATAGCTACAGGTATTGCAAAGGAGAGACCACGATTAGTTAGACAAGATCAGAATGAACAAGGAGCTATGCAGCATGGACAGTCCATGCCAGTTCAGCAACAGTCCATGCCAGCCTCACAGCAACCCATACAGTTTGTGCCAGCTGCACCACCGTTGCCTGCTACTGCCACACAAACTACAACACGACAAATGTATCAGACTGCACAGTATGAATACCCTGAGTATCAGCGTTACGCATGAACCAGCCTAGAGAGGGAAGTTGACTTACCGCTTATCGAGATTCCTGTAGATCAAGAAGGACCTTATGTACATAGTGAATTATTAGGTCAAGATAGAAAATTCTTACTCGATACAGGGGCAAGTCGAACAACCATAAAACGTAGTGAAGTTCCAGGGGCACCCCTCTCAGGCTCTCAAAATGTTTCCCTTGGTTTTTCAGGAAAACCTATTGTTAATGAAGTATCACAGCCTCTACCACTTACGATAGGACCCTTGACACGAACTACAGATTTATTGCTTACTAAATCATGCCCAGAAAATCTGTTAGGAATTAAAACTCTGAAAGCACTAGGAGCCATAATATGTTGTTCTCCGGAAGGAGTAAGGTTGTTTTTACGTGATTTTAAAGGTCATTATGTGTCTAGAGACATGGATCCCCGACTACAGACGTTACCAGTACATCTATGGGCACAAGGCCCTACGGATGTTGGCTGCATGAACATTACACCCTATCGAGTCACACTGAAAGCAGGAGTGGTACTACCACGAATGCGACAATACAAGTTACCGCATGATGCTGTAGTGGCTTTGCTGAAAATCATTGATGAGCTGATTGCCCAGGGAGTAGTTGTAGAAACAGACTCCAATGTATGTAATTCACCTATAATTCCGATTCTTAAACGAACTGATCCTACTGCCCCACCAGTGTACCGATTGGTTATTGATTTGCGTGAACTAAACAAGTGTATTGTACCACAATTCCCTGTGGTCCCTGATATATCATCATTGTTGACAGCAATTGATTCCGAAGCAACATTCTTTACTGTAATTGACCTCAAGAATGCCTTTTTCAGCGTCCCAATAGATCCGGAAAGCCAATACTTGTTCGGATTCAGTTTAAATGGGCGCAGCTTTAAATTCTCACGCGCTCCCCAAGGATTCACAGAAAGCCCCAGCATCTACAGCCAAGCACTGAAACGAGAACTCGACAGTATCCACATGCCAGTCAATACTGCACTGCTTCAATATGTCGATGATCTGCTGATCACCGCGAGAAGCGAGCCAGAATGTGAAAAAGCTTCTCTGACAGTTTTACATTTCCTAGCCGACAAGGGGCACAAGGTGTCCCCTTCTAAGCTGCAATTCTGTTTTCAGCGAGTTATTTATCTTGGTCACTCGCTGTCCAAGGAGGGAAGGCAGCTTACACCAGATCGCATCCAGTTAATTGCTAACATGTCAATACCCCAGACACAAAAGGAGGTGCGAGCTTTCATAGGCCTCACTTCATATTGTAGGCAGTGGATCCCTCAGTACGCATTTCTAGCAAAACCACTCATTCAGTTAACCACACAGGAGGCAGCCACATCGACTGTTCTCCCTTGGACTCAGGAACATACACAAGTTTTTGAAAGCCTAAAGAAAGCCTTATGCCAAGCACCTGTTTTAGCAACACCATGTTATAGCAAACATTTTACACTCTTTGTTACAGAACGCGAAGGTACTGCCTTGTCAGTACTCACTCAGGAACAAGCAGGATCACGCAAGCCATGTGCTTATTTTTCCAGTACATTAGATCCCGTAGCTCAGGCTTTGCCTGCATGCCTGAAATCAGTGGCAGCGACAGCTTTAGCAATCAGACAAAGCGATGCCATAGTATTAGGACACCCATTGACAGTACAAGTACCACATGCAGTAGAGGTTCTTGTGAACCGAACACAAACACAACACTTGACCATAGCAAGACTTACCGGTTATGAACTGACATTGTTTCAACCACACATAGAGATCCGACGGTGTAATACATTGAATCCTGCTACACTATTACCTGTAATTGGAACAGACCCGCTAGCTCATGATTGTGTTGAAATCATTGAAATAAAGACGAAACCTAGACAAGACTTGACAGACGTTCCATTGTTAGATCCAGACCTGACGGTGTATGTAGACGGATCGTGCATGAGAACAAGTACAGGAGATTTAGTGGCCGCGTATGCAGTCACAACAGACACTGAAGTTATTGAGACAAATTGTATAGATACTTTGTCAGCCCAAGCAGCAGAACTTATTGCTCTAACACAAGCCTGTATTCAAGCCACAAATAAGAAAGTTAATATATACACTGACTCACGTTATGCATTCGGAGTTGTACACGACTTCGGCGTGCTGTGGCGAGAGAGAGGTTATTTAACTTCCCATGGTGCCCACATTCAGCACGGACCCCTCATTCATGCCTTATTAGACGCAATACATCTACCCACTGCTATATCGATTATGAAATGTAAAGCACACACGAAGGTTACTGATATCATTTCTCAAGGCAATGATTTAGCTGACAGAACAGCTAAACAGACTGCTCAGAATCGCACATTAGACATGACAAAGCCAATAGTTCAGGCACCAACACAATGTATGACAATTAAGGATCCCGCACTTGACGTAATTGACATACAGGCACATGCCACAGTAGAAGAAATAAAGAAGTGGACTGAACTAGGAGGGATCCAGACAGATCAAGGATGGATGACGAAGGAGAAATCCGTATGGTTTCTCCCTGATTCCATGGTTCAAGCCATTATAGCTACAGTTCACAGTCCAGCACATTTAGGAGAGAAGGCTATGCTAGACAGCATTCAGCACATTTGGTTCAACAAACATTTACGAGCAGCAGCTAAACAAAAAGTTCGTACCTGTATGATATGTTGTCAGTTTAATCCAGGAAAGAGTGTTCCCGTAGAGCAGGGTGGATTTCAGCCTCCTGACCATCCTTTTGAAGTCCTCCAGATGGATTATATTCAGATGGAACGTTGTCGAGGATTCAAATATGTCCTCGTAGTTGTCTGCGCTCTCTCCCGTTGGACAGAGGCGTATCCCGTATCAGATTACACTGCCCCGACTACTGCCAAGCAGCTAGTTCGAGAATTCTTCCCACGGTACGGTTTACCACGTGTTGTATATTCAGATAACGGTCAGCCTTTCTCATCCGAATTAATGAAACATGTCTCACTTTTGTTGGGATATCAGTGGAAATTCCACTGTGTCAGACACCCCGAGGCAGCAGGTCTCGTGGAACGACATAATCAAACTTTGAAAATCAGATTGTCTAAAATATGTAAGGAGAAAGGTGTTGACTGGATAGTAGCCTTACCAGTTGCACTATTCTACATGAGAATGGTAGCACACTCTCGAGCAGGGCTATCCCCGTATGAAGTGATCTTTGGTAGACCACCGAATATGTGGGGGACGCCTATACCCCGTAAAATAACTGATGTTGACTGTAATATGCTGACAGATTACCTGGCTTCCTTGATGTCTGCACTACAATCTTGTCGTTCACAGGTAGTCGCAGCTTTTCCCGACAACACCGAGGTGAAACCTCATGATGTGATTCCCGGTGATTATGTCCTCGTCAGAAATTTTGATCGGAAAACCCAATTGGAGCCCAGGTGGAAACTTCCCAAGTTGGTCCTGCTGACGACCAGAACAGCTGTGAAGATCGAAGGGAGGAAGGGCTGGGTGCATTCCAGCCATATCAAGAAATTTCATGGACTTCCTCCTGACACAAACAGTACTCCCCGTGTGTCTTCCCCCATTGACTCAAAGCTAACCTTGGCTGAGGCCAGTAGCACCGAACTCTATAAGCAAAAACTCAGGTCCAGATCTAAACTGTCGGACGATTTGATTGTTTAAGTCCTCTCCAAGGTGAAGCGGTTGAATCTGTCCCGACATGTATCCCTTAGGTCTGAATCACGTAGAGTCCAGAATCATAATGAAACGACATGCTTATTGTAAATTACTGCGTAACCACTGTATTGTGACTTTATTAATTTTGTTTTCCTTGAGTTTTTTAATAGTTACTGCAAGTATATTGTTGCATATGTATTATCCTGTTTCTAAACGTGCTTTCAATATAACTGGTGAACATTCTTTTAGTGACCTACCCCCACATGAGTTGTCCTATAGACTCGCGCTGCGCAATAACACCTTCATTAGTATGTTACATCATTCCCATCAGACTAGTAATGCCACCAATTGTTGGGTGTGTGGCCGACTCCCTCCCTATCAGAATACCAAAGGAGTTCTGCCTTTCTTTCCACATCCGTTCACACACAATGGCTCCTGTGGAGCATGGTTGAGTTTATTAAATTCCATAGACCCAGACACAGCAGTTTATCAACAACATTGGATATGGGGAAATCTGAATCTAGTTTTATTCAAAGTCTGTCACCCTAATAAGGAGGGTCACCCCAGTAGAACAGGAACTGATTTAGAAAATGAAGTGTATAAATTAGGTAATTTCACGCCTAATCTTATGATTTTGAATGTCAAATCCGAAGTTGAACTAATTCTGCCCACTATGTCAGTCTTTCCAGTTAAGGGTGAATTATGTGTAAGAAAAGTTGGTTCCATACATATGGGCCATAGCCAATGCGTTACTACAGTAGAATATAGTGATCAAGGTAAATCTTCATTTAGAGCTTCTCGCCATTCTTACTTTATATGTGGTCAGACGGCATATATGCGTCTGCCTCTAGATTGGGATGGTACTTGTTACATAGCATTCCTTCTGCCACCTGTTTTCCTAGCTCCCCCTGATTATTATCGAAATGTTCATCTAGTACACAAAAGAGAGCGTAGAGATTTCCCAGTTGTCGATTATACTGAGACGGCATGGGACAAGTATGTAGATTTCAATAAAGGTATCTTTCCCTATATAGGTACAATATCAAATAGTAAGCTGATACGTAGACTAACCAAGACTCTTGAAGCTGTAGTAAACGAGACTATAGCCGCCCTAGGCAATCTGACAGAGGAACAATCAGTGATGAGAATTGTTGTTCTCCAGAATCGTCTTGTCCTTGACGTCATCCTGGCCGATAGGGGCGGAGCTTGCAGGGTCATCGGATCCAGCTGCTGTATATTCATACCAGAAAATTCGCCATCTGTATATAAAGCTATAACACGCCTTCATAAGATTGTAAGCCAGATACACGAGAATCCTGGCACTTGGACGTGGTCCGGGTGGTTTTGGAGTGTGATATCAGCCTGGGGATGGAGAGTTCTATCCTTCCTAGGTATTGGCCTTCTTATACTCTTCAGTTGTTGTTTATGCCTGCAATGTGGACCAGCGATTTGTGGTCTGTGTGCCACATCATGCATTCCATATCAAAGTTCTCGTTCAAAATGCCGGAAGAAAAAGGAAGAAGAAATGATGCTCCATGAGCAAATCGATGGAATGATGAAGATTGATATCTCTTGAAGGGCAAGAAGGGGACAAGGAGGGAATGTGGAAATGTGGATTTTCCTGATCAGTTATGTCCCCTATCTTGGACCCCAACGGTTCTATATGCATATTACAAGTACATGTATGTTCCCTCCAGTTCCAGTTTCTAAGACGCAAACATATGTGTGTCTACCGTCAACATGTTCTCTGTCAGATCCGCCATCAATGGGCTGGATATTCGATTCCTAAGTATGAAAGGTCACCGACTTTATATGGCTAAGTTACTCCATTTTTACAGTTCAGGCAAGTAGGCCCGATTCTGTCCTCAAGCCTTTCCCTGCTCTCAGCCTCTGACAGCTTCAGCTTGAGCTCGCATCTGTATCCATGAACTTTGTCCTACTCCCTGTGCAGCTAACAGTGCCTGCCTCGGCCAGTTTTCACTTGCCTGCCAAGAAGCTGTATTTCACCTTCGAATTATCTATTTTGCTCTTCAGCCGATGCATTCCTGTCTAGTGATTTAGGTAAACATTTCCTCTAGCTCACAAGCAAAGGACTCAGCCTTTCCGTCCTCCTGCAAGTGATTCATAGCCCTGTTGCCATGGAAAGTTTTCTGCCTCTCGCATCTCATATAGACACTTAGGCGCTTGTACACGCACATACAGTTAGTATAGAATAGATTCTGTCCGAGAGTCCTTCCTTGTGGATAACATAGTTCTCTAAACATAGGATGTTAGATATGATTTGGGATTAGGTTGACTTGACCCCTCAGACTTTTCGTCTCCATATGTAGAGTTAATGTCAAGTCCCCTTCACCCCCTAGTTGCACGTCAATTACACGTCATGCTGCTGCGCGCGCATCTATGCCAAGTATTATCTTATAGATCCACCTATGTCTGATAATCCTAACCAATCATGTTTCTTTTATTCCTTATTACGCCTAGTTTCGATTACGTACCTGTTATGTCACTTTTCTTATCAAATGTTACGCCTTCTACATTCGTTTCATTGTAATGTACTTATTATAAAAATACATGTCTGTCAATAAATTATTGTACTTCACTTCCTGAACCTTCGTGGTGACGGAACCTGAAGGCCGCGACTCGAGTCGGCCATTTTGAATGGAATAAAGCCCATTTAGAAAACCTCTTATACCACGGATTCTGCCTCTTGTTATTTTGAGCTATTTTACTTTATTTTAAGATTCCGTATGAAATTCAGTCCGGTATTTTATTTACCACACCTTGGAGAGAGGTGGGTCCGTGAATGAGGCTTTGCTGCTGCGGCCTGGGAAGCCTGCTCAACTCTTCACTGCTGGGCTGGAAGGTGGGCCCTGCTAGGGGCCCATTCAGGACCGGACCTGTGGGTGGGGCAAAAGATCTCACCGGCTCCAGCGCAGAGTGTCTCTGACTGGGGCTCTGCCTACGCAGCCTTGGGGGATGGCATTGCACGTCGGTGCTGTCCAGGACACTTGGCAGAGCCCCTCGAGGAGTGCTGCCCCCCAGGGAGACTTGTTGGGGGTTTGTTGCCCATCCTGGAAACTGGTATGAGGAGAGCTGCGTGCCTTTAATGCTGACACTGCGCCCTGTGGCCTACTAACAATTGCAGGCCTGCTTGTGCCCCCGTGCTGGAAATCTCAGGGTCAGGTGGGCGTAGCGAGATCTTGTGCTATGCTGTAACGGGCCCAGGCTTAACCTGCGCTGCGCTGCGCTGCTGGTGATGGACCCTGGGGCAGGCCCCATTCAGTGATGGACAGTCTGCATTGAGACGCCTGTTTAGACCCACCTATACCGCCAAGGAGGGGTATGTGTGGGGGGTGTTGTTGACCTTCAGGTGAAACGGCCTGACTCGTGGGTCTGGCGCCCCTACCTTGAGATGTGTTTCTCCTGAGGTTGTCTGCGTGACCCGATTGCATTATGGGAAAGACGGATGGTAAACAAGCCAAACTGCCCTGTGGATTGCATGGGGTGGACCATGGATTTCTCGTAGGAACATCTCACGCTGGGACCCAGACTGGCGGGGAAAATGTCCCGGAGCCAGACATTCATTCTATGTTCATCGACCTCAAACAGAGCCTGCATGAATGAATGAATGAATGAGGTGGCATTTATAAAGCGCATGGCTACCCGTTGGCATCCCAGTGCTAAGAAGTGAGAGAAGCTTCTGAGACTCATCTGGGGAAGAGCCAGGTTTTCAACAGTTTGCGGAAGATCAGATGGTTAGTTTCTTTTTGCAGCTGAAGGGGAAGAGAGTTCCAAAGCTTGGCGGCGTTATAGGAGAAAAGCCGACCTCTGCTTCTGGCTCTTTTGATCCTTGGTGCGAAGGCCAGGTGCAATCCATCGGAGCTTAAAGGCCTATTGGCTTGATAAGGGTTGGCAGGCGGGAGATGATCTTAGGTCCATTTCCTCCAAGCAATTTGTGAGTGATACAAAGAGCTTTGAAATGGACTCTCTCCCGAATAGGCAGACAATGTAGAGCTTTCAAGGCAGGTTTGGTCGACAGTCGGTAGGGAATTCCCAAGAGAATTCTTGCCGCGCAGTTCTGGATCATTTGAAGTTTAGAGAATACTGCTTCTGGGGCACCTAGGTAAAGTACATTGCTTAAGTCCAATCGTGATAAAATAAGCGCTTGGACTACGAGTTTCCTGGCTTGGAAAGGTATCAATGGGAATACTTTACGTAGCATTCTTAGAATGCCGAAGCAGGAGGCGACTACCTTTCTGGATTGGACTTTGAGAGTCCAGCCAAAACCCCAGACTTTTTATGTTGGACTTGGGGATGGGTGCTGATCGCATTGTGGTCGGCCACATCATATTAGGTTTAAATAATGGCGGGTTACCAAGGAGCATAAGCTACGGCTGGTCGCCATACAGCTTCAGGTAGGAGTGACTCATCCATTTGGCCACTTCTTCGAGGCAAGTACAGAGGCGGGATGAGGATGTATCTGGGTGATTAAGTGAAACCACTAATTGAGTATCGTCTGCATAAGTTATGATATTCACTCCGCAAGGCTGTATGATCTCAGCCAGTGGAGCCATATAGGCATTAAAAAGCGTAGGACTTAGAGAAGAGCCCTGTGGGACTCCACAAAAAAGGGGCCAAGGTTTGGAGGTGGTTTCACCCTCGAATACCTGGAAGGATCGTCCTTCCAGGAAAGACATCAGCCAGGCTAGGGCTATTCCAGACACACCCAGGTTTCTGAGTCGGTCAATCAAGATATGGTGATTAACCGTATCGAAGGCCGCACTCAGGTCCAGGAGGATCACGGCAGAAGATCCTCCCGAGTCAAGAATTTTTCTTCATTCTTCCATGACAGCTAAAAGAGCTGTCTCTGTGCCGTGACCGGGGCGGAATCCTGTTTGAGTTGGGTGGAGGAGATGGTTGGATTCTAAGTAGGTAGAGAGTGTGACATTCACATATTTCTCTAGGATTTTACTGATTCCAGGGGGGAGGAAAATAGGACGATAGTTGGCCAAACAGTCAGGGTCTAAGTTAGATTTCTTTAAAAGAGCTTTGACCATAGCTCTTTTCCAGGAGGAGGGGACTACTCCGGATGTGATGGATGAGTTAATCAGGTCTAAGAGGACCGGGCCATCTATCTCTGTTTCTTGTTTGAGAATCCTAAGTGGAGCAGGGTCATTGGGTGACCCGCTTTTTACTCGATTACCAGTGGCTAGCAGACAGTTGTAGTCCATTATAGGAAAGGCTACTAAGCAAGTATCGTTGTCTTCTATGTGGGGTTTATCACAGTGGGTGATATTGGATTCTTTAGTGGAGGAAAAGGAACCATAGATAGTCTTGATTTTATTGTGGAAAATTTCCGCCATTTCATTACAACATTGGTCTGAAATAGCGGGGGATTCGGGGAGAGAGGGAATATTTATTAATCTCTTAACAATTTGGAATGTTTCACAGGGGGAGTTAGCAGAAGACGCTATAGTCTTCTCATAGTAGAGAGTGTGGGTGTTTCTAATTTCAATTTTATAATTTTTAATAGCATTCTCATATTCCTTCTTCTTGTCAGGGGAAAAATTCCTTCTCCAACCTCTATCTGTCTTTTTACAGATTTGTTTTAATTCTCGAAGTTTGGGAGTATACCAAGCTGCTTTATTAGGTACTTTATGTAACTGAATTGTTGTTTTAGGAAGGACTTAGTCAAGTGAGCTGTTAATCCAGTTGTCAAATTTCTCATTGGCTGCTATCGGATCGCAGTTTGGAGCAGGCATAGATCTCTCCAGAGTTGATATCCAGGTGTCCAGTGGAACTTTTGACCAACCTCGGGACTTAGTATGCACCAGTCGGGTTGGGGGGGATGGCCTGAGTAGAGGACCAAGAAAAAGGGATCAGAAAATGATCTGACCTTGGAATAGGTATAGGGGCTTGACAGGATAGCTCCTTCGGACCCGAGAAGATGGGGTATAGGAAGTGTCTTTTTGAATGTGTATCAGATGGTACTTTTTGAGTGAGCTGTAAGGCCGCTAGGTCTGAGATCAATTCAGATGCAGTTTTAGAGGTTAAATCATCGAAGTGAATATTAAAATCTCCAAGAATGGTGAAGTTCGTAGTGGAACTTGCTAGTTTTGGAACCGTTCCTGCAATCGAATTACAGAGCTGGCCTATAAAACCTGGGGGACGCTAAATCAGGATCCCTGATAGAGTTAGCGTAGGTGTGAATCCTATTGAGAACTTAAGGTTTTCACAATCTAAGAGAGGGCTTCCAAAGGTTCTACAGACAAGGTGGTTCTTTAGAACAATAGCAATTCCACCCCCTTTACCATTGATTCGATATAGCCTCTGGATTATGTAGCCAGGAGGAAGAGCCTGATCTATGTTAGGATCGGAGGCTGTGTTTAGCCAAGTTTCCGTAACGAATAGAGCGTCAGGACTTTCCTCCGTAAGCAGCAGGGATACTTCCTCAGCGTGTTTTGGTAAGGAACGACAATTAAATAAAAATAGCTTAAAAACTTGGTGTGGTACAGCAGCATGTGGACTAATGGAAGTGGGGTGCTTAAGACTATAGGAGCAGTGCTTACAGTTGTGGTTCCAGCGGTCAGGAGCGATAGAGTGAAGACAGGTGGGATCTGGGCTTACATTCAATTGTTTGAGTAGGTTTGTGCTGTATCGATGTATTTCTGATGGGAGACGAGCAGGGGTTTTGGCCCCTGGTCCCGGAGGGGCGCGGATGAGCGCAGACTGGCTTGCCTTCAGCGCGTCTGTTGCGCGGTCGTGCCATTGGGCTTAATATAGCCTTAGTAGGCTCAGCGACTAGAGCGCTGACCTACAAAATGGCGGTCAAGTTATGCGGGCAAAAGTTCCCCCCTCAATTCCCACACAGTGCAATGAGAATCAGTGCAAAATACAATTTAAAACAAGCAGAGTAAGCGATTTTAAAATGTTTCAGTTGCAAGATTTCTAATCTAGAATGCAGCTCTCACGCCTGGCATGACTCATGCAGCTTCTGTCACCATGCATGCCATCAACACAAAAACTGACATGCTCTCTGATCACTTTGAACACTTGAAGGGGTAGGTAGACAGGCTCGAACAGCATCTGGATAAACTCAAGCACCACATGTCAAGGGTCGAGATCGCACACTCCTCGGATGGCGAGCGCCTGTACCAAATAGATAAAGTACTTGAAGTCATCCGTAATAAAAACAAAGATTTGGAAGCGTGGTCGTGCTGCAACCATTTGATCATAGAGGGTTCCCATGTTGACTGCGATAGACAGAATGGAAGACATTGTGGAAAAGACGCTTCGCACCCTCTTTATAGGTTACCCTCTACCCTATGCTAATCGTCAAGAGGGTGTAAAGATCACTAGGCCAGTGCCCATCTCCAGGTGCCCCTGCCCACCCGTTTATAGGGGGGATTCTAAATTATCAGGACATAGATACTACTCTGCATCTAGCTAGGGAGCGCAGTCCCCTCCAATATCAGGGCAACATGATCTAATCATTCCAGATTTCCCTCTGCCATATCACAGACCATTTTCCCGTCTGCTCTCCCTGCATTGCTCTTTCAGGCTATGTCAAAGAGGTTTCTGCTGAGGTCTGCCGGCAATGCTGCTGCTTGGGAAGCCAGGGTGACTATACACTGGGGTAGACAGCAGGCACCGAGCAGAGTTACATGTCTTCAGGATGCTGTTTCCTGTCAGGAGTGGCTTGACGCATATTAGGATCATCCAATCATGCCTAAAAGACATATGGGCCTCTCCGGTGACTTATCTTCGACTCTAAAGCAACACGGATGAGGACGTGGCTGACTCTCTCAGTGGTCACCAGACTGCGAGTGCATCTTACTATCCCTCCTCCTATGGCACCCTGCCAAACAGCTCTCTCAAAGTGGGGTATAGCGTTAGTCCCCTGTCAAGCTAGGTGCGTTCTCACTGGAGACTATCAATCATGTAGGGTGTTGAGTCTGCTGAGTGGTTAGTTTGTTCCTCTTCCCCTATTCCTACTCTTACTGGCCCTCCTTCTCCTCTACCCTCCTACTCACTCTAGTAGGTAATTTTGTGATTTATCTGTCGACCAACTCTGCTATGTATATGATCCTTGAATGCATACTGTCCTGTTGTTATGCTGTAGATGATTACTGCAAAATGTACTGAATGAAAAAAAAAATTCTCTATCCTTGGTTGAGTGGAATTTACATGGCTGCATGGAAAGGAGGTACAACATCATTTAACTGATCACCCGGTACTGGCCCCAACTGCTGTGCTCTCACCACTTTTAGTGACTCGGCGTAATGCAACCCAGGGTGATATAGCCTAAAGTGCTAAGTAATTTAATTCCTATTCGTAGGATCCCCATTATTACCACCACCTCTAATTGACTGATCCCACACACAGATGTCAAACATTACAGGTCCCTCACAGATCGCTTCTTACCCCAGCAGAGCCTCACATAGCAACTGCCATTCACCCGGATAAGACCCTTACTTAGAACCAGAGAGACAGTAACCCAGAACAAACACTTGCAAAGAGCCATGAGACTGTCTCCCAGAACAACCCTCACGTTGCAGCAAGAGACTCTTGAAGGAAGGTGGAGTATTATGTGTTGACGCTGGTGAGGTATCACCGTGCAAATCTATCACACATCCCAAAGATGTTCCTTGGATTCACACTAATAAACCCTTAGCTCAGTCCTGGTAAAGTGGCAAAGAGCAGTCAGGCTTTAATTGAGAAACTTGTCTTAAGCATTTTAGAGAGAATACCAACATGGATGATAAGTAATAGTCACGACTTGAAAGAAATTCGACACCAATTTATAAAAATAAAGTAGATTTGTATATTAGTGTAGACACCAAAACATACGTTGTCAGATACAACTGGAGTTATGGATTTTAGAAGAAAACATAAATCACATTGTTAGACCTGTCATCCTTAGGGTTGTCTTCCCCCCAAATTATGCCTGTCTTCTCATTTTTCTGATTATTTTTGGATTATGGGGACTTTACCAGTGCTACAGTGCATGTGCTTCTCCCCTAAACATGGTACAATTGGTGTGCACACAATTGGTATGTTTAATTTACCTGTTAGACCCTTATAAAGTGGTATACCTGATATCCAGGGCATGTACATTAAATGGTACTTTTGGGCCTGCAGCACTGGCTGTGCCTCCCACACAAGTAGCCTATCAGAACTGTTTTAGGCCTGCCATTGTGGTGCCTGTGTGTGTAGTTTACTCACAATCCATTTGGCATTTAAAACTATTTGCCAAGCCTTAATCTCGCCTTTTATGACAAACAAGTCACCTCTAAGGTAGGCCATAGTTAGCCCTAAGGGAAGGGTGCTGTGTAAGTAAAAGGTAGGACATGTTCCTTTATGTTTTGCATGTGGTGACAGTGACACAGTGACACAGAGCTAAATTCGGTTTTCACTTCTTTGAGGCCTACTCCTCTCATAGGTTAACTTTGGGAACTCCTTTATAGACTTTTAAGCTGTCATTCCTGATTAGAAAGGAGTAGTTGTTTCATGCTTTATACCTTTGGAATTGTAATGATAAACCCCCTTACCAGTGAAGATAGACTTAACATTTCTATTTCCGAAATGACACTTTTAGAAAGTGGACATTTCTCTGCTCTTAGCTCCATGTGCCTGCCAGCCTGTCTCCAATACACATCGGGGGTGGGTGACAGCTTCACTTTGTGCTTTCCCTCGAGGCAGCCACAAAAAGAGGAAGGTTACGCATGTCTGAGCACTCATTTACATGCACCTGCATTCTGGTCATCCTTAATGGGCCTTCCTGGGCAATAAGAGAGAGGGAAGCTGACACTTCACTTGTAAGGTAGTGTCCCGACCACATACAATGGGCTGATTTACCCCCATTGCTAGTCTGGAGCCAGGGCTGGGAAGAAAGGGGACCTGTGCATTTCAAGGAGCTGCTTTGAAGTCAACCCCACTTCAAAGGCACATTTGGGTATAAGTACTGGGTCTCTGATCCCTAAAATCAGACACTGCTGGAACTACAACTGTGCATTGCCAGGACTGCTATGCTGCTTAAAGGAGTCATTTTTGGACTGCTGATCTGGAAGGTTTGCTGCTCTCAGACTTTTCAGAAAGAGAGAGGGACTGTGCCTTTTCCTACAAGTGTACTCCAAGGGTTTGTTGGCTTGCCTCCTGTTGCTTGTGACTCAGGGATATCAAAGTCTCTTCCACTGCTCCTCTGCCTGGCTCACTGAAAGTGGGCCCAGATACTTGCAACAAGGACATTGGAGCACGTCTAGTATGTGTGTAGCAGAAACGGCGCATTGACTTGGTTGCAGGAGTAGAATTGGCACATCACTCTCGGAACAAATGCAATGCCTTGATAGAGTGAAACATTGGAATCTCGCATCCCTGGACTGTGTGGAAAAATCCGGAGCATCGCTCTATGGAACCAGTGCACAGTGGCCCAGTGTCTCGTCTGCAGAACCAATGAATCTCCATCTGCGTTTTTCAGATGATCGATGCATCCGCGACTTGCGGGATGAGCATTGAACATCTCACAACGCATTTTGCTGTTGCGATCAGGAAATGCACTTTGTTCACTGGGGCATGCATGGGTGCTGTAGGTGACCCATGCTCCATCATGGGTGGCCTAGTCCAGTGTGATCAGATAACCTATTTTTCTTCTTATTGGATTTTTACCATTTTGGTCTTGAATTATTACAAAAATTGTGATCTATTTTCCTAAACCTGTGTGGAGTCTTTTTGTAGTGCATTAATTGTGTTACAGTGTGTGTGTGTGTGAGTGTGTGTGTGTATGTGTGTGTGTGATATTTACTACAATACAGACCTTACTGGTGTTAAATCGTGAAGGCTAAAAAGTAACCTAACAGCAAGTGCCTAAACATTTAAAGCAGGATCTTCCCAGACGGGGGTTAAATTAACTAAGGATTTATCTCTCTGGTTCATAAAATGTCTCCAAGTAATTAGGATAAATTCTTCAGTGTTTGAAAGCAAGATCCTGTCCAAAGTTTTCAAGAGTTGTACATTTCTAATAGGATCGCTGTTCCTTGCAGAGCCTATGGCCTGCAGATTGTTTTTCTGACTCCAATGTTGCCTTAATACTTGCCGCATTCTAATGAGTTGACAGGTCTGTTAGCCACTCACCATCCCTCCCTGCACAAACCATTATATAACTACCTGACCAATTCGAACAATAAATGCATGTCAGGGCAAACCTACTAACATCCTTCTGAAAGAAACTGTACCTGCTTGGCCCGCTGCTGCCAGCTGCTGAATCTTCAATGTCTTTTCAGCCTCTTTATACATGTCAAGGGTGTAAAAGGTCTCTCCATTCTCTACTTTCATGCCCTCTATAATTTGGAGCAGTTGTTGCCGCTGGTTTCGCAGTTCTTCTCCGCTCGCTCTGTTGTTTACAGCACAGTACCGGTTTCCACAGTTCTTTATCAGTTCTTTGAGTGGTTCCTCAGCTTCTTCAAGGTATGTCTCTAGTGACTCATCTGGGTGTTTCAAGTCATCTTGTCCTGTAAACAGCACCATCATGTACCTTGCTGCATCCGTTCCCAGCAGACCCTGGACAATCTTCACAGCCTGCGCCTCCTCATCAGTGAAGGCTCTCAGTCGAATCACAAAGAGGATAACGTGGGGCCCCGGGGAGGACATTTCAATCGCTGGATCAATACATTCTTTGATTGCCACAGGAGAGATGTTTGTGTTAAACCAGGCGGTGTCCACCACAGTGATGTGTCTGCCATTGTATTCACAGCCGCCGCTCTCACACTGCTTCGTTACTTGCACGGCTGAGGTTTTTGAGGTAAACTCTTCCATCCCCAGGATGGTGTTTCCAGAAGAACTTTTACCAACTCCGGTTTTACCAACAATCAGTATTCTTGTGGTTTCATCACCTGCAAAGACAAAGCAAATTTTCAAGACAACAATAAATAGGAGCAACTGTACATGTAATATTTTTTAGAGTTAATTATCCATGCAGAAAGCTTTGCAGCTTGATGGTCTACCACAAAATATAACAACAAGTCCACATAACTCATGCAGACAGTGGATAATAAGTATGAAAAGTGCCAGGAAGGTGTAATTGGTAAAGGCATACTTAATAATTGTAATTATTAAACATTTAGGAATGGTTTTGATCTAAATCCCTATCCACTAACCTTTGCAGACAGGGCTTTGCCCCTCAGGCTAATGTTTCCTGGAGGCAGGCGTAACAAGAAGAAATGTATTTTTTCCCTTTATTTTTCAAACTGTGCATGAGTACTGAATTCTACAAAACACATACAAAGAGGGAAAAGGTCTTGAAGTATGGTTTTTTACTGGAAGTATCCCCTCCAGTACTAAACCCATGTGGATTTTCTCTCTCTCCCTTTGATGGAAGGCAGCATCACAACTTTAGCTGCTGCACCATGTTGCGTAGAATATTACCAAATCTGGGTTTAAATGTGTGTCAACAATAAAATTAAAAAACACACAATTGATGGACAGAATGCAGAACAAATCAAAACATTCTCCCCCAGTTAAGAGATCTGGGTTAAATCCATCATTCTTTTGTGCACCATGCCACCCCAGTTTAGACCTGGCCAGATGCAAATCAGTCTTGACCCTGTGCTTCATGGGAACAGTCCAGCCCAAACTGCCAAGCCAGGTCCTCCCTGGACCAGAAACAAGCATCCTAGGACCGGTTTTGAGGTTTCACCCCTCTTCAGCCAGGATAGCTTGAATCAAGTGGCAGAGAGCCCAGGACCCGCATCTGGGCATACCCGTGGCACGTAGGGCGAGACAGCAAAAGGCACACAGTTGATGGACAGAATGCAGAACAAATCAAAGCATTCACCCCCAGTCAAGAGATCTGGGTTAAATCCATCATTCTTTTGCTCACCATGCCACCCCAGTTTAGACCTGGCCTTATGCAAATCAGTCTTGACCCTGTGCCTCATGGGAACAGTCCAGCCCAAACTGCCAAACCAGGTCCTCCCTGGACCGGAAACAAGCATCCTAGGACCGGTTTCGGGGTTTCACCCCTCTTCAGCCAGGATAGCTTGAATCCAGTGACACAGTGAGCACGGGACCTATGTGTAGGCATACCCGGCGCACTTAGGGCGAGAATGCAAAGAAAACACAATTGATGGACGGAATGCAGAACAAATTAAAACATTCTTCCCCAGTCAAGAGATATGGGTTAAATCCATCATTCTTTTGCTCACCATGCCACTCCAGTTTAGACCTGGCCATATACAAATCAGTCTTGACCCTGTGCCTAATGGGAACAGTTCAGCCCGAACTGCCAAGCCAGGTACTCTCTGGACCGGAAACAAGCAACCTAGGACCGGTTTCAGGTTTCACCCCTCTTCAGCCAGGACAGCTTGAATCCAGGGGCAGAGTGAGCCCGGGACCTACGTCTAGGCATACCCTGCGCACTTAGGGCGAGAAAGCAAAACACACCCAATTGATGGATGGAATGCAGAACAAATCATAACATTCTCCCCCAGTCAAGAGATCTGGGTTAAATCCATCATTTTTTTGCTCACCATGCCACCCCAGTTTAGACCTGGCCATATGCAAATCAGTCTTGACCCTGTGCCTCATGGGAACAGTCCAGCCCGAACTGCCAAGCCAGGTCCTCCCTGGACCAGAAAAAAGCAATCTGGGACCGGTTTCGGGGGTTTCACCCCTCTTCAGCCAGGACAGCTTGACTCCAGTGGCACAGTGAGCCCGGGACCTATGTCTAGGCATACCCGGCGCACTTAGGGCGAGAAAGCAAAAACACACAAATGATGGACGGAATGCAGAACAAATCAAAACATTCTCCCCCAGTCAAGAGCTCTGGGTTAAATCCATCCTTCTTTTGCTCACCATGCAAACACAGTTTATACCTGGCCATATGCAAATCAGCCTTGACCCTGTGCCTCATGGGAACAGTCCAGCCCGAACTGCCAAGCCAGGTCCTCCCTGAACCGGAAAAGAGCATCCTAGGACCGGTTACGGGGTTTCACCCCTCTTCAGCCAGGATAGCTTGATTCCAGTGGCATGGAGAGCACGGACTCACATCTGAGCATACCCGTCCCACTCGTAAACACGAGTGGTGCCACGACACAACCCTGCTTCAAACCAGACTCAGTATTTTTGTCGAGAATCTAGACTCATGACCAATTTTTATGCGCACCCAAGGGTTGGTGTATAGTAAGAGGATCCCTTACAGCAAAGCTGGAGGAATGCCCAACGAAAAAGTTTTACCCATAAGTTGTTCCTGGATACTAGATCTAATGTGGCCCTTGAAGTCAACAAAACAGAAATATAACAGGGATCGCGTTGCAAAGGTTTGATTCATTTTCATGTCAAGCCTGTGCAGCGCATGCGGTGCGAGGCATGCTGTATTGATGTATGGACTTGAAGCCTCACCCACTCTCCGCCAATCTTTTCATTCAATTGACTGCTGTGACTGTCCTCCGTAAATATTGGCTTTTGATTTGTTAATAGGCTTATTCGTCCCTCCTTAGTACCTCCCTCTCTTCTTTTGTAACCTCCCATCAGGACTGGACCTTTTATGTGTGTTCTTATGGTATTGCTTGCATTCGAGAGAACTCATTGCATAATTAATCCAAAGAGCACTGGTGGGACGCCAGCTTTAGCAATGGCGGCCTCTTTTTTAAAATTGGAATTTTCAGCGGGCTATGCTCACTTTCACTTTTGCAGGCGTCGGCTATAACTTTTAAAGATACCCATAGTGGGCGCTACGTTAATTAGAGAAATCTCTGAATGCTTCCTCCATTGTGCCCCTTCCATCCCCCATCCATGCCCTTCGTGTAGCTTGAATTAATATATGACAAGCAATTCTCTACTTTTCTCAGTTATTTTTTTTATATGGTGGAGTTGATCTTTTATTATTGATTGTTGTTATGTTTGTAATGGACTTTGAAGTGCATATTTTTTAAATATTTTCTTCTCAGTGAGGATTTCTGTTTGTGCATAATTAGCAGGACATGTTCTCGTGTCCTGATGGGTTTAGCTTGCGAATAGTGCTTTTTGCCTGAAGGATTTCTTTCTGTGCAGGCTTCAGAGGCATGTTTTTAGGTCTCACTGAGCCCAGCGCATGCGCTGGCTCGGAGAGACATTTTGTGTGTGAGCTTTCAAAGCGCTGCTGGCGGGCCTAGCGCTTGCGTTCACGCGACCGTGCATGCGCGCTAGCCTTCAGAAGCACTTTGAAAACTCATGCGTCATCGCGATCACTTTTGCTTTCAGAGCGATCGCGATGACGCATGCTTTCAATGCTTGTTAGGGGTGCAGACGCGCAAAGGCTGTTGACTGATCTCTCGTCCGCTACCATGGCATGGAAGGTGAGTTCCCACGCTCTCCATTGCAGAGGGTGACAGGTTTGAAAGGGCAGTCCCGAGCAAAGCAGGTCGCGACGTTTGTGTCTTGCTAATTAAAGCCTTCTAGTTCTTTGGTGGTGTCCAGTTACAACTCTTTACTGTCGTTTACATGCTGGTTGTGTTCGTATTTTTTCCTACTGTTGGGGCAACAACTGTCTTGTAAATTGAGGTGCTTGTTACATACGTGATGATGAATGTTATATCCTGAGTTTTACTTAATTGTAATTAGCCTAGGTCTTCCTAGCTGCTCAGCCAGAGTGAGAGATGGTAACGGAATGTTGGTGTGACTGTGATGAATGGAATGCCTGGGTGCCTGTGTGGGTGAGTGATGGGCTGTACATGGAGCTTACATAGAGGCTGTAACAAGGGCCTAGATAGGCTAATGATGAAGCTGGTACGTGGCTGAACTTTGTCTGAAGTGATCTGGAACTGGAACCAATAAAGAAGGCTTTGAAACTTACAACATGGCTACAAGTGTCATCCTGTACAGATTACAACATATTAATTTTGGCGACGAGGATTGTTGATGTAGCTCCTAATAGCCTCACGCACTGCCTTTGCCCGAGGTGACGTGTGCAATTGCATCTAAAAGCAAACGTAAAGATAGCTCTGCCAGTAAAGCATCAGTCGCTCAGATCTGTGTGCCACCCAGTGAGCACAGGCCACGTTCAAATCTTAGCAGAGCTCGCTAAGCCGCGTTTCAGGTTGACCAAATGAGTTCTATTGGGTTTGTTTAAAAAAAGTGACACCTGTTAGATAGTAAAGTACTAAACGAAAAGTCTGTGGGTGCAAGTACTGCATAAGAATTGCGTTTTCTGTGTTTTGCATAGCTTCCAGTTTTCTTATGTGATGGGACTCACACTGTCACAAAAAAAGCCTCTGTGCACCAACCTTGCTATGGTGAACTCTAGGCGGGATGCACACTGACTCACCCCTACCCCCCCCGCCCCCCACGTTTCCCAAGTCCTGCAAGGGACCTCTTCTTTCCAATAGCTTGCGAATGTGGTACGTGTTGATTTAACACAAGGTGTGTGTGATTCTTGGCACGGCTGATGATGATGCTACTTCTTTCTTATTTGGTATGGCATGAGAGCATATGTTCAAAACTGATTGTTGAAGAAGCTTGACGAAAGTGCACATTCTCAAGTCTTGTAATTTGAACAAGGCCTAAGATAAATATGTGCTTGCCAAACAGATGTTTCTTTAGATGCATTCAAAATAAGACGGGGTTTTCAGTAATTATACCACAACAAGTGGTTCAGTGGATATTTTAAGTAAATATTGACATCTCATTGTCACATCAGTTTTCGTGAATTAATGGTCATTCCATATCAAATAATGTATCCTGCTACTCATGTTTTTAAGTAAACATTTAGTTTTAATATACAAGGTTTCTAAGCAAACATAAGTTCTAGATAAGAAATAACGAGTACTGTGCAAACATACTATTAGAAAACAGTAGATGACGTTGAGGCGTGTTTCGCAGAATACTCAAGACTTCTTGTACAAGAGCAAGTTCTGCCGAGACATGACCTGTAGCATGCAGTTAGAATTGCTTGCAGTGCATGTGCGCGGGCGCGTGCTTGAGCAGAGGCGCCATATGGCATTCCTCATGCTCATTAAACGCATTGCTCGCCGCAAGCTTGATCGCGATCACTTTCACTTTCGCGCGCCACTCGAAAGACTACCACTGCCACCCCATGGCCTTAAATAGCAACAGCATCTCCTGTATTTAAAGGCTTGCAGGTACCGGTTGTGTAATTCAGTGATATTATGCAATAATAAACATTTTACAATAACTATGTGGAGATCGGATTCTTCTCAGAAACCAATCCCCTTGTCAAGCCATGACAACCCCCAATGTGCTAAACAGTTTAATATAACTAAAGTTAAGATCTCGTAATTAAATCATGCGTAACAAGACAGCTTCATAAAAGTTCAATACATCAAGCCAATACAGGAATCCAAGTCTAATAACCTATGATACAGAGCCACCCGATTCATCTAATCAAAACCAATGTAGACCTTCATCCGATTCGAAACCTCCATGGTTCAATGTGTGCATTGTATCAATTTTGTTTGTAATTAGCAGAGTTAATACTCAGTCTACTGTTCTGGGATGGCAGGGTGCCCTACACACACCTACAAACCTCAAGTTGGAGTCATATTCATGTTTTCCACTAAACACATCCCTACAGGGGTTCGAGGGTTGCTGTGGGATCTCCAACATGCTCTGCCATGCAGCATCAACTCTCTCTCTCTTTCACGCACACAAGCTCTCTCTCTCTCTCCCTCTCTCACACACGCATGCACATTCTCTCTCTCCCTCTCTCACACATGCATGCACGCTCTCTCTCTCTCTCTTTCTCAAACACACACAGGCACACATGCACACTCTCTCGCACTCACACCCACACACGCATACTCACACATGCAGGCTCTCTGCCCTCTTTCTCGCTTCCCCTCTCTCACACACATGCACGCACACATGCACGCTCTCTCTCTCTCACTCACACACAGGCACGCACACATGCACATTCTCTCACTCACACACACGCACAAACATATGCACTCTCTCTCACACACACCCACCCACGCACGGACACATGCTCGCTCTCGTTCTCTCACACGCAGGCACGCACACATGCTTGCTCTCTCTCCCTGTCTCACACACACACCCACGCGCACACTCTTACTCTCTCTCCCTCTCTCTCGCGCACACACACAGGCACTCATGCACACATGCATTCTCTCTCTTTCTTTGGTGTGTTGTGCCGAAGCACCATTGATTCCTGCTATGCACGGTAAGTCATTCATTGGTGCTTTTATTATGATACAAGGACCCCTTGCTCCCTTTCAGGCCTCCAGCACTGGTGGCGTGGTGGTGGCAGTGTGCAGTGCCGAACCACTTTTGACTTCTGCTATGCACTGTAAGCCATTCATTGGTGCTCACTGCTTTCAATAGGGCCATGTCTTGACAGCAGGCAGGCCTCTGCTCCCTGTCAAGTCTCCAGCAGTGGTTGTGCATCATTCATTCCAGCTGCTCAGGGCTGGTGCCTGTTAATGATTCTCCTGCAGCTGCGGAGTCGGCAGTGGGTGCGGTTGTTAAAGGCTAGGGTGCTGTGTGTGAGATACCTCACACCTTTTCCTGCTCTACTCCACGCTCCCTATTTGTCCCTCTTGTGTATATTACAGAGGTCCGAAAAACACAGCATTTGAAATACCTAAAAACACGAAAAGATTGCATGAGAACCGGTGCCGCGTAGCGCCTCTCCTCTCATTGATTGGATATACCCGCTCTCCCTACAACTCTCTTTCACGCACACAAGCTCTCGCTCTCCCTCTCACACACACACACATGCATGCTCTCGCTCTCTTTTTCCCTCTCTCTCACACACACACAGGCACACATGCACGCTCTCTTGCACACACACACACACGCATACTCCATCCTCTGTAATCTTTCCCGCACCAGTACTCTCCGTGTTGCTTCTGAGCCCTGCTTTCGTTATTTCCCTCCACCCGCCTTAAAAAATAAAAAGCTTTGGCACTGCTTTATTTTTCTTTATTTACCAGTACAACTTGGATCCGTAAATAAAAATAAAAAAAAAGAAAACTTCACACGCACGCTGTAGGTGCTTTTATGTGTTGTGCTTTTACCTACAAATTGACACAGCTGTTGCGACTGCATAATAGCATCTTTTTTTTTAATGGGGGGTTCCTCTTTATCCATGCTGCACAACATTGCTAAACAAGCATTGGCATAGCCAATAGGTCTCACCTTTGGGACATCAAGGGTTTAGTTATCCAGCACAATATCCTTGGTGCCACAACATCAACTGTTGCATGGCTAAACACTTATAAGGTACAAGGTTAACCACGCAACAGCTGATGTTGTTGCACCAAGGATATTGTGCTGCAAAACTAAATACTTATAAGGTCCCAAAAGCGAGACCTATTGGCTATGCCAATGCTTGTTTCTATTTGTTTTGGAGGCGCACATGCGTGCTGAGGGTTAATTCCGGCAAAGGTGTGGTTGCATTGTTTTTCTGTCGTGCTCATGCATTTCTCATTCAGTGTTACAAAAAGTAGAGTTTGCGTGCCTTTTGAAACTGCTCTTTTGAACCAAGCCGACAGCTGTACCCCGCAATCTGCTTTTTCTCATTTTCTCCCTCAAGATTCTCTGTCATCTTGTGGAGCACGTTTCAGTCAGGCAACAACTGCTTTATGCAAAACGCTTGAACAGTCTATTACTCATTGGTTGCTTCAGATTTTTAAGTCGAGCCTGGGCAGCGCATGCGCCTCTCTGCGAGGCATGTTGTATTAATGTATGGACTTGAAGGTTTGGACAAGACATGTGGCAGAGGGCACAAGATGCGTCTCATCAGAGCACTGATAAGACAGTCTCAGGCACTAGACTGTGCAACATTTAACGCATGTTTCTCACTCACTGGCCACTTCATTTGGTATGTCCAAGAAGCCAGTTTAAAAAGTATTTGCAATGCAATAGGTCTCGCATTTGCATTAATGTGCATGAGTTAGCATTATTACATCTTGATAATTACTTTGCACCCAAATGAAGTTGACATTTTTCTAAAGACAACAGGGTAAGTCAGTATCTGTAGATAATTTTGCCTCAAAGCTAAAAAAGTTGGCTTTGGATTGCACATTTTTGTCACTAAATGATGACCTGATTAGAGATCAGGTTGTCATGCAAGACTGGGTGAACTGGGTGAATGGAGATGCATCCTTGGAGAAAGTTCTCACCGTTGTAAGCAAGGCAGAGATTTCGAGTATATGTACAGGATTGAGATGAGATAGAAGTAGTGGGGAAGGTGACCAAAGAAAAGGGACAAAACAATCAAGATGTTATAGATGATATAGAAAGGATCATTTGGCCTACATTAAAAACTGTCCAGCGGCCAAACACAAATGCAGCAATTGTGGCATTTTGGGCCAATTTGTGAAGAATTGTAGGAGGAGAAAAACCCAAGGTTAAATATGTAAATGACTGTGCTGAGGAATGTACTAGACAGACGAGGATGAAGGCAATGATACCAACTTAGTTATGAATGTGAATGTGAAGAATAATTTGGTGATGAATATTAGTGATGCTGTGCGTAAAAACAAACCAGAACGCTGAATGAAAATTGGTGGGGTATATCTGAAGATTTATGCTGACTCATGATCTCTGTACACTATCATCAATGAGGACTTATGGAGGGTGTCCTTTGTACAAAAATTGGGGGATCAGTTGTTGGAATGGGAAACACATCTGGAGGGTTTCAGTGGTGAAGCAATTGATTTGTTAGATTACCATTGGTTTACCTTCAGATTCAAAGTCAGGGAGGCCAGAGGGAAGCTATATGTGGCTAAACAGTTCCACTGGTATTGGGATGGTTTGATCAGAAACTGTTGCATATCGTCTTAGACCCTATGAGTAAGAAGCAGGTGTTGGTGGTAGATGATGGTACTGCTGTGTATAATAGGATATTGAACTATTTCCTAAAATGTTCGGCAAAGAATTGGGCAACCTAAAGCAGGATGCAGTACCTAAAGTACATAAGGGTCGCAAAATACCCATACTAGTTAAGGACGAAATTTCAAAGGAACTGTATAAGTTAGTGGCTTCACAAATAATAGAGCCAATCGAAGTCTGACGTTGGATTTCTCCCCTGGTGATAGCTAGATTAGCAATGGAAAAATCAGGTTATGTGTGGACTTGCACGATCTAAACAACAATATTGGTATATACAGATTTCCATTACTTAAAATTGCTGACATGGTCAATTGTCTTAAAGATGAACGGCCCGATTCACAGAATTAACTTAAGACATAATCCTAAACTTACTACTTTTGGTATTCACAGAATGCACTTACTACTTTTGGTATTCACAGAATGCACTTACTACTTTTGGTATTCACAGAATCGATTTACGACTACTAACTTTACGTCCACACTCGGCCTGGAAATTCTGGCCCGGAGGTGGAGCTTCCGGCTTAGAGGCGGAGCTTCCGGCCCGGGGGTGGAGCTTCTGGCCCAGAGGCGGAGCTTCTGGCCCGGAGGTGGAGATTTCAGCCATGGCTAAATTTCTGCCACCAGCCGGAATCCCCACCTCCGGGCCGGTAGCTCCGCCTCCGGGCCGGTAGCTCCGCCTCCTGCTCTATTGTCAAGACTAGCCCTTTGAGTGGTCTTTCTAAATAGCTGTATAAGCAATCCAAATAACATCTCTCAGTCTGTGTGTACAAGTGACTATGTGCACAATGGTTTGTCTGTATGATTCCCTTTGTGTGTATTTATGGCAAACTGACTATGTTATTGGTTGTCTTTAAGTAGGATGCTCTGATGTGTGAGAAGACTTTATGATGTTGAGATACTATTCAAATGGGACTGCCTGGGATCAAGTCATATACTGCTTACATCATTCATAATTCCTTCCATTGACTGGGTCGAATGCGAAACAAACTTTAGTTTGCCTGATAACTTCAACTGGTGTAAAGTAAATCTAGGATTTAAATGTGGTTCCATGAAGAAAAGGTGAAGGAACTAATTTAGAATATGGTGGATGGAGTGCCAAACTGCCAAGTCTACAGAGGGATGTGCTCCACTCCCCTAATGATATACTGTTAGCCATACTTTGAGACCTTGGCAATGCATGCAAGAATGTCTTAGTCTCTTAGTCTTTAGCAAAACCACAATGAATGACATTATGGAAAACATTGAAGCTTAGCTGAGTAGATATCATCTTTAATCTGCAGGTGCTGCACAGTGTTTTGTAGAAAAGCTAAATAGAAATGGCTATGCCATGCCAGGAAATTTCACTCAGCGCATAGGTTCCCTATATTTGCATGAACTTTATACTGTGAGCTCTGAGCTCAGTCCTCGTAAAAGCATTCAGACAGGATGTTCTAATCCACTGGAACTCCTGCTTAAACAATACAAGTCTATAAATGATTATTTGCTTCAAAGAATTATTCTACCAAATGCTATGTAGATTGGTATTGGAGGCGGATAGAGTGCCAAATGACTGCGCCCTTTGAGATTTTTAGGCAGAAAGTCAGCATAATCTTTTGCTGAAATTGCTGCTGAGCTGATTCTGTGATACAAAAACATTCAAGAATATGAATCATAAAGCTGATGGATATTAATTTACTCGCTTGTCTGGTGACATACAGCATGTCTGAATTTGAATATGTAAGACTGTGTCCTCTAAGACAAGTATAACTCAGTGGCTGCCTTTGTTTACACCCACAGAGCACATTGGTGTCTTCAGCATCATATCACAATAGCAGCTCTGGCCACTGGTAAAAGTCTTCTGCTAATAAATGAACTCTGGCAGCATCAGTAGAAACATGCACAGTGTTGGATGTATTAATGTTTTTAAGTTCCAGGACTGACAGCAGGCAAATAGATGCAGGAAACTAATGAGAAGCAAATGAAAACTATGTAATTAGCAAAGATGTTATAGAAGTATTTGAAGGGCCAAACATATTTCCATCAGACCAAGAAACATGGCTCTGTTGGAATGGATAAATAAAACAGTGTCCAGAACTCAGCAGGCCCTACAATACCATAACTTCTGCAGCCTTTGTGCCCTCTAAGGTTGGTTTGCCACCCAGTTAGAGCATGTGTCACTAACAGAAGGACCAATGTGTCTCCTCAAAATGTGGAGAGACTCAGAATGATGAAATTGAATTGGCATTTAATTCCCCCAATAGATGAAGCACCAGAAGACACAGCATTGAAAAGGGGGATCCCTGGCACAACTTATCTCCGCCTGCCAAACTCTAAGTCAGTTCCCTTGTGTATGCATGCATGTATATGTTGGTATTTGTAGAGCATGAAACTAGCTCAAGGGCGATAGAGCACTGAGTTGGGACATGGCCCAGGGAAGATACAGCAATTGAGTGACGCTTTAGAGTAGATTGTCTGATCAGTGCTAGTTCTCCTGGGAGAAGTGTATCATCATATTGTTTCTAATCATAAGAGAGCTGTTAATCTTAAATTGATAGCAAATACTTATTTCTTCTAACAACGTTTTGTCTCCAGTGTAGTGACTTCCAGTCACCAGGTATTTATTGTCCCCGCAAAGTGGCTATTTTTTTTGCCAGGTAAGCTGCTATCGTATTGTTGAGGGTTTTATACATGACTCGGCTTGTCCTGAACAATTTCTGAGCTGAAAGGTAATATTTATTTAAAGTTTTGTATAGCACGAACATGACCCAAGCTGGTATCTGAGCGCTTTACATACGGGCTGCAGAAGACATGGGTAGATAGCTGTGGGAGAGAGGCAGATAAATATACATCAGGTACAAAATGACATTATAGCTGGCGACACTGAGGCCGTATCAAATGCCCGGTAGCAAATTATCCAGCAACACAAGGGTCAAAAGGAGAAGAGCTTCTAGTTCAGTGCAGTGTTCATCAGTATCACTTTCACTTCCCTTTTGAAGGCAAATGTTGAAGGAATCAGTCTTGTTCCAGATTCTCGGGGCAATACCATAGAATGCACGATTGTAGGTTTTCATTTTTTTAAACTTCTTCGGCTTGAGGAGCAATGTGCTGGTGCTCCTAGAGGGCTGGGAGCCTCCCGATAGTTCAAGCTTATTTGTCAGGTAGAGAGGAGTGTTGAAGTGTAGTGCTCTATGGGTCATACATGCAATTTTTAGCTTGATCCTTGACTCAAACGGAAGCCAGTTGAACGGTTTCAGGTCTGGAGAGATGTGGTTGGTTTTCTTGGAACTAGTCGCAGCATTCTGAGATGCTCTGAGGGGGGCTAAACTGGGTTTTGGTAGCCCGCATAGAGTAGCACTGCCGTATTTTAGTCTTGAGATGGCCACTGCTTGCACCGCAGACTTGAAGTCATCTTGGGGAAGGTAGGGTTGGAGTTTTCTTAATATGCTCAGTTGATAGTTCACTCCTTTGGAAGATGCTCTGATGTGATCATGCATATTTAGGATCTTGTCTAGCACAATTCCCAGTGATTTCTTGGAGTAGATGTGTGAGGTGTGCAGTTAAGAGCGGTGAGGTTTCTTAGATATTTCTTTACAATGGGGGTTTGCTTGGTGGGTGAAATGAGGAGGGATTCTGTTTTAAGTGTGTTTAGTTTGAGGTGTTTGGAGGTTAGCCAATTAAGGGTGTTATGCAGGGTTCCTTTGAGTGACTTGATATCATCAGGGGAAGCGATGTTCATGTAAAGTTGGGTGTCATCCGCATACATCTGGTAATGGATGTTAGATGCTTTGAGGATCAACATAAGCAGTTCAATGAAAAGTTTGAAGAGTGTGGGGGAGAGCGAGGACCTTTGGGGAACACCCAGAGAGCAGGGAATGGAATTGGATAGCGTTTGATTGGTTTTGACTCTCTGCGTTCTGTTGTTGAGAAAAGAGGAAAACCAGTGCCCGAGAGCCCCAACCTACATTCCAAAACGTTAAGTAGATTGTCATGTTTGACCGTGTCAAATGCAGATGAGAGATCGAGTAGTATTAGTAGGCAGGATTCATTCTGGTCAAGCAGAGGGAGTGCGTCGTCCACTATATGAGTGTTGACCGTTTCAGTGCTGTGGCCGGGATGGAATAGGTCAAGAAGTTGGAATTGCTCAATGTGTTTGCGCAGTTGCTCATATACACATTTCTCAAGGAGTTTTGCCAGGGCAGGGATGGTTGTGATTGGTCGATAGTTATTCAGGTCTTTGGGGTCCGCTGTGGGTTCTTTAAGAATAGGGTGGACTAGGCCCACCTTCAGGCAGTCAGGAATCTCACCCTGAAGAAGAGAAGCATTGATGATCTCGGACCAGAGCGGGGCTAGCGATCATATCATTGCTTTAAAGAAGTTGGGTGGAAGGGGATTATTGAAGTGATTTGAAGGTTTCAGGGTCGAGAGTATTTTGAAGATGGAAGTGTCATTGAGGGGTGTGAATTGACTCCAAGAGGCATTGTTTTTAGGGGAGAGACATGGCGGCGTGGGGGGGGGGGGCGAGGGTAAGGAAGAGTCAGGAGAGGGAGAGAGATCGATCAGGGCCAACTTTAGATCTGATTTGATCTTACTCACCTTTTCAAGGAAGAAGTCAGCAACGGCCTCGCAGTCTGGCTGAGGGCAAGATATGAAAGGAGATTGGATAGGAGTGTTATTGGATTGTAAGTTAATCAGCTCGAACAGCCTTTTCGGGTGGTTTTTGACTTTGTCAAGTTGGGATTTGAAGAAGGTTGCTTTCGTCGTTCTGATGAGTTTGTTGTATCTACTCCTTTTTATTCTTAGAGTTTTTAGTCGACCAGTGGAAGGAGCGGATCTCCAAGCACGTTCTGCTAATCTTAGGCTGCGCCTGTCAGCATTTGGGCTGTCATTGAACCATGGTTTGGAGTCTTTGATGAATTTTCTTTTTAGCTGAAGTGGGACAGTTGCACTCAGGGCAGACAAAATGGAGTTGTTATAGTGCTCAGTGAGGTCGTGGACGTCGGCCATGTGTGTAGGCGGAGGTAGGTCGATATTGCAGCGAGATATTAGCTCATTTACATTAGTATTTAGAGCGTTCTTTTCCAAAGTTTTTGTTTTAGTGGTTTTGATCTTTTGGAGGTCCAGCTGTCGAGGATACGAAAGGTGATATAGTGATGGTCCGACCAATCACAGGGAAGAATAGATTTGAGTTGAATGGAATTGGGATTGGAGATGATTAGATCTAGGGTTGAGCCTAAGTTGTGCGTGGGACTATCACAGAATTGAGTTAGGCCGAGGTCAGTTAGGAAGTTTTTGAGACTTTTGACCGCCTGGTAATGCAGGTCCTTCCAATGGAGATTAAGTCACCAAGGAAGATCTGGGGGCATTGTCGTCCCAGATTGGAGGAGATGGTTTCCATAGTTTGTTCAATTAGAGGGAAGTTGTCTCCTGGAGGGTGATAGAAGATGTGTCGGCTGCATACGGTTCTATGTTTGCTTGTGATGTCAATGCAAAGATATTCACAGGATGAGAGATTTGCTGAAGGGGACGGTTTTTCTGAGAGAAAGATGTGGTAGATACAGGCTATGTCACCTCCCATTCTCTTAACTCGATAGAGTCTGATAATTTTGTGGCTTGGTGGGACTACAATGTCAAGGATGGGACCTGAGGAGTTGGTAAGGCAAGTTTCGGTGAGGATAAGGAGGTTGAGTTTCTGAGCAAGGATGAGATCAGCAAGGTCTTTGGCATGTTTCACCACTGATCTACAGTTGAGTAACATTTCAGGCAGAATTGTGTTCAGTGAGAGGGGGGGTGCAATGGGGATCTGCTTGAGGTTATTAATGTTAACAACATTGGCGTTGAGTCTGGGAGCTCTATGTGGGTTAGATGTGATGCTTTGTATGGCCTCTGTGTGGCCTTGCTTGGGATTAGTCGCTCCAGGCTCATTTAAGGAGGTTGCTTGTGAGCTTCCAGAAGGGCCTAGGAAGACCGTATGAAAAGAGTTGTAAGTTCGGAGAAGTGAAAGAATATCTGGTTCTGGTAAATTATTTATGGATCTGGTGGGTCTAGAAGTTGCGTTAGGGAGTGGTATTCCAATTCTGGCCTGGGGGTTTCTGCCGGAGGTCACTCTGTAACCTTGTGTAAGGATATGGTAGTTTGGGATGATGTTGGAACTTAGGCAGGATCTCCTGCAAGGTCTTGTTGGAAGAGAGGTCACTGGCCAGCTCCGAGGTGATGTTAGTGAAATTCTGTATGTCAGTTTTGAGGTTTAGGAGTTCACGGTTAATTTCCTTGAGCTTAGACGCAGAATCGATTGTGGATCAAAGCTCCTGTGGAGGGGAGGAGGAGAGTTGTTTACTAGGGTGGGGGTAGGCACGTCCCAAGAAAGGGGACAAAGTGGAGGGGGCATGTCCCCTGAGGAGGATTTCCGTCTCTGCTGTTTAGGAGAGCAAGGTAAGTGGGTGCTAGAGTTGTCGTGAGGAGGGAGTTTGGGTGGGAGGGGGGAAAGGTTTGAGAGTTGAGGATTAGATGGGGAACAGGGTCTCTTGGTTTTAAGGAGGTGAGGGGGAACTGATTTCCTGGTGGAGAGTGGGCGGGCCAGCTGTGGGGAGAGGGAGATATGTAGGAGAGAGCCAGGAGGAAGGAGAGTGTGGAAAGTGAAGATGGTCAGAGCAAGGACTGGGTGGTCGGGAGACAGAGGGTGAGGCTGGACATGGCTGAACTAGGGACCTATGCATGTTGTTTGGTGTAGGTGTGGTGATCAACATGTTGTTGTGATACATTAAAGAGGGATCAAGGACGTCCTGTTATAAAGTTAGGATGAGGACATTCCTTGAGTGAGTAGGTTTGTCACTATAGTCCATCAATTTTTACCTGAAGGCAAATCTGTCATCAAAGATGCCCAAGTTGCGATTGGAGGCCTGAATTAGGACAGTCCCATTGTTGTAGATGGATATGGTAGAATTTGCACTGAATGTGGGTGACGTCACAGCTAAGAGTCTTAGCCGAGGCGATTCTGAGTAAAGAGTGGAACGCCATTCTCCACTGAGCTCTTCTTTTAGTATAAAAGATCAGGTCACTGGTAATAGCACATTTTTGTGACAGAAATAGGGGTCAGAGATAATGGTTTCTTGATTAGCTTTGAGTAGTCTATGTTTCAGAGATTTAATCGAGTTTTTGGAGAGGTTGGTCGGGTAATTATGTAGCTATTCATACCTAGCTTCTCTAGTCTGGAGTCCAGTCTGCACTGAGCGAGAGAGGGCGTGGTGGAGAGTGATTATTTTGCGAGCCTTAGGTGAGATGTAAGAGAGTACAGGATTCCAGGGTCTAGTCCTCATTGAGGAAGGGTCTTGTAAGACATGGCGGGTTCAGTAGCGGGTCGTATTGTTCCAAGATAATGATAATAATATGGTCTACACCTGAGTGCAGGACATATTATTTTAGTCAGTCTGGGGCAAGCCAGTGCTCTAACCAGTCAAGAACCGAAGGAGGAAGGCTGAGCTCTTGCCATGCATGTCTAGAGGGAGCATAGATAGATGATACTTTGAGTGTAGGGGGCAGGGGACAAAGTGTTGCGTTTTTCTTTTAACGTCGGGGTGACATAGTCAAATTTCCTTTAGCCCTGATGAGCCATGCAAGGTGTTTCAGGACGGTATCAAGGACACGGCTGAAAAGGCATCAGACCATCCAGATGGGAGTTGAAAGAGGCTTACACTGTTTTGCTGAAATAGTTTTCTGGGACAAATGGCTTCACTTTCTTCAAGAGATAGAGTTGGAGCCAAGCTATCTTGGTCTTTCTTGTGATGTATTACTTGAACTAGATGTTTCTGTAGAGAGTGAATATCTCCCCAAAGAGGTAAACCTGGAAGGTTTAAGTTATAAAGGCAAGCTTCAATCTGGAGTTGTTCAAGTTTGTAGACAAATTGGAGAAAATCAGTCTTTGTTGGGTTTAGCTTCAAGACATTTGAGATTGGATGAGTTTAAAGCATGATTTGAGTCTTTTTATGTCAATGAGTGAAGATATTTTTAGGTAGAGTAGGGTACAACCTATGTATTGATGAATATTGATGCTGTTGATCTTTTCGAGATATTTTGTGGCAAGTTTCTGAAAGATAATTTGATTGGCGTTATTTCTCGTTTGGTTTTCAAGCAGAAAGTTTGACAGTGCAGCATTGAAGATTTCATTCAGTTTGATCATCCTGATGGCAGTTGGGATGGAGGTCTGAATGTTTTTTTCAAAATCCAGAAAGAAAATGTCATTTACCAAACACAGGCTGACCAAACATAGACCCAGACTGGCCACCCAGTCTCAAGCTCAGACCAATCAGAGTCTCGGTTGGGGCAGACATGTCGCAATACATCCTCCATGCCCATGGCTGTAAGAAATTTGCTTGAGGGGTAGGCCTGCTCTGTAGGGGTTGAGAGGTATGTCCAGGGGTGGTTCAGGTGCTAGCATGTCACTTGAGTCAGGCCATCCTGGCTTTTGAGGGTAATACCCAAAAACTAGTCCTAGGATGCTTGTTTACAGTCCAGGGAGGACGCAACTTGCCAGTTTCGGTTGTCCTGTTCCCATGGGGAACAGGGTCAATACTGATTGGAATACGGCTGAGTCCAAATTGGAATGGCATGGTGAGCAAAGAAAACAATGGATTTAGGACCAGATTTCTGTACAAGGGTGAATGTTTGACATTTTTCCGTTTTCATTTGTGATCCTTATTGTGACAGGTATGCCCAGACATACATTTTTATGGAAGGGCATTTAAAAGTTCTACTAGAACAGCAAGTTCAACTGATTTGCCGTTCAGATTTCATGGACTTGGACCATCTTCATTGCTGCTGGAAAGGAGGTCTGGGTGTTCAGAAAAAGATTGTCATTCACCAAACGCAGAATAACTAACCCTAGACACAGACGCTGGTCACTCAGACTCCAGCTCAAACCAACCAACATCAGTCACAGGCTTGAAACAAACAGAAAAACACCACTGGCTCAAAACGCTGTATTCCTGTGTGAAAATGCAATGGCTGCAGGATACAGAGAGCAGCACTGGAGACTCCGAGAAATACTCATAAGTGTGCAGCATCTACTACCATTAGACATTTCTATCTTGTGAGACGTGGGGCCCCTTCCACAATGCCTGACAATTAAGTGATGCCCAGCGCCCTGCTATCAAACTTTCTGGAGAGGACAGTTCCCTCACAGCGACTTACAATCTGGCTGTGGTTTATCTGGTGGACATTTTGGCATGTGTCGCTCTTCAGTCTTCAGTGGCTTGTCTGACTCAACTTCTGACGTGCTCATGTCTTCTTCAGTTTTGAACCTGCAGTAAACACAAAAAGAACAAAGAGTAAGGCAACACGAGAAGATATTTGAGGAAGGACACACACTCCAATTTGTGATTTATCTGTCGACCAACACACACTCCAATTTCAATTTTGTTCTATTCCCCTTGGATTTAGATTGGACTCTTGGGGCATCCTAAGGCTGTCTGTTCTTAGTAATCCACCTAGAAAATAAAGTCACTCATTACTGTCACTCTACTGTCAAAAAAGGTTGTTCACTTAACATAACTGTAAATAAGTCAAGGCGAAAAAATGTTAAACACTTGCATGAAACTACTGCAGACTTGTTCACTCACTAGTCAGCTGACTATGTGTATGTGGCAGAACATTCTTAAAGGTCATGTGTAGAAAGCATTGTACTTCAATGAGAGCTATTGTACCTTTCACATTTCCCAAGTCGTTTTTTTAAGAGACAGCAGTTGTATTGTCTTAACCATTGGATATTCTTAAGGAAAATAAGGCATTTATCAAGTTAAATTTAATGGTCACAAGAATCTAAAAGAAACTAAGTATATTTTGTTCTTTTCTGGATATTTCGTTGCTGGTTTCGTAAAGATAATTTGATTATGAGCGCTATTTCTCTTTTGGTTTTCATTGTGCAAGTTCTAATGAAGCAGAAAGTGTGACAGATCAGCATTGAAGATTTAATTGAATTTGATTATCCTGATGGCTGTTGGAATGGAGTTCTGAACATTGTTTTCCAAACACAGGCTGACTAATCCTAGACCCAGACTGGCCACCCAGTCTCAAGCTCAGACCAATCAGAGTCTCGGGTTGAGGCAGACATGTCGCAATACATCCTTCATGCCCATGGCTGTAAGAAATTTAGTTGAGCGGTAGACCTGCTCTGCAGTGGTTGCATGGTATGCCCAGGGGTGGCCATCCTGGGTTTTGAGGGTAATACCACAAACTCGGTCCCAGGATGCTTGTTTACAGTCCAGGGAGGACATGACTGAGCAGTTTGGGCTGGTCTGCTCCCATGGGGAGCAGGGTCAATACTGATTTGCATATGGCTGCGTCCAAATTGGAATGGCTTGGTGAGCAAAGAAAACAATGGATTTAGGCCCAGATCTCTGCAGTCCCCAGTGGAGGCTCCACAGGGGACTGCATTGAGTGCTGTACTGAAGAGACTGAAGGTTCCTGGATTTTTCAGAACTGAGCCTGTCTGTTGCAGTCGAGACCATAATGTATACTTCTGGTTTCTGATGCTGTGTATGATATACTGAAGGGGTGTGATATTCAAGTTGCTCATTGTGGGGGATTTATTCATACGTTTTTTTTATAGATCCTTTGTGTTGTCTTTTACTGAAAGTGAAGGCAGCCTGCAGACAACCTGAAGGCCAGCAGGAGGGACCCAGGGTTGCAGTCCAGCGAATGCATCTTTAATTTTTACGGCCTTGCTATGTCGGCGAGATGCTGGGCTCTCAGCGAAATGCAATTATGGAGGTTGAGGACTCGGACTCTGCGGGTTGGGTGGGGCGGTGGGCTCTGAGTTTTAGCCTAGATGCGGTGTGCTTATGTTGTTTGAATGCTCTGCCTATGGGTGGGGGTGATTTCTTGTTTTTCTATTCGTTGGTTACACTGCGATTGGAAGGTAAGTTCAACCTTGCACGGTTGTTGTGCTGAATGATTGCTTGACTGGATGTGGACAGTGGGGGCTGGGCAGGAATGGAGGGGGTGAGAACCCCATCAAACATTATACCAGATGAATCAGATTTGGAAATTCCTAGCTTGGAACCTGAGGGGATTTGGACAGCCTGCTAAGAGGAGGAAGGTATATGCATATTTGAAAAGCTATGAGATTTCAGTGGCATTCCTCCAGGAAACACACATGGGGAGGACTGTATTGGGTGGTTGCACGAATGATAGAGAGGACAGGTATATTCAACCTCCCACTCTTGTTATGCGAGATGTGCGTTAATCTGGGTGCCACCTGGGAACCCTTTTTTAGCTATGGGAGTTGTGATAGACCCAGAGGGAAGATAAGTTATTGTCTCCGGTATGCTGTGTTTGGTAAACGTTTATGCCCCTAATGTAGATGTTGCTGATTTCTATGGAGCACTGATGAGGAATGTTGCAGACCGAGTTGGCCCGGAAGTGATAGTTGCTGGGGACCTAAATTGTGTGTTAGATGGTGAGCTTGATCGTAACCCCCTTAGAGTGGCTATAAAGCCAGTACTGACAGGGGCGATTGGTGAGGTTATGCAGGGGCTTGGTCTCTGTGATGTTTAGACAGAACACAATGCACAGAGCCGTACCCACTCCTGTACACACGAGCTACTAGGCCGTATTGCTCGCCGGACTAATGTTTACTGTTCGGCATCCTGCATTGTTATATTCGATATAGGTACCCTGATATAGGCCCAGGTAACTTCAAAACCCTTACCCTATATTCTTCCTTACATTACACTTATAACGGTTTACAGGGACTGACCCTTTACCTAGATACGACACTGCATTCAGAATGTGGGTTTACCCTAGTTCAAAATCTCATACATTATGCATGAAGATTCTTGGAAGCACAGCAGGACTACCATCTCCTATATAGCATGAAATAATGAATAATGAATATATCTATGTATACAGTTCATGGCTGACGTCATCCTTAGTCTGACACAGTAATACAGTGAGGTAGGACCCCCGGGGAGACCTATGGGTATATATACATCACATCTTGGGAAGATAGACAGAGGATGTAGGAGAGTAGGATCTGCCTCTTATGGTTACCCACACTTTTTGCTTGATGCCTCACTGTTTTTGAATTAGACTGACTGGGATCCTGCTATTCAGGACCCCAGTCTATCTGCTTACTCCTATAAATTGATTGCCTATACTTTAGGTACATTCCAGATTGGATACTGGGGTACCCTTATCAGTCCCTAGAATATGGTACATCATGTACCCAGAGCATAGGTACCCCAGAGGCCTCCCAGGGACTGCAGCATGTATTATGCCACCCCTGTGAAGCCCTCCCAAATTACACCACAGGTCTGCTACTGCACCCTGGGTAAGGTGGTACATGCACCCCTGACTTAGGTATAGGTTACCTATACCTATTCTAAATCACTGCACATATAAAACTATCAGTCACCCCCTATGGGAGGCCTTATCAATCCTGAAGGCAGGGTTCTGGGTTTTATGTGAGAGGGTGCCCCTGCAAGAGCAGAGCCCGTCTGTAGCCTTCGGAACCTATTCTCCGGGGTTGTCTGTGATGCACCCAACCATATATATTTAAATGCATTATAACCTTGCGGTAAATGTTAACTTCAAAACAGCTGCTTAGAAACATGTTGTGTTTGGTGTCAAACACCTTGGAATCATACCTCCCCGGCAGTAACTGGTTGGGGAGGTATGATTCCACCCACCTAGAGGGACTTATGTGAAACATCGGTACACCCGGTACCAGCTTTCTCGACCTGGGCATCACAAAATGGATGCTGCCAGCCACAGACACGAGTCTGCCCTCTTGCTGCTAAGCTGAGCTCGAGCAGAGGAAGGCTTGACAATAGGTTTCCTGTCACAGGGAGGTGTGACCACCGCCACCTTCCAGACAGGTTGTAGTGTATTGGGTCTGGGTGGGTGCACTCTGAGAGTGACAGAAAGTCTGCACTGGGGGCACATTTGGTGTCCCTGTGCATAGTCCAGCTCAAACCAGTTGCAGGAGCCATTTGCTCCTGCTCTGGCACAAAACTGGATAAAGGTCATGGGTGTAGCAAACCCTCTGTCCTGTCCCTTCCTTAGGAGGGTCCCCAGAGTTAGTCCGACCCCTTCCCTGGGTAAAAAGTGGGAAACCTGATTACAGTACTTTGGATTTTACCTGGACTAAACTCAGCAACAGAAACCAAGTACTTTGATGGTCTGCACTTTGCTGGACGACAGAAGAATCTCACTTGGATTAAAGGAGTTACTCCCCTGCAGCAGCAGCCACCTTAACGCATCTGACTGGTTTGCATCTCTCGAGCTCCTGAGGACTCCGAAGATTTCTGCAACTCAGGAGGTGGGTGACCGAGTATATTTGAGGTCGATCTGCTCTCTCAGCAATCCTGAGACCAGTATCCCTCATGGGGACCGTGCAACCTGAACCCCTGTGCACCGTGACTTTTGCAGCAGCATATGCTTTGTGGCGATCCCTGAGGCTGTGCATTGGACTACGTGTAGTCCCGATCTGAGCAGTATTTCCACCGAAGATCTCCAGCCTCCACTCCATGAGTACTCTGTGGGTTGGTGCTTTGTGAATCTGCTCGAGGTCCCTTTGCGATCCCTGGACTGTTGGCCTGTGGGTCCTGGCGAGGGTCACAGGTCACTTTGAATTTCCGTGGGCTTCTCTGGTTGCTCCAGATGTGTCTTGACTCCCCATAGCTTGGAGAGTCTCCTGGTCCTTGCTGGTCCTCAACGTAATTTGTTTCCTCTGCTCGCGTAGGTTGCCTTTGCAAAGGCTTGTTGGTGTTCAATATGGACACTGACCCCTCAGCACTTGTTAGCCTTTGTGGGACAGCTCAATTCCAGACTTTAGTCATCGTCGACACCTCCTGGTCCCCGTGGCTGCAGAGTCAAGCATTCTATCTTCACACCTGAAGCACCCAACTTCGGTGGGCATTCATCTACCTATCCCCTGGTCACCCTGAAGTGACCCAGACTCTGTCCCCTCTGCTTTCAGGTTCTTCTCACCTCGGATCCAGGCTTGGATCCCACCAGAAACATTTCCTCTTCCCGAAAGCAGCACTTCTTCATATCACGCCATTGAAAACGACAAAGGTTTCCGACACCACTTGACCCCTATGCACCCGGCTCCTCTGGGATAGGTAACACGGGTACCTCGGTACTCACAAGGGTGCTGGCATTAGAATCTTCTATGTTCCAAAGGGCTTGCTTGAAGTCCTCTCCGAAGTGTCCTTAAACTGTAAATTTCCAACCTCGACTTTCCCATAGAGTTGTACGGAACCCGCGTCTGTGTTCTCACATTGCACCCGTACTCCGTGGGCTCCCTGCGTCACTCCTCTGGGTGGTTCCTTGGGGTCCAAGCGATTCTACGTGCTCTAGGCACTGTGTCTATTAAAGACGTTGTTATACCATTTTTTTAGTATATTGTTAGCTCTCCCCCAGGAGGTGTATTGTGCTATTTACTGTCATTCTACTGATTAGGTATTGTGTGCCTTGTGCTCTAATCTCGTATAGAGATTAGTGCAGAGTGTTTAGTAATAAATACATATATTTTATATAACACTTGTGTGGTTCTCCTTTCTGTTGATTGCTCAGGAGGTTCTGGTCTGGTAAAACAAGCTGCTTTACATTCCTTCAAGACTTAGCCTGAAGGCTGCTCTCCATAGCTACCACTAGGAAAGCTTTCACTAAGGTTATCTTTAACCTAATCACCATAAGGGTCGTTTGGACTGGTGCAAGGTGACCACTTTAATTAGTGGACAGTATATACTAGGCCAACTTCTCACATTGGTGTCAGCGGTTGGGATTCAAGCTTGCTATTGTTTTACCAGATAAAGTTCATTGAGTGATTAACTGAAAACCACTAAAAGTATTAGGAAACTATAATACATCAAGATTGAATAAGTAAGTTCTACTGAACTTGGAGTTGGGTAAGTCAAGGGTCCAGCACACCCTTTCTCCAACTCCAGAGAGTTTAGTCTCCACTAGGTTAGGTTGGTGCCTACACCACATACCACTAGTATGTCTTCTAGAGGAGAAGCCAGTGGCTCTTTGCCAACTAGGTATGGTAGTCTCTCATTCCAAGAATTGAGAAACATGTGCACGTCTAGGAAGCTGAAGACAGGGAGAAGTGCCAGCACTCAACGCCTCATAGAGATATTGATTCTAGATGACCTCAGAGTGACCCCAGGGTCTGACGAGGCAGGTAGAGGGGCTGGGACAGGGAATGAGGAAAGGCCAGAGAGTGAAAACTGTGGTGACCTGGACTCAAACCCTGTCCATGAGAATCAAAATGATTCTAACCTGGCCAACTTAGATCTTCCTTTAGGTGGGGGAGAAGGCCCCAGTGGTCATCTCTTTACCCCAATAGGAAGAGTACTGAGTATACCTAGGAGATCTAGAACTCCCTCTGTGGAGTCTAATTATTCAGGTACCTCTGTAGGGACCTCTGTATCTAATAGGAGAGGATCCTGTTATGGTAAGAAGTGCCAATTACTACAGATTGATGTGAGAAGTTGGCCGAATATATGCTGTCCACTATCACTGGGTGATTGCTTGGAGTGGCTTTTTGTTCCTCCATCGCAGGGGTAGGATATCAGTGGCCCTTCCTGGATCCTTTGGGGGTGCACAGTAATCTCTTCTGCAAGCTGGCCATTAGCCGCTGTGACATCTTGGGCTGGCCCCAGGCTCCCTTTCTTAACCATCCAAAAGGAGCTCTGATTGGCTTAGTTCAGGGGATATGAGTGTGAATAATCCCATCTCTCACCTCTCCCATCGTGAGCACTATGGCTTTAGCATTTTTTCCTTCTGGCTAAGCAACATTCACAGGATTTGTGGTCATAATGAAAGTGATGTTTTGATGGTGAAGCTAAAACGAAAAACAGAGCACCTAGCCTTGGTCCATGCATCAAGACTGTTTGCCTCAAAGAGTTAAATATTTTATTCAAGGCCATCCATTCCTGAACCCATAAAGAATTCCTGCGCAAATGTAATCACTATTCAATGAGCATGCAAATGGGTCAGTACATGAGTGAACATGAGAGAAGGTCCTGGCAAAGAGATTGCAGAGGGTTTGTGTGAGACATTTTTTGAGTCAGTGAGCGCAACAGTTACCATGCAAGAGTAACCGTGTACAGAGTCTGCACCAGTGAACATGCGAGAGGGTTCCTTCAAGAGTGAAATTGCAGGATTGTGAGTGTGGAACCAGTCAGTGCTCGGCTGAGAATTCTTGCAAGTGTTAAAGTGCTAAAATGTTTGCGCAAGAGCGAGCAAGGACCTCCAAGTAGGTGGTAATGCATTTGCAAATGGGAATAGGTCCCCAAAGGACCCCTTCATTTTTGCAAATACATGCAATATTATTTTTTAAGGGCAGGCAGCAGTCCCAAGGAAAACTGCCTGCCCTTAAAAAATGAAACAAAAACGCTTCATTTTTTTTAAAAAAATGCATCCCGTTTTCCTTTATGGAAAACGGGCTGCATTAAAAAAAAAAAAGCTTCTTTATTCAAAAGCAGTCCCAGACACGGTGGTCTGCTGAGCCCAGCAGGTCACCATCCCTGGGAAGGCCTGTCATTCCCAATGGGCTCGCAAATTGCGAGAGGTTCATTAATATTCATCAGCCTCACAATTTGCGACCCCATTAGGAATTGCAAACAGTGTTAAACACACTGTTGTACATGACAAATAGCGCCTCGCAAATTGAGAGTCGCGAATGCGATGCAATTTGCCAGGTGCTATTTGGCAGGTCGTACATCTCGCCCGAGGTTCTTTGCTAATGTGAGCTAGACCAGCCCCCGCTGAGTGTGCAAGAAGGTCACCGAAACGAGTGAGGGTGTGCAAGGGCCATTGCTTCGGTGTGAGTAGGCAGTGTATGTTGGAGTTCAGGGGTTAAACATCCTCAACATTCTATTTGGAATAACGTCGTGAAATTTTCCAAACTTTTGGCCAGCTCCGGTCCGCTCCTATCCTGAAAATTTCACGGTGATTCATCAAGTGGGGGCCGAGAAAAAAGGGGGGTCCCAAAACACATTTTCCCCATGCATTTTCCCATAGGACCTGTTGACGCAGCTACAGCCCGAACTGCTGAATGGAATTACACCAAATTTGGCAAAGAGGTAGTCCTAAGGTTCAGACACGTGCCTTTTGCTTAAATGGTGTAAATCCGTTCAGTAGTTCCTGAGAAATTCAAAAGTAAAATCACATATATATCTGGGTGGAGCCTAACCACACATCTCATCGTGAGATCTGATTGGCTGTCAGCACTTCATCCAAGAAGTGTTGGCAGCCATCTTGGGACCAATATACATGATAGCACCTCATTAAAAAGCAATGCAGTTAATAGAAGGTTTTAAGACTTTAGTTACATTATAAATCATTTGTTGATGGCACCATACTCATTTTAGGAATTGCGGTATGTTCTAAGGTGATTTTACCATGTGAAAAGGCCTTCTGCTGTGATATCATGAATCATGTTTGAGAGAAAACTAGTTTCTCATGCCTTTCCCACAGAGGTTTGGAAGGTGATCTATGAGCTAAACTGAGAGCATATTTTCTGTAAATTCACATTATCTTTCTCAGTCATGTGAGAATGAAGTCTGACATTCTCAGCAAATTGCGAGAGGTTCATGAATATTCATCAGCCTCACAATTTGCGACCCCATTAGGAATTGCAAACAGTGTTAAACACACTGCTGTACATGCCAAATAGCGCCTCGCAAATTGAGAGTCGCGAATGCGATGCAATTTGCCAGGTGCTATTTGGCAGGTCGTACATCTCGCCCGAGGTTCTTTGCTAATGTGAGCTAGACCAGCCCCCGCTGAGTGTGCAAGAAGGTCACCGAAACGAGTGAGGGTGTGCAAGGGCCATTGCTTCGGTGTGAGTAGGCAGTGTATGTTTTACCGAAGCGTGTTCTACCGCCAACCATCAACTCATTTAGGTGTATGTTGGAGTTCAGGGGTTAAACATCCTCAACATTCTATTTGGAATAACGTTGTCGCCGATTGACGAATCTTCGTGAAATTTTCCAAACTTTTGGCCAGCTCCTATCCTGAAAATTTCACGGTGATTCGTCAAGTGGGGGCCGAGAAAAAAGGGGGGTCCCAAAACACATTTTCCCCATGCATTTTCCCATAGGACCTGTTGACGCAGCTACAGCCCGAACTGCTGAATGGAATTACACCAAATTTGGCAAAGAGGTAGTCCTAAGGTTCAGACACGTGCCTTTTGCTTAAATGGTGTAAATCCGTTCAGTAGTTCCTGAGAAATTCAAAAGTAAAATCACATATATATCTGGGTGGAGCCTAACCACACATCTCATCGTGAGATCTGATTGGCTGTCAGCACTTCATCCAAGAAGTGTTGGCAGCCATCTTGGGACCAATATACATGATAGCACCTCATTAAAAAGCATTGTAGTTAATAGAAGGTTTTAAGACTTTAGTTACATTATAAATCATTTGTTGATGGTACCATACTCATTTTAGGAATTGTGGTGTGTTCTAAGGTGATTTTACCATGTGAACAGGCCTTCTGCTGTGATATCATGAATCATGTTTTAGAGAAAACTAGTTTCTCATGCTTTTCCCACAGAGGTTTGGAAGGTGATCTATGAGCTAAACTGAGAGCATATTTTCTGTAAATTCACATTATCTTTCTCAGTCATGTGAGAATGAAGTCTGACATTCTCAGTAAAACATGTACATCCAACAAGGGCAGAGACTGTCAGTTGATTCCTTTGTGTTCTACTGCAGCTTCCCAGAGTGTTCTAAAGAACAACTAGAGCGCTAACAGTCCTACTTATGACAAACGTATGGCACACCTGAAGCCATCTTGATTGGAATAAAGAGGTAACTCTTAAAATATTTAATTTAAAAAGGATCAAAATGATGGGGTTCATTTTGCCATAGAAAGTATGATTAGTGCTGCAGAAAGAAAAATTAGGGCACATTTTGAGTGACTTCTCAAATCCTCTTCTATTTCATTAAAAGATTCTGACATGCAGACTGAAACATGCACTTTCAATACCAGCAGCAGACTGTGGAAATATGGATTTTTATGATCAGTTATGTCCCCTATCTTGGACCCCAACGGTTCTATGTGCATGTTACAAGTACATGTATGTTCCCTCCAGTTCCAGTTCTGAAGACGCAAACACATGTGCGTCCACCGTCAACATGTCCTTTGTCAGATCCGCCATGAATGGGCTGGATATTCGATTCCTAAGTACGAAAGGCCACCGACTTTATATGGCTCAGTTACTCCATTTTTGCAGTTCAGGCGAGTAGGCCCTGATTCTGCCATCAAGCCTTTTCCTTGCTTGCTGCCTCTGACAGCTTCAGCTTGAGCTCGCATCTGTATCCATGAACTTTGTCCTACTCCCTGTGCGGCTAACGGTGCCTGCCTCGGCCGGTTTGCCTGCCTGCCAAAAAAACTGTATTTCACCTTCGAGTTATCTGCTTCGCTCCTCAGCCGATGCATTCCTGTCTAGTAGTTTAGGTAAACATTTCCTTCAGCTACTGAGCGAAGGGCCTAGCCTCTCTGTCTTCATGCAAGTAATTCATAGCCCTGTTACCATGGAAAGGTTTCTGCCCCTTGCAGCTCATATAGACATTCAGACGCTTGTGCACGCACACACAGTCAGTATAGAATAGATTTTGTCCAAGAGTCCTTCCTTTGTGGATAACATAGTTCTCTAAACATAGGATGTTAGATATGATTTGGGATTAGGTTGACTTGACCCCCCAGACTTCCTGTCTCCACATGTAGAGCTAAATGTCAAGTCCCCTTCACCCCCTAGTTGCACGTCAATTACACGTCATGCTGTTGCGCGCGCATCCTTGTCAAGTATTTCTGCTGACATTGCGAAATTATCTCATAGGTACACCTATCTGTGACATCACAACCAATAACGTTTCCTTGTTACTCCCCATTATGCCCATTTTCGGCTACGCATGTGAATTGTTATCTTAGCTATCAATTGTTACGCCTCTTACATTGGTTTCATTGTAATGTATGTTCTATAAAAATAATGATTTATCAATAAAGCATTGTACTTCACTTCCTGAACCCCCGTGGTGACGGAACATGGAGGCCACGACTCGAGTCGTCCATTTGGAATAAAGCCCACTCTGAAACCTCTTATACCACGGATTCTGCCTCTTATTTTACTGAGCTATAATTTCTAGATTCCGTATCAAATTCAGTTCCGGTAATTAAATTATTTACCACATGATTGGCGCCCGAACAGGGACACTTTCTCATCTCACGCGCCGGTGGTGCGTTGCAGGCCCGGTCTCCTGCCACAGCTGGACGGACAATAACGCGTACCAGCAGGATTTCCTGTATCTCCCTCCGGTCAAGCGGGGGCGACTGAGGCTGCGATCAACCCAGACGAGGCGGTGAGAAGTGCGAAGTATCCCGACCAGAGCCTAGCTGAGAGAGCAAGATCCGAGGTATACAGAGGCCCACCAGATTTCGAAGTCCCGACGTCCAGAGGGTCCGATGTCCGCAGTTTCCGAAGTTGTCGAGTCGAGTCCAGTTCAGTTCCGTTCCGAGGCCTTCCGTTCCGAGCTACCCGGTGAGTACCATTGCTGGGGAGGCGTTCTGACGTGCACATAGGTTGTGCCGGTCAAGACGGGTTTGGGTACACAAATCCGGTCTGCACTGTTTCAGCAGTGTATATGTACTGTTTAGCAGTATATCAAGTATTCCGAAGTATCTAGTATTTGTCGAGAATTATGCTTGGTGATTAGTTTTGCAGACGATCATCATTGTTGTTCATTTAAATGTTAAATGTTTAATGTGTTAAAACGTCCTGCATATTGTGGTATGAATGATTGTTCATTATTGTGCTTTTTGTATTAAGTGTGTTCAAGATTAAGTATCAGATCAGTTGTCAATATGCCGCTCTTTTCGAAATTAAGACAGATCACAACTAGAAAAGGGGTACTCGAAGAAGCTGTTCCTATTCCTCCTAGGGACACTCCAGGGCACTTCATGTATCACAAACATGGCTTAGACGCCATATTATTTCTTGATTTATGGGTGGACTACACCAAAGAATTACCAGAAAGTCAGAGGTGGCCCGCAGCTGGGACCTGGGATGCAGAGTGCATTATGAAAGTGGAAGAAGAGTTATGGAAAAGGAAAGCTAGACAGTCACAGAAAGACGCTGTTGAGTTATGGCGTAAAGAGTCGCATAGGCGTACCGAAAAAGCACTAAGACAGGAAGAGAGAAGTAAAGAAAGTGCGAATAAAGTCCGAGAAAATCTATTGATTGAAGAAGGTACACGAGTAAAAGCAGAACAAGTCGATAGACAAAGAAATGCCCTTATGAAAGGTATGTATCCCCTTCTGGCCGAAGGATTACCTAAGGCTACTACGGAGATACCAAAAGACTTGCCATCCCCATTGTTTCCAATAAAAGTACATCCTAAAGGGCATCCCAGAACCGCAGAAGACGTTTTTCTTTCCTCATATTTAGATGACGCAGCTCCCGAGTATGCTAACCCCGCACCGCATAGACTGTCTGCTGGGGGGGTTCAACGTCAAGATCAGGTGTCTGTATCTGTGCAACAACAAACTCCGACACAAGCTTCGGCAAGCACATCTGTTTCCGTATCTGTTCCCGCAGCCGATTCTACAGCTGTGTCCACACCTGTAGTTGCTGTAGCACGTTCAACGAATCCTTTCGCGCCCAGTACCCCAGATGGGGCGATCGGAGGTGCTACCAGCGTTTATTCTACACCACCCCGAATAAGTAAACTTACTTTTCAAGAACCAGCACATCCACGTACGCCCAAACTTATAAATCCCCGCACGCTTAAGGACCTTCTAGTAGACTGTAGATATGACCCGGTGCCCGGCAAAGAGGACGAAATGGTCCTGGCATCATTACGTATCAGAAGAGCTGCAGCGTTTTTAGGGAGGCTACCAGGAATGACTACGCATCTAGATAACATATATCATTTTGTCCAAACAGGGAAAGATTCTGAATGTATTAACAGAGCTATGGAATACCAGAAAGTGGAGATACAGGGGGAATTGTTACGTTTTCTCGTAAATTGTGTGATCAGAAATCAAGACCGACCGGGGGTAAACCCGGAAGTAATGCAAACCCTTACGAGATGGAGCCAGAATATATCAGATGGGAGACATGATAAGCAAGGATGTATAGTAGCCATGTGCCGAAAAATCAGGAAAGAAATAGAACGAATACATGAAGAGAGATTGGAGGTAGACGAGTTTGAGCAAAACGAGGGGGGAGAATCAGAATTTCCCGAAAGACAGTCGGACACCATAGCCTATGTAGGTAGAGGAAGATCCTGTAATAATACTAGATGTTTTACTGATCCGATACATCCGATATGTCCAGATAATAACAGAACTTATCCGACACCTATAATAAATATGAGGTCTCCCGAACATTCGTTCCAAGCTGCTGACAAAGTACTCCGAGAACGAAGGGGTTATCACCTCCTCGATTCTATGGATGAACAAGAGTTAGCTAGGTCAGCCGTTCACTGGATGGACAGTCCCGGAAAATATGGTGATGACACAGTAGCACACACGTTTTTGAACCTCAGCCCAGATGAACAGCGTTTAGCTGGAATTTATATGATTCAGCAACTTCTTATATTATATAAGAACCAACATTCCGATCCTGGTCCCTTACCTGATATATTAACTGAATTACTCACGAATAGATGGAGAGGTTCAGGTAATAAGTTAATTAAAGAAATACTAGTATCCAGAAAGCAGTACATTCTTTTTGTAAGCCCAGACCCTTTCTCACTGCCCAACAAGGAAAGAACGCCGTATTACATGGATAGACAGAATCCTTTACGAGAAGTGCACCCAATAAAAGACGAGAACAATGAATTTAAACGAGTATTTGTATATACCCCCATATCTAAAATGGAATTGTTAGAAATGAAAAAAGTAGTACCCAGTCATGACAAAGACCCAGCGGGTTTTCACCGAGAAATTAAAGACATGTTACTGATGGGGGAGTACACCTATCCTGACATTATGACAATATTAAAGGTATTAATGCCTGCTGGCATTTATGAAAAACTTAAGGAAAAAGAGTGGGAAGTGGGAGACCAAAAGATAGACTGGACAGCATTAGAAACAGAAGAAAAGGGCCGAGTTGCAGGAGCAGGGCTTGGGGACAAAGTTAAAGCACTACCAGGTTTACTAGTACAGGTACTGCCACGTTTATTAACTACGAAAAAGGAAGACTGGGGTGCAATCTCAGCCTGTAAGCAAAAACAAGATGAAGACACTAGTGATTTCTATGCCCGATTTGAAAAATGTTTTGGTATAAATAGCGGCATAAAAGCAAATAGTGAGTCATATCCACATCTGTTTGTGACAAAATTAGTGGAAAATTCCTTGCCCCAAGTGAAGAATAGAGTATTGAAATTCGAGAGTACATGGCAAGGTAACACCCCGTCACAAATGTTACAAATGTTGCAGTATCATCACAATAGAATTAGAGATGAACAAGAACACGAACAAAGACGTATGAAGGACACGAAAATGAAAATGTTAGTCTCCCAGACAGTTCCAACTGATGGTCACAAAAAGGGTGTGACACATTCCGGAGATTCAGCAGTTCCTGTAAAAGGGACATGCAATTATTGTAAACAGCCAGGTCATTATGTACACGATTGTCCAGTCCTGAAGCGTAATATCGCTGTAGGTATTGCAAAGGAAAGACCACGACCACTCAGACAGGATCAGAATGAACAAGGAGCTCCGCAGCATGCACAGTCCATGCCAGCTCCGCAGCAGTCCATGCCAGCCTCACAACAGTCTATACAGTTTGTGCCAGCTGCACCGGCGCTGCCCGTTGCTGCCACACAAACCACAACACGACAAATGTATCAGACCGCACAGTATGAATATCCTGAGTATCAACGATACGCATGAACCAGCCTAGAGAGGGAAGTTGACTTACCCCTTATTGAGATCCCTGTAGATCAAGAAGGACCTTATGTGCACAGTGAATTATTAGGTCAAGATAGAAAATTTTTACTTGATACAGGGGCAAGTCGAACAACAATAAAACGTAGTGAAGTTCCAGGGGCACCCCTCTCAGGCTCACAAAATGTTTCCCTTGGTTTTTCAGGAAAACCTATTGTTAATGAAGTATCACAGCCTCTTCCACTCACGATTGGTCCCTTGACACGAACTACAGATTTATTGCTTACTAAATCATGTCCAGAAAACTTGTTAGGTATAAAGACATTGAAAGCTCTAGGGGCTATTATATGTTGTTCTCCGGAAGGAGTAAGATTGTTTTTACGCGATTTCAAAGGGCACTATGTGTCCAGAGACATGGATCACCGACTGCAGACTTTACCCACACATTTATGGGCACAAGGCCCTACTGATGTTGGTTGCATGAACATTACACCATATCGAGTCACACTAAAGGCAGGAGTGGTGCTACCACGAATGCGACAATACAAGTTACCACCAGATGCTGTAGTGGCCTTACTGAAAATCATTGACGAGCTTATTGCCCAAGGAGTAGTTGTAGAAACTGACTCCAATGTATGTAATTCCCCGATAATTCCGATTCTTAAACGAACTGATCCAAAGGCTCCGCCAGTATATCGATTGGTTATTGATCTGCGCGAATTAAACAAATGCATTGTGCCACAATTTCCTGTGGTCCCCGATATCTCATCATTACTGACAGCCATTGATTCACAAGCAACATTCTTTACAGTAATTGATCTCAAGAATGCCTTTTTCAGCGTTCCAATAGATCCGGAAAGCCAATACTTGTTCGGATTTAGTTTAAATGGACGAAGTTTTAAATTCACACGCGCACCTCAAGGATTTACAGAAAGCCCCAGCATCTCTAGCCAAGCACTGAAACGAGAACTTGACAGTATACACATGCCAGTCAACACTGCCCTGCTTCAATATGTCGATGATCTGCTGATCACCGCCCGAAGCGAACCTGAATGTGAAAAAGCATCACTGACGGTTTTACAGTTTCTAGCCGAAAAGGGGCACAAGGTGTCCCCTTCTAAGCTGAAATTCTGTGTCCAGCGAGTTGTTTATCTTGGACACTCGCTGTCCAAGGAGGGAAGGCAGCTTACACCCGACCGCATTCAGTTAATTGCTAACATGCCAATACCAAAGACACAAAAGGAGGTGCGGGCTTTTATAGGCCTCACTTCATACTGTAGGCAGTGGATCCCTCAATATGCATTTTTAGCAAAACCACTCATTCAGTTGACAGCACAGGAGGCGGCCACATCGACTGTCCTCCCTTGGACTCAGGAACACACACTAGCTTTTGAAAGCTTAAAGAAAGCTCTATGTCAAGCACCTGTTTTAGCGACACCATGTTACCATAAACATTTTACACTCTTTGTTACAGAACGTGAAGGTACTGCCTTGTCAGTGCTCACTCAGGAACAAGCAGGATCACGCAAGCCATGTGCTTATTTCTCTAGTACATTAGATCCCGTAGCTCAGGCTTTGCCTGCGTGCCTGAAATCAGTGGCAGCAACAGCTTTAGCAATCAGACAAAGCGATGCCATAGTGTTAGGACATCCGTTGACAGTGCAAGTACCGCATGCAGTAGAGGTTCTTGTGAACCGAACGCAAACACAACACTTGACCATAGCAAGACTTACAGGGTACGAATTAACATTGTTTCAGCCACATATAGAAATCAGGCGCTGTAATACATTGAATCCTGCTACACTTTTACCTGTAATCGGAACAGACCCACTAGCTCATGATTGTGTTGAAGTTATTACAATAACGACGAAACCCAGACAAGATTTGACAGACGTTCCATTGTTAGATCCAGACCTGACGTTGTATGTAGATGGATCATGTATGAGAACAAGTACAGGAGATTTAGTGGCCGCGTATGCAGTCACAACAGATACTGAAGTCATTGAAACAAACTGTATAAATACCTTGTCAGCCCAAGCAGCAGAGCTTACTGCTCTGACACAAGCCTGTATTCAAGCCACAAATAAGAAAGTTAACATATACACTGATTCACGTTATGCATTCGGAGTTGTACACGACTTCGGCGTGCTGTGGCGAGAGAGAGGTTACTTAACTTCTCACGGTACCCACATTCAGCACGGGTCCCTCATTCATGCTCTGTTAGACGCAATCCATCTGCCCACTGCTATATCAATTATGAAATGCAAAGCGCATACGAAAGTTACTGATATCATTTCTCAAGGCAATGATTTAGCTGACAGAACAGCTAAACAGACTGCTCAAACTCGCACATCCGACATGACAAAGACAATAGTTCCGATACCAACACATTGTATGACGATTAAGGATCCCGCTCTTGACGTAATTGACATACAGACACATGCTACACCAGACGAGATAAAGAAATGGACTGAATTGGGAGGGATCCAAACGGACCAGGGATGGATGACGAAGGAGAAATCTGTATGGTTTCTTCCTGACTCTATGGTCCAAGTTATCATAAATACAATACACAGTCCAGCGCATCTAGGAGAGAAAGCTATGCTAGACAGCATTCAACACATTTGGTTCAACAAACATTTACGAGCAGCAGCTAAGCAAAAAGTCCGTACCTGTATGATATGTTGTCAGTTTAACCCAGGTAAAAGCATTCCCGTAGAACAGGGTGGATTCCAGCCTCCAGATCACCCTTTTGAAGTCCTCCAGATGGATTATATCCAGATGGAACGATGTCGAGGATTCAAATATGTTCTCGTAGTTGTTTGTGCTCTTTCCCGCTGGACCGAAGCGTACCCAGTATCAGATTACACTGCCCCGACTACTGCCAAGCAGCTAGTTCGAGAATTCTTCCCACGGTACGGTTTACCACGTGTTGTCTATTCAGATAACGGCCAGCCGTTCTCATCCGAATTAATGAAACATGTTTCACTCTTGCTAGGATATCAGTTGAAGTTTCATTGTGTCCGACACCCCGAGGCAGCAGGTCTCGTGGAACGACATAATCAAACTCTGAAAATCAGATTGTCCAAAATATGTAGAGAGAAAGGTGTTGATTGGGTAGTAGCTTTACCAGTTGCACTCTTTTACATGAGAATGGTAGCACACTCTCGAACAGGGCTATCCCCTTATGAGGTGATCTTTGGAAGACCACCGAATATGTGGGGGACGCCTATACCTCGTAAAATAACTGATGTTGACTGTAATATGCTGACAGATTACCTGGCTTCCTTGATGTCTGCACTACAATCTTGTCGTTCACAGGTAGCTGCAGCCTTTCCTGACAACACTGAGGTGAAACCCCATGACGTAGTTCCGGGGGATCTCGTTTTAGTGAGGAATTTTGACCGAAAGACTCAGCTGGAGCCCAGGTGGAAGACGCCTCAACTCGTTCTGCTCACTACAAGGACAGCCGTGAAGATCGAAGGCAGAAAAGGATGGGTGCATTCAAGTCATATCAAGAAATTTCATGGACTTCCTTCGGATGTAAATAGTACACCTCGTGTGTCTTCACCCATTGACTCAAAGCTACCTTTGGTTGAGGCCAGTAGCCAGGAACTGTACAAACTAAAACTTAGGTCTAATCAGTCGGACAATTTGATTGTTTAAGTCCTCTCCAAGGTGAAGCGGTTGAATTTGTCTTCGACATGTATCCCTTAGACCTGAATCGAGGAAAAACCCGAAAAATGTTGAAACGACATGCGTACTGTAAATCACTGCGTAGCCACTGTATAGTGACGTTATTAATTTTGTTTTTCTTGAGTCTTATAATAATCACTGCAAGTATATTGTTGCATATATATTATCCTATTTCTAAACATGTTTTCAATGTAACTGATGAACATTCTTTTAGTGACCTACCCCCGCATGAATTGTCCTATAGATTTGCGCTGCGCAATAACACTTTCATTAGTATGTTACATCATTCCCATCAGACTAGCAATGCTACTAATTGTTGGGTGTGTGGCCGACTCCCTCCCTATCAGAATTATAAGGGAGTTCTGCCTTTCTTTCCATATCCGTTTACACACAATGGCTCCTGTGGAGCATGGTTTAGTTTAATCAATTCCATAGATTCAAACACAGCAGTTTATCAAGACAATTGGGTATGGGGAAACCTGAACCTAGTTTTACTCAAAGTCTGCTACCCTGACAAGGAGGGTCGCCCCAAAAGAACAGGAACTGATCTAGAAAATGAAGTATATGGATTAGGTAATTTTACACTTAATCTCATGATTCTGAATGTCGAATCCGAAGTTGAACTAGTTTTGCCCACCATGTCAGTATTCCCAGCTAAGGGTGAATTGTGTGTAAGAAAGAATGGTTCCATACATATGGGCCATAGTAAATGCACTACTGTAGTAGAATTCAGTGATCAAGGCAAATCTTCATTTAGAGCTTCTCGCCATTCCTACTTCATATGTGGTCAGACGGCATATATGCGTCTGCCTCTAGATTGGGATGGTACCTGTTACATTGCATTTCTATTGCCACCTGTTTTCCTAGCACCTCCAGACTACCACAGAAATATTCATTTAGTACACAATAGAGAAAGGAGAGATCTCCCGATTGTCGATTACACTGAGACAGCATGGGAAAAGTATGTAGATTTTAATAAAGGCCTCTTTCCCTATATAGGTACAATTACAAATAGTAAGCTAATACGTAGATTAACTAGGACTCTTGAAGCTGTAGTGAATGAAACTATTGCCGCCCTAGGCAACTTGACAGAGGAGCAATCTGCGATGAGGATTGTTGTTCTTCAAAATCGTCTTGTCCTTGACGTCATCCTGGCCGATAGGGGCGGAGCTTGTAGGGTCATCGGATCAAGCTGCTGCGTATTCATACCAGAAAATTCGCCATCTGTATATAAAGCTATAACTCGCCTTCATAAGATTGTGAGCCAGATACACCAGAATCCAGGCACTTGGACTTGGTCCGGGTGGTTTTGGAGCGTGATATCAGCCTGGGGATGGAGAGTTCTATCCTTCCTAGGTATTGGCCTTCTTATACTATTCAGTTGCTGCTTATGCCTGCAATGTGGACCAGCGATTTGTGGCCTGTGTGCCACATCGTGTATTCCACATCAAGGTTTTCACTCAAGATCCCGGAAGAAGAAAGAAGAACAAATGATGCTCAATGAACAAATCGATGGATTCATGAAGATTGATATCTCTTGATGGGCAAGTAGGGGACAAGGAGGGAATGTGGAAATATGGATTTTTATGATCAGTTATGTCCCCTATCTTGGACCCCAACGGTTCTATGTGCATGTTACAAGTACATGTATGTTCCCTCCAGTTCCAGTTCTGAAGACGCAAACACATGTGCGTCCACCGTCAACATGTCCTTTGTCAGATCCGCCATGAATGGGCTGGATATTCGATTCCTAAGTACGAAAGGCCACCGACTTTATATGGCTCAGTTACTCCATTTTTGCAGTTCAGGCGAGTAGGCCCTGATTCTGCCATCAAGCCTTTTCCTTGCTTGCTGCCTCTGACAGCTTCAGCTTGAGCTCGCATCTGTATCCATGAACTTTGTCCTACTCCCTGTGCGGCTAACGGTGCCTGCCTCAGCCGGTTTGCCTGCCTGCCAAAAAAACTGTATTTCACCTTCGAGTTATCTGCTTCGCTCCTCAGCCGATGCATTCCTGTCTAGTAGTTTAGGTAAACATTTCCTTCAGCTACTGAGCGAAGGGCCTAGCCTCTCTGTCTTCATGCAAGTAATTCATAGCCCTGTTACCATGGAAAGGTTTCTGCCCCTTGCAGCTCATATAGACATTCAGACGCTTGTGCACGCACACACAGTCAGTATAGAATAGATTTTGTCCAAGAGTCCTTCCTTTGTGGATAACATAGTTCTCTAAACATAGGATGTTAGATATGATTTGGGATTAGGTTGACTTGACCCCCCAGACTTCCTGTCTCCACATGTAGAGCTAAATGTCAAGTCCCCTTCACCCCCTAGTTGCACGTCAATTACACGTCATGCTGTTGCGCGCGCATCCTTGTCAAGTATTTCTGCTGACATTGCGAAATTATCTCATAGGTACACCTATCTGTGACATCACAACCAATAACGTTTCCTTGTTACTCCCCATTACGCCCATTTTCGGCTACGCATGTGAATTGTTATCTTAGCTATCAATTGTTACGCCTCTTACATTGGTTTCATTGTAATGTATGTTCTATAAAAATAATGATTTATCAATAAAGCATTGTACTTCACTTCCTGAACCCCCGTGGTGACGGAACATGGAGGCCACGACTCGAGTCGTCCATTTGGAATAAAGCCCACTCTGAAACCTCTTATACCACGGATTCTGCCTCTTATTTTACTGAGCTATAATTTCTAGATTCCGTATCAAATTCAGTTCCGGTAATTAAATTATTTACCACAAGACTTCCCTGGTGAGCAGTAGCTTTACTACAGTGATCTAATGAGCAACTAGAGTGCTAACATTCTGAATTTATGGCAAATGTGTGACACATCTGAATGCCTTCTTGATGGAATCAAAGTAAAAAACTGAAAGCATTTCCTACTGAGGAGACTGCAGTAAATGAGGAAATTAGGAAACTTCATAACAAATAAATCTCCCAAGATGGCCACCAGGGACAAAAGAGCCCAAATGCAGCACAAATATCACCCAGATGTAGCCCACATGTAGCCCAATGACAGAAGTGTGCAAAGCACTTATTTCTTGTGTATTTGCAGTTTTATATAATGCAGACTTGTCAGGTATTGGAGTGCTTTACATGAGCATTGGTTACATCGCACAAGATCAAATTCATTTTGGTTGTAGACATGGGGAGATTAAGTGATTTGACCAGAATCACAGAATGTTGAGCTGAAGCAGAAACTCCAACCTGGTTCCCCAGTTGCAAAGTCTGCAGCTCTGGAAGTAACACCACATCCTCTCCCCTAAGTGCAACATTTAATCAAGTGGTCAACTGGATAAAAAAACATAAAGATTACAAATAATTTAAAAGTTCTTTGTCGCTATTTGAAAACTCAGAAAATATGTCCTTATTTTAGTTTTTTAGAGCACTAACTGTCAGGATTCGTAGGCCAACGCGCCTACCTAGCGTTTAGACTACAATTCCCAGCAACCTCGAGGACCCGGAAGTGGACGCCCATATAACGACGTCCCCCGCAGCCGAAGGTGTGCGTTATTCTACTTTCCAGAGGAAACTTCCGTGTTCGCCGCAGACGAGTGGAGCTGCGCCTTGTCCTCAGAGAGCACCTGGAGTTTAAGGCACCGAGCAGACGGACGCCGCGCACGGCGGAAGGACAACATCCAGCGTCTGCCGTGATTCGTTCAGGAGCAGGTAGGAAGCGAGTCCCTGGCTCCTTTCCCCGTACTCACGCGCTCGTAACCCAGTTGGGGAAGCGAGAGTGCAGAACAGTAGGTCCGCGAGAAGCGGGTATCACAGAGGGGCTTCATAGGAGGTGCACCAGACTTGTACAAATTTCGAGGGTGCTACACACCCCACACAGACCCCCTCCGGGTTCGGAGGAGGAGCATCCCGACCAAGCCTTGCTCGGCTGAGCAGGGGGGACTAAGAAGTAAAGGAAGCCTTGCAACCCACCTGCTGTATTGGTGGTGAGGTTAACCATCGAGCAGCAGTGGTACTTTTGGGGGAAGCAAGACTGTTAGCGTGTTGATCCTCACGGGTGTGAAGGAGCGCTAACTATTTGGTATACTCAGGCGGCGGTTTAGTAACCGTGGAAGCCACCAATCAGTACATCGGAGCAGAATGAGCGCTTAGGGAGTGGATGACTTCACCTCCGGTCTGAAGAAAGACTGAGGCTCATGACTTTGCGGGTGTGACTGAAGCAGAGTGTGGTGGCTGTCAGACATTGAATACGCCTGGGTATTGGAGTGAGATTGGCGGTCCTGAGAGAGGTATCTCAGTGATCGTGGGGAAGGATTCCCACTTCATATGGTAACTACCTTTCTTAGTGAGAATTATATGAGAGTAGCTAGACGTTGTAACTACGATATAACTTTTGTACCATTTGTCTTTCAGGTTCTACTCCCCGCAGTCCCTTCCCCCCTTCCTGTTTTCCCTCGCCTGATCGCCTTTGGGCTCTGTAACCGTTTGGTTGGAGCCCGGGGATATCTGGAGGTGGACCCCTATTACGTCGCCCGGACCCTGAGGAGCTCAGCGATCCTAACACTAACCATAATTTTGATGCAAATAAAACCCTCTCATATATGTAATTTCTAAAGGAAATGCTCTGGTATTACAGTTTTGATTACATCAGGCATTCCACACTTTTGTAATAAATATAGAATGTTATCAATCTAGTTGTTCATTGGGATACTGTTGAGAGGCAGAGGCCAGGGGCATGGACTCTGAAAATTGAAGGCAGGTAGGAGAGTGCAGAGGTAACAATTTGACCACACTGGGCAGGCAGGAAGGGCAGTGGCAGCACAACAGACTATGGAGGGCAGTGGAAAGGGGGCAGGGGCAACAAACCAACAATACAGGACTGGCAAGAGAGGATGTGGCAATGTAATAGACCATTGTGGGCAGAAGGAAGAGGCAATGGTAGTACAACCATACATGCCAACAGACCCGATTCAGCCAGGAAACGTCCAATGTTTTTAAGCTCAAATGGGCTTTATTTGATCTGTCTCCTGTCTACAATCTCCTCTTTTTCAATGTAACTCAAAGGGGAAAATCAATACCCCAGTTTTTTTTCAAAATCTCCCTCTTACCAAGTTCGAAATGTTTGCAAGTATGGTACATTGGATCATGGTAGGCAGGAGGAATTGGGGTAGGGACATGGACTCGGATAATAGAGGACAGGAGGGACATTGAGAGGTGCACCAAACTGACCCTACAGGGCAGGCATCAGGGTTTGCAGCAGCACAATACACCACACAGGGCATGTGGGACGGGAGTGTAGCACAAAAATCCATCGAAAGCAAGAGGGAGGGGACAGGACCATGCACATGGACAACAGAGAACAGAGGGGAAAGAGGCAATGGTAGCTAGCTGACCACAATGGACAGACAGGAGAGAAAGCTGCAGCATAACAGACCATAAAGGGCAGGAGGGACGGATCAGGGGCATTACAATGGAACAGGCAAGCCAGGAGGGAGGGAATAGGGGTCAGACAGAGGGTGGGCACGATGGATCAGGTCTATCGTTTCCATATGATATACTGGAAGGTAGTGGTCATTGGGAAAGGCAGCCTATATTTGGCTTTCATTGAATGAATGAAAGGCAATTTATAGTGCGCAAAACAATAACCCTCAGGTATCAAGGCGCCTAACAAAAAGATCAGAAAGTGATCGAAAGAAGGAGACAGGAAACCCTACATGTAGGCTTGCCGAAAAAGAAAAGTTTTTAGAGCAGAGCGAAAGTGCTGTAAGGACGGGAGAGATCTAAGGTCCAGGGGGAGGTCATTCCACCACTTAGGAGCAAGAGTGGAAAAGGCTCTGCCACCCCATTTAGCTTTTCGCACACGGGGGGCAGTCAGACGCAATTTCCCAGAGGAGCGCAAGTTCCTTCCGGGAGTATAGAGGGAAATGATGGACCCAATTCCTGTGTCGCTATTTTTAACAATGGCTCTGTAGGTCATGCATAAAACTTTGAACCGGATTCGGTGTTCTACCGGCAGCCAATGCAGCATTTTCCGGGCTGCAGAGGCCGAGGAGCGTCTGGGGGTGTCCAGTACAAATCTGGCTATGGCATTTTGGACTACCTGTAGGCGCTGCAGCTGGCCTTTGTTAAGCCCAGCATACAGTGCATTACAGTAGTCCAAGCGCGATCCGATGAGCGCAACTGCTATTTGTTTTCTTGCCTGGCTCCCTCGTGCCAAGCTTTGGCAGGTGCTGTCCGACTTGGGCTTCCCACCTTTGATTCTTGATATTATCAAGCGCCTCCATGAGGGGAATTACGCTAAAATCAGGTGGGGTAATCAGGGTCAGCTGACAGAAAGGGTGGCGGTGAATAGGGGAGTACGCCAGGGTTGTGTGCTGGCTCCAACCTTGTTCTCCATCTTTATAAATGGGGTGGTCAACCATTTCAGAGAAAACCCATCAGATGCCCCAACCGTGGCAGGGGACAAATCCCCTACCCTCCTCTTCGCCGATGACACCCTTTTGATGTCAAAAAGAACTAGTGGCCTGCAAAAGCTGCTTGATAGGTTCAGCCAGTTTTGCGATGCACGGGGTTTAGTGATTAATACCACCAAAACAAAACTGATGACACTATCCCCATCTAAACGTTTTAGGAACGGCATCACACTTAATGGCATGCCACTAGATACTGTAGAATCCTTCGACTATTTGGGCATTCGGATTAACAATTCGATGAAATGGAATTCTTCATCTAGCTAAAATGCTCCTTAACCATAAGAGGGTGGCGGGGGCAATTCTAAGAGAGCAGCGGCTTTCCTTCAGTAGACCAGTAGTCCCGGCCCTCGTGGTCTATGATGGGAAAGCTTTGCCCTCAGCACTATACTGGTCGGAGTTATGGGGGTTCGAGAATATCAGTGACCTGGAGAAATCTGAGAACCATTTCCATAGAGGACTGGTTTCTCTTCCACCTTCCAGCCCCCTGATACCACTTCGTAAGGACTTGGGCAAGCGCTCTATTAAGGGCATAGCAAGATAACGCCCGCTGCTCTTTTGGGTTCGTTTGAGACGTATCCCGGAATTGGCCAGCTATGCCGCTGCTCTGAATGAGATCATTAATTTAGATACAGGTAATAAGGTCAAATGGATTTGTAAACTAAAGCAGTTGGTCACAGAAATTGGTTATGGGGAGGCATGGTCCAGCCAGATTCCACCTGCAAAGCAAATTATTAAAAAAGCTTATTGGGATTGGGTGAAGGGAGAGGAAGCTCGTAACCCCAACCGAGGGATCCTCACTGATCAGTTCCTGGAGCATAAGCTTGATGCTAAAACTGAGCAGTGTCTCGACTTTATACAATGCCCTCGAGATAGAACGCTCTACATGAAGCTTAGGTTAGGAACCCTCCCGCTTAACGTTTTCGTAGCAGGTTGGAAAAATCAGAGCGTAACATCCGCCAACTGTCCTGGGTGTTGCGCCCCCAACGAATCCATCTCCCATTTCCTCTTTGCGTGCCCGGTCTATAGGGCGGCAAGGAGGAAATGGCTTAGCCCAATTTGCAGAAATCTGGGCTTTGTGGATTATAGGGTGGCGTTACTTTCTATTTTAACCAATGCCTCTTCCCTTGCCATGGTATGTGGGGTAGCCACATTTTTGGGGTGTGCCTGGTTGATGCGTACTAAACTGCTAAGGCCTAGCAAGAGCTAGGCCTTAAGACATATATGCTGTACTTTGTTCTGCTTCATCAGGAAGTGTTTTTTATGGTTTTTTATTTGTACATATTCCCCTTTTTAAATTCTTATTTTTATACTGTCACATGATGTATAATGACGGGTTTTTATTGATGAATCAATTATGCTCGTACTTTTATGATATTTTATATTGAATAAAGTGTTATACTACTAATACATTGTGCGCAATGACAGATTCATTGGAGAGCGCGAGATAGCACAGGCACTAGCGCGTGCTATGCGATATGCGCCTGGGAGTGTAATATGCACAGGGCAGTGTTGTGTAACCTAACTAGGCTCTAAAGTTGTAATATAAAATATGTGCTGGGGAGGGTAACGTTGCATATGCACTGTGACAAAGATATGTATCCCAGATTGTAATATGTATGGCATAGCGCTGTGCGTTATAGCATAGGCATCGAGGAAGGAACGTTAGATGGTGCAATATAACCCATGCAAAGGCAAGTGTGGCATGACAAATTCACAGGGTGGTGTTACAGTGCACATGGGCTAGAGAGTGTCATAGCATACGCACTAGCTGGTGGAATACAACACAGGGGTGTGTGGCACTCGGCGGGCACTGGTGGGTGTAACACAGCATTGGGCTCAGCCAGGAGCACACTATGACTCTCAAGTGAGGTTCGTCTCCTTTCCAGAGAGTAAAATAAAAAGTATTACACATCCGGCGGTGGATGTGTGTTTTATTAACCATGAGGGGGGTTTCTTGCATAGTTTGGTTGAATTTTAGTTGAATCCCCTTTGAATGGCTTGTGTGCGTGTGTATTAAATGTGCCCGTCAATAGCTACCCATGTTTGTATAAATAAACGACAAGGGTGTCTACTTGGAGAGTACCCACCGGCAGGGGCGCCGGGATTAGGCACGGTAGGGCGTCAGACACGTCAGAGCTTCACTAGCGGTGTAAATACATTCCATGTGGATTCATTGTATGCATTGTCGCCTTTTAATGAATATCACGCAAATCGTTATGGTGATATGTACATACGGTTTGTCCAGCATGTCCTAGGTGCTTCTATAAATATATATTTTTTTAAAATAATAAAAAACAAAGGAAGGCCCGGGGGATGGGGTCCCCGGGGCCATAAGTGGCCTCAGGAGGGGGGCAACACAGCCCCCCTCCTAAAGATTTTTTTTTATAAAGGCCATGACCCGGGGTTGGGGTCCCCAGGGCCGATTAAAGCCTTGGGAGGGGGGACACGTGGCTCCCTTCCAAATTTATTTTTTTCAACCCAAGAAATTAGGGTGCAGGCCCTCCTTCTTAAAAAAATAAGATAAATAAAAGACCGGCATCGCGCTGGAGGCCACGCCCCCTCCTTGCAGCACTCTGCAAATGCGCCAGGTCAGTTGTAAGTTGGGGAATTAATTCCCCTTCAATACTGAGGGTCCCCGAGGGCCAACTAGCCCAACACGTATCTCCAGTATGCGCCAGGGAGCTGCGTTGCAGACAGGTGTTCTGAGGCCACGCCCCTTTTTACACCTCTATGCAACACAGCTCTGTGGCGCTTACTGGAGGTACCTAGTGGGCTAGTTTGACCCTAGGGACCCTTAGGATTCAAGGGGACTTAATCTCTCAACTTAGAACGGCCACAGGGCGCGTTTACACAGTGGTGAAGGGAGAGAAAGTCAGATTGCGAGCAAAATCACCCTCGGGAGAGCGCGCTCAACCAGAAAGGAAGGTTCCCTTCACAAGCCTTTCCGCTCTCAGATTTTGCTCGCAATCTGACTTTCTCTCCTACTTAAGGAAACATATGAAAGCTAAGAATACAGGGGAATTGAGCCTACTTAAGGTTTTAATTTACTCACCTCTCTTGGGACTGCATTTACCAGCATGCCGCTGGATGTCAAAATTATGCCACGCCCACTAAGGGCAGTACTTCATTCAATAAATGGCTGAATGGAGTGAGTGGTGAGTCTTCATTTTCTCCCTGTGCTGAGTCCATGATGAAGGGGCGTACCAGCCTTGAAACGCGTCGGACAATGGAATTAATGCCATGAAGGACAGTAATGCGAGTGACAGCAAGGCATACACACCGGAGGTGGGGAGAGTGTCGAGTGCGCTTTCAGAGCTCGAGGGCTTCTTGCGGAACAATGTGCCTGAATTGAACTATGTGAAATCAGAAAACCTGTATTTAATCCTGGCTTCCCCATTTTACCTAATTGCGTGGTCCTAGGCAATTTAGATTGCATTTTATCCTTTATTACCTCTGTTAGACTTGGCATCTTTGGCGTGTTTCCCCTGAGTTTTTGGTTTCTGCCCTCCCGGTTTTTGCACACTTTTCTCACTGCTGATCAGTGGTAAAGTGCGAGTGGTCCTGTGGTAAATTGTGTTATGGATTGGAGTTTCCATGATTGGGTATTTGATTTACTTGTTAATCCCAAGTAAAGTGCACTGAGTGTGCCAGAGCCTGTAAATCAAATGCTACTAGTGGGCCTGCAGCACTCGTTGTGCCACCCACGTGAGTAGCCCTAAAAAGGTAACTCAGACCTGCCATTGCAGAGTCTGCGCACAGTTTGTAACTGCCATGCTGACTTGGCGAGTGCACCCACTTGCCAGGGCCTAAACCTTCCATTTTCTAAATGTAAGTCACCCCCAAGGAAGGCCCAAGGTACCCTTGTGGGTCGGGTGTAGTGTATGTGAAAAGTAGGACATGCCCTGGTGTGTGTGGCATGTCCTGATAGAGAATTACAGCCCATTTTGTTTTTCACTATTGCAAGGCTACCTGTTCCCCATAGGACAGAAGTGGAAGTTTGTTTATAACATCTGATAAACATAACTGGACCTGGGAATTAGGTGGGAAAATAAAGTTTAGTATGCCTGAACTCAGAATCTAAATATGCATCTTTTAGTGAAGGTGAATATTACATTCTGCGTGTGAAAATACCACTTTTAGAAGGTAGGTATTTTCTTGCTTAGTCATTCTGTGTGCCTCTGCTGGAATGTGGATTGCCTGTCTGGGTTTTGGATGACAGAAGGCTGGGGAGCAGGAGTGGCTCCAGATAGTCTAGGAGGGTCGGGAAAGGGCTGAATAGACCTGGGCTGCAATGGAGGAAGGGGGAGGAGATTTCCTTGCACTACAAAGGGCCTGTCTGCCTCTGACAATGCCGTCTTCACCTCCTGCCAGGAAATCACACCAGAGAAGGCAGAACTGGTTCTGGCTGGGCACAGACACTCTGCCTAAGAGAGCAAAGGAATTTGACATATAAATATTGGGGTCCAGACCCCAGAACTTTAGAACTCTTTTGGATCAAGAAGATTGCCAAGAAGAGCCGGAGAAGCTGTGAGCACGAACTACCTCTTTGCTGTGCATTTTGCTGTGTTGGCCTGCAGTGGCTGCTTCTGTCTTGGGCAGTGAAAGGACTGGACTGAACTATCTGGAATCTACTTTTGTGAGTTTCTCCAAAGGCTTGAGGTAGAGCTTGCCCCCTGTTCAAGAAGTCCCATGAACAGCAAACACTTCAAGCTCTTCTGCCGTCAGCACTGGGGACTATGTGTTTTGTGCTGCAACAGAAGAAAAGCAACTCGACGACATCTACGACGCCGCTGCCGACTCTGTGTCCTGAAAGCACCACCGAGGGCACCGCCCCAATGCCGTATGGTGACCCTGGTCTCAACACCGCCACCTGCTGATGCTGCCACCGAGCCACTGCTCGATCCGTGACCTGTGGTCACTGCACTCCACACCGCTTTGCGACAACACCTTGGCACCGCAGTAGGCACCGCCACAATGTCGCACTGCGACCCTGGTCTCACCGATGATGCTGCCATTGAGCCCCTGCTCGCACCGCGACCTGTGGGCACCACACTCAGCACCGCCTCGCTTCACGACAATGCTATGGTATACCAACAACGCCGCTCCATGCCACAATCGACACCGCTGCTTGCACCGTGGTTCGAGGGCACCGCTCATAAAGTTAAACGATGCATTGTCCTTATCCCGCACCGCAGCCTTGGCCTACTAACACCTGTGCCATCGATTCCAGTTCGACGGCCGACGACAACGCTTCAGCAACGACGATGCCGCTGCTTGCACCGTGACGGGCACCGCCTTCATCCCGCACTGCAACCCTGGTCTCACCGATGACGCCATCCGCCGCCACCACCACCGAGTTGCTGCTCGCACCGCAACCTGAGGGCACAGCAGGCTGCCCCGTGGCACCTTGCACTGCAGCACACGACGCCTGCCAACGCCAGCACTCCTGACTCCATCAGAGAGATCTCCCTGCAACGTGCGTGACTTCGAGGGCCCGACGACTCCTGCACCAACCTCCGGAACAGACGCCTACAGACGCCGTGTTTTTGGAAGCTCAACAAGAGGTCAGACGCCCTGCATTTCTAAAAGGTACTGTTTGCAGGTCTTTCTGACACTGTAGCTGGCCCACGACACGACGGTCTGCCAGAACTGTTTGGATTTCTTTGCTCACTACCCTGTGATATCCCCAGACGGAGCTATCAATATCAAGGAACTATTTTTAAAGCATATTTGGATAAGTGAAAATTTTGGAGTACTGTATTGTGGATATTTATTGTTTTTTGTCTTGTCTTAAGTATATAAAAATATTGAATATTTTTCTAAACCGGTGTGGTGTCCTTTTGTAGTGCTTACACTGTATTACTGTTGGTTATGTGCAAATGCTTTACACACTGTGTCTAAGATAATCCTGACTGCTCATGCAAAGCTACCAAGGGGGTGAGCAGGGGTTATTTTAGGAGTGTAACTCCCTTATCCGGACTAGGAAGAAGGGTCCCTATTTGGACAAAGGTACAAACCCTTGCCAACTATAGACCCCCATTTCTAAGAATCACATACAAGAGGACCTCAAAATTCACTTCTGTACATAGTTTGAACCTGTCTATCTAATAACAGAATTATGGATGATAGAAGTACATCTAAAAAATTACCAGTCAGTTAGCTCCTTGAAGAAAAGATTGGAAGAACTAAATCAGATAATGAATGATTTCACAGCAACTCTGAAGCAGAGTAAATTTGCAAATTTAAAGAAAGATACTAGCAAGTTCGCCATGAAAGATTATACCCCTACATCCAAGATGATTATGTACAATCAGAAAGACATAAAGACCCCAACATAGATGGAGACACATCAGACACAGGCTCAAACAGCTCAATCTCCACAAGAAATAGTCGAGCAAGCTACTAGGGAAGAAGAGACCAGGGAAGAAGGACGAACTTCCAAGGGACAATGCAATGGGGGCCCCAATCAAGGACCTCAAATGTACTCTGAACCTTTTTTCCATGGCCCACCAACAACACAAGGCTCACCAGTACCATTCAACCATTGGATCACGACCCAACAAGGATTATTAATGCTACCCACAAAATCCTTCCTTAGGATCATGCCAAGGTCCCAGGAGGGGTCGGTCTAGGAAGAGGAGCCAAGTACATTGGGCAGCCAATGAGGAACAAACCAGAGTTGCAACCAGGTGTATGACTGGTGCCACAAACAACCAGGCAACGACCAGCAAACAAGTAGTCTAGTGGTAAACCTGATGGACCACACATTATCTCAAGCACAGATGGGAATCCCTGAGAAAGTATTGGGTTTCGTACTCACCGAAAAGTTAGACAGGTTCAAACTATGTACGGAAGTGAATGAATTCATCAGAAGATTAGAACTAACAGCATATTTTGCCAACAAGCCACCAAATATCCCTGTACAAAATGACACAGGGTTACGGTTGAAGTCCACCTTCACCCCCCCCCACCAATGCTACCCTACCAGTGGAACTTATAGCTTGTGAGAAAGCTGTGCAGAAGTATTTAGAGGGAATCAATCCAGAGGGCACCTGAGTGTTTCACAACATTACAAGAGAGCAAAAACCAGCAATCAAGGAACTGTCCAACAACAGAAACCTGGTTATAAAACTGGCAGACAAAGGTGGAGCCATAGTTATCCAATCAGCAGAATCATACCACCAGGAATGTATGAGACTCCTGCAGGATGATAGGAATTATGAGATATTGAAAGAAGACTTGACAGAAACAATACAAATACATATCACAAGCATGGTAGAAGAGGCACTTGCCCACAACTCGATCTCACAAAAAGAAGGGGAATTCTTCACAAACAAATCTCCTGCGAAACCATATTTTTATATGATACCAAAGATTCACAAGAATCTCAAACTACCACCAGGGCGACCTGGCACCTCAAAATGTGTGGATGCTTTTTGCGAACCATAATCCAGAAGACAGTCACGTACCTAAAAGGACACCAAATATGTCCTCAGACTTCTGCGAGACAGACCATTCAACCCTGAAACTGAATTTCTTATGGGTTTAAATGTGGAAAATTATGCACCAGTCTCCCACATGAAAAAACATTAACCATCATTAAAGACGTTCTGTTAGAAATCGACTGGGAATGTCAAACTCCACGGAACATCGTGATGGAGTGCTGCAAGTTGGCGTTGACTAGAAACTTTTTTTCTTTTTGAAGACACTCTCTACCTATAGGACCAGCATGGGGAGCACTTTCACCCCATGTACATCACTTAGAAAAACACAAGATTCTCAATCCCGACAACATTTTTCTGTCCTATATTTGGTTATGGAAGCGTTACATTGATGACGTTTCGGTGATATGCAAAAGTAATAAAGAGACAGCACACTGTTTTCTATCCTGGCTGAACTTCCATAACGATTATCTGAAATTCACTAACACCATATCAAACAAGGAACTAGTATTCCTAGATCTTAACATCTACCCACAGGGAGGAGATCTGATAACAACAACACACATTAAAGCAACCGCAAAGAATTGCCTCCTGGTCTATGATAGCTTCCGCCCGAGACATCTAAGGGAGAATCTCCTGTTTGATCATTTGCTCTGTTAAGGAGGAACTGCTCTGACCTCAAGAAGGTCAAACAACAAGCTGTGGATTTACGTCACAAACTGATGAAAAGAAATTACCCCATCCGGGTCATAGAGAAAGCGATGAAACGAGCAAAAAACATTAATAGGACGCCCTATTGGAGGTAAGACCACCAAAACCAAAAGAGGAAAGACCCATATGTGTACCCACTGATAACACAGGCTCTGACCAGGTGAGCAAGTTAATCAACAGGCACTGGCGGATTCTGAAGTGTGGCCTGTTAGATTTCCAGAAGTCAATGTTCTTCCACAGAAAGAGGAAACGCTTAAGAGATATGATTATCCACACCAGACCTCGTCAAATCAAGGTCAGTGACATGTCATCGGTTTTTCATTCCCCCTTTACAGTGGAAACTGCAGTGTTTGTCATCTGACCAATAAGAACAAAAGTATTACATTGAACAATAATGCTTATTGGGAACAACAGCATTTCACAAATTGCAACTCGAAGAATGTGATTTACATGATTACTTGCCCATGCCAACTCCATCAGATTTGTATGACAACTCGCATGGCCAAAACACGCATCTGCGACCTTAGGAGCAATCTAAGATGTGCCAGTTCCACAACAAAAATGTCCATACATTACATCGAGGAGGGACACGCGGTATTTGATCTGCAATGGACTATTTGAGACCAAATCCTGAAGGAATCCCAACTATTTGAAAAGGAACAACGTTGGGTTTTTCACCTGGGAACACAAAAAAGTACTAAACGATGGAATACCATGGAGCCATTTTGCTTGAATCTGTGATGAACCCCCTGCAGATATGGAGAACTTATAATGGTTCCAACAAACAGACTACAAATAGCTAACAATATGTAGATGACAATAACCCTATTTGGGAAAAAACAATAACAGAAATACAAAGTATAAAGGAAGGAACAAGGGTAGTACTCGTAACATTTTTTGGCTTAGACCTTTTTCTCTTTTTTCCTTTTTCCTATTTTCTTTTATTGAGAACCAGAACATAGAGGTATAAACACTTCAAATATATAAGGCGTAAAAAGCCGATGTAGAGCACACGGATCGCAGATTTCTTTGAACTAAGTTAAAAACGTATTAAACAGCCCCCAAGCAATTATGTTCTTGGTTGCAATTCCTTTGAAATCTTAGAGCAATAAGTGTTCCCTCGATGGCAGCCCAACCTGTCTGAGAAAACTTTTCTTTATTTTTCAGCCTTTCTATTTTCCATTGTTGGAAATTGATTAAAATAAGGTTAAACACCACCATATCAAAATGAGAATAATTTACATTTATCAATGATGTTTCCATCAATTTAAATATATATCATTTTAATTTTCATGGAAATATCCTCCTGGCCAAAAGACACAAACCGGCGCAGGAGTAGTACACTTCCTAACCAGGAAGTCGTGCCACAAACGGGCGGCCATCTTGAGTGAAGTCAGCGGTCTAGACACCACTGACACGAGAACGAGAGTAATAGGAACCGCCTTACATTTAAAAGAAAGGTTCCAGCACGTCAGTGGTCTTCAGAGCCATTGGCAGGCTAAATATGCAGGCGAGGGTGCAGCTTTGACGAAGTGAGCAGGGCATAGCGGATCCCTTTTGACAATGAGCATTCCCCATTAAGATTGACAGAGTCGTTCGCTCACATTTTCTTCAAAAAATCTATTGATCATAATTTTTTGCATATCTCCTTTGATTTTCAGTGTGTGACTACAAGCACCCCTAACCTCCTTTGAAGAGCTCATGGGCCAAAAATTAGATGCTAGTTCGCACTTAATGTATATATACCATCATCTTTCAGCAGATTCATAATTTATGTTATCCGAATCACGAAAAGTGCAAACCATCGGGCATGCATTGAAGGAGCGTCTACCTTCAACTAATGGATGACACCACATAGAGTGTGTGATTTATGTTATGTGTTTTATATTGTCTTGTTCATTTTCTAAAAACAGGGGCCGCACAACACAATCTAAATATAAGGATTATTGTGCACTAGTAAAAATTATATCACTACAGGTTCCACAAATGGTCATGTGTTTTTTTCCTCATTTCATCTTTATTGACAAAAGTAACAATGTGATAAAATCCTATCTTTCCAGATCTTTTTGAAGGAATATACCAATTAGGGATTGCATTTGCTTGATTAATTCAAAACTTTACCATAATTATAATTGAAAAGCGCAATTTGGCTTTTTATGAGTAGTTAAAAGGATCATTTAGTTTGGTCCTGAAGAAAAGCCTTAGGTTAGGGGATAGGCTAGAAACATTTAGACCAGGAGACATACACCCATTATATTGTATCTGTCCCTCTTCCCTTTTTTAACAATACCAGGTACAGGATTTAAGAAAGGTTAATTTCAACATAGCCAGGTATATTTTGATTCACATGTGTCTGACCCTTACACTCATATAAATATATAGCCCACACCCTACAAATTGCTCCCACATCTCCATCGGTCATAACACGCCCTGTCCCGCAGCAGGGCAGGAAGAAGCCGATGATGAAGCATGCCACAAAGGGACCTTTTGGTTGGTGAGGGTTATTTTAAGAAACCGTATTGTTTTCCTCAAAAATATTTACTGGAAGGATAGTTACTACAGGAGTACGGTGGAAATTATATGGTTATTTTAACATATACAACAGCTTTAGTACCATTTCAAATATGTGTAGTGAGTTTATTGTTGTGATCTAAATGTTATGTCTTGTGGTTGGACCCCCTTCATACATGAAACCTGAGATGGCCAAATTGAAGGACCCCAACTTCCACTGAGTGCCTTCATCAGTGCTATTTTCATACTGCAAGGAGTGAGTGGGGATTGCCTGATTCTATGTGCATCCCTTTCACAATTGAACTTTAGGAAGGAGATAAATAGATCAAGACATTTTGAGTCATCGTGTTGCATATCTATCAGCCTCCTCCGAATGCAAAGGAGAACACTCTGACATTCTGGGATAGACCACATGATAGAGTCTTGACAGGGGAGTGATGATCCCAGTGGCAGTCTATGCAAATCTATGCGGTAATGGATACACATCGGAAAATGGATGGGGTTGTGAAGAATACAGAATGCATGTCATTTGCACATGCAACTATATTGGGAGCATCTAATGGACGTATTACAGATCAAATAGGAGATATTTCATATACCGCTGTATGATATGAGGTACTTATCCATCGTCTGTTGTTACATGTCATACCTGCCAGGTTTTCTGTATAGGTAGGTATGTGTACTGATGCGGGTCTTTGCCATATCAGTTACACTATGTTATTAGACAACACATGTACTGTCAGAACATTGCACATCTTAGCCTATAGCATAAAGGCCACTGCAGGATGTAGAAGGCACACTAATATACAGTGAAGGTGATATGTGAACCATTCCATGGGTATCGTAGAGCTTTGTTCCCAAGCACCTAGATCTGCCAATGGTGTCGCAATTGCATTGTGTAACAACTTTGCAATTAGGGCTGAGGGCATCTGATATGATAGATAATAGGAATTTACATAGTCACTCCTAACTGCAAGATGAATTTAGACTGTAGGGGCTGCTGCCTTTGATGTTATGTTAATAATTATGTTTCATATTGTTAAAACATGCTACTAGTCAGCCTTTGAGTGACATTTATCCTCATTGCTTCAACAGACAACATGACTCCAGAGAGTGGCTAATTTGTAAATAAATAAGCGCCATGGTTCTCATTAGGAGACAACTTCTACCAGCCCATTTTTCCTGTTAGTGCCGGCTAGAACAGAAGCCATGAAACCCTACATGTGAGGAGAGGAATTTGGTGTAATGGCCAGAGCTGCCAACCTCAGGCGGGGGGGGGGGGGGGAGGGGGGGCAGTCCAATCCTGTGCACATGTCTTCATCTAGTTTGAAAGTTCAATCCAAAGTTTGAAATCAGGGCCAATACAGTCTTTTTGCAAGAATTATTTTTCTTTATTCCAAACATCACAGGGTCCAGCCAACACGTGTTTCGTCATTGGGACAATAACTCTCGACTTCTTCAGGGCTGTATGGTTTGCCAAAAGCCAATTCTATGCCTAGTGCACGGTTATAATTCCGACCCGGCTAGGTCTTTTCAACAAGAAGTGTATGTCCAAGGAGTACAGTTCGCCAATCCTCAAAATCTGTTTATTTGGCTATCAAATTTGTCCCTGACATTTTAATCAGGACAGGGCAAAGGAGAAACTGGGTGTGTGTCACAGATGCATGCTACCACAGACGTCTTCACTGGAGAGAGGTACCATTCACATCATTCTTCTCTGATGTGTGCGGTGCATCCCATGAGGGTGGTGTTGTATATGCAGCAGCAGAGGAAGGCAAACACAATGGGGGTGGAAGATGTGGTTCCCATGCCGGCAGAAGAATTCATCTGTGGCAGGACATGAGGCAGCACAGCAGCAAGGTGGATTTGCTGGGTTTCCAACACAGCAGCAATGTTGCGGTGGTAGGCAGCCATGGCAGCAAAGTGAGTGTCCTGCTTCCGCTCCATTGACTCCCAGATGGTTCTGATTGTTCCCAGCCGGTTGCCCACCTCACTGGTGCCACTTCTGCTGGGCAGCTGTTGTTGCCTCTGCCTCATGACATCAACGATATCAGCCAGGGACTGCTGGAGGCCACGGATTGGTGGTGCCAGCTGGTGGTGGCAGTGTTGTCCCTATTTGGACTGAGGCACCCATGGACTCCCATTAACGTGGCCTCAATGCACTCATCCCTACCCACACATGCCCTGCCAACTCCCACTGGACTCTTACTTCAGTATGTTGGAAGGTAATCTGGGGATCTTCGGTCTGGGTGGGGTGGCAGGTGGTCTTGTTGGTTGTTAGGTGGGGGATGTTGAGATGCCACAATGCTGCTGACCTGTATCCCGAGATGCTGTCTCAATGGAATCCAGGAGTTCTTGGAGGGTTTCCTGGTTGATGGATGGCAGAGTGTCATCATCCCCGTCATCACTGATGTACGAGACAGGGTGCTGGCCAGGAGGTGAGGGTTTATCCTCGCAATGAGATGGAGAAATGCTATTGCTGATGTCTTACATGGATAAAGCAGGTGACAAACAATTACACTTTACATTACATTACACTTTCAGTTACTCATTGATGGTTGGGACAGTTGTTACGCAAGGGTATGGTTTGCAGATAGAACTGTATTTTCCTTTCAGATGACTGAATCTCAGCATTGTTGTCACTGCCACTGTGTGCCTACTCTAAGTGGATGGGCCCTGTCTTAGTGGTCAGATTTCAATTATTGACATTCATGCCATTTCATCATGACCAGAGTTGGTTTTTGGCAGGGAGTCACACATCGTTTTCATGTGAACCATGCATTTGTATGTGTACATGCCTCCTCTGATTGTTCCAAATGTGTTCCTGGCAGACGACTTGCTGCCACACAGTGATGGGACCTGATCATACATTGACTCATGTACCTACAACATCTACAGTATGTGTGACCATATTCAATGGGCTGACATGGCAGTCAGTTATAGAGTGAAATCTGTCAGGGAGCACTCCAGACGGTAGTAGTGCTGGGAATGGTGACATGTACCTTCTGAGGGGCATGTTCACATAGAAATCACACAATAAAGTGGTGACTGCACTTTAGCTGTGGCATCCTGCATCATTCCACAAAACACAGGAAAGCAACGTATTCACATGGATGCGGCACACCCCATGTGTTTTCTCTTGCGCTGGGACTAATAAAAATAGCCAAGCATGAACACAGACACTCTCGCACCACGGTGCTACGGTCCCTGTATTGGTGGACAGCTGTTCTTTTTGCAGTGGCAGAGGGGTGAGCACAGGGTTGGCACATATTACTGTCAATACAGCCCACCCATGCATTTGTGAAATTATGCATCTCGGCGCGGCACATGCGTTTTGCATCAATACCCTGCACCTTTTCACTTTGTATATGGCCAATGGGCTGCTGCTGTACACCACTTGCATTCTCCCAGTCATATATATGTAGATAAGAGGAGTTAATGTGGTCCCTAACATTGCAGCTGACACCTGTGTGGTCTGAGCCAGCATGCCAGGACAGCTGCGGGCCATGTAATGTAATTTAGGGGAGTGTGGACGTGAGTCTTAAAATGTCCCAATGTGCAGCTACTACCAATGGCCCATATATCCCCCAACCCTCAGATGTGTTGTTTCTCCTGTGGTATACCTATTCCAAGCTAGGGATTTGGAGGCTACAGAAAACAGGCCTGACAGTGGAGCCCTCACAACCGCAGCACCTAAACTGCTTTCCCTCTGTATTCTAACCCCTCTATACTTATTGGGGTATGTGTGCAAACTGAAATGCACCCACCGTCACAGTGCAGGTCTCCATGGGATCGTAACATTTTAAAACACAAGCACAGGTGCACCACACATCAATTTCAGAGACTAAACAAGCAAATATTTAAATGGTAAACAATGCCAATATTGTTCAAAGTTATCTTTTTATTTCAATATTGAATTTTAAGACTTGATCGTGTACATCAGTTTTTACAACGGTACAACTGAAGCGTTTCGTCCTACTAGAGGACTTCTTCAGGGCTGTTAATTTAAACAAGTAGACAGTACACATCAATAAACACTAAGGACAAATCTGGACATCACAAACTGTACATTTAAAAATTGTTCTTTTTTCACCATAAGGTTTCTTTAACACTGTAATACAAAAAACAAACTTAGCAAACTCAAAAGACAGACAAACCAACATATTTTTACTTATACACATTGGTTATTCTAAAACAGTTAAAGTAGCATACGTTCCCCAAATTTTTTTTCTCATATATACAAACCACATCTCTAAAGACATGTATGAGCAAGAATTAATTCCTAAAATGTGGTTTTGTAAGAACTACCAAAAGTAAACAGTCTAATTAGAAGGAAAGGGAGGGAAAAAGGATAAAGAGAGGAAGTGGGACATGAGCACGTTACAGAAGGAAGGAGCAAGAAAAACACAATGGCTTGATAGCGAGAGGGGCAGGAAAAACACAGTGGCTTGATATTTATACTATGTGCAATGTAACTTCAGAAACTACGGAGCTTAAGCTGTTTCAAGAAAACTTACAATATAAAAAAGGTGTAAAAAGGTAAAGCCGGGACGGAGCTCCAACAAAAACTCTATGTTAAAGACAGCCCAGTAGCTGGGAAAATGCAAATAAACGCGGTGAGAATACCCACCACTAATTAATTGAAAGATCAGTCTTCAGCAACCGGGTAAAGCCAAAGGATAAACCGAAGCAGCAATCTGTGTATCGTATCACGTCAGAGTCACGGTTATCTAAGAAAGCCTACAAAGATATAATAGACGTTTTAGTTTAGCTACAAGGCTCAAGTTAGCCACTGGGTATATTAATCACTGGCCTACCCAACTTTAATGAGCATACTTACTCAATGTCAATTGTATATACACCATTTCTTATATGAAGAAACAGAAAATGTAAGGAACAAGGATGCCGGTTAAATCCGGTGCTGGGGCACCAGCGGTTGCGCAAAATGATACGTAAGAGCGATGATTATACATAAACCGGTTGGTGCTGTATCCCATGAAATGGAATAAAAAGAACAAATATGAGCCTCCATTCATTAAGGAGGCCACATTACAATAGCAACAGTTCCACTGTCATCACACTGTAGGTCATACTTACAAAAAAAATATATATATTTATTTAAAATCCCCGTCATGGAACATCTGTCCTGATATAACTATTTCAATTGTATTTAATTGAAATTAGAAGAAAGAGAAATATAGCTGTAAAGGGATCTACAATATCCATTCTCACTACCACAACATAGGGGTCCCATACTTACATCGAGCATAAGAACAGTAGCCTCCCTGTGTCTATCAAATATGAATGCTCAATGTAATTGGTGCTCGTGTAAAGTGCTCCAATACGGTAGGGTCGAGTTCACGCTATATAAAACTGAAAAAAGGATACGAATCAGAGGGGACAGTGATAAATGACCATACTAAGTTTTTGGGATTGTTAACAAAACTAGTGAACGGCATAACTCTACTGAACTGGCTAGCACTGCTTAGAACAGAGTGAGGAAACATAGAAACGCCTAACTTTTTTTAGCGAGCCATATGGAATTCCTGTACAATGAAATGAAGGCGAAACAACGGCGGATTCCAGAGAAGAAAATATTAGCATTATTTTAGCTTTTCACCGAGTGACACACGTGCTCTCTGGTTTGTACATTTCCTGCCTCCACCCGCAGACAGACAGAGAACAGCTGTTAACAGAAGTGTCACCCTCTGGTCAAAAGCCATAGGAAATATCCTGCCAACCTCCAAATCTGAAGCACGGCCATCCGCGACAAACCTAAACTAATTTGATTCTTACACAAACTTGAGTAGGCAACCTTTAGCCACTAGATTTGTAGTCCGCGGCTCTCCAACAAATGGAAAATGGATGCCAGAGGCAGTTTTGTGACAGAGCAGAGAGTGAAAAAGAAACAAAAGCAAGAATGTATTTCTACCAGAAAAAGAAACCAAAATACGTGGATGTTTTTTCTAGAAAGCAGCGCGGTCAGATCATGTGCTTCAACAACTTAAAACCACGTACTCAATGCGCATCAAGTATACTCGCCTCTGACTTTTGGTGTGCATGCGTATGATGTAAAACATCACGCGCATGCGAGAGGGACAGGTCAGTGCGATTGCAGGCAACCAATCATAGTGAAAAAAAGCATTTACAAATGTAATAGGACTTGTATTTACACAAGACCTATTGCATTTGTAAACAAAAATGCGGCCGTCCAAGAAGGCAGGAATAGGAGTGGGTGGGGGTGGTGGTGGGCAGAGTAGGCACAGACTCTGGGAGGGAACAGGGGGAGGCAGGGGAACAAAATACTTTTGAAAGTAAAGGGGCTGATAGCTATGGAAGGAGAAAAATTGTGACATGGTCATCAAGAGGCAGGACTTACTTGCTGATAACCAATCAGAATGCAGCATTTCAGATTTGAGCCAATCAAAAGCATGGGCAGAAAGTGTGCGGAGCTTCCCCAACAATACTGTATACAGCATCCCTCGACGAGACAGGGCATGCGCTGCCTAGCCAAGACCTAACAAGAATGCTTGGCATAGCCGGTTTAAATACTCGCGCCAAACCGGCCCACATTGAGGGCAGCTGTGTATTATTGCTAGGGACTTCCATCAGGCATCCTGACGTCTCCGCACCTCATGGCGGCCATCTTTAAATGGCACTAAGGTCAATAGCAGAAGCGTCACCAAAAACAACAATGCTAATGTACCAGACAAAGCCCAACAACAACCCCTCCTCCTAATCATGATACACTATCAACAAGGTAAATTAGAAATTATAAAAAATATATAAATATATATATAGAGAAAATCCAAAATCGTGAACCCAGTAAAGTCTTCAGAAGGATAAATCAATATCACACCCGAACTGATGCTTGGATGGGTTCAAATTCAATCGGCCGTGCTATATGACGACATTGATATAAACAAGAAACGTGTTTCAATAAGATTTAGAAGGGGGGTCACATATGTGTGTCAACTAGTATGAATACCCCAAAAGAATGAATTACCATTGTGTCGTACTTTGGTATTTGGGACCACGTAGAAGACAGGGCCCTACCCCTGTTTATTCATGTATTAGCAAACCGCAAATGGTTAATGCGGTATTTACAAGCGCTTTGCATAACGTCCCATTGTCAAATGCATTATGTATACGTTATTATACATTGACTCCGTGGGTTCCATCTTGGAGCGATGGCCATCTTAATAAGTTGCCCTCACATAGACAAACACATAAGCAAGTACGAGCCTTTAGAATACATGTGCTTTCTGCTTGACTTCTCCATGACCTGGGCAGCTGGTCTCCGCTGCCCCAGGTCAGTCCGGTCTCACGAGCTCCCCTTCCTCCGGCCACCTGTGATTAGCATCAGGGCTTGACACACCATAAAGTCCTTTCATCGTGCACAAGCCTCCGGCTAATCACTTTCGCACCTGCTTGTTCCTGCTTATGGCCTGTTTCTCAAAACAGGAGATGCTCATGTTTATTGGGGTCAGATGTGGGATCTGAGCCTTGCTCGGTAAATAATTGCGGGCTGGCTGAACTGAAATGTGAGATTGCAATCATGACTCTGTTTGTTCTTTGAAGTAAAATATGTGAATGACCAACTGCAAGAGAAGGGCGGTGTTGCCCAGAGCATGATATGCATTATAAAAGCGAACACTGGTTTCTGTTCTGCAGACTGCCTCATTCAGTTGCTAAGGCTTCTGTGCGACGTAGTCTCACTCATTTGAGTTTAATAAAGATGTCTTTTCATATTTCAGCTTCTGTTGCCAAGTTCTTTGTGATATTATCAAGACATGCAGACTTTTATAATACCACATCAGGAAGTACTCGAAGTCATAGGGTGCTACCCCTAGCACCTCTGGAGTCTCAAAAATTGGAGTACTTCAGTTGGCGCCCAATGTGGGGCCTCATCAAAGAAGTGACTTTCTGTGGGAGTGATCTGGTCAGGAGACTGAAATCTACTGGAAGGACAGAACGGGATTCTACCAAGAAGGTACTCTGTGCACAGGGATTCTGGAGATTCTTTGATTATGTAGTCCGGTATATTTCTGCTCTTCCTGATTTTGATCCTCCACATGATGTCACTCAAAAGGTGAGAAAAAGAACCCAATTGGCGTGAGTATTATAAAAGACGTTTGGGCATGTAGAACTTGACAATTAGAATTTGGATAACCTTTTGATTATTAAGAATAAGAATTAAGTATAAGTGGGTCGCTCCCAGTCAATTTGGTTCTTTGGGTCTTTAATTTGGTTATCGCAATTACCAAAGCCGAGGGGTTGGTTTCTTGGTTTCTGATTTGGTCATTGCAATTACCAAAACTGAGGGTCTCGCATATTTGCGAGTTTATTGGTAGAGATAAACCCTTGAAGTTTGAAGCTAGATTAGTGAGCTATAAGATGCCTGATCTTAGCAAATTTGGAAATGTAGCTTTGGAATTACGAAATTTGTGCTGGCCAGCTTTTGGTTTGTATAGGTTTGGATATGCGAATTGCAATTTGCATAGGCAGGTAATGAGGAGATATTTCTCCATTTGGTTTTGATTATAATACTTTCAGCAGTATTTTTGGCATGCCTGTTTTGTAAGCTCACATGGAAATATGTGTTGCTTTTTGTTTTGAAAGGTACCATAGTGTGGGAAATACCTAAATAGGTTAGATTTAGAAACATATTTCTTCCTTGGTGATTTTGTATCCCCAGGGAATTAAAATATGACATAATACAAAACAAGGATCCTTAGTTCTGCGCAGTTTCATGAATGAGGATATGCACAACGATTTTGTGTGGTGTTCTGCTAGGCAGAGCTAGTGAATTGAGCGCATTCGCTGCTTCTTGGACATGCATCTGTCTGTGGGGCTGTTTATGCAGCCTTTTGGAACACTATTGAAAAGCGTTGCTTGTAAATATGACCTACAACCAGTATTTCCAAATGGTTTGTTTCAAGTATAGTCTGTGAGCTGTTCTTTCTTTCTGTCATGCGTATTGATTTGTAAGTCAACTGTGTGTTTAAATGTCTGTGGTTTTTTTATCATTAGTGCAACTTCCGTAAGTAAATTGCGACGGCGCTATTTATGAAAAATGGCAAAAGCGCGCTGTATTGTCTGTTTAACCCTTTTCTGTTTATGTCTGAAATGAGCTCAATGTGTGTTTGTGGGTCTTCTGATGTTTTCAGTCTGTTAAATAAATTGCTGGTTAGTTAATATCAAGTAGAAACTTAGGAAAAAAATCCAGAAATGAACAATGTGATGTGCTAAAATAGCTATGTGTTGCTCTTTAATTTATAGAATGAGCAATTGTGCCCATATACAAAACTGCCGCTAAATGCTTTAGGGATAAAATTAGAACCACATTCAATAGATATATATAAGGCCCCAAAAACGAAATTATCTATTTTTGCAAAAGTAAATAAATTTACAGCATTTTCCTTAGATGCATTATATTAGATGTTCACAGGCAAACTTTTCAGCTGCAGTATATTTGATAGAAATGTTCATTCAGCCAGCACTTTCCCAGTTAAACACGGGTGAAATTTGGCAGAACCGTCTTTTTAAATGAAAGTGGCGCAAAAATGTGGCGCGTTTCAAATTGGGCTTATGCGCTTAGGCTTGTGAGTTAAATGTGTCCAAAATGATAGGCAAGGGATGCAGCTTGCTTTTTATACATGGAATTATCACAAAAACGAATAATTGGGATTTTTAAAAAAAAGAAAATTATTAATCATGGGAAAAATTATTTTAAAAAATAAGTGCTTTTCAAAATCGTTTTTTGATATTTATAAAGCTTAATACTCATACTATGACTTCCTAGCATTAAAATTTGATTTAAGTTGTGTTGCATCACTAAAATGACAAACATTCGCGCGTACAATTTTCCCTTGGCGCAGGCGCAAACAAGCTCATTTTTATACAGTATAAGTTATTATTTCCAATGCCTGACTCATGGGTTATGTAATAGACATTCTGGTAATGCATATTACGCAAGAAAATTGTAGGATATTCATTTTTTAATGCTTGAAATATCAAAGTCGAATTTGGGTAAAAAAGACTGTTTCAATTGCATTTTCTTTCATTCAGAGTGCTGTTTAAAGTGTCCCAGGCTTCAGTAAACGTATACGTTTAGGTTTTGATATATATTTACAGGTTGTGCCTTCTTATGATTCAATGAGTCAATGTGCCAGTACAAAGGCTTGTTTTAATATCAGGGTTGAAGGTTCTAACTTTAGCTGTGTCTGTCACGATACCACTGAACATGCTATGAAAAACAAGACCTTGTTAAAAACTTGGGGAAATTAAATAAAATATGGTGTCGCAACCCGCAACTATTTGATGTTAATACAAAACGGCCTTAATGGAGTTAGCACCCACATAGAGAAAGAGAAATGGAGAATTGTTTTTTGATGAAGGAAAAGGAGGATGTTTGTGAGCAGGTACGTGATGAAGTCAGTAATGATAGAGGGGTGGAGAAATGTAGAACTACGGTTATAGGAACTGGGTAATGCGTAGGAAGGAGAGGAACGATTGGGAAAATAGAATGCCGTGGAGGGAAGAGAGATGATGAACGGGGAGTAATAAAGACATGAAGAGTAACGTGAGGAAGGTTGTATTGACGAAGGGAATAAAGAGGAATATAGTACTGGTTTGAGTAAGTAGGAGAGGAAAGATGAGATTGCAGGTTCTAGCAGTAGGGGTGAAAATATTGTGATTACCTGGCGGGAGGCACTGAGTTTCATATGTTAATATAAAAGGGAATAAGAGAGCTCGAATAAAGGCAAATGACTAAATGATGAAGAAAATATCAAAACTCATTGTGAATACAATTCACTTAAGGTTGATGAAATGTATACCATTGCATAGGATTACAACAAGCATTTATTCTAAAAACTGGTATGTGTGTTATTAAGTTTTGTGAATTATTCACAGTACATGTAGTTTAACAATCTGGGAATAGGGATAATTTTTTTAGCGCCTAAAAAGGAGAAATTATTTTTCAACATAGAGCGAATTATTGCAAGTTAGGAGGGATTAGGAAGGCCTTCTGGCTTTGACGAATTCAGAGTGTCAGAAGCTGGGGGTTGGGAGCTGCAGAGCAACTCGGTCAGGCTGCTGAGATGCTATCTTTAGTGTAAACAATGAGTAGGCTGCCACGTTGACTTTTTAGACCTTTTAAATTAGGGCCTTGCCTCTGTGGAATGCAGAATGACCTTGCTACACGGGCCTCTAAAGGTGGGGTTTCTGGTTTCTCCATAGCATCACTAAAACTAAAGAACTTAATTCCACCGGGAAAAGGGGTTTTTTTTTTTTGAAAGTCCAAACATCATGTTAAATGCTTTGCTGATACATTGGTGCTCTAAAAAAAAAGAAAATAGAATGATGCCTGCTATAGTTGTTCTTATTTAACAGAAAACGAAGTGTTGCATTAAGTCTTAGACAGAAAACAAGATGCAGCCTTTTTCTAAAATTTCTTTAAGGCTACATGCCTACGTGAGAATGCATTCCCAATTAAAACTTCTTTTTCACAGTGAAAATTGTAGGTGCCAAATTACTATGGAGTGTCAGTGTAACGATTTTTTATTTCTAGAAATGTAAAACTTGAGTGGCTGGATGTTGAAAGGACTGACAAGAGGGTAACAGTTAAGTAATGCAATTTATTTTTGTGTGTTTGGTTCTATCATGAATTGTTCTTGCTGGTCCTGTATGTTGGAAGAGAAACAGTAGAGTTATGTTTGACAGCAGATTTCCATAGCCTGGTGATCTACTGTCAAAAAGGAGGGTAAGTATTTTAAACCTGACAAATTAAACAGGCCCAAATATTGGGTTTTGGGTTGCAGTTTTATAGTGCATAAAGTACATGACATGGTGTTGCGTGTCACCGCTTTTTACATATGCTATTGTTTTGTCTATGCTTTTTTGTGCTTGATATACAGCAAGTATATCTGATGGCTTGATGTTATGCTATTACAAGTTTACCTATATTGCATGGGGATAGTCATGACGATGCCCATCGCTATGCAATAGTTGGTTGAACTTGTTCTGGTTACTAAATTCCACAGCTAATGATATTTCATGCTGTGAACATGAGAGACAACACTTCACCAGTGCATGTCTAAATTGGCTATAATGGTATTAAAGAAAACTAAAAGATCTACAGGATCAAAGTATGTCACCTGTCACCTGTCACGTTATACTGCCCTTCCCTTCAAGGAACAGGCAGCCCTACATTTATGTATCCTTGATTGGACCTAAGGATGAAATTATAGATCTGTGACTAAAGGTGGCCTAATTTCTATATTACATGAGGTAATGGTGTCCTTTCTCCTAAGTAGCATATGGCCTTTGCTTCTTGAAAGGAAACTAGGTTTTCATTTTTCCCTGCAGAAGGAACTGGAACATTACCTAAGATTACCGTATATGGTGTAGTCGCCAGCGGTAGAGTTAAAATGTATGTGACTTTGGCCTTTTGTGTATCACCCGTACTCTTGGTGATGTCACATGCCTGACTACTAAATTCTTGTCCTTCCTATAGATTTTTATTTTTTATTGCTTTTGTTTCTTCCCTGCCCAATGTCGCATTATGCTTAGTGATTGGGGATTTTAGTTGTGTCCTAGTTCCAATTCCCTTTTCCGTATTCCTTTCACCAGTCAGCCCATTTATTATTGTAGGTGTATTGTTCAGGTACATACTTCCAGACTGCAGTGATGCACCAGGGACCCCCATATTATGTACAATTCCCTTTTGTATGACCAGACTGGTTTCCAAGAATTTTCCTTAGGCCTGCTTCAATGTTTTCCAGCCTAACTGTCAGGATAGCGATAGCCTGGCTAACTGACTCAATATTATAGTAAGACAAGTTTTCCATACCAATAGGGGATATCTTGCGTTTACCCTTTTGAACATGACGAATTTTCAATGTCTATTTTTAATGTGGTTTTTACCCTTTTTGTTCCTGCTGCTTTAATTTTTGGTGGGATCAGATGTGTTCTAATCATGCAAATATCAGGACCCTCTAGTTCTTGTCTTTTGTTTTCATATCTGACTATTAGCCTGTGTATTGCCTAGTGCACCTGATGTGAAAGGTTTCTACATGCCTATGATAATCTGTACCATGTGATTTCTCTATTGAAATGTCCTAGATAAGGAATTTAGAAACACTTATATGTAATCATTCAGAAAAAAAAATGTGTGTTTGCCCTATTAGACAATGCCACCATATGTGAAGACATCCATTTTAGATAGAATTCTCATGTAGTTATCTACCCTTAGATGATGAAGGCTCTCACACGGAAACCCAATTGAAAAGCTTAGAGGCACTGTTTTGCCTACTGCCTTTTATTTGTGTTGCTTCCTGAGAAAGACAGTGTATTCTGGACCAAAATTGTCCCATGGCATGTGGCCACTCATTTGAAAATCACAGACCACCTGTTTACAGTCCCCTTGTTATACAACGAACTGTTTAAAGCATCGCACTTGCTTCATCAGAAGGCGTTCAACATCAGAAAGGAAGAAGGAGCTGGTTTTGCCAAAAAACAGAATTTCAGTACAAAAGAGCGCCTGTCATGTGCTGGTAACCTCTGACAGTGTGCAGTCCCTTGAGCCCCTTGGCCTGAGTTTTTGGCCACACACACCCCCTCTTTCCCTTTGCTCCAATGGAAGTGCAGTGCACCGGCGGATCCAAGATTGACAGAAGGCACTACATTCCAGTGCCCATGAAAGAGCAGCCTGAGCGTCCTCTGATACCGAATGATGAGTGTTGGATCCTGAGAATGGTCCCGGGTCTGCACAAGATGATCTGTGCCCATGACCAATGAAGAGCATACTATTTGTAGTGTCTGCAGCAGAGGAAAGACACAGGTGCACTGCCTTGAAACATTGAGACCGTGAGCTGTGAGTGTTTGCCAGGAGGGCACTCCAACTGAGCAGTACTTTCTTTTTTTTCATGAAAGGCTTGAATGAAGAGGCCCATGCAAAAGAAAACAACAGAAGAAGATTTGATGGACAATAGAAGCCTGCCAGAGAGGCTTTTTGAACGGACTCTGGGCATAGGTGGTTTCACGAGAGGTTTCCGTGTGATTGTATAGACTAGGTGTTAGAAGACTGTTTGTTCTGCTGGCATTGTCTAGTATAAGCAGAATAAAATCCATTTTCTGTGGAAAGGTGCCCCCTTTTCACCTCAGAGCATTGATGAGGGTCACCACTGTTTCACCTGAACATAAAAATTATTGTTTCATTTGTAATAGTGGTCGCTACTTTCTCCCGTTGTCTAAATATTCTTAATAATGTGTTTTCTAGTGGGTTTTAAACATGACATTGTCATTTATGGGTGGGATTGTTTTCCTCTACCCAATTGACTTCTGCACCCGCTTCCCAACCTATGTCTTTTTTTTCACTCTTTTCACTCTTTTCCTGAACATGAGCAGGTTAAAAGATTAGAATTCGTAAGCAACTCCTCTATACAGCTTCTGCATCGACACTAGTTAGTAGTAAACATCACTAACTGTTGGGGGTGTGATCTTATGCCACCTAGATAGAGGTATTCCTTATTTTTTCCTGCCATATGTGGCCTTTGTGCTACTACATGTGTCCCGTGAGAGTCGCTAAGTAATAGGATGATGCTACAGCAACATCTCCATGACTTCATGTCTATAGACCTGGACTAAGATCAGTATGAGTATAGTGATTGCCTATGTAAGGGCAAAAGGAGGGTCTGTCGTACTTTGGTATTTGGGACCACGTAGAAGACAGGGCCCTACCCCTGTTTATTCATGTATTAGCAAACCGCAAATGGTTAATGCGGTATTTACAAGCGCTTTGCATAACGTCCCATTGTCAAATGCATTATGTATACGTTATTATACATTGACTCCGTGGGTTCCATCTTGGAGCGATGGCCATCTTAATAAGTTGCCCTCACATAGACAAACACATAAGCAAGTACGAGCCTTTAGAATACATGTGCTTTCTGCTTGACTTCTCCATGACCTGGGCAGCTGGTCTCCGCTGCCCCAGGTCAGTCCGGTCTCACGAGCTCCCCTTCCTCCGGCCACCTGTGATTAGCATCAGGGCTTGACACACCATAAAGTCCTTTCATCGTGCACAAGCCTCCGGCTAATCACTTTCGCACCTGCTTGTTCCTGCTTATGGCCTGTTTCTCAAAACAGGAGATGCTCATGTTTATTGGGGTCAGATGTGGGATCTGAGCCTTGCTCGGTAAATAATTGCGGGCTGGCTGAACTGAAATGTGAGATTGCAATCATGACTCTGTTTGTTCTTTGAAGTAAAATATGTGAATGACCAACTGCAAGAGAAGGGCGGTGTTGCCCAGAGCATGATATGCATTATAAAAGCGAACACTGGTTTCTGTTCTGCAGACTGCCTCATTCAGTTGCTAAGGCTTCTGTGCGACGTAGTCTCACTCATTTGAGTTTAATAAAGATGTCTTTTCATATTTCAGCTTCTGTTGCCAAGTTCTTTGTGATATTATCAAGACATGCAGACTTTTATAATACCACATCAGGAAGTACTCGAAGTCATAGGGTGCTACCCCTAGCACCTCTGGAGTCTCAAAAATTGGAGTACTTCAATTGGGGCGGCCATCTTACGTTGGGCTAAGTAACACAACCGTAAGGAATATCATGAGGAGGTCCTAGTTCCAAAAAGATCGATACCCGAAAGCATACCGGAGAATTGACTAATCAGTCCAAACAAATCAACAGCGAAGCAAGGTCAAACAAGCATTGGCATAGCCAATAGGTCTCGCTTTTGGGACCTTCTAAGTATTTAGTTATGCAGCACAGTATCCTTGGTGCAACCACATCAACTGTTGTGTGGCTAAACACTTATAAGGTCCCAAAGGCGAGACCTATTGGCTATGCCGATGCTTGGTGTGGTTGTGTGTGTGGTTGTGTGTGGTTGTGTGTGTGGTTGTGTGTGGTTGTGTGTGTGTGTGTTTGTGTGTTTGTGTGTGGTTGTGTGTGTGTGGTTGTGTGTGTTTGTGTGGTTGTGTGTGGTTGTGTGTGTGGTTGTGTGTGTGTGGTAGTGTGTGTGGTTGTGTGTGTGGTTGTGTGTGTGGGTGTGGTTATGGGTGCAGGTGCAGTTGTGGGTGTGGATGTGTGGTTGTGTGTGGTTGTGTGTGTGGTTGTGTGTGTGTGGTTGTGTGTGTGTGGTTGTGTGTGTGTGGTTGTGGGTGTGTGGGTTATATGTGTGTGTGGTTGTGTGGGTGGTTGTGTGTGTGGTTGTGTGTTAGAGAAACCTGACTGCTCTGTGTCAAGCTACCAGAGGATGAGGCCAGGTTACATTTTAGTGTGTATCTAACCCACCCTGACTACGTGGTGGTTCCTTCTTTGACAAGGTGCATAGCTCTGCCAACCAGACAGCCCAGTTCCAACACACATCAATTCAAAACTGCAGAACCTTTGTCTTGCAGTCAAAGGGGAAAGGTGGTAGTGACAATGGGTGACATGCTGGTTGAGTTGTGTGGAACCCATGGAGGGTAAAGGTGATACGGGTCTGAGGATCAAGCCACAACAGTCAATTCAATTTTGTCTGCCCATGGAGCCCGGGGCAAAGTTGTCCTGGCTGTCCTTGTTGCAGAAGAGCTGCTTTTTTAATCAAATATACTATGCTACAACTTGCTAAAGCACAACAACAGGACTGCTCTAATGTCAGATGAAGGTCAGTTAGAGTTCCCTCTAGGTGCAGCCTCGAGCGTGAGGGTCAGTTGTCAGACTGGCGAACAAGAAGCTTTGGCAGCGGTAAGCACAGCAGATGGCTATTTCCACATCCAGTGGTCCAGGGGAACATGGTAGTGACCAGCAGCTTTGTGGAAGGCAGGACTACAGTTCCCACAATGCACTAGACAATGCACTAGACCATATTGATTTAGGCGATCCCTCGGAGGGCCTGATAGTCAGTGATTCTTCAGATCCAGAGCGTTGTTTTACCTGCAGTTTGCAGGGAACTAGTGCCACTCGTCCAGGGGAATCTGAGGGTGCTTCAGACTCTACCAGGGGTCTCTCTGTCTGTGGGTACCAAGTTTAAGGCAAGGAAGAGTCTTGATCAGGCAGTTCCAGAAGAGTTGCCACAGGTGCAGAATATCCCTCTTTTGGTTTGGGCAGTCTTGTTGTCGCGGACATAGGTCTCTTCTTTGTCCTCTTCAACGCAATTTGATTCAGAACTGAGGACCTGGTGTAAGGGGCAGCCCTTAAATCCGAGATTTAGAGGTGTTAGGGGAGTGGGTGCAAGTGGCCAATAGGATACTAGTCCCAGTGGCTAATCCACCCCTGAGGTGACCACATTCAGGGGAGTAGGTCACCTTTTCTACTCAAAATCTATGATTTACACAAGTTTTTAAAAATGGCAGAAGTCTTCATTAGCTATACACACCAAGCAGCCGAACCTACAGGTGTGGCTAGCCTTCTAAATGTATATACCTCCTACATACTCAATTGGCTACCTGTCTGTGACCAAATGTGTCTGGGGAGGGAGGAGTATGTTTCCTCTGTTGGGAGGCAGCACTAATGCATATCAGATGTGGTATAGCCTTAGAAGCTCATCACAACTTTACTAACCATCCTGAAGAGGAATAGGTGTGACTTCCTTCATGCTCAGGTCTTTTTTCCTGACTCCTGGGAGTTTTCACACTGCCTGGTAGGAGGTTAGAATGCTGTCTTGGTAACAGCAAGTACAGGCTTACATACAGAGCACAGGAAGGCTGGGGCAACCAGCTGGGCAACCTCTAAGGTAGCTACCTGGGTGAACCCGTGGAGGATCCTACAGGCTCATATCCTTACTCCCGGCCTTTTCTAAGGTATTGGAAAAATATGTGAACACAGTCATTTTGGACTATTTGGAAAAAAATAACCTGTTTTTAGTCAGTCAGGCTTCAGGGCTAATTATAGCACAGACACGGCTTTGCTGGAGGACACAGAACATATCAGAGAGAAGTTAGATCAGGGAGGTAGAGCAATCCTAGTATTATTAGACCTGTCGGAGACCTTTGATACGGTCCCGAATGCCAGGCCCCTGGAAAGGATTCAGAAGCTTGGTATCAGCGGTTCTGCATTTCAGTGGCTGGCCTCTTTTCTTGAGGACAGAAGTCAGGAAGTTTGGACTCCTCCCTTTGTTGCCACCATTCCTAATTTGAACGTGGGGGTCCCACGGGACTCTGTATTGAGCCCTACACTTTTCAATGTGTACATGTCCCCACTCGCAGCATTGGCAGAAGCATGCAGGGCTAAAATAATTTCTTAGTCCGACGACACCCAGTTGCTTCTTACCTGTGAAAAGGGGGCGGACTTTGAGGCTGAAAAGATCAGAACATGTATCTCAAGGGTGTTCAATTGGCTGATGAGGAATCAATTGGAGTGTAATCCTGAGAAATCGGAGATTATCTTTTTTGGTTCCCCCACCCCCAGAAAAGTGGAGATAGTTCTCTTTCGATGAAACCTCAAGTCAAGTCGGTAGTAGGTACCTGTTTTGGTCTACTGCGAATGCTGAGGACATTTCTAACTCTGCTATCACTGAATACGAGGAAAATGGTGGTCCAGGCACTGGTCACCTCAAGACTAGATTATGCGAATGTGTTATACCTGTGTTTACCTGAGTATCTCCTGAACCGCTTGCAGGTAGTTTAAAATGCAGCAGCGAGAATGGTGCTCATGCTTAATCCCAGGGCACATATGTCCCCTCACCATAAGGCTCTACATTGGCTTCTTGTTTTTGATGGTATGTTGGACTTTGTTTTGCAGGTTTAGTGCCTCTGCGCACCTTCGCACTGCTGTTTTGTGTTAACTTGCAAGTGCTCCTACTGTAAATTGTGTTTATGGATTGGTGTTTACATGTTTGGCTTATTTGATTTACCACTAAGTCCCTAGTATGGTGCACTGTGCGTGCCAAGGGACTGGAAATCAAATGGTGCTAGTGGGCCTGAAGCACTGATTGTACCACCCACACAAGCAGCCTTTCAAAGGTGTTTCAAACCTGCCACTGCAGTGTCTGCGTGCAAGTTTTACTGTCATGTCGACCTGTCTTACATGTAAGGCACTCCTCTGGTAAGCCCAAGGTACCCCTGGGCAGAGTGCAGTGTATGTGAAAGGTAGGGCATGTCCCGGTGTGTATGACATGTCATAGTGAAATACTGCCAATTTCATTTTTTCACTATTGCAAGGCTATCTGTCCCATAGGCTAACATGGGAGTTGCTTTGTAACATCTTACAAATATAATTTTCCATTGCGACAAGCTAGAGAAATGGAGTTTAGTCTCTCTGAACTCAGAATTTAATAAAACATCTTTTTAGGGAGATGGATTTTAAATTGTATGTTTTAAAATGCCACTTTTAGAAAGTGCACAAACACACCATTGCCAAACCTGACTAAACATTTGAAACTCTAATTAAACCATACTCGCTATATTTAATTAAAGCAAACTATTTACTATTTTTACAACATTCTACAAACACTTTTGTTTTTATGTTATTTTTGTCACACATAGAAGGCAAAACACAGAATCAAAAATATTCTTCCCTCTCACCAACAACTATTCACACACAACAGTGGATAAATAAAGAAATTAATTGGAACAAATACATACATGTGAATAATACACAACAAAAATAACATAAATACGATAAATCAATAGATCAGTCGTCTTTTACAATGTCCAGAGCATAAACTAAAAGGAATTGGATTGTATATACTCCTGTAAAACCATTCAATAAATTCAACTGCTCTCCTTTTTTGTGGACAATGCACCTCTGCGAACTCGTGACTTGTGTACCCAGTTAAGTATCATTTACTTGTTCATTCCCTGGATTTTGATCTCACACTGTATTTAGATCCAATAATTTAGACAGTAGGCGCACAAAACATGGTCAACGCATTTCGATTCCACTACACAATTCTTTATGGGGTTCTTCTCAGGACACAGAACTGATATTCACTCTCAAATGGCTTGACATATAGGCACTAATGTGCTGATAGCATTTGTATACTGCAACAATGACATACACCCCTACTTCAGAACGCGGTCTCCAATTCACTTCAGACTCGGCGTTTACAAGAGTAGAGACATTTTTAAAGATTCCTCAAAGTTTTCTGCAGCATTCTCAGCATTCACTCGCTGTTCGGGAGCTGTCAGCAACATTTGAAGTTTTTAGAAAGTAGGCATTTTCTTGTTTAACGATTCTGTGTGCATCTGCAGGTTTGCGTATTGACTGTCTGGTTTTGGAGTGACAAGTGCTGGGACTGGGCATTCACTGTAGACAATCACGAGGAGTGGGGTTGAGGTATGCGTTTCCTGGGTGGCTCCTAGCAGGGCTGAATTGGCCTGGTCAGCATTTAGAGTGGTGGGAGGAGTTTTCACTAGCACCCGAATAGGCAGTGTCTCCTCTGCACAATGCTGCCTCCACCTCCTGTAGCGAAATTGGTCCAGAGAGGGTCAAACGGATTTGCACTGGGCTCAGAGACCAAAGAGGAAATGTGGTATAAATATTGGGCCTCTGACCCCAGACCTTTAGAATTCTTTTGGATCAAGGAACCTGCCAAGAAGAAGAGCTGGCAAAGCTGTGAGGAGGAACTACTACTTTGCTGTGTGCTTTGCTGTGTTGGCCTGCAGCGGCTGCCTCTGTCTTGGGCAGAGAAAGGACTGAACTGAACTTTCTGCAAATTCTTTGTTTGAGTTTCTCTAAGGGCTTGAGGTAGAGCTTGCCCCTGTTCAAGAAGTCTCAGGAACAGCAAAGACTTCAAGTTCATCTGCTACCAGCACTGGGAACTGTGTATTTTGTGCTGCAACAGAGGAAAAAGCAACCCTACGCCATCAACAACACCACTGCTGGCTCAGTGTCCTGAAGGCAACGCAGAGGGCACTTCGCAACGCAACCCTGGTATCACTAACGACGACACCCAGCGCCGCCACTGAGCCGCTGCTTGCACTATGACCTGTGGGCCCGCAATTCACACTGCCTCGCTTCAAACCACCGCCCTGTATCCCCGACTACAGTGCTCCACGCCGACATCGACCCCGCTGCTTGCACCTTGGTTTGAGGGCACCGCTCGTAAGTCTCATGATGCACCATCCCACACCGCAGCCTTGGCCTACTGACGCCAGTGCCATTGACTCCAATTTGTCAGCTGACGACAGCACTTCAGCAACGAAGATGCCGCTGCTTGAACCGTGGCCTGCCAGCACTGTGGCAAGCACCACAGCCCTGGTCTCACTGAAGCCGCTGGATAACCATCACCGAGCTGCTGCCAGCACCACGACCTGAACGCACTGCAAGCCGCACCGCAGCACTTTACACCGCAGTCAACTCCTGCACCAACCTCTGGAACTGACGCCTGCCAATGCCAGACCTTCGGAGCTCACCGCAACACCCGGCATTACAAAAAGTACAGTTTTGTGGGTCTTCCTGACACCGTAGCTGACCCGCGATACCGCAATCATCCAGAACTGGCCCACAACACTGTGAAAGCCCTGAACGGAGTTATCGACTTCAAGGAACTGTATTTTAAGTCAAATTTTGCTTATTTATAATTCTAAGAAGAGTATGGTGTATTTTTATTGTTTTTAGTCTTGTTTGCGCAGATAAAATATTGGCTATTTTTGTGAATTGGTGTGGTGTCCATTAGTAGTGTTTTCACTGTATTACTGTATGTTATTTGAAATGCTTTTCACACTTCCTCTGAGATAAGCCTGACTGCTCGTGCCAAGCTACCAAAGGGGTGAGCAGGGGTTATTTTAGAAGTGCATCCTCCTTATACTGACTAAGAAGAGGGCCCCTACATGGACAAGGTAACAACCTGCCAACTAGAGACCCCCATTTGTAACACCCACTCAGATGCAAGGTGATGAGCAGCTAACCTGTCTCCTGGTAGTTCTCATCATCAAAATGAAAAATCAGAAAAGGCCATCTGCATTGGCACGGTCAGTCCCTGGTCTAAGTCAATACTCTCTAGGGAAATGGACCACCTAAATAGTTTGGGGTTCACCCGTCTCATCTGCATCGGACATCTGTGAGACCTGTGGTCAGTTTGAACTTTGAAGTGAGTCCCAAACAGGTATGATCTCAGCTTCTTCAGGGACCAGACCACAGGAAAGGCTTCCCTCTCAATGGGACTCCGACGCTGCCCTGTAGGGATAAGTGTCAGCCCGAGTGGGACGGGTATGCTCAGACGTGAGTCCCGTGCTCTCCATGCCACTGGAATCAAGCTATCATTACTGAAGAGGGGTGAAACCTCGAAACCGGTCCTAGGATGCTTGTTTTCAGTCCAGGGAGGACCCGGCTTGGCAGTTCGGGCTGGACTGTTCCCAAGAGGCACAGGGTCAAGACTGATTTGCATGTGGCTGGGTTCAAACTGGAATGGCATGGTGAGCAAAAAAACGATGGATTTAGGCCCAGATCTCTGTACTGGGGTGAATGTATGACATTGTTCTGCATTCTGTCCATCAACAGTTCTTTTTGCCCTGTAGGGATGAGGCACCTGCTGATATAGGCAACTGGTTGATCCTGGCCCTCATCATCTCTTTGCGACAACACTGCCCCACCCCCATGTTGAGAAGCGTCTGTTTGGACAATGAACTCCTTCCCACTGTCTGGTGCCTTCAGGACATGTGATGAGCTCACCACCTGCTTCCTGGTGTCAAAGGCATCCAGGGGTCCAGGTGACATTCTTAGGCTGTTTCTTGGAGGTACGTTCTGTGAGGGGGCGGGCGGGGGGACACAATGGTCCCATACTACTTCATAAACACCCTGTAGTGCCCAGCCAAGCCAAGGTAGGCCCTGACTCGAGTGTGGGTTTTTGGAACAAGCTTAAAAGGCTCTTCCCTACAACTGCCATCGGGAACCAACGCACCCTTCAATTCAATTCAATTTATTTATTATGTTTTGGCACTACAGAGAGGGCCACACAAACAAAATACACAAAATACATATACATATTCCATCATAAAAAGAAAAAATAAACAATTACAACATTCTCCATCAAAAAGGGCATACTATGACACAATCCTCCTCATTTCATCAATAAATATCTAAAAAACCTTTAAAAAAGTTAAAAATATTGAAGCAAAACATTTCATTGGGAGGGGTATATAAAGCTTTTAAAAAGGAATTCGCATCAAGGATTCCTAATTGTAGACAAATTGATTTTAACCACCTTAAACGAAGTAAACGCAATGCAGGACAAATAAACAATACATGAGTACGATCCTGTGCTGACATATTACAGAGATTACATAGGGGGGAAGACCCATACCATTTAGCCAAGAGGGAATTAAGCGGCAATAAATCTTGCCTCAAAAGAAACCAAAATCTCCGAATACCATGTGTTAAATTCCAAAATACGTAAGGTTGAACAAACTTCCTAAGGTAAGTATTACACAGTAGGGCACTTCGCTTCTTAGCTATCATGGATTCTTTATCCCTCCTGAAGCAAAGAGACCAGGAAGCCTGTTTCAAAAGAGATTTTAGTTGGGAAGAAGAAATAATAAAAATAGAGCTCTCATCTAATTCAAGAAGTGCCACTGCCTTTCTGAAATTCTTAACAATTTGAGAGTGCTCTTTAAAACTTCCCAATAATTCTCTCTTGAGAAGGGATCTCAAAGTCCCCATTTCTCCTCTGGCAAGGCTGGCGACCCAACGTACTAATGCAGACAGGCCCTGTACCCAACTGCTACGCAGACCAAATTCTAGTCTAAGAGCAGCTGTAGAGCAAGCAGAATTCAGGGTGGTTAAAGACCTTAATAATTTTCCTTCAATCATATGAAGGAAGCCCCAGTGTTTTAAATCCACCAATTCTATTCCGTATAGGAGGGTTGAGGGGATTTTTGCCTTATAAACCTCTAATAAAAGAGCAAAATGTCTTCTCCCTGTAGCGGAATAAAAAGAACTCAAGCTTTTGCCTTGAGACAGGGCTTTACGAGAGTTGTTATCAATGTGTTGCCTCTCGCTCAGGTTTGCTGAAACAATTCTTCCTAAAAAGGTATATGATTTAACCACTTCCAATTTCTGCCCACCTACTGACCAACCATAATTCTCAGATTTGGATTTTTTCCTCCCTGTGATGCACATAATTTTACTTTTTGAGGCATTTATCTTCAAAAAGTGGGACTCAGCAAAATCATGTAAAGCCTGCAGACGATTAGCTAAGCCTTTAGGAGTTAAATCTAAAATTAAAATATCGTCAGCATATAAAAGGCAGGCTATAGTATAACCCCCCACTACCGGGGCTATACCAACACAAGATGCGAGCGAGTTTGGAAGATCAGCAATATACAGGGAGAACAACAGAGGAGCCAGAAGACAACCTTGTTTTAAACCATTAGTGGAGGGAATAGCACACGAGAGTCCCCTTTCTCCACCCTGTAACACTCGACACCAAGTGTCCGAATGTAGAGATCGTACTAGGTCTAATAGAAGAGGGGGCATACCTAATATAGCTAGCTTTCTCCACAGCAGAGGACGATCCACTTTGTCGAATGCTGTAGAGAAATCAATAAACGCCGCATAGACTCCTCCACCCCGAACTCTTACGTATTTGTCCAGGATAACCTGCAGGGCTGTAAGGTTATCCAAAGTACTATGCCCTTTGCGGAAGCCCGTTTGTTCAAGAGGCAAAATCTGATTCGCCTCGACCCAATCAGTGATTAAAGCTAGAAGGCATTTGGAAAAGACTTTTCCAATAGCATCAAGGAGAGCTATCTGACGATAGTTCATTGGATTATTCCTATCGCCCTTCTTGAACAGGGGCACCAAAATGCTCCCCTTCCAAGAGGATGGCACAGTCTTACTTGAAAAGCAAGCACTAAATAAAGGAAAGAGGATTTTACTCCATAGAACAGGATCTAACTTTATTATCGAAATGGGAAGTTCATCGGGCCCCATAGCTCCAGAGGAACGCATATCCTTAATAGCCATTTCAATGGTTTTCTCTGAAGGGGCTTCAATAGAAAGCTCAACATCTCTCGGAGCTTCTAAGGAGCACTCACCTTCAAATGTTACGCCATTCCCAGCATAAAGGGCGGAGATAAACGACACCCATAATGATTCGGCAATAGGAATAGGATGAGGGCTGACTCTAGCTCCACAACCCTCTCCGATGAGAGACCAAAATTTTCTAGTATTGCCATGAACAACCGCCTCCCTTAATCTGATCCAAAGAGAATCCTCTTTTTCCTTTTTAAGTTTCTTCTTGATGCGACTTCTCCTTCTTTTTAACAAATATATTTTGTTTTTTAATTCAGTAGATCTACACAGAAATTGTTCCCGCACTAACCTGTTTATTGCCTTATTTAAAGGGATCAGCGAACTGGGAACAAAGCTCCTCTTTTTGGAAAAGGAGGATCTATTAGCAACACGAATAACCTCCTTCATAAAATCCTCGAAATGAGTCAGTTCAGAACCCTGCCAATAGATCAATTCTAGGATAGTTTTTCCTAAAATACACTTCAGGCCCTTCCTGGCTTTAAAATTCCAGAAACATCTTCCAGTATTCTTATGAAAATTAAATATATCGCTATTAAGATGCCATGAGTCAGAATTTGGAAAAAATAAAGACAAATCTATAGTGATCACGTTGTGATCACTAAATAATGTCGGTAAGACTACCAGATCTTTTACTAGAGAAAAGACATCATAGTCAATAATTACATAATCCAACGCACCCTTGTTTTTGCTACAATCTTTCTTGATATATTTATGCAAACCCTTCAGGGTGACTTTGTGCGCTACAAGAGAGGGTAAGTGTGCACAAGGTTTGCAGGACACATGCACATATAAATGTATAGCAACGTATAGCCAATGGTTTGTAATCGAGGCTTGCAGGCATCATTAATAGCAGCCAGATAGGAACAACAGGGATATCAGCAGTTGGTAGCGCTGAAGGTAAAGCGCGCAGTAATGATGAATGTCAGAGACAGCCCCCCGCTCTAGATTCACATAGAACACATCGGGCCCAGTTCGCAAATGAATGCGTTTAAACTTACTTTTCAATTCAAGTGTACTTCGAAGATTTGATGTAAAGATTTACGTCATATATGGGTATGGATCGCACTGAGAATCATGTGAACATTCACAGGAAAAGGGAGTGTCATACAACACATCAACACTTCTAAAGAACACTAATATAGCGCCAAGAGTCTGACATAAGAATTCATGCCTAAAGAGCCCTTTACATACAGCTAAGAGGAGAGCTCGTCTCGTACTTACTCATGAAGAGACGATTACAAATCTCGAACCAATGACCGAGCCCCTCTCGCAGCGCCTTGAAGACCTCAGTGAGCGCTAAGCACATTATTACGCCCTCACCCTGCCCCTTTATTCAAGTGTATTTCACTCGATTCATTCACCAAGAATGAATATTGCCCCCCCCCCCTCTCTATCTGCATGGGGGGCAGCGGGGGCCATGGTCAGCCCCCCCCCCTCCCCCACTAACGGCGAGTCCTTGCAGTCAGAGATCACTCACTCACCTGCCTCCAGGAGCTCCCGACCTCTGCCGATAGCGCCTTGACTGCGACTCCCTCAGACGGACAGTCAGTCAGTTAAATACCAGCCTCGGCCGCACCTCCTCCGAGTCAAAGTAACGCTGGGAAGTACCGCCTGCGGCCACACGGGGGCGCTGCATACCCGCACATGTTATATTCGCAGGACAGGTCCCTGGCTCTTACCTCGCACAGAAAGAAAACGAAAGTGAAACTCGTCAAAGAATGACGGTATTGACGGCTGTGGCAAGGCCGGCTAGAGTCTGTGAGCACCAGGAGGCCTCAGTTATTGTGCATTCTCTTTACCACCATAGAAGCCGAGCAGCCAGAGGCTGGATTGAGAAATGGTGGAGAGGTCTGCTGGGGTGGGGTACATGGCACCCCTTATCTGATGGACAGCGAGAGATGGCAAGAAGGGGTGACAGTGAGTATCTGGTCGGGGTCTGCATAGTCACATTAGAGCCCTCTGCTGCCCGGTGGTATACAGGAGGTCTCTTCAGCTGCTTCAGTGCTGTGGGCCAGAACTGGTGATGGACATGACCCCTAGCAGTGCCAGAGGGTCAGTAGAAGGGTCTATTCTGTACCCATATGTGATGGCTGCCCAGCCCCTGAGGGTTATGGTATTAGTAATAGTGTGGGCCAGGAGGGATAGATGTCCATGGGCATCACTATATAACACCCAGGCTAGACACAGGTCACCCCTTCATAGCTTACCTGGACAGACAGAGTTATGTGCTGGCGGGGCTGGTCGGTATCAGTGGGCTGTACATTGACCAAATTAGGCTCTGCTTGTGCCACCTCGCCCCCTACTACATCCCCATCTAAATATTACTAAAGACACAGGAAAATATTGACAATGCCATTTCTTGTTAGCACTCTGATTGATTTATTCGGGAATTTGTGAATAGGAAATATTATGTATAGGAAATAATCAGACCCCCTGGCCCCTGCGAGCGCCATGTCACCTGACGCCGATACGACGCCAAATTCCTCCACAAACTCAACGCCGGCCGTTCGCCCACCTGCTTCCAGGCCACCCCGAAGCTCACCAACGAACCCTTCACCTGCCGAAGATGCCGCTTTACCAGCCACCGAAAAATGGCATGGCTGGCCCCTCCCACCAGAGCAGGTCACAACCATCTCAGATGCAAACTTCTCAATACCCGCTCCTTCCACAAGCACGCCATTGAACTCTGGGACCTACTCGACTCATCCTTCCCGGACGTCGCCTTCCTGACGGAGACTTGGATGAACCCCTCCTCGGCGCCCGACATTTCCATAGCCATCCTGAAGGGATACAAGATCACCCGCAGGCACCCCCTATCGGCCCACAACTGTTATCTGCAATCACGAAAGAACCTGGGAGAAGAGACTCTCATGTTGTTCACAATCAAACAGATCAAAAATCGAATTTCCAAAGGCAAGAAAGAGGGCGCTCGGGGGCCCAACGGAATCCCTCCAAGTCTACACAAGCAAGACCCAGACTACTGGGCCGAACATCTCCGACCCCTCTTTAAAAACATCCTGGATGTGGGGAGAATTCCAAATTCCTGGAAAGGATCGATTATTTCCCCTATTTACAAAAAAGGCAGAAAAAATCAAGCAAAGAATTATAGGTTAATAGCCCTTATTGACTAGAAGAACTCTCCGAATGGGCAAAGGGATTTATTCCTATTAACCAAACAGGTTTTCAAAGAACCACAGGGACGACTACAAATATTCTAGCCCTCTCTCTATTAACAGACGACTCAGTAAAGATCAAGAAACCACTATTGGTCTGTTTTATTGATCATACGTCTGCCTTCGATAGCATCGACAGGGGCAAACTCTGGGCCAAGCTATGAGGCTGGAAAATCGATCCGCAACTTTTAAACCAACGAATTGCACTTCATTCTGACACTGGATCCAAATAAAACTAGGAACCGGTGACATCCTGTCGAGAAAAATAGCGACCACCAAGGGGCTGAAGCAGGGATGTGTCTTTGCCCCAACCCTGTTTAACCTCTTCCTGTCCGATCCATCAGCGGGGCTCGACAGCTGCGTCCATCACGCCCCAAATTTAGGAGACCTATCATTATCAAATTTACTGTATGCAGACGATTCACGGGGAAATAGAGAAAGGACTTTGGTGCAGACCAGTGAGGTCTGAGGGACTCACCCAGCAAGGGTAAATCAGGGCACGTCTAGAGCAACCAGAAAAGCCCAATCAGAAGAGGAGTTGCCTTCATGGGGACCCACTAGCCAATGGGCTAGCAATCACGAAGGAGCCTCAAGCGGTCGCACTGGAACCTTGCCCACGGGTCACTCGTGTAGTGGGGGCCAGAAATGTTCGGTGCAGGTGGTGCTCAAGGCTGAGGCTACTCGGAGCCCAAAGCACAACTTTGAGGAAGACCAGAAAGATAATGGTGTTGCAAAAGTTCACGGTGTCCAGGGTTCATGGTTCCACGTCACTCACGATAGCCACGGGCCTCAGCTTTGCTGTTGACTCAGGGTAGCCTTGTACGCGGACGATTTGATACTGATCAGTCGAACTCCAGTCGGCCTTCAGCATCTTATAGATTCTACAAGCAGCTTCTCAGACAGAAACGGGCTAACAATAAACTTGGAGAAGTCAAAAGGGATGATCCTGAATCGAAGGAAATCAGGACAACCTCGCTGGGAACTACAGGGCGAACAGTTGGAGGTAGTCGACAAGTACAAATATCTGGGCATCATTTTTGATAAAAAAGGGTTCCCTTGGACAACACAAAGCAACTATTAGAGCAAGAGGGACCGCACTGGCAGTAGCACTAAAAAGAATCAAGCAAAAAATATCAGGCCCTGATCTCTCGCCTCTCTTAGAAGTCTTTCAAGCGAAACTCCTTCCAACGATCACCTACGGAAGTGAATGCATGAGAGGAAGAGGCGAGTCAGTGCTGGATAAAGCAGTGTCGAAATCATTTCGATACATTTTTCACCTCCCTCAATACACTTCACCAGCCCAGCTAAGGCTAGAATTTGGCCTTCAAAAACAACAAGTAGCTCGGAGGGGGCCTACGTAAAATGCTGGTACAAAATAAAGGGAGCAGAGAACCGCTCTATGAATTCATACCTATGAAAAGAGCTGAACAAAAATAAAAACAATCCAGCCGCAATCTATCTACAAACGGCACTAAATTATTTAGCCCGACAAGAACTCTGGGAAATCAATGGCCCACAAAAAACTTTCAAACAAATAGTAAACAAAACAGTAAAGTTACTGTCTTTGGAAAAAGACAAATCTACCCTCTCAAAAGAGCACACGGGGGGCTTGTTATTCGAGTTACACAAGGGTCGCACCGCAAACTATTTGGGAACAGGATTTTCAAAGATTGCAAAGGAAACATACCCGAAACTGAGGATGGGCGTTCTACCGGTTAACCAACATCTACCCCATTGGCAAAGGCTAGATGCAATCACAAACTGTAAAATCTGCGGTGAACCCAAAGACGACATTCTTCATCCGTTGTGCAGCTGCAGAGGCTTAGACAAAGAATGCAAACTGCTATTAAAAGCAGCCTGGAACGTGAGAGGGAGCCGAACCCTCAGGCCAGCATTAAAATCCTGCTTTGATGGAACAGACATTCAATTAGCATGCAGATTGGTTACATTTGTTAATATTGCCAAAGCCATGTCAAATTTAACTTTAACATAACAGAATTAACCAGGAGATCCGCTTTTTTAAAGCAGAAACCGCAAAACTACTACTTACTGTTAAAACCGGACCTCAAAATCGGATTCCAACAGAGCACAATGCACAGTACTGTTCCTTGGACATAGACAATAATTATAACAGCTAAACCAGGAGTTCTTTGTATCTGCTTTTACACCATTTAATTGTTTTGATAAATATTGTGATTCATAACTAATTATTCTTACTGTAATATATTTTGAGGTTTTTTTAAACAAAATTATTGGTATATGTGACCTAATTTAATTGTGCTATTTAAGATTTTAATTAATCATGCAATAAAGATTTTACTTACTTACGCCCCTCTAGTCTCTTTATGAGGATAGAGTTCGAAGTACATAAGTTACAAGTCAAAATATCAACAGTAATAGCACAATACACGTTTGGGCCCAAACCATATACCACAATTGTGGACATGGGGACAGCTCTGAAAGATGCCAACTTAGCACCTCCAAAACTGGGGAGGCTCGTCTTGGGAACACTCCAGTATGCAGACGACACGGTGATCATGGACCACACTAGGGTGGGGCTCCAAAGAGCCTTAAGCAGTTTGGCCCTATACAATAAGTCAAATGACTTACGGATCAACGTGAGCAAGACCAAAATCGTCATTTTTGGCAAATACCCCCTCAAAAAAGAAGCTTCATGGTCTCTGGGGGAGCACCGTATCGTCACTGCCCCATCCTACAACTATCTGGGCACCTGGGTCTCTGAGAGTGCCTCTGCAGTCAAACATCTGAAGGAGCTTAAACCTAAAATTAACAAAACCATTCTGTCGCTAAGACGCTTATGCCACCGCTTGGACAGTCCCTCAGCAGAACCAATGTTGACAGTGCTCCGGGCAAAACTGATCCCTGCCATTGCATATGGGCATATAGCCTACCCTGGTGCATTTGACAAAGTGGTAAACGCGGCCCAAGCGAAAGCCTATAAGATGGTGCTACAGGCCCCTAGATACGCAAGGAACACTAGATTAAGGCTAGAAATAGGCCTTAAGCGACCTGAGCTGGTATTACTGGGGGACCTTTTAAAACTCTATATCAGAGTACTGAAAGCACCAGAACACTCGCTAAAGCACTCCCTAAAATCAATCTTTGATGAGGTGGGCTCCCCCTGGTACTCAAAGGTAGGACAAGCTATTGCAGCATTGAAAATCGAAAGAAGGAGTTTGCCCCTGCACGAAATTCCTTTCTCAGCCTGGGCCCAAGCAGTTAAGCGCCAAGTCCGGATCATCTCCTTTGGACTTGACCTTGCATCTCTTCGGCAAAATCCACTAACTCAGGCCCTGGACAAATCATATATTCCAGGTAAACCCCAACCTTACCTGCAAGATCCAGTATCCACTTGCGCGAGAAAGAAAATTTTGTACTTTCGACTTTTGGCCCTCAGGATCATGGACTTCAACCCCAAATGGGCCCGTACGGATGGCACCCTGGCCTGTCGTCTATGCAATTACCGCAGAGAATCCTGGCTACACTTGCTGTGCTGCTGCACAAAGCTGGCCAATGATCGCCATCGCTTGCTGCTTCCGATTTTACGGAATACGGACTATAGAACTTGCAGAGAGGCTTCGGACTGGTGCCTCTCAGTCTCCACGACCTGTTTGATAGCCAGAGTTGCGAAATTTATACACCAGGTAAAAATGGCACTCGACTCCCACTTAACGGCATTGTCTGCAAAGTAACTGGAAGCCCTCCGCCCCAGTTATCTAACCTGGGCTGGTTTAAAGACCCACGAAGAATCCATCTTTCGTCAACAGCCCTTGGTACATGAATTGACTCTACCGAACTTTCATGTGCCTCCCCTTATCAGTTGGGAAATACTGGTACAACCTATACATCACTCCTTTTAAAAGAACTCTGCTTTGGACAGCTAATCAGGACTAATATGTTAATATCTAACCCAAAGTGACTTTCACTTTTATGTGTGGATGGGTCTTGTGAGGGGGTGAGTCGGGACGTTCATAAAGCTTCTTTTTATTTTTTTTTATTTTATCTTATACTGTAAAGATTTTAAGTAATCATGCAGTTTCTTATTAAAATTGTCAAAATTATACCACAATAGTGGTATAAGAACCACGACTGAGCTAGACACGAAGCCTAGAGCCTGTAGAATCTCTGGGACCCCAAGGAACCACCCAAGGTAGTGACACAGGGGAGCCACGGGGGACGCGTGTAGTGTGAGAACACAGCTGCAAATCACCTATTAGTTCTATGGGGAAAGTCGCGGTTGGATTTTAAAAGAAAAAAGGACACTTCGGAGAGAACTTCCAGTTAACCACTTTAAACTTAAGAGTTTCTAGGGCCCACAACCACGTGAGTACTGTAGTACTAGTGTTACCTCACCCAAGGGAGCCGGGTGCATACGTGTCAAAAGGTATCGGGCGTTGTTGTCGTTATCTATGTTGATCTTCTGGAAGGTGCTGCTGCCGTGAAGCAAGAAATTGTTCGGTGCGATCCAAGCCTGGATCGAGGAAGAAGAAGACCTGAAAGCAGAGGGGACAGAGTCTGGGTCACTTGGCAGTGACCAGGGGCACAATAGTCGAATGCCCACCTATGTCGGGTGCTTCAGGTGAGTTGATGGGCGTCTTGACTCTTCAGCCACGAGGTCCAGGAGGCATCGACAATGAACAGGAGCTGGATTCAAGCTGTCTCACGAAGTCTGTCAAGTGCTGAGGTGTAGCCAACCAGATTGGACCCAACAAGGCTTGGCAATGGCATGTCAGGGCAAAATAGAGAAAGGGCTTTGGTGCAGACCAGCGAGGTCTGAAGGGCACACCCAGCGAGGGTAAGTCAGGGCACATCCAGAGCAACCAGGAAGGCCCAAGCAAAAGAAGAGTTGCCTTCTTGGGGACCCACTAGCCAACGGACTAGTGATCGCGAAGGACCCTCAAGCGGTCGCACTTGGACCTGGCCCACAGGTCACTCGTGGAGTGGAGGCCAACAATCTTCGGTGCAGTTGGTGCTCGTGACTGGGGCTACTCGGAGCCCAAAGCACAACTTCGAGGGATGCCAGGAAGATGATGCAGTTGCAAATGTTCTTGGTGTCCAGGGGTCATGGTTCCACATTACCCATGACAGCTGTGTGCCTCAAATTGGCTGTGGTCTTAGGGCAGCCTCGGAGAAGTCTGGAAATCCACCTCTGGCCAGACTTCGGCATCCGGCGGAAGCTTCAGCGATGCAGACAGGACAGATGCTTCTTTGGTGCCTGCCAAGCAGGGGAGTCACTCCTTGATCCCAAGTGAGATTCTTCAGTCCTCTAATCCTTAAGTAGAGCGTCGAAGGTCCAGGATTTACGTTCAGAGTTTCGTCCAGGGATAACCTAAAGTCCTAAGGACTGGGGTTCCTACTTTATACCCAAGGAGAGGGTTGGACTTACTCAGGGAACCCACCTATGGGAGGGTTTGGAAAGAGGGGTGGCTACACCCATTTCCATTGTCCAGTTTTGCGCCAGAGCATGGACAGGTAGCCCCTGTAACAGGTTTGAACTGAACTATGCACAGGTTCACCAAATGTGCCCCCAGTGCAGGACTTCAAAGCACCAGAGAGTGCTCCCGCCCAGCCCCAATGCATATCATCCTGTCTGGAGAGGTGGTTACACCTCCCTGTGACAGAAAACCTATTGTCCAGGCCTCCCCTGCTGGAGTTTCGGTCAGCAGCAGGAGGCCAGTCCGGTGTCTGTGGCAGCGGCATCCATTTTGTGATGCCAGGGCTCTGAAAAGTTAATACCGGGTATACCGGTGGGTACATGTCTCTCCCTCTAGAAGGGTGGAATTCTACCCCCGCTGCCGGAACTGGCAGGGGGGTAGGATTCCAAAGTGTTTGACACCAAACATGACATGTTTCCGTGCAGCCAGTCCAAAGTGCACTTAAGAGTATATGGTCAGGCTGCACCACAAACAGCATCAGAGGATTGACTCCGAATGCTGCAGAGAGGCTCTGTTCATACAGGGGCACCCTGTCACATGAAAACCAAGCACTCTGCCTTCAGGATTGATAAGGCCTGCAATAGAAGTGACTTATAGGTTTATATGTGTGTGCATTTATAGTGATATAGGTAGCCTATGCCACAGAAAGGGGTGCATGCACCACCTTACCCAGGCTGCAGTTGCAGACGTGTGGTGTAATTTTGGAGTGCTTCCCAGGGATGGCATAATACATGCTTCAGCCTCTGGTAGGCCTCTGGGGTACCTATGCCCTGGGTTCATAGTATACCATATACTTGGGACTTATAAGGGCACTCCAGAATCCATTCTGAGATGTACCTAAGGTACATGGATACCATTTTAGAGAGGAAGCAGCTAGGCTGGGGCCCTGAATAGCAGGGCCCCAGCCAGACTAAAGTAGAAAAAGAGTGAAACACCAGCAAAAAGTGGGGGTACCCATGTGAAGCAGATCCTACTCTCCTACAGAGGCCCTCACTGTGTTATGTAGTTATAATAACTAGAGGCCCTATCTGTATTATGTGGTTATAATAATTAGAGGCCCCCTCTGTATTATGTAGTTAGAATAACTAGAGGCCCTCTCTGTATTATATAGTTCTAATAATTAGAGGCCCTCTCTGTGTTATGTATTCATAATAATCATAATTCTTCTCCGTCTTTCATAGTTATAGCAATCAGAGGACATCTAGGTGTAATGTAGTTATTGTAAATGAAGGCCCTCTCTGTTTTATGTATTTATAATAATCAGAGGCCCTCTCTGTATTATGTAGTTATAATAATTAGAGGCCCTTTATCTGTTACGTAGTTATAATAATTAGGGGCCCTCTCTGTGTTATGTAGTTATAGTAATTAGAGGCTGTAGGAAGGTGGATATCTGACTATGGTTACCCCCAATTTTTTGCCTAGTGTCTAGCTGGTTTTTCAACTTAGTTGGCCTGAGATCCTGCCATTCAGGATCTCAGCCTAGCTGCTCTCTCTTTAAAATGGACTCCATGTACCCTAGGTATATAACCAATTGGAATTGGATCACCCTGTGAGCCCCTGTACCAGTGTACACTAGGTACCCAGGGCATTGGTGTATCTAAGGCCTACCAGGGGCTGAAGCATGTATTGTGCCACCCCTGGCCTGGCCTAGCAATTTGACACAACTGGCTGATCACTCAGCTGGGGTAAGGTGGTGTAACCACCTCTTACTTAGGTGTAGTATACCTATACCTAACCTTAAATGGGACACATGTTAACCTATAAGTCACTCCTATGGCAGGTCTTAACAATCCTGAAGGCAGAGTGCTTGGTTCCATGTGAGATAGTGCTCTGGCATGAGCTGAGCCTGTCTGCAGTGGTCGGAACAACTTCCTTCTACCGTTTCCAGATATCGTCATACCATATACTCTTAGGTGCATTATGAACCTCGCGGTTAAATGCTATCTTTGGTTTGGCTTTATCAAAACATGTCGAGTAAGGTGTCATACGAATTGGAATACTAACCCCTTGCCAATTCTGGCGACGGGGTTAGCATTCCACCCTTCTAGAGGGACACGACATGTACAGTACCTGAAACCCGGGTAAAATCAGACATAGCCTCAGCTCCACAAAATGGATGCTGCCACCACAGACACAAGTCTGCCCTCCTGCTGCTGGGAGTTCTTCCAGCTTGGGAGGTGTGGACAAAGGGTTTCCTGCCAGGGGAGGTGCGAGCACCACCCCAGACAGGATTTTGTGTATTGGTCAGGTAGGGCTTGAAAGAAACCAGACATGCCTGAGGCTCACAAGGAGCCTCGGTGCATATGCCAGTTCAAACCGGTCCTGGGGCACACCAGCCCCGGACCTGGGGCGAGCTGGACAAAGGATTGGGGGTGTAACCACCCCCCTTCCTGGGCCCACCCTTAGGGAGGGACCTAGCAGGTAGTCCGGCCCCTAGAATCCGCTTAAAGGTAGGAGCTGTGTCCTAAGACTTCAGACATCCTGGAATCAACTTGAAACTAAGAAGAAGACGGGAACTTCGACATTCTGCTGCACAGAAGACTGAAGGAAATCTCCCCTGTGGTCAGGGAGTGACCACCTTGCTAACGCAAGCACCACCCAGCGAATCGACGTCTGCTTTGCCGCTGCCTCCCGCCGGAGCCCGAGCCCAGAGACCAACAAGAACTGGACCTCCAGACCTCTCACAACCCGATCCACAGTCCCTGAAAAGAAGGAACCCGTGGAGGCACCGAGACACGTGGAGCCAGCCATCTTGGAAGACCAACGACAAGCTGCAAGCGCGACAACAGAGGCTCCCTCCAAGTTGTGCTTTGGGTCCTGAGAAGCCCAACCACCGAGCAGCATCTGCACCAAAGGTGATCCCTCCAGCATCTCCACGATCTGCGTGGGGCCCCTCTGCATTTTGCATCTCGACGCGCCTGCCCGGTCCCTGGCCCGTTGGCTAGTGGCCATTTTGGCGACGAACTTTGAAATCAACGACGCTGGTCTGGTTGCTCCAGACTGGCCCTAGCTGCTCTCCAAAAGAGCAGCCCCTCTGACCTTGCTGGTCAGAACAATCAGCTTTCCTCTCTTTCCACGACTCCTGCCTTTGCCAAGGCTTGTTTGCTTCTTTCGAGTCGCCGACACCGCCAACAGCGAGAGCCTGCATGGGACAGCTCGTGAACCGACTCCTGGACGTCGTCGACCTTCAGGGACCACGTGGCTGCGGAGACAAGCTACACCTCATCACCTGTTTGCACCCGACATCGCCTGGTACCTACCTGGTGCCACGCCGGTCACTGGCTAGTGACTGTGAACACTGTCCCCTCTGCTTTCAGGTCTTCTACAACTCCGATCCACTCTTGGATCCACCGCATCTCTTCTGGACCGACCGCCTGCAGCATCTTTGTCATCAGGCTCCATTGAATCGATAGAAGAAACCCGACGCACTTCGAGACCTATGCACCCGCTTCCTGTGGGTGAGGTAAAGCTGGCACTCCGGTGCCCAAGTGTAGAGAAACATCTCTAGTGTCTGTGTTTTGAATCTTAAGATCATAGTCCATCCAGAAGACCCTTTCTGCAGTAAGTTTTAAACTTTTACGCACCCATTGAAAACCTATGGGAGCACGCGTGTAACTTTCCTCACTGCACACGCGACCCGTGGACCTCCTGGTCACTAACTGAAGTTAGCTCCTTGTAGGCCCAGCGATTCTAGAGGCCCTAGGCCTTTTCCCTTTCCTGTTCGTGGTACTTATACCACTATTTTAGTATATGGTTTGAGTGGCCACCAGGGCCCATCCATATAAAGTGCAACTTCTGTATATTTTAACATTGTCTTGTTTAACGATTTGTGCTTCTGTGCTCATAAAGAGTCTAGGGGATACTTTGAGTAATAAATACATATATATTTTGAATATATATCTGTGTGGTGTCCTTTCATTGGTATAAAGGGGGGTTACATATGGTAAAACAGCTTGCTTAACACGCTTTAACGAGTTTAGCCTCAAAGACTGCTTAGCCTACGCTACCAATAGGGCAGCTAGTCCGAATAGGTTGACTTACAACCACACTATAAGGGTTGCTTGGCATGGTACAAGGTGGTCACTTTAACTAGTGAACAGCATATACCAGGCCAACTTCTCACAGAGGCCCTCTGTGTATTATGTATATATAAAAATCAAAGGCCCTCTCTGTGTTATGTAGCTGTAATAATCAGGGACCCTCTACGTGTGATGTAGTTATAATAATCAGATGCCCTCTCTGTGTTACTTAGTTATAATATTAATAGGCCCGGAGGTGGAGCTTCCGGCCCAGAGGCGGGGCTTCAGGACCGGAGGCAGGGCTTCCGGGCCGGAGGCGGAGCTTCCGGCCCAGAGGTGGGGATTCCGGCCAGTGGCGGAGATTTAGCCATGGCCAAAATCTCCACCTCTGGGCTGGAAGCTCCGCCTCCGGGCCAGAAGCTCCGCCTCCGGGCCGGAATTTCTGGGCCAAAATTTCCGGCCCGAGTGCGGACGTAAAGTTAGTAGTCGTAAATCCATTCTGTGAATAGCAAAAGTAGTACGTTTATTCTGTGAATCGCAAAAGTAGTAAGATCATTCTGTGAATACCAGAAGTAGTAAGTGCATTCTGTGAATACCAAAATGGTACTAAGTTTAGGATTTTGTCTTAAGTTTGTTCTGTGAATCGGGCCCACAGTAACCAAGTGACAACACTACAAATGGACACCACACATGTATGTATATTAAAAATAAGGAATCTTTATATAGGATTATCACAAGACCATTAAACGATTAAAAATACACAATACGGTTGCTTAGTTAGTAGAAGATTGCTTAGTTTCTCTTAAGTTCTTAAATGCGACACTTTAAGTCAATGTACCTTAGATGCGACATGCGGGGCAACGAAAGTGTTGCAGCGATGCAGATGCGTTGAAGTTCTTGGTGCAAAAGAAATAAAGAAGGGATCTTCCAGATGCGTTACGCTTCTCCGATGTTACGAGAAGGCTCGACTCGATGCGTCGGCTACAGCGGCGTCATCCTTGACGAGATGCGACGACAGCGGCCTTGGCAGCGGCACTCTTCTCCGACGTTGCGAGACACTTTCGCTCGATGCGATGCTGCAGCGGAGACACTCCTTCTGCGAGATGCGACGACAGTGGCTCCGACGGCGGCACGCTTCTCCGTGGATGAGAGGCGCTTTTCTGGATGCGGTACAATGCGACAACTACGATGGCTGCGATGGCGACACGCTTCCTCCTTGATGCGAGACTCTTCTCTCGATGCGGTGCAATGCGACAGCTACGATGGCTGCGATGGCGACACGCTTCTTTGGCGTTGCGAGACACTTCCGAAATGATGCGAGACGCTTCCGCTCGATGCGATGCTGCAGCGGCGACACTCTCTGCGACGACAGCGGCTCCGACGGCGGCACGCTTCTCTTCCTTGCGTCGCGCTTCCAGTTCCTTGCGACACGCAGTCCCTTAGAAGGCCCAACAACAGCAGTAGGCACTTCCAAAAGACTCTGGGGAGCTGGGGGTGAAGTCCACTGGTCCTGGGACTTCGTTCAGGGGGCAAGCTCAGTTCAAGCCTTTGGAGATCTTTTCAAAGCACAAGTTGAAGCAAAGTCTTTAGTAGTCTTTCTCCTCTCCTCCAGCAGCAAGGCAACCACTGCAGGCCAATCCCCCAGGTCAGGGACAGTTACTCCTCCTACAGCTTTCCCAGTTCCTTCTCCTCTGGCAGAGGTTGTTCTTGTTTCAGCAGGATCTAATTTCTTGGGAGCAGGGTCCCGATACTTACACCCCTAATTCCTTTGTTCCTCTGGGGTTGAGGGGCCTTTGCCCAGTCCAAACCAGTTCTTGAGCAATCTGTTGACATGACTCTGCCTTTCTATTCAGGGTGCAGTGTTGTAAATTAAAGCAGAATGTGATTAAGCATTTACTGAAAACATTAATGTTTCCCTTTTATCGTGTTTCCCTCATTATGTTGGCCGAAGTCCGGACTCCATTTTGTATTGGCATGCTGCCACGTGTTCACCACGAGGAGAGTCCGACCTCTGTGTTAGTTGCTCTTGTAATCTGCCTAGTAACAGTTATAAATAGCTTTCTTGTCTATCTTGCGCATGCCCAGACTTGACCACATCTGTTATAATTAGCTTTGCTTGACCATGTGTTTTCGCGGGCCCAAGAAGTGTGTTAGCTCCGCCCATGTATTGATTCAGTATCGAGAATGACCCTAAATGGTAATGTTCTTCAACTTCTGTGGTATCCACCCACTATGAGCCCCTCTGTTGTGTATAAAAGGGGACAATGTACGAATGTTCTGTGTGCTACTCCTTGCAATACTGAAGAGTGTTGTGTGGATTGTAGGACCACCCTTAAGGGTTAATAAACGTTGTTTTTGTACTTTGCAGTTTCCGTGCCAACTTCCTTATAGATTTCGTTACAGAAGAGCGAACCCTTGTCTCTTGCGGGCCTAGCTGGGGCTTGTATTCATCAATTGGCGCCCGTCACGTGGGGCTCATCGGCGACTCGGATGCTCGAAGGACTGGTCGCGACGAAGGTGAGGAGTTTGGCCGGGGACGTGATCACTGCCAGCGGCGTCTTAGCCCTGGCATCCCGAGGTTTTTTCTTCCTTCCCTTCCGAGCTGACCGTCTGGGTGGCGCCGGTCATCGACTGAGACCTCTTCTGTCGGTCCTGCCGTGAGAGCCGTTTGGGCGATTGTGGAGCTTGGCAGTTGGAACCTGGACTCTTGATTGGTAAGAACCGTTGTACGGTACTTGCTCCGAGTTTTGAAGCCTGGTCTGGCTATTTGAGTTTGATTGATGGTGACTAGTCATATTTTGAATTTGTCTTTGTGAAAATATATGCGTTGCAACACATATAGGCAGGTAATGTGGAGAAATTTCTCCGGAGCTGTGTAAACTTTGAACGGCGCAACGATTAAGTGCCATTTTTTTTTTTGATAATACTGCATATTTTGCATTATTCCTAGCATGCCTGCTTTTAGCGCACTTCGTAAGTGGTGCTGCTGTTTTGGGAACCGGTTGAACCTCGAGGAATCTGCTCCAGCTCCCCCAGAGGGGACTCCTAATAGGGATATGTACGTGAAGCATGGTCTTTCTTCCATAATGTACAGCACGTTATGGAGGAAATATACGAGGAAGGATCCTGAGTTGCGATGGCCTTTGTATGGATCGTTTGATATACGTAAGATTGAGTATGTGGAACAGTGTATGTGTAAGCGACGTGCTCGTCAGGATATGTTTGAGTGTGTGCGATTATGGGTGAAGGAAGTGCGTGAGCGAGAGAAACGTGAGAAAGCGCTGTTTGATAAGGAGCAGCGAAAGAATGATCATGTGCGAGCGCAGGAAGCGAAGCGTCGGGAGGACAAAGAGCAAACGGACAGGCAAGAGAAAGAGCGTAGGCTACAAGTTTCGGGTCAATATGTTGTTCGCCAGCCACTTTATCCTGTCCTTAATAATCCTGATGACGATTTTTATTTACTAGATCGCTCTCCGCCCCCTTATGTTGGCGCATCTGCTCCGCGGCCGCAAGATTCTGGTCCGGCTCCGGGTAAGGTCGACACACGGTCCATGTTATCGACCGAGCATATGGCTGATCTTCGGAAACTTTCCCTCCGTGCACTTAAGGGCAAGATGTCTAAGGATGAGTTGTTCCATACTTGGGGGTCGTGGCAAGATAGAGAGAGGGTGTATTTTCTATCTCATTTCTCAGAAGAAGTAATTGCTGCTTTCCGAAAATATTCTAGTATCCTTGAGCCTGACGAAGTGTCTTCGGATGCCGGAGCATTGCGTAATGGTGTTTTTTCTCCCCTTAAGGCTTCTGAGGCGGCTCGGCGGCTGTTCGCTTTGCGGGACGAGGTGCTGGCCCTTAGAGAGAAAGCACGTCAACAAACGGAGGAGGAGAAGCAGTCGGATTCGTCTGCAGCAGGGGGCCACCCATCCGCCTCCCAGTCAGATAAGGATGACATAGTGCATGTTAAACTAATGCGAGAGGCGGCGCCTTTGTATGTTCCTCCCAAGGGAGCAGGGACTAGCTCGGATATTAATTCTGTCGATGCTAGGGGATATTTTGTGTATAATTGGGTTTATACTCCATGGCATAGGGCCGATGTTATGGCATTAAAGAATGCGCTGCCTGACCCCCGCAAGAATCCAGCGGCCTTCTATGAAGAAGTCGAGGGGGCCTTGAATTCTTGCATTATGACCTTAGCGGATATAGACCTGTTCTTTGGCCTTATCCTGCCGCCGGATACGTGGCGCTCTGTCCGAAAGGTAGATGATGCGGTTGCCTTTAAGGCTCGATGGTCTGACCTTGAGGATGAAGATAGGGAAAGGAAGCCCGCACAGAAACCACCCCAGAATATTTTAGATCTCCCTGCGGCTATTGTGGCTAAGTTGAAGACGATTATCCCCCCTAAAAAGATTGACTGGAATATGTTAGCTGCGTGTAAACAGAAAGTTGACGAGTCAGTCGCGGACTTCTTTACGCGTTTTGAGGAGACGTTTCATGATTTTAGTGGCCAGTCGCTTACTGACGACACGGGCCGCCACCTTTTCGCGGACAAATATGTGGCTAATCTGCTGCCGGCAGTTGCGGCCCGGTTAAAAGCGAGTGAGAGTTCTTGGTCCTCCGCGACACCGACGGCCCTTCTGACTATCGCTCAGTATTATGAGCGTCAGGAGCACGAGGCGAAGGGCCAGGAAGAGAAGAAATCGAAAGATCTCAAAACCAAGGTGATGTTAGCACAAGTATATGGCCCGCCCCGCCGGGGTAATAATAATAGAGGAAGGGGCGGATCTTATGGTCCCCCTTCGGGCCGATCTGATTTGAATAGGAACCAGTGTGCGTATTGCAAGCAGTTGGGCCATTGGGCCAGGGATTGCCCAGCGTTGCGTGCTTCGCGTCAGGGGCACACTCCGGGTGGCCCGAGAGGTAGAGGGGGCTTCTCGAACTTTAGAGGGAATTCCAACGATAATGCCCGTTTCGATACTGCCGGACAGCACCGAGATAGCTCAAATGTTTTCGATCGCCAGCACCAGTATCATGTATCGGACATCGATCGATCGGGATATCATGATTCTCAGCATGCATAGGAATGCGTAGGATGGGGGTCCGAATCAGTTGAGGTGCCGGTCGATCAGACGGGTCCTTATGTATCGGCTGAGGTTTTAGGTTCTACTGATCAGTTCCTAGTGGATACAGGAGCGACACGTAGTGCATTGTCTAGGTACTTGGTTCCGGGGGCTCCCCCATCCGGCTCAATAGTTACATCGGTAGGGTTTGACGGTACACTCTCCCGAAGCCCTCTTTCACAGCCCCTTGCATTTAAAGTCGATTGCTTTTCTGCGCCTTGTCCGTTTCTGCTTGCTCCGTACACACCGGATAACATTATGGGCCTTGATATGTTAAAGTACTTTAGGGCTACAATCCGCTGTTCCCCTGAGGGTGTGAGGGTGATTTTAAATGACAACTACCCCCGATCTGGGCGGATGTGTACGATCTCAGAGGATGCGTTGTTGGCTACCCTCCCCCGAGCTTTATGGGCGACTTCGGACACAGATGTCGGACAAATGGTGATTCCTCCGGTCCACATTAGTGTCCAGGAGGGGGCGGTACTACCACGCCTCCCACAGTATCGTATTTCCCAGGAGGGCGAGGAGGCTCTCATACAGATTGTGCAAGATTTGATCGCAGTAGGAGTAGTGGAAGAAGTTCCCTATAATATCTGTAACAGTCCGATTCTCCCTATTCTGAAAAAGGGCACGGATGCAAAGGTCTATCGGTTCATAATTGATTTGAGGGAGGTAAACAAGATCGTGATACCTCAGTACCCGGTGGTTTCCGATATCACGACGTTGCTTACCTTGGTCCCGCCTACGGCGACCATGTTCTCGGTGATTGATTTGAAAAACGCCTTCTTTTCTATTCCCATTCACCCTGATAGCCGATTTCTTTTTGGGTTCACATTAAACAATAGATCTTATCGTTTTTGTAGAATTCCCCAGGGCTATACAGAAAGCCCTAGTATTTATAGTCAGGCTTTGAAGCGACAGTTGGACTCCTTTGCCTTACTCGAGGGGGTCGCCCTCATTCAATATGTCGATGACATCTTGTTGGCGGCTGACACCCTGGAGTTGTGTGAGAAGAGCACGTTAGCCTTACTTTCCTTTTTAGCATCCCACAATCACAAGGTCTCTAGGAAGAAATTGCAATTCTGTAGACCAAAGGTGACTTATTTGGGTCACCTTTTGTCTAAGGAGGGGCGTGCACTCACACCAGATCGTATCCAAGTAATTTTGGACACACCAAGGCCATCCACGCAGAAGGATGTGCGTGCATTTTTGGGTCTTGTTTCTTTTTGTAGGCAGTGGATATTGGGGTTTTCACACATAGCTAAGCCATTACTAGCTCTCTTGACAAAAGACACGCCCATCCCGATCCCCTGGTCAGATGAGTGTGACGCTGCTTTTCAGCAATTGAGACAGGCCCTTTGTTCAGCACCAGTGTTAGGGACCCCTGATTATGCAAAACCCTTTTCGTTGTATGTGCATGAGAAAGATGGATGTGCATTATCAGTCTTAGTGCAGATGCACGGCGATAAGCAGCGCCCTTGTGCATACTTTTCGGCTGTACTTGATCCTGTCGCCCGAGCATTGCCAGGGTGTTTTCGCTCGGTTGCGGCGACAGCTGTGTCAATACGGCAGAGTGAAGGAATTGTGTTATCCCATAAACTGTTGGTGTTAGTTCCCCACGCTGTTGATGCCCTGCTTAATCAGACAAAGACGCAGCATTTGACCAGTGCCCGTTTAACGGGATATGAGTTGACGCTTTTAGCTCCTCATATTACGTTAAAAAGGTGCGTGACATTAAACCCGGCCACATTGTTGCCATATCCCGAGACCCAGCCTGAGGCACAGAAAGCGCATGATTGTATTCTTGTGACTGAGGAACAAACAAAGGGTCGTAACTATTGATCTCCAGGATACGCCCTTTTCAGATGTAGATGGAGAGTTGTGGGTGGATGGATCATGCCTGAAGCTACCAGATGGTACGACTTCAGCAGCGTATGCAATTACCACGTTACAGACGATAGTGGAGACAGCACGCATACCACAGAAATCAGCTCAAGCAGCGGAACTGATAGCGTTAACACGAGCGTGTGAGCTCAGTACAGGATTGTGTGTGAATGTTTACACAGACAGCCGCTATGCCTTCGGAGTAGCGCACGATTTCGGCCTACTCTGGAAGGAGAGAGGGTTTCTAACGTCACATGGGGTACAGATAATGCATGGAGAGTTAGTCCACAATCTTTTAACTGCATTGACATACCCGAAGAGAATTGCCATTGTTAAGTGTAGTGCCCATAGGAAAGTAGTTGATAAGGTTGGAGAAGGGAATGCGTTGGCGGATCGAGTAGCACGGGAGACTGCGATGCAGCCCGGTACTACTGCCATGTATGTAGTAAAGTCACAGGTGGAGAGATGGCATGATGCGAAGGAGGAAGTGCGAGAAATACAAAAGACCGCTTCTGATAAAGAGCGGGAACAATGGGCTAGTGAAGGAGAACTGGATGATGAGGGTTGTTGGAGAAATAAGCAGATGGATAGATGGAAGTTACCCACGGCTTTTGTACAACCTATGGTTCAAATGGCACATGGGCTAGCACATGTTGGAGCTTCCGCAATTGTGAAATTGCTTACCCAAGTCTGGGAGCATCCAGAGATTGCTAGCACGGCAAAGAGGGTGGTGCAGACCTGTATGATCTGTCTGAAGTATAACCCAGGGAAAGGCACGCGAACTCCAGCAGGAGGATTTGCGACGCCCACTGCACCCTTTGAAGTTCTGCAGATGGATTACATCCAGCTTGAACGCTGTAACAATTTGAAGTATGTTCTAGTAGTGGTTTGCGCCTTCAGTAAATGGGTTGAGGCGTACCCTGCGAAAGACAATACTGCAATGACTACAGCGAAGCTATTGCTGAAAGAGTTTTTCCCCCGATACGGCGTCTGTAGACTTCTGTGGAGTGATAATGGCCCTCACTTTGTAGCGGATGTTATAAAGTATGTCTTGAAGGGCCTAGGCATCACCCAGAAGTTCCACGCCATGTTCCACCCCCAGTCTGCAGGACTAGTCGAGAAATATAATGGTACACTGAAGCTTAAGATCGCCAAAATTCAAGCTTCAACATCTTTGACTTGGCCAGACGCCTTGCCACTGGCGTTATTGTCAATTAGGTCGGTGCCACACTCTCGAACCGGCCTTACACCCTATGAGATTGTATTTGGACGCCCAATGAATATTTGGGGTCCACCAAGGCCTAAGGCTGTGTATGATGTACCTTGTGTAATGATGAGTGATTATCTGGCACAGTTAACGGATAACTTGGTTTCTATTCATCAACAGGTCCGAGAGGCGCTCCCTGATCGGTCTACTGGCGAAGGACATGGTCTCCGGCCTGGAGATCATGTAATGATAAAGGTTTTCGACAGATCGAACAGTTTGGAGCCGAGATGGGTAGGACCTGAGCAAGTCCTTCTTGCAACGAGGACGGCAGTGCGAGTCTCGAACAGGAAGAATTGGATCCATTCCTTGCACTGTCGAAAGGTACCGCCCGGATTGGTGGAGTCTGCCGTGCTGACCGATCAACGAGACATCCTAGCAGCAGAGACAGGCCGTGCTGCAGAGCCAAACGACACTGAGGAGCTCTTTTTGGACCACACGACTTCTGGAGGAAGGCGATATCATCTGCGACCAAGGAAGTGAGATTTCCAGTACCGGGACATACTGTCAGAACGGCCCTTGGGTTAGTGAAACGGAGAGCCGATGAGGCAAGGGGGGGGGATCAGCCCTGCATTAGTGTAGCGACACCCGTCTTGGCCCGCTGGTGAAGAAATCAACCGCTGCCCAAGGGGAAGAGTTCTGACAGACCTTTTTTTTAGTTCCAGGAAGATATCAGGGTATTGTTTCCTTTGACATGGAGAAGAAGAAAATTCTTTGTGCGCTGGGGTTCATGCTAACAGTAGCTATCGTTGGTATAACTACATGGTTTGTGGAGGAGGCAACTCCTGCTCGAGAGACGCTTGTGTTGACGACTCCAGTGCCTGCGGAGCACTACTTTTATACATTGCCATATCAAGAGTTGAAGCATCGACAATCCTATTTGAATAACACTTTCATTCAGATGCTGCATCACACCCACGTTGCTACAAACGCTACGAACTGTTGGATATGTGGGATGATGCCAGCCCATCAGAAGAAAGGAGGTACGCCATTCATACCACTTCCTTTCTCTCACAATGGCTCTTGTAGAGCATGGTACACTCTGTTGTTTGCCACTCGGAAACCGACAGTGGGACGATTGCTTTTCAGACTTAATAAAGAATGCCATCAGGACAAGAATGGATATCCACAAGCGAATGGGACAATTTGGGAATGGGAAGAGTACCGACCGGACAATGAATCCATCCCCTATATCTTCACGAACACCAGAGACACTGTGGGGAAGGACAAATTCGTAATCCAAGTAGCACAAGCCCAAGCGGACCTGTGTGTCCAGAGTGTGGGTTTTATCCCTGTTGGTGTCAGTGATTGCATAACCGTGTTAAACATCGATGGGTTAAATAACAGTACCTTCCTAGCATCCCATAATACCTACTTTGTATGTGGAAATAAAGGTTATTACCGTTTGCCGGCTGGGTGGTCTGGGGTATGATATGTATCATTCCTATTACCTCCTGTATTCTTAGCACCCGCGTCATATCATAAGGATTTAAAACTGTTGAATAATGTGACTGTAAATAGATATAAACGTACTCTATCAATTGATGAGGTGGATCAAACAGATACCAGCTTGCAACAGTATATTGATTTTAACTTAGGATTGTTCTTTTTTGTTGGAGCTGCTTTGAATAGTAGGAAGATCCGAAGATTAACGAGAGTGGTAGAAGCTGTGACTAATCAAACTGCTGCTGCTCTTGGGAATCTTACGGAAGAATTACAAATTACTAGGATTGTTGCATTGCAGAATCGTATGGTATTAGATGTAATGCTAGCTGATCGAGGAGGAGCCTGTAAAATTATTGGAAGTAGCTGCTGTGTGTTCATCCCTGATCATACGCCATCCGTTTATAACGCCATTAACAGGTTGCATAAAATAGCAGCTGAAATCCACACAGAAAACGGCACTTGGTCCTTTTCTGGATGGTTTTGGGCGTTGGTTACTGCCTGGGGTTGGAAGGTTCTAACTGGTCTCTGTATTATTGTAGCAATTCTGTTCCTTTTCTGTATGTGTATTCAATGTGGACCATTGTGCTGTTCCGTATGCATTTCATTCTGCATTCCAGATAAGAAAGCTATTGCCGATGTTGCCCGCCAGAAGGGGCTAGCTAAAGAGGTTAAAGGAATGATGATAATTGACATATACGATGACTATTCTTGGAAACCAGATGTCTTCAGTAAATGCTGAAAGGGTCGTCTGTTGTAAATTAAAGCAGAATGTGATTAAGCATTTACTGAAAACATTAATGTTTCCCTTTTATCGTGTTTCCCTCATTATGTTGGCCGAAGTCCGGACTCCATTTTGTATTGGCATGCTGCCACGTGTTCACCACGAGGAGAGTCCGACCTCTGTGTTAGTTGCTCTTGTAATCTGCCTAGTAACAGTTATAAATAGCTTTCTTGTCTATCTTGCGCATGCCCAGACTTGACCACATCTGTTATAATTAGCTTTGCTTGACCATGTGTTTTCGCGGGCCCAAGAAGTGTGTTAGCTCCGCCCATGTATTGATTCAGTATCGAGAATGACCCTAAATGGTAATGTTCTTCAACTTCTGTGGTATCCACCCACTATGAGCCCCTCTGTTGTGTATAAAAGGGGACAATGTACGAATGTTCTGTGTGCTACTCCTTGCAATACTGAAGAGTGTTGTGTGGATTGTAGGACCACCCTTAAGGGTTAATAAACGTTGTTTTTGTACTTTGCAGTTTCCGTGCCAACTTCCTTATAGATTTCGTTACAGAAGAGCGAACCCTTGTCTCTTGCGGGCCTAGCTGGGGCTTGTATTCATCAGCAGGGCAGAGACATCAGCCGCTCGGCAGGAGGTGGAGCCAGCATTGTGGTAGCAGAGCACAACCCTATTCAGAGCCCAGGTGTACTCCTCCCACCCATCTGACTGCCAATCTTCCTATTCACCACCAGGCTACCTAGCCCTGCCCCTCTGGGTTTCCCCAGCCCTGTCACTCACACAACCAGACAGGCAGATACACATCATAGCAGAGGCGGGCTGAAATGGTCAGGCAAGCAAGTACCAACTTTCTAAAAGTGGTATTTGCAAACACAGAATATTAAAATAAACTTTACTAAAAGATGTATTTTATTATTCTGAGTTCAGGCATACTAAACTCGAATTTCTACCATGTTCCCTGGGTCTGTTAGGATCATAGAATGTAACAATTCTAACAGCCCATTCTGGCCTATGGAGAACAGGTAGCCTTACAATAGTGAAAAACGAAAATGGCTGTAATTCACTATTAGGACATGCCACACACATCAGGGCTTGTCCTACCTTATGCTTACAATGCACCCTGCCCTTGGGCCTCTAATTACCATAACTACCTAACACAGAGAGGGCCTCTAATTATTATAACTACATAACACAGAAAGGTCCTCTAATTATTATAACTACATAATACACAGAGGGCCTCTAATTATTATAACTACATAATACACAGAGGGCCTCTAATTACCATAACTGCGTAACACAGAGAGGACCTGTGATTACAATAACAACATAACACAGAGAGGACCTGTGATTACAATAACAACATAACACAGAGAGGACCTCTGATTATTATAACTATATAACGCAGAGATGGTCTCTAATTATTATAACTACCTAACAAAGAGAGTACCTGTGATTACAGTAACAACATAACACATAGAGGGCCTCTGATTAACATAATTACATAACACAGAGATGACCGCTAATTACAATAATTACATAACACAGAGAAGTCCTCTGATTATTATATCGACATAACACAGAGAGGGCCTCTAATTATTATAACTACATAACACAGAGAGGGCCTCTGAATATTATAACAACAACAAAAACACAGAGAGGGCCACTGATTATCATTTCTATATAACACAGAGAGGGCTTCTGCTTACTATAGACACATAATACAGAGAGGGCCTCTAATTACAATAATTACATAACCCACAGAATTTCTCTGATTATTATAACTACATAACAAAGAGAGGGCCTCTAATTACCATAACTACATAACTCAGAGCGGGCCGCTAATTAATATAACTACATAGCACAGAGTGGGCCTCTAATTACAATAACTACATAACACAGAGAGGGCATCTAAATAACTATATAACGCAGAGATGGTCTCTAATTATGATATCTACTTAACACGGATAGGGCCTCTGATTACTATAACTACATATTACAGAGACCACCTCTAAATTCATAACACAGAGAGGGCCTCTAAATCTTATAACTAAATAACACAGAGATGGCCTCTGATTACTATAGACACATAATACAGAGAGGGCCTCTAATTACAATAATTACATAACCCAGAGAAGTCCTCTGATTATTATAACTACATAACACAGAGAGGGTCTCTGATTAACATAACTACATATTACAGAAAGGGCCTTTGAATACAATAACAAAATAACACAGAGAGGGCCTCTGATTATTATAACCTCATAACACAGAGAGGGCCTCTAATTACAATATTTACATAACACGGAGAGGGCCTCTAATTACAATAATTACATAACCCAGAGACGACCTCTGTAGGAGAGTAGGATCTGCACTTATGTTGCCCCCACTTTTTTTCTGATGTATACACTGGTTTCTGGCTATAGTCTGGCTGGGTCCCTGCTAATCAGGGTCCCAGACTCTTTGTTCTCTCTAAATGACTTGGTGTGCATATTAGATGCACTAGTGATTGGATACTGTGGTACCTTATGAGCCCCTAGTATATGGTACCTTAGGTACCTAGGGCATTGGCACTTCACAGGCCTACCAGGGGCTGCAGCATGCATTATGCCACCCCTGGGAAGCAGACTCAATCTGACACCACAGGCCTGCTACTGCAGCTAGGGTGAGGTAGTGTTAGCACTCCTCACTGAGGTATAGGTTTTCTATATCTCACCATACACACACATATAAACCTATCAGCCACCCCTATGGCAGGCCCTATCAATCCTGAGGGCAGGGTGCTTGGTTTACAATGTGAGGGGGTGCCTCTGCATGAGCAGGACCCCTCTGCAACTGGCAGAGTCTATTCTCTGTGGCTGTTTGTGGATGTGGTTAAACCATATACTCTTAAGTGCATTATAACCCAACGGTAAATGCTAACTTTTGAATGACTGCATCAAAACATGTCGTGTTTGGTGTCAAACAACTTGGAATCATTCCCCCACACAAGTAACTGGTGTGGGAGTATGATCCCACCCTTCTAGAGGGGACGGCATGTACCTACTGTGGTAACACGGTAGAAATCTGAAAGAGCCTTGGTATCACAAAATGGATGCCACCAGCACAGACACTGGGCTGCCCTCCTGCTGCTGACTGAAACTCGCAGTGTAGGAAGCCCAACAATAGGCATCCTGCCACAGGGAGGTGTCACCACCTTCCAGACAGGATTTAGTGTATTGGAGCTGGGTGGGTGCACTTCTAGAGTGCTTTGAAGTCCTGCACTGGGGGAGCAGTAGGCTCCTCTGTGCATATGCCAGCTCAAACCGGTTCAGGGTCTACCTGTCCCTGCTCTGGCGCGAAATGAAAGGGAAGTAAGTGTAACCACCCCCTACCCTGACCCTCCTAGAGGAGTGGTCATGGAGCTAGTCCCTCCCCTAGCTTCAGTATAAGATAGCAAACTTTGCCATTGCAAAACAGATAACCCTGGACGACGCTCTACAAAGAAGAATCCTGGCCCATCGACGTTCCACTACCTTTGGAAGACAGAAGAATCTCCCTTGGAGTCAAGGAGTGACTCCCCTGCTTGGCAGGCACCAAAAACCTTAATCACAAACTTTCCCACTTTCCCGCTCCCTCCGGAGTTCGAAGGCCCTGCAGCCCCAGAAGTGGATTTCCTGACTTCTCGAAGGCCATTGTGAGTCCCCAGCAGAGCTGAGGCGAGTGGACTCCACGAGTGACGAGAAACAGCAATACCTGTGGAATGTGCACTATTGTCGAGTGCAACCCCTTCACGACGTTCTACAAACTTTTGCATTATACTATTTGTGGCCCAAGCCTCCAGCAGGTTTTGCAGCGAAAATCAGAGACCTACCCCGTCTCGAGTGACCGTGGGTTCCTGTGAAGCATTTCCTCAAGAGGCGTCTTTGCAATCTCTTGCCCGTTGGCTTGTGGGTCCCACAAAGACTTTCTTATTGACTCAAAGGGCTTCCCTGGTTGCTCCAGGCCTGCCCTCACTCACCCTCGCTGGGTGAGTCCCTGAGACCTTGCTGGTCTGCAACGCTGACTTTCTTCGATTTCCACAAGACTTGCGGTTGCCAAGGCTTGTTGGCTCCAATCCGGTTGCCGACACCTCAGTAAGCTGCAGACGTTGTGGGACACTCTGGTTCCAGCTGCCGGTCATCGTCGATCCTTCCTGGTCCTCGTGAGCAAAGAGTCAAAATACCCTTGATCACCTGAAATCACACGACTTCCGTGGGCAACCAGCTTCCTGGCCCCCGGTCACTGGCAAGTGAATGTGAACACTGTCCCTTCAATTTTCAGGTTATCTGCATCTCGAATCCACCCTTGGATTCCACCGGACACTTCTTCAGTGGACGCAAGCAGCAAGTATTCTTTGGTCTCCATAGAACAGCGACGCAACCCGACACCAAAAGACACCTATGCACCCGGCTTCCCTGGGTGAGGTTTACTTGTGCACTCCGGTGCCCTAGTGGGTTTTGGCCCTCGAATTACTTACCTTGTAAGTGGCTTGCTTGTAGACTTCCTCGAAGTACCCTAAAACTTTAAAAAGTAAACCGCGACTTGCTCCATTTTAATCAATAGGGAACCCGCGGCTGTGTTCACACACTGCATGAGTCTCCGTTGGGTCTGTTACTTACCTGCTTTCACTGCAGTAGTGAAGCCCCAGCGATTCTACAGGCCCTAGGCCTTGCCATTCTTCAAGTTGACTTTCCTAACCCATTTTCTTCGTATATGGTCTGGTACGCCCTAATAAGCCCCAGACATATTTGTGCTTAACTTATTGTGAAACGTTGATATTTGAATGTGTTCCTGGCTTCTAATCTCATAAAGAGATTAGTAGAGTGTGTCTAGTAATAAATACATATATATTTGATATATTTATACCTGTGTGGTGTCCTTTCATTTGGTAATTCAAGAGATTATAAGGTAAAACAAGCTGCTTTACATTCCTTTGAGACTTAGCCTGAAGGCTGCTCTCCACAGCTACCACTAGGATACCTTTCTTTAAAAGGTTGTCTTAAACCTATCTACCATAAGAGTCGAATTGGACTGGTGCAAGGTGGCCACTATAACTAGTGACCACCATATGCCAGGCCAAATCTCACATTGGTGGGCAGCGTGTAAAGTTCAGCAGGTCTCCCAGAAACAGTGGGCAGCAATCTTGTGGCTCTCCTTTTCTGATAAAGGTAGAGACAAGCTCCTCACTGTTAGAGAAGAGGATGCTAATGACTATGACGCCCTGAAGAGTGCATTAATAGATGGGTTTGGCTTAACCACTGAACAGTACAGGTTGAAGTTCAGAGATACCCAGAAAGCACAGACTCAATATTGGACTGACTTTGTTGATTTTGCAACCAAGGCTCTGGAGGGTTGGCTGGTTGGTAGTAGAGTTACTGATTTTAAGGGACTGTATAATCTTATCATGAGAGAACAGATCCTTAATAATTGCCAAAAACAGTTGTTGCATAAGTACCTGGTGGACTCTGATCTGATCTCTCCCCAAGAAGGCAGACAAATGGGTCAGAACCAGGTTGAGGCAGAAAACCCAGAACCAAGGGGGTGACACCAAGAAGAAAGATCTTAAAGGCTCAGATAAAGGTGGGGATAAGGCAAAAGTCCAGAAGTCTTCACAAGGGCCACACACATCTGCATCTGGTGGGGATTCATAGTCTACAAAGGGAAAAGGCCAAAAGAAGCCCTGGTGCAACTTCTGTAAACAGAAAGGGCACCGGACTTCTGATTGTACCAAGTCCAACGACCAAACCACCACCACTCCAGCCCCTAAGGCAACTGTTCCCCCTAGTGCAGTCATTGGTGGAGGTGGTAATCAGAATAAGGGTGTAGTAGGGTTGACCCTGGGTTCTGATATGGACTCTGGCCTAGTCAGAGTACCAACACAGGCATTGCTAGTTTGTGAGGGAGACCTTGATATGTCCTTCCTAGTGAGCCCCAGGAATCTGGGCAAGACAAACAGCAGCCTATCATAAATGGCAACAAGGCTTTGGCATTCAGGGACACAGGTGCTAGTGTCACCATGGTGGCAGAGGATCTAGTGGACCCTGCACATATCATCCTGGGTGAAATGTACCGGGTTACCAATGCAAGCAATGTCAGGACCAACCATAGTCTGGCAGTTGTGAATTTCTCCTGGGGAGGGGTAACTGGCCTCAAAAAGGTAGTAGTCAATGCAGACCTCCCTGTCGAATGTTTGTTGGGCAATGATCTGGAGACTTCACCCTGGTCTGAAGTGGAATTATGGACTCATGCTGAGATGTTGGGCATACCTGTAGAGGTATTTACTGTGACCAGGTCAGAGGCCAAAATGCATAAAGCTGAACCAACTCTGGATCCTGAAACTATGGACCAGATGCTACCCAAGAGAAGGAGCAGTAGGGTCAAGGCTGTGCCTTCCCCTCTGTCTCAGATCTCAGATTCCCCTCCTGAGGGAGGAGAAGCAGAGCCTTTAGAAGGAACTGCCCCAGAGGAACTTGAGCCTGGTCATGTTGAGTTCTTGGGGGCAGGGGGACCTTCCAGGGAAGATCTGAGTAAGGAGCAACAGTGCTGCCCCTCTCTTGAACCCCTCAGACAGCAAGCTGCTGCTGAGGCTGCTGGGAGTGCTAGTGGGTCCCATAAGTTTTATTGGGATGAGGGACTCCTATATTCTGAGGCTAGAGATCCTACCCCTGGAGCCACCAGGAGATTGGTAATACCTCAGAAATTTAGGGGGTTCCTCTTGACCCTAGCACATGACATCCCTTTGGCAGGTCACTTGGGCCAAAACAAGACCTGGGACAGGCTTGTCCCTCATTTTCGTACGCCACACATATCAGAGGACACCAAGGAGTTTTGTCGCTCCAGTGTCACTTGCCAAGCCAGTGGCAAGTCAGGTGGCACAACAAAGGCCCCCCTGATACCACTACCTGTGGTGGGGGTTCCCTTTGAAAGGCTAGGGATTGACATTGTTGGTCCCCTTGACCCTCCAACAGCATCTGGGCACAGGTTTATCCTGGTGGTAGTGGATCATGCCACCAGGTACCCAGGACCACTACAGCCCCTGTAGTGGCAAGAGCCCTCATTGGAGTCTTCTCCAGAGTAGGTTTCCCTAAGGAGGTTATATCTGACAGAGGTAGAAGCTTCATGTCAGGGTATCTAACTGCAATGTGGAAGGAGTGTGGTGTAAACTACAAGTTCACTACTCCCTATCACCCACAATGCAATGGGTTATTTGAAAGGTTCAACAAAACCCTAAAGGGAATGATCAAAGGCCTCCCAGAAAAGCTTAGGTGAAAATGGGACCTTTTACTTCCCTGCCTTCTGTTTGCATACAGGGAGGTCCCACAGAAGGGGGTTGGCTACAGCCCTTTTGAACTTCTGTTTGGGCACCCTGTCAGAGACCCATTATGTTTGGTGAAGGAGGGATGGGAGTTACCTCTCAAACCTCCCAAACAGGATGTGATGGACTATGTACTTGGTCTCCGCTCCCGGATGGCAGAGTACATGAAGAAGGCAACTAAGAACCTTGAGGCTAGCCTAGAATTAAAAAAGGCTTGCATGACCAAAAGGCTGTCCTGACTGTTTATCAGCCAGGCCAGAAAGTGTGGGTGTTGGAGTCTGTGGCCCCAGCAGCTCTCCAGGACAAATGGAGGGGACCCCATACATTTGTTGAGAAAAAGGGAGAGGTCACCTACTTGGTGGATCTGGGAACTCCCAGGAGCCCCCTTACGGTGCTCAATGTCAACAGATTAAAGCATATGTGGACAGGGCTGACATGAGCCTGCTCATGGCAATTGATGAGGACCAGGAGGAGGAGAGTGACCGTCTCCCTGACCTGCTCTCACAGAACCCTGATGATGGGTCAGTTGATGTTGTTGCTTAGGCAAGCAGCCTCACTGATCATCAGCAAACTGAGTGCAGACAAGTTCTGCAAAAGTTCAGACATATGTTTAGCCAGACCCCAAGTCAGACTTCCTGGTGCACCCATGAGGTGGACACTGGAGACAGTCTGCATGTCAAGAGTAAAATCTACAGGCAAACTGACCATGTCAGGGACTGTCTCAGGTCTGAAGTCCAGAAAATGTTGGAACTAGGTGTGATTGAGCCTTCAGATAGCCCTTGGGCTAGTCCAGTAGTCGTTGTGCCTAAACCTCATACCCAGGGTGGTAAGAAAGAAATGAGGTTTTGTGTTGACTACAGAGGCCTCAGTGCAGTCACCAGGACTGATACCTATTCAATTCCCAGGGCAGATGAACTTATAGATACTTTGGCCTCAGCCAAATATCTAAGTACATTTGACCTAACAGCTGGCTACTGGCAAATCAAGTTAGCTGATGATGGGGGGGGCGTGGCCAAGCCGCGGGCTAAGATGGCCGCACGGCGTTGAAGCTCCGCCATCGACCCGGCGCAAACCCTGCTTTCCTCGCCCTCCTGATGCGGGCGCGGGACGCCAGACACCGCCGCTGACCCTACTACGGCCCCGGAGTGCGCTGGGATGCAGAACGGACCTCCCGGGCCACGGGGGCGTCCGGCGACGACCACATCATCCTGAGGCCTAAGATGGCGGGCTGATCCGGGGATTGGGGACGCGAGTGCGTGGAAGGCGGCCGGCCGAGAGACAGGTACCCGGGGAGCTCAGGGGGGGGGCATTGAGCACCGTGGTGCTGTCTGGCGGGGGCCCGCTTCTCTCCCTGTGCCGTTGCGGACCGGAGGACGACCGGGCGCTCGGCTCATGCCCTGCGCTCCGGGCGCGGCCTCGCTCGTTGTCTCCTCCCTGGGGCCCCGGGCTAATTCGGTCGGGGAGCCTGGGAGGGGTGGCGTGACGGCCTGCTAGCGGTGGGGGGACTGTTGGGGTTCGGCGCTGGGCCCGGCACCCGGGTTGTCTCTGCCTCGATCCTTGGGCCCTCTCTGAGTTGGCCATGTGCTCTGCGGCCGGTTTGTGCGTTCCTCCCTTGCCCCTTCCGGCGGCGGCGAGTCGCGGCTGCTGAATACACCGCGCTGGTGCACTTGCTGTTCCATTGGGACCCTGCTGGCTCCATGGAGTTGTGGCCCTTGCCTGCTGCACAGTGAGGTCGAGATCTGTCCGGTGCCCAGTGGGCACAACAACGCCCGTGGTCCAGAACAGCTTGGCTAAGGGTTGGCCTGCGCCGTTGGACTGACGCTCCATCGTACCGGCGCCTCCCCTGCTCTACACACGACTGGCTGGTGGCCGTCTGGCGGTTGTGGGCATGGGTCGCAAAGACCCCAAACAGAAAACGCTGCAGTTCGAGAAACTGTCTGAGCAGCCCGCGGAAAACCGCCCTGACATGCCGGACCCGGCTGGTAGAGCGACCGGCGGCTCGACGGCCCGTGCCACATCCACGGACTAGCTACAGGAGATGCGCGCCGGCTTCAGGGCCCTGGATGGTCGCTTTTAACGCCCTAGATAAGACTCTGGAAACTATGGGGGCCAAAATCCAGGCCCACGACAAGCGTTTGGGAGAAGCTGAGGCCCGGATCTCTGCAGTGGAGGATAAATCGGTGCAGGAGATCAAAAGGGTGGACAGGTTGGAGCGCATATTGAAGGAAGTGGCCAGCAAAAATGAAGATTTGGAATCGCGCAGTCGGCGCAACAATGTGCAAATTATTGGGGTTCCGGAGTCCACGGCCACGGGCAGGCTTGATGTTTTTGTGGAACAACTGTTGGCTGACATCTTTGGGAGAGACTCCTTCACTCCTGGCTTCGTGGTGGAGCGTGCTCACCGCTCCCTGGGGCCAAGACCTAACCCGGGGCTTCCGCCTCACCCGCTGATTGCCCGCATTATGAACTTCCGAGACCGCGACACTGCCTTGCGGCTTGCCAGAGAGAAGGGCGAGATTACCTGGCAGGGCTCAAGACTCTCACTATACCCAGACTTCACTGCCATGGTCCAGGAGGCCAGGCGTAAGTATGCGGGGGTGAAGGCGGCGCTCCGGAACCTGGGCCTCAAATATGGCATGCTCTATCCGGCCCGGCTTCGGGTCGAGGTTGATGGCCGAGCTCGGCTATTTGACAATCCCGCTGCGGTGCAGGATTTTTGCCGTAACTACAAGCCGCGCAGAGGCCCGCCGGGGGGGGGGGGATGAGGGTGGACGGTCTCCCCCTGGCAGTGGGTCTGCGGGCAGCCAGGACCTGTTCTTGACCTCCGGTGTCGGCTGAGACGGCGCCCGTCACCTAACTTTGTACTGTTTGACTTTGGCTATTTGGGGACGTATTAACATTTGGAGTAAATTTGTGCTGCAGCGCTGGGTTGATTGCGAATCGTTGTCACCCCCCTTTGGTTGAAACCGATGGGATCGTTTTTGGTTGCGATGCTCTGCTTTTTACTGTTTGGCTACACTTGGTATTACTGTCTAGAGCTATGTTCTTTTTTTCCAGGATTGGGATTGCCTCACGTTTGCGTGGTTTGGCTGGGTGGGGGGAGGGGGGTAGGGGTAAGCAATTTTGATTCTTCTAATATGGCTATGTGTGAACGAACTTTATTAATACACTGTGACATCCCGGTTTTGTTGCTCCCATCACCTGCTGACTGGCATCAATGGCCCATATAGGTCTGAATGAAGCTCCTCTCAATCTATCGTTAATGACTTGGAATGTCCGGGGCCTAAACAACCGGAGTAAATGCAAACAGATACTGCACTACTTAAATCGGCACCGGGTGGACATTGCTTTTCTTCAAGAGACTCATCTGCACGCTCCAGTGACCTCCCGCTTTGCAGCTTCCTGGGGCGCTCACCGATACTTTGCCGATACAATTTCAGTAATTACGCCAGAGGCACTGCGGTGCTGATCCATAGGAGAGTCCTGTTTCAGTGCCAGACGTTTCTGGGAGACAGGGAGGGACACTACTGTATTGTAAAGGGGGTTTTGATGGGCCATGTGGTCACTCTTGTCTGTGTGTATGCTCCCAACACTGATTTCCCAGATTTTTTCCATGCGCTTGCGGCCCAACTGGTAACCCTAGCGCCGGCTGGCGTCCTGCTGGGCGGCGACCTAAACATGTTGCTGGATTTGGGGCTGGATAGCACCTCTGGGGCCACAGATTCTAAGCCTAGGGCAAGGCGCGCGTTCCAGGACCTTTGCCGTCGGTTCTCGCTGACGGATATATGACGCAGGCGAAATCCGAACACTACTGACTACACACACTTTTCAGGACAGCACAACACTTGGACCAGAATTGACTACTGGCTCCTCTCCCCGGGCCTGTCCCCTTGGTTCCGCGCGTTGAGGACGTTCCCGAGAACGTACTCGGACCACTCCCCGGTCCTACTTGGCTTAGACGTTCCTCGGCCTGAGGGTTTTGAGCGGCAGTGGCGTTTCCCTGGGAGGGCGCTATTGGATGACCTTTTTGTACACGAGGTTTACGAGGCGATAGAAGACTACTTCACCATAAATACTGGCTCGGTAGACTCGTGGGCAGTCCTCTGGGATGGGTTCAAGGCATATATCAGAGGGGTTTGCATAGCTAAGCACGCGGGGGTCCTGAAGGTATTGCGCGCAACAATAACACAACTGGAGACACAGCTAGACGCACTAGACACTGAGGCACAGCAGGCACCCTCTGACGAGGCATTTACCAGACGCTTACGCCTGTTGTCCGACTTCCGGGAGGCCGCGGACAGGGAGATCCTTTATCTGGGGAAATACCAGGTTGCACGTAGGTATGGAGAGGGGGACAGGCCAGGGCGCACGCTAGCGCAGGCCTTGCGACCACCATACAGCAAGTCCCTGATCTCCGAGGTGCGGGGCACGGATGGTGCGCTCCGCACAACGCCCGCTGAGATCCGGGACGAATTCCTGGCCTACTACACTGATCTATATACCACCAAGTTGGTTGACTCCGCGGCCGCTCGTGCGGCCTATCTATCGGAAATCGCTCTTGTGTTCCTGGATAGGGGCATGCAGGAGTTCATGGCGGAACCTATAACGGTGGCGGAAGTGCGGGGGGCGATCAAAGTGCTTCGGGGCTCTTCAGCCCCGGGCCTTGATGGCTTCTCCGCTGACTTTTACAAGGCCTTTTCTGATCTGCTGGCGCCCAAGCTAATAGAGGTGTATGCGGAGGCCTTGGAGCGTGGCTCCCTCCCGGCTACTCTGAGTGAGGCAGTCATTGTGCTGCTCCAGAAACCGAAAAAGGACCCGACGTTGTGTGGGTCGTACAGGCCCCTCTCCCTCTTAAACACTGACTATAAGATCTTGGCCAAAATAGTGGCCAACAGGCTTTCCCAACTGATGGAATTCATTATATCGCCCGCACAGTCTGGCTTTGTCCCCCGCCGCTCGACGTCGCTGAATTTGCGTACGCTCTTCACGGTCCTGCACAGAATTAACCCGACCACACCGGCTGCAGTGATCCTCCTAGACACCGAAAAAGCGTTCGATTCCTTAGAATGGCCTTTCTTTCTTTCCGTCATGGAGCGCATGGGAATGCCTGCGAACTTCCTAGCGACTGTCAGACTCCTCTATAGTCGCCCTACGGCCCGTTTGCGTATCAACGGCACGCTATCTCGCCCATTCTCGCTCACGCGCGGTACGCGGCAGGGTTGCCCGCTTTCACCGCTCTTGTTCATTTTGGCTATGGACCCCCTGATTCGGCATTTCCAGGAGCGGCACCTCCACAGGGGTCTCCAGTTCCGGACGGGCCCACTGCTGGCCTCTCTCTATGCCGATGACACAATCCTGTATGTCAGGGAGCCGCAGACCAACCTTGCCCCCTTGATACATGAGATCCTTCGTTTCGGTAGCCACTCGGGTCTGGGCATAAACTGGCATAAGTCCATCATCTTTCCATTGACTAGTGGCACCTCCCCATGGCAATGTGAGTTCCCTCTGGAGTGGTGCTCGGACTCGGTGCGGTACTTGGGCATACAAATACATTTGAACACGGCCGAAATCATCCGCCTCAACTATGGCCGCGCGATTACGCGACTGGAGACTCAGGTGGATGGGTGGCTGCGGCTCCCGCTCTCTATGTCCGCTAGCATAGCCATTCTTAAAATGATAGTGCTCCCCAAATTTTTGTATCTTTTCAATAACATCCCTATTCCTCTTACCCGGGCCTTTTTCTCCACCCTGCGGTCCCTCCTGATTAGACTGGTCTGGGGCGGGAAGCACCCCCGGATCCGCTGGGCGACTCTCATACTCCCACAGGATCGAGGAGGCCTTGGAGTGCCTGATTTATATTTATACTACCTAGTCGCTCAGTGTGCACATGCCTATGCCTGGTATCACCCTGACGCTCGGATCCCATTCCTTCGCCCAAAGGCGGACTTTGTCCTCCCGGGTCGCTTGTCGGCGGTGTTGCCCAGAGGTGTCCCCAGAGACCCAATGGACATTCAAACGGTATCTACCACCAGCTGGGCTTGGAGCAGGCTCTCGCGCTATTTGGCTCATCCTCTGCTTTATTCCTCTTCCCTCCCGATACCCAACCCTGGGCTGTTACCGGGCACAGATGAAGCACTGGTGCAACGAACGTTAACGAAATTTGACCTCACCAGGATCCGGGACTTATACCCGGGTGGGCACATTTTCTCGGCGTCGGAGGACGCGCGATTCAGTGATGCTACATTCATGGACCGGTTCGTTCTTCGCCGGCTATATTGCGCCGCCCGAGCGGAGATTAAGGGATTTCCCCTCGAGCCGGCTTCCTTGGAACCCCTCACCACCCTGATTGACAACGATACGGGGGCACATATTGTTTCCAAGCTGTACAAGGCGTGCACAGCTCGGGTCCCCTGTACAGACGATCGTGCGCGGGAGGAATGGGGAACGGACCTGGGTAGGCCTATCACGGACGAACAATGGACGGCATGTTGCAAGGTCACCGACACGGTATCACTGAACAGTCGTCACAAACTCCTACACTATAAATTCCTGCGCCGTTGGTATATGACCCCTGATAGACTACATGCCATTGATCCCGCGCGATCGCACACATGCTGGAAATGCGCTACACCACATGCCGATTTTGCACACATGTCCTGGACGTGTCCGAGACTGCAGACATTCTGGACACAGGTTCACAAGATCCTAGAAGAGATGCTAGGGCTTAAACTGGTTCCCACTCCTGAGGTCGCATTGTTGGGTTATACCGTCAATTTCCCTAAGAATGTCCGTAAACTGGCCTCTCTGGGGCTTCTTCTGGCCAAGAGGGAGATTGCAAGGCACTGGGGGAGGAAGACAGCTCCCACGTCCAAGACGTGGCTTACGGCCCTGGCTTTCTGTAGCACGAATAGCGAGATCTACTCTAGTCTCCTCCCCACGATCGCGCGTCCTAGGGACATCTGGGGCCCTTATAAAACATACATTGCAGGCTTACCTGGCTCGACCCCGCCATCCTCGAATCCCGGAATAGCTCCCACTGGAGTGGGGTAGGTCGTACCAGACCAATGTTACGCAGCTGTGGTGGTCATGTGAGGGTGCGGACGCAGGGATGTTTAGCTCCTGGGATCGGGTGCTGTGTGCTACATGGTGTTTTCCCATGTCCGAGATATGAGCAGGGGAGGGGGGTGGCTTTGGTACCCTAGAGACAGATCACTGGTCAGAGATCCCCCTGGTTCAGGTCGGGCAGATGTTGATGATGGATTGGTAGATGGGGCCTTGTTGTCGGTTGCATTGATGAGGTGGTATTGTTTATCTGAGAATCGGAAGTGTCACAATGTGGCTAGTTATTTGCTTTCTGTTGTTCGCACAGCCGCAAACTTTGTATTATTTTATTTGTCTAATTTCAATAAAACTTTTCAAAAAAAAAAGAAAAAAAAGTTAGCTGATGATGCCAGGGCCAAAACAGCATTTTCAACCCCTGGTGGGCACTACCACTTTGTGGTAATGCCCTTTGGTTTGAAAAATGCACCTGCCACTTTTCAGAGGTTGGTGAGTAAAGTTCTGACTGGTATGGAAACCTATTGCTCAGCTTATCTTGATGATATTGCTGTCTTTAGTTCCACCTGGCAGGATCCCCTGGTTCACCTCAGAAATGTTTTGGAGGCCCTGCAAAAAGCAGGCCTCACTATCAAGGCCACTAAGTGCCAGATAGGGCAGAGTCAGGTTGTGCACCTGGGCCACCTTGTAGGTGGAGGCCAGGTTCAGGTTCAACCATTGCAGAGCAAAATCCAAACCATAATGGAATGGGTAGCTCCAACAACCCAGACACTAGTTAGAGCCTTTTTAGGCCTGACTGGGTACTATAGGAGGTTTGTTAAGGGATATGGATCTATAGTGACCCCCTTAAATGATCTGACCTCTAAGAAAATGCCCCAAAAGGTTCAGTGGACAGCTAGCTGTCAAAAGGCATTTGATGACCTCAAGCAGGCAATGTGCACTGCCCCTATCTTACAGAGTCCAGATTACAAAAAGAAGTTCATTGTCCAAACAGATGCTCCAGAGCTGGGTGTGGGAGCTGTACTGTCTCAACTTAATGATGAAGGTCAAGACCTGCCAGTAGCTTTCATAAGCAGAAGGCTGACCGGGGCTCCCTCTTCCTCCTTCAGCGGCAACTTCTATCTCACAAATGCGCATACGCGGGCATCCGCGCATGCGCATTTGTGAGGAAGATGTTGCCGCTGAAGGAGGAAGAGGAAGCCCCGGGATGCCGCACCTCAGGTAAGACATTTTCTCACTTTTAAATAATTTAAGTTATTTTAAAATGAGGGCGGGCGGGAGGCGGGTGGCGGGCAACTCTGCTCCACCGTGGCGTGTGCGTAGCACTGCCTGCTACGCCTACTTCGTGGACCACGAAGCAGGCAGCACTACGCACACTCTGCGGGCGGAGCGGAGCACTACGCCCACCCTTATACATAACTCAGAGATGCCGTCGAGTTATTCCAAATACTGAACACAGAGAGGGTCTTTGAATATTTTAACGACATAACACAGAGAGGGCTTCTAATTACAGTAAGCCACTTAACACAGAGAGGGCCTCTGAATATTACAGCTACATAACATAGTGGGGGCTTCTGATTATTATAACTGTATAACACAGGGAGTGCCACTAATTACAATAATTACATAACACAGAGAAGGCCTCTGATTTTTATAAAAACATAACACAGAGAGGGCCTCTAATTATTATAACTACGTAACACAGAGAGGGCCTCTAATTATTATAACTACTTAACACAGAGAGGGCCTCTAATTATTATAACTACGTAACACAGAGAGGGCCTCTAATTACAATAACTACACAACATAAAGGGCCTCTGATTATTATAAATACACAACACAGTGAGGGCATCTAAATTACTATATAACGCAGAAAGAGAGCCTATGATTGTTACAAAGCCTCAAATTACTATAACTAGATAACTCAGAGATGCCCTCAAGTTATTCCAAATAGTGAACACAGAGAGGGCCTCTGAATATTGTAACCACATAACACAGAGAGGGCTTCTTATTGCAGTAAGTCACTTAACATAGAGAGGGCCTCTGAATATTACAGCTACATAACACAGAGAGGGCTTTTGATTATCATAAATACACAATACAGAAAAGGCCTCTTATTACAATATCTACATAACACACAGAAGGCCTCTAATTATTATAACTACATAACACCGAAAGGGCCTCTGAGTAACATAACTACATAACACAGATAGGGCCGGTGATTACAATAACTATGTAACATAGAGAGGGCCTCTGATTATTATAACTACGTAATACAAAGAGGGCCTCTAATTATTGCTGTGAGGCGCAGAGGGAAATGCAGCAGGTCACACACTAGGCTGACCAGTCAATCAATCAATCATTTGTAGAGGGAGAGGGTGCTGTTACTGCTCCAACAGCCAGGTCTTGAGAAGTCTCCTGAAGGTCAGCAGGTCCTGGGTCTGTCGCAGGAGGATGGGGAGGGTGTTCCATGTCTTGGCGGCGAGGTGGGAGAATGATCTGCCGCCGGTGGTTGTTCAGTGGATGTGTGGTACTGTGGCGAGGTCAGTGAAGCGAAGCTGGCGGTTCGGGGCATAGAAGGTGAGTCGTTTGTTGAGGTATGAGTTGTTTGTTGAGGTATGTTGGTCCGGTGTTGTGGAGTGCTTTGTGAACGTGGGTGAGGAGCTTGAAGGTGATCCTCTTGTTGATGGGGAGCCAGTGCAGTTCTCTCACTTGGGCAGTAATGTGGCTGTGTCGGGGGATGTCGAGGGTGAGGCGGGAGGAGGCGTTCTGTATGCGATGGAGTCTTTTCTGAGGTTTGGCCGTGGTTCCTGTGTAGAGGGCGTTGCCACAGTCCAGCCTCCTGCTGACGAGGGCCTGGGTGACCGTCCTTCTGGTTCTGGTGGGGATCCATCTGTAGATATTGCAAAGCATGAGGAGTGTGTTGAAGCAGGAGGAGGAGATGGCGTTGACTTGCTGGGTCATAGAAAGTGTTGAGTCAAGGTTGACTGCCAGGTTGCGTGCGTGGTTGGAGGGTGTCAGTGCATCTCCCAGCGTGGCCGGCCACCAGAAGTTGCCCCAGGCAGAGGGGGTGGGGCTGAGGATGAGGACCTCTGTCTTGTCAGAGTTCAGTTTGAGGTGACTGTTCCTCATCCATTCTGCGATGGCCCTCATTCCTTCAGGGAAGTTGGTTTTGGCGGTGGCGGGGTCCCTGGTGAGGGAGAGGATCAACTGGGTGTCGTCGGCATATGAGATGATGTTGAGGTCGTGGGATAGGACGATGATGGCGAGCGGTGCCATATAGACGTTGAAAAGGGTCGGGCTGAGGGATGATCCTGGGGTACGCTGCAGGTGATCTCTGGTGGCTTCGGATGGGAATGGGGGAGGCGGACTCTCTGGGTTCTGCCGGTGAGGAAGGAGGTGATCCAGTCCAGGGGTTTGTCACGGATCCCTGCGTCGTGGAGGCATGTGCGTACGGTGTGGTGGAAGACGGTGTCAAAGGCGGCCATGAGGTCCAGGAGAATGAGGGCCGCGGTTTCACCATTGTCCAGCGGGGCACTGGTGTCGTCGGTGGTGGCGATGACGGCGGTTTCGGTGCTGTGGTTGCTGCAGAATCCGGATTGGGATGAGTCCAGGATGTTGTTCTCCTCCAGCTATCGGGTCAGTTGCCTGTTGAAAGTCTTCTCAATGACTTTCGCCGGGAACGAGAGCAGGGAGATGGGCTGGAAGTTGGTGAGGTCCTTTGGGCCCACCTTGGGTTTCTTGAGGAGGGCGTTGATCTCAGTGTGTTAACAGCTTTCCGGGAAGTTGGCGGTCTCGAAGGAGCTGTTGATGATCTTCCGGAGTTGGGGTGCGATGATGGGGCTCGCGTTGTTGAAGATGGGGTGAGGGCAGGGGTCGGATGGTGAGCCAGAGTGGCTGATGTTCATTATTTTGATTGTGTCTTCGTGGTTCCAGGAGAGCAGGAGGCTGGTGTGGTTAGGGGGCGGTGAGTCTGAAGTGTTGGCGACTGTTGGCAGAGTCTGGGTGTTGAAGCTGTCGTGGATGTCTGCGATCTTGCGGTGGAAGAAGGTGGCTAGGGAGTCGCAGAGGTCTTGTGATGGCGGGATGTCATTGGAGCTGGAGCTGGTGTTGGTGAGTTCTTTCACAATGCTGAAGAGCTCTTTACTGTTGTGCGCATTGTTGTCGATGCGTTCCTTGAAGGAGGTCCTTTTGGCAGTTCAAATGAGTTGGTGGTGCTTGAGACTGGCGTTCTTGAGGGCCACGTGGTTATCCGGTGTCAGTTTGTGGCGCCATGTCTTCTCGAGTCTTCGGCATGTCTTGGCTTGGATGCCTGGAGGTCAGTGGTGAACCAGATGGCCCTCCTGTCAGTGCGTGTTTGAGGGTTTCCTGATTGGGGCGAGGGTTTTGGCGCAGTCGTCGATCCATTGCCTGAAGTTGCGGACAGCTGTGTCGGTGGGGTCGGTTGGTGGGTCTCGCGCGAGGGTGGTGATTAGTTGGTCTTGAGTGAGCTTGTTCCAGCTGCGGTGGGGGATGCGTTGCGGGTGTTTGTGCGTGGTGTGTTTCTTGAAGGAGAAGTGGATGCAGCGGTGGTCGGTCCAGTGGAGTTCGGTGGTGTGGCTGAAGGTGACGTGGTTGCTGGCGGAAAAGATGGGGTCGAGCGTGTGCCCAGTGGAGTGTGTTGGTGTCGTGACGAGTCCAAGGTTGGTGAGGTTGTTGAGCAGGGTGATGGAGTTGCTGTCATTGGCGTTCTCAATGTGGAAGTTCAGGTCTCTGAGGAGGATGTAGTCTGTGGAAGCGAGGGCGTGTGTGCTGATGACGTTGGAGATGGAGTCGCTGAACTGTGGTCAGGGTCCGGGGAGTCTGTAGATGAGGGTTCCTCTGAGGGTGGTGTTGGGATCGATGTGGATCTGGAAGTGCAGATATTCGGCAGTGCTGAGGGTGTCTTCGGTGCTTGTCGAGATTCTGAGGGTGGTCCTGTGGATGATGGCGATTCCTCCTCTTGCTTTGTTGGTTTGGTCTCTGCGGGTGATCTTGTATCCCTTCAGGATGGCTTTGGAAATGTCGGGCGCCGAGGAGGGGTTCATCCAAGTCTCCGTCAGGAAGGCGACGTCCGGGAAGGATGAGTCGAGTAGGTCCCAGAGTTCAATGGCGTGCTTGTGGAAGGAGCGGTGTTGAGAAGTTTGCATCTGAGATGGTTGTGATCTGCTCTGGTGGGAGGGGCCAGCCATGCCATTTTTCGGTGGCTGGTAAAGCGGCATCTTCGGCAGGTTAAGGTTTCGTTGGTGAGCTTCGGGGTGGCCTGGAAGCAGGTGGGCGAACGGCCGGCGTTGAGTTTGTGGAGGAATTTGGTGTCGTATCGGCGTCAGGTGACATGGCGCTCGCAGGAGCCAGGGGGTCTGATTATTTCCTATACATAATATTTCCTATTCATAAATTCCCAAATAAATCAATCAGAGTGCCAACAAGAAATGGCATTGTCAATATTTTCCTGTGAATTTAGTAATATTTAGATGGGGATGTAGTAGGGGGCGAGGTGGCACAAGCAGAGGCTAATTTGGTCAATGTACAGCCCACTGATACCGACCAGCCCCGCCAGCACATAACTTTGTCTGTCCAGGTAAGCTATGAAGGGGTGACCTGTGTCTAGCCTGGGTGTTATATAGTGATGCCCATGGACATCTATCCCTCCTGGCCCGCACTATAACACTCAGGGGCTGGGCAGCCATCACATATGGGTACAGAATAGACCCTTCTACTGACCCTCTGGCACTGCTAGGGTTCATGTCCATCACCCAGCACTGAAGCAGCTGAAGAGACCTCCTGTACACCACCGGGCAGCAGAGGGCTCTAATGTGACTATGCAGACCCCGACCAGATACTCACTATCGCCCCTTCTTGCCATCTCCCGATGTCCATCAGATAGGGGTGCCATGTACCCCACCCCAGCTGACCTCTCCACCATTTCTCAATCCAGCCTCTGGCTGCTCGGCTTCTATGGTGGTAAAGAGAATGCACAATAACTGAGGCCTCCTGGTGCTCACAGACTCTAGCCGGCCTCGTCGCAGCCGTCAATACCGTCACTCTTTGACGAGTTTCACTTTCGTTTTCTTTCTGTGCGAGGTAAGAGAGCCAGGGACCTGTCCTGCGAATATAACATGTGCGGGTATGCAGCGCCCCCGTGTGGCCGCAGGCGGTACTTCCCAGCGTTACTTTGACTCGGAGGAGGTGCTGTAGCCGAGCCTGGTATTTAACTGACTGGCTGTCCGCCTGAGGGAGTCGCAGTCAAGGCGCTATCAGCAGAGTTCGGGAGCTCCTGGAGGCAGGTGAGTGAGTGATCTCTGACTGCAAGGACTCGCCGTTAGTGGGGGAGGGGGGGGGGGGGCTGACCATGGCCCCCGCTGCCCCCCCATGCAGATAGAGAGGGGGGGGCAATATTCATTCTTGGTGAATGAATCGAGTGAAATACACTTGCATAAAGGGGCAGGGTGAGGGCGTAATAATGTGCTTAGCGCTCACTGAGGTCTTCAAGGCGCTGCGAGAGGGGCTCGGTCATTGGTTCGAGATTTGTAATCGTCTCTTCATGAGTAAGTACGAGATGAGCTCTCCTCTTAGCTGTATGTGAAGGGCTCTTTAGGCATGAATTGTTATGTCAGCCTCTTGGCGCTATATTAGTGTTCTTTAGATGGGTTGCTGTGTTGTATGACACTCCTTTTTCCTGTGAATGTTGACATGATTCACAGTGCAATCCATACCCATAGATGACGTAAATCTTTACATCAAATCTTCGAAGTACACTTGAATTCAAAAGTAAGTTTAAACGCATTCATTTGCGAACTGGGCCCGATGTGTTCTTTGTGAATCTAGAGCGGGAGGCTGTCTCTGACATTCATCATTACTGTGCGCTAGTGTACGCATTAAGTTCCAAGGTCTTTTTCAAGGTATAGCCTGCATTAAAGGGAGGATCATCAAACTGCACAGTGATCACACTTCAGAATCTACGGCTCAGAGGTACCAACACATACAATTCCATTTGCTGCCCAAGTTTTAAGCTGAACTGAGAAAACAGACCCTACATTAATGTACTTTTACCTGACAAAAGCGACTTAGCTGTAAGTCTATGCCAGCCTGTGTGGGAGCAGTTCTGTTGCAACAATAGGTATGTGGAGGATAGACCCACTAGCCTATGCCAGCCCGGTGTGGGAGCAGTTCTGTTGCAACAATAGGTATGTGGAGGATAGACCCACTAGCCTATGCCAGCCCGGTGTGGGAGCAGTTCTGTTGCAACAATAGGTATGTGGAGGATAGACCCAATAGCCTATGCCAGCCCGGTGTGGGAGCAGTTCTGTTGCAACAATAGGTATGTGGAGGATAGACCAATAGCCTATGCCAGCCCGGTGTGGGAGCAGTTCTGTTGCAACAATAGGTATGTGGAGGATAGACTAATAGCCTATGCCAGCCTGGTGTGGGAGCAGTTCTGTTGCAACAATAGGTATGTGGAGGATAGACTAATAGCCTATGCCAGCCCGGCGTTGGAGCAGTTCTGTTGCAACAATAGGTATGTGGAGGATAGACCCAATAGCCTATGCCAGCCCGGTGTGGGAGCAGTTCTGTTGCAACAATAGGTATGTGGAGGATAGACCCAATAGCCTATGCCAGCCCGGTGTGGGAGCAGTTCTGTTGCAACAATAGGTATGTGGAGGATAGACCCACTAGCCTATGCCAGCCCGGTGTGGGAGCAGTTCTGTTGCAACAATAGGTATGTGGAGGATAGACCCAATAGCCTATGCCAGCCCGGTGTGGGAGCAGTTCTGTTGCAACAATAGGTATGTAGAGGATAGACCCAATAGCCTATGCCAGCCCGGTGTAGGAGCAGTTCTGTTGCAACAATAGGTATGTGGAGGATAGACCCAATAGCCTATGCCAGCCCGGCGTTGGAGCAGTTCTGTTGCAACAATAGGTATGGGGAGGATAGACCCAATAGCCTATGCCAGCCCGGTGTGGGAGCAGTTCTGTTGCAACAATAGGTATGTGGAGGATATACCCAATAGCCTATGCCAGCCCGGCGTTGGAGCAGTTCTGTTGCAACAATAGGTATGGGGAGGATAGACCCAATAGCCTATGCCAGCCCGGTGTGGGAGCAGTTCTGTTGCAACAATAGGTATGTGGAGGATAGACCTACTAGCCTATGCCAGCCCGGTGTGGGAGCAGTTCTGTTGCAACAATAGGTATGTAGAGGATAGACCTACTAGCCTATGCCAGCCCGGTGTGGGAGCAGTTCTGTTGCAACAATAGGTATGTGGAGGATAGACCAATAGCCTATGCCAGCCCGATGTGGGAGCAGTTCTGTTGCAACAATAGGTATGTGGAGGATAGACCCACTAGCCTATGCCAGCCCGGTGTGGAAGCAGTTCTGTTGCAACAATGGGTATGTGGAGGATAGACCCAATAGCCTATGCCAGCCCGGTGTGGGAGGAGTTCTGTTGCAACGATAGGTGTGTGGAGGATAGACCCACTAGCCTATGCCAGCCCGGTGTGGGAGCAGTTCTGTTGCAACAATAGGTATGTGGAGGATAGACCCACTAGCCTATGCCAGCCCGGTGAGGAAGCAGTTCTGTTGCAACAATGGGTATGTGGAGGATAGACCCACTAGCCTATGCCAGCCCGGTGTGGGAGCAGTTCTGTTGCAACAATAGGTATGTGGAGGATAGACCCACTAGCCTATGCCAGCCTGGTGTGGGAGCAGTTCTGTTGCAACAATAGGTATGTGGAGGATAGACCCACTAGCCTATGCCAGCCCGGTGTGGGAGCAGTTCTGTTGCAACAATAGGTATGTGGAGGATAGACCCACTAGCCTATGCCAGCCCGGTGTGGGAGCAGTTCTGTTGCAACAATAGGTATGTGGAGGATAGACTCACTAGCCTATGCCAGCCCGGCGTGGGAGCAATTCTGTTGCAACAATAGGTATGTGGAGGATAGGCCCACTAGCCTATGCCATCATGGTGTAGGAGCAGGTCTGTTGCAACAATAGGTATGTGGAGGATAGTCCCACTAGCCTATGCCAGCCCGGTGTGGGAGCAGTTCTGTTGCAACAATAGGTATGTGGAGGATAGGCCCACTAGCCTATGCCATCATGGTGTGGGAGCAGGTCTGTTGCAACAATAGGTATGTGGAGGATAGGCCCACTAGCCTATGCCATCATGGTGTGGGAGCAGTTCTGTTGCAACAATAGGTATGTGGAGGATAGGCCCACTAGCCTATGCCAGCATGGTGTGGGAGCAGGTCTGTTGCAACAATAGGTATGTGGAGGATAGACCCACTAGCTTATGCCAGCCCGGTGTGGGAGCAGTTCTGTTGCAACAATAGGTATGTGGAGGATAGACCCACTAGCCTATGCCAGCCCGGTGTGGGAGCAGTTCTGTTGCAACAATAGGTATGTGGAGGATAGACCCAATAGCCTATGCCAGCCCGGTGTGGGGGCAGTTCTGTTGCAACAATAGGTATGTGGAGGATAGGCCCACTAGCCTATGCCATCATGGTGTGGGAGCAGTTCTTTTGCAACAATAGGTATGTGGAGGATAGACCCACTAGCCTATGCCAGCATGGTGTGGGAGCAGGTCTGTTGCAACAGTAGGTATGTGGAGGATAGACCCACTAGCCTATGCCAGCCCGGTGTGGGAGCAGTTCTGTTGCAACAATAGGTATGTGGAGGATAGACCCACTAGCCTATGCCAGCATGGTGTGGGAGCAGGTCTGTTGCAACAATAGGTATGTGGAGGATAGACCCACTAGCCTATGCCAGCCCGGTGTGGGAGCAGTTCTGTTGCAACAATAGGTATGTGGAGGATAGACCCAATAGCCTATCCCAGCCCGGTGTGGGAGCAGTTCTGTTGCAACAATAGGTATGTGGAGGATAGACCCAATAGCCTATGCCAGCCCGGTGTGGGAGCAGTTCTGTTGCAAGAATAGGTATGTGGAGGATAGACCCACTAGCCTATGCCAGCCCGGTGTGGAAGCAGTTCTGTTGCAACAATGGGTATGTGGAGGATAGACCCAATAGCCTATGCCAGCCCAGTGTGGGAGCAGTTCTGTTGCAACAATAGGTATCTGGAGGATAGACCAATAGCCTATGCCAGCCCGGTGTGGGAGCAGTTCTGTTGCAACAATAGGCATGTGGAGGATAGACCCCAAAGCCTATCCCAGCCCGGTGTGGGAGCAGTTCTGTTGCAACAATAGGTATGTGGAGGATAGACCCAATAGCCTATGCCAGCCTGGTGTGGGAGCAGGTCTGTTGCAACAATAGGTATGTGGAGGATAGACCCAATAGCCTATGCCAGCCCGGTGTGGAAGCAGGTCTGTTGCAACAATAGGCATGTGGAGGATAGACCCCAAAGCCTATCCCAGCCCGGTGTGGGAGCAGTTCTGTTGCAACAATAGGTATGTGGAGGATAGACCCAATAGATATGCCAGCCCGGTGTGGGAGCAGTTCTGTTGCAACAATAGGTATGTGGAGGATAGACCCAATAGCCTATGCCAGCAGAGTGCTCACCACCACAGAATAACAGTACTTGAGAGAATAGTCATTCAGTGAGAGTGCAGCCATTTAATTTGCACTTGTGTGGACAATTCTTTGTAGTGCACACTATTTCCAGTCTCATGAACCAACCCACCCTTGAGGATTGAAAAGTGGTTACTCCATTTTCAGGAGTAGTAGAGGCACAAGAAACTGAAGAATAGTTGAGATATGCATTTGCAAGATTGCAGCCATGACCACTATCCGTGGACAGGATCATACAACTGACTGCCAGCACTGAATGTCTACAGATGGCCCTGCATGGAAGCCACACTGGGAGCTGGACTGCTCTGAAGAGTTATAAGTCGCACCGCACCCTCAAACCACAATGAGTTTCACACACCATTGTAAAATGTCTGGCACGAACTGGTTTCCACAACAGCGGGGTATGTGCTTAGAGGCCAGAGGCTGCTTACTTCCAAACACTTCACAATGCCACTAGTTCACCTGGTCCATGGGGGAGACAAAGATGTGATGACAAACAAAAGCAGATTTAGAATTAAACTGTGGTTTCATCAGTTGGATGAGCTTGTAAGGGTTGTGATGGCATGTCATTTGTGTCCTGCAGCCGGGTGCCAGAATCCTCCACTCCAGTGATCGTTGACGTTTGTTTTTAGGGGGACATGGTGCAAGCAGCAACTTCAGGAGCCTCCTGGACGGATGCCATCTATTTGTGATGGTGGATGATTATTCTAAATTGCTGACGGGGGAGATAGTGTCTTCAACTGCAAGTTGATCTCAAAACTGGAGAAGATTATGGCTATTCTTTGGTTTTTGAAGGAGTTGCACATGGACAACAGACCCTTGTTTCAGAGGCAAGAGTATAGGGACTATTCGAAGTCATTAAACATCTCTAACGGCAAAATAACTCTGATGCTTCACCAAGAATTTTGGATTGTCTATGCCAACCAACAGTGCCTTGAACACGCAATAAATTAATTTGTTCTCCTCATGTGACAACCAGATGCAAAATGTGCATGAAATGTGTCACCTTTGATGTCATCACACATCATCCAAGCTGGACCCTCAACAAGAGTGGCCCAGGTCATGGCATGATGGTGACCATATTATTAGGAGTTGAAGAATTCACTAGGAACATATCATTTTATAGGAAGCTCTGGGATGAGATTGTGGATGGAAGGGACTCAGGAGGTGGCAGTGGAGGTTTCCCTGGCCATTTCTTTGGAGGCCAAAATCCCAAAAGTGCCTGAGAAAGCCAGGGATTTGTGTCAGCCCCGAGCAAACAGAGAAAGACAACTTGAAGAGTGAGATAGTCAAACGGAGCAAGATGTCTTGCAGTTGGGGCGATCATCTGGAACGGTGTCCATTAGGAGAAAGCACCCCCATTACAATTTCTCTGCTCTTCCAGCTCTATCCATGAGGGACCAGGAATACAAGAATTAAGGGTACAGTCATCTGAAATAGATGGACGTATTTTGGAGTGACAAACCAGGGGTTGGGAGTGGACAGATGTTAAAAACAAAAAAGCTGTTGTCTTTACCATGTTTGGTGTCAAACGTAATGTTTGAATGTCAGGTGCGGGTTGGCCCATGAATGGGGGTGGGAATCATGTGGATCCTCAGGATGTAATGGTTTTACCCAAGGTGAGGTAACTAAAGTTAATAAAAATGGTGCAAGCCTGGCAGTTGGGGCCTGTACAAGGTGACCAGCTAGTTAAGCAGTATGTGACTACTTGTCCTGGGAATGTGGCAGTGTGCTAAGTGCTAGTGCAACAGTATCTCTTCTGGAATTAGAGCATCTGCTGTATGCTTATTTAGGTCCTCTTTCAGGGGTATGCAGGTATATGCATGAGGGGTTGGGTAACGCTCATCTGTTTCTGGCTCGGGGATTCTGTTCGCTGCTTCATGGACACAGAATGCTGAAGAAGAGTTTCTCCTTCTCATGTGGAAGTATGAGCTGCTCCTCGTGAGTGGGCTCCCCTGGACCCTGTGTCATTCCTCACTGAGGACATAATTTGAGCTGTTTGGAAAGTAAATAAATAAACAATATCTTTGTGCAGCATCTTCAGGAAATTGAGACTCTCTGCTGCAATACAACAGTCCTAACCACTGCACGTACAGTGGGTGAGGAATTCTGAGCCCAGCCCTGATGGACTACTCTGATTACCAGGAAGAGAAGTAGGCAGACCCCCAATATGTTCAAATAAGTCAAGTGCTAACACTCTGTGATGAGTAACAAACACATACAATCTATTCAGAGCCCTTGCCATGCTACCTTTGACATGGGTCTCTCGAACAATAAAATGCAATGGGTCTGCTAGAATGGTAAAATGATCAGCAGGTTCTCACAAGGACACTGCACCAGGGAGTTACAGCACTATTGGATCTGACCTTCTCCGCAAGGTCACTCCAAACGTTTGCTAAAATCAGGGGTTGTGTATTGGGACCAAGGGAAGGAGTCCTTTAGTGAGTTTTCATGTCTAGATAGGGAGTGTTGGAAACGGGTAGCGTGATGCAGAGCGGGCGGGCCAAACTCTGGAGGAAATGTGCAAAGCATCCACGCAGTACACACAGGCGACACACAAGGCACACTACAAAAAGAGACACTGCACCAGTTTAGGTAAAAAAGAACTTTTGCATTGTCAAAACCACAAGGTGTCAGGTAATCTCTACACTGCGCCAACCGGCGCTCGGTTCAAATTTACAGGGGGGAATTATGTACAGGGCAGGGCCAATCGGGCCCCTGCCGGAATCATGGCGACTTAGAAAACAATGAAAATAAGTCCATTAGCCTCAAACCTGCAAGGAAATTATCATGGCATAACATTAAGCAATAATCCGGAACACCTGTAATAAAAATAGCATGGCATTCCTCTATGCATCACCAATATGAGTCACTCCTGAGCCTGAGGCAGAAATTAGGGTAGGCAGTGGATCAACCCATCAAACCCTGGCGTCTAAAAATAGCGCTGCACAGAGCAAAACAATAGCGCTTCCCATAGAGCCTTTTAACATAGCGCTGCACCTAGTAAGGCGATAGCGCTTTAAAACAGGCATATACACATAGCGCTGCAAATAGCAAGGCATTAGCACTTTAAACCATGGCATTCGACATAGCGCTGCACATAGCATGGCAATAGCGCTTTAAAACATAGCCTTTCACACGGCGCTGCACATAGCAATGCAATAGCGCGTTAAAACAGTGCCTTTACCATAGTGCTGCACAAAACAAGGCAATAGCGCGTTAAAACAGGGCATATAAACATAGCGCTGCACATAGCAATGCAATAGCACTTTAAACCTACCATTCACCATAGCGGTGCACATAGCAATGTAATAGGGCTCCCAAAAACATGGCACTTAAACATAGCGCCGCACAGAGCAATAGTTCCCCAGCTCTAAATATGGCATGGAACCCAGGCGCTACACATCTAATTGATCACAGCGCTCCAACGGGGCCTTAAGCTTGGTCTTCCCCTTCTACATGTCCCCCTAACGTGGTAACCATGCAGCAGTGGGCCCACCCGCCGTGAGCTAGGTAAGAGCCCCCTTTCCTGGACTCCACAACAGTCTTGCCCCCTCGGTGCAGTTCAGTTTCCAAGAACGGGGCCGTTGAAGTGTCCACTTGTTGGAGCCCCCCCTTCTGGGACTCCAAAGTCCACCATGGCCCCAGCCGTTGCAGTTGCCCACTGGCCTGCGGGGCAGCTGTGCGGAGGGCACCAAGTTCTCACACTGTTGGGGTCCCCTCCGGGACTTGGAAGGGCAGGAAATGCCTCCTCAGCCGGTACAGGCCCAACGGGGCCCTCCAGGCAGCCAACGGGGGCGGGCACCGACTGTGTGCCCCGAATTCACCCCCCCCACCGAGGCGATGCTGAGCCCCACTCACCGGCTCACAGGCGGCTTCCTCGGGCGTCTCTGGGGGCAGGCACCTCTCCTCGGTGCCAGACTTCATCCCCTTCACCCGGGCCCCCTGCTGGGACCCGGGTCTTCTTCCACGGTGTCTCTCCTCACAGGCGAGAGCCCCGCCAGGATTCCGGCGACACTCGGGGCTCTCCTCTCCGCACGGGGAGCCCCCACCGTCACTTGGGCACTTCCTCGCCAGGGGGGAGGCGGGGTAGGCTCCCGCTCTCCCCGGACTTCTTCGACCGGCGTCCTCCGGTCTTGTCTTCGGCTGCACTCGGGTCTTCACCCGGGCCCCCTCCTGGGACCCAGGACTTCTCGGGGCCGATGCGCGGGGCTCCCCTCACGGCATGGGAGCCCTGCGAGAGCGCAAACGTCCTCTGGTCACCGTCCAGTGCGGGGTAGGCTCCAGCCTGGATTCTTCTTCCTGGTCGGCTCCAGAGGCCCACGCCCGCAGCCGCCAATCACAGCGCAGTCTGCGGGGGCGCGGCCTGACGGACGAATGGCACAGCGGCGGGGGCGGCATTTGGCAGTCCGCCCCGTCAGGTGACACAGGCCTTGGCTTCCAGGCCTAGCGCGGCCCTTGCTGGATGGCTTCAGGCCTAACGAGGCCTTCGCTGAGTTCCGGCGGCCCTCTCCACCCTGGGGGCCACGTTACCTCGGCTGCGACGGCAGCGACGGGGCCCCGGGCTTCTCTGCGGGCCCCAGTGATGGCGGGGGTAATCTTTCCGGCCCTGGGCCGCAGCGGTGAGTTTTCTTTTTGGGTTCCCCGACGGGGGTGGCAGAAATTAAGGGCTGGCCTCTAGCCTGGGGGGTGGCGGCTTATTCGGCGCTCAATGCCCCCTTTCTCCCACAATGATGCCCTAGTTCAGGGCAGGCAGGCTGGGAGGCGGCAGGCCACACGCCAGGGCCAGAACACAGTCCCAAAGGATGTAGCGCTCACCAGCTATCACGCTCTCCTTCCACGGGCAGCTTGGATTTAGCGCTCTCCTTCCAGGGGCAGCTTGGAGATAGCGCTCTCCTTCCAGGGGCAGCTTGTAGATAGCGCTCTCCTTCCAGGGGCAGCTTGTAAATAGCGCTCTCCTTCCAGGGGCAGCTTGTAAATAGCGCTCTCTGGTTCCTGCCCCTTGATTGAGGGTTTCTTGAGGGGGGAAGTTGCGTTGGTGGCTGAAGGCGAACTAATTAGTCTCTGCCTGTCGTCCCTGGATTCTCCTCTCGCCGGGCCAGATCAGTGGGTAGTTCAGGATCCCTCACTCACTTGAAAGGCAGCACCTAAGCCCTGTCACTTTCAGAGGCATAGGTCCCTGACTAATCCTACCGCCTAAAACTCCTGCGAGGGCTTCTCCAGGTCTGCGTTGCCACAACTATATCTTTCCCTCGCCCTGTGGACAGTAGAGGGGGGTAGGTAGGCTCAGGGCCCAGCACACAGGCCTATGTGGCGGTAACCCCTGGCAGCAGGTCCCCTCTCTCCCTGGTCCACCATCTGACTGAGCACATGGCAACCCAGCTCCGCCCTTTATACGCCCCTCACCCCACCTTCCAGACAGTGCCAGAAGCTTCTAGAAGCGTCTGGGGAAACTGGCTCTAACTGGCTTAGGGGGAGGGGTAGAGCACCCTGGGTGCCAGGCTTCCCTCCGAAAGCTGGGGCTGCTGGGAAATAACCACTAGACTGTCAACCTAGCTCATTCAAACGGCGCAACCACACAGCTTTGGCATCCATTTTAAATTACATTTTTAAAATGGGGAAACTCAGTCTGCACACATTCAATCGTTGCATTTACACATGTGGTTTCCCAGAAAAGCGAAACATTTCTGGGAAAAGGGCCAAGTCCAACAGATAGGTTCTCTGATGGGAGTGACTCCCTGGGATCCCAAGTGTGGTATTGTCACACTAAACGTCTCTTCGTTAGCTGAACCCATTTTTGTTAGCTTTTCAGTGCTAAAGTGTTTGAGCTCTCTCAATTAAATATGGTAAAACCACTCTACCCCTGCTTGGTGCATTTAATGTACTTATAAGCTCCTCGTAAATGATGCTATGGGTGCCCAAGACTTGCAAATTGAATGCTGTTAGTGGGCAGCAGCACTCACTGTGCCACCCACTAAAGTAGCCTTTGAATGAAATGAAATAGGATCTTGTAAAGCGCATGGCTACCCGGGAGCATCCCAGTGCTGAGCGGAGCCAGAGTGAGCGACCAGAGTTTATGGGAAGAGCCAGGTCTTCATGTGCTTTCGAAATATGAGGTGGTTAGGTTCCCTACGGGGGTGAAGTGGGAGAGTGTTCCAGAGTTTGGCAGCATTGTATTAAAAAAGCCTGCCCCCGCTTCTGGCTCTCTTGATTCTGGGCACTTCAGCCAAATGGAACGTGTCGAAGCGAAAGTTTCTGGGGGGTTTATACGGACGGATCAAGGCGTAAATGATGGGTGGTCCATTCCCTTCCAGAGACTTGTGGGCCACGCAGAGAGCCTTGAAATGGAAGCCAGTGCAGGAAGCGTAGTGTGAATTGGGGGCCCCAAGATATAGGGCGTTCCCAAAATCAATTCTGGATAGGATCAGGGTCTGTATCAGTAGCTTTTTTGCTAGGAATGGAAGTAGGGGGAGTACTTTACGGCTCATTTTGAGCAGACCGTAGCATGAAGCGACCGTCTTCCTGGCTTGGGTTTTGAAGGAGAAGTCTTGGTCAAGCCAGATGCCTACGTTTTTTATTTCAGATTTTGGGGCCGGCACCCTACTCATACAGGCTGGCCAGAGGGCATTCAGGTTGACACTTAAGTGGTTACCAAGCATCATCAGCTCGGTTTTGTCACCATTGAGTTTAAGATGAGAAAGACTCATCCTCTTAGCCACTTCCTCCAGACAGGCGTGGAGGTCAGTGGGCGACTGGTTAGCTTCATTCAGTGCTGCGACCAGCTGCGTGTCATCAGCGTAAGACACAATGTGGATCCCAAAGGGGGCGACGATGTCCGCCAGAGGAGCCATATAAACATTAAAAAGAGTTGGGCTCAGGGAAGAGCCCTGGGGGACTCCGCACTGTAGGGGTAATCGGTCTGACGTGATGTTGTCTTCAAACAACTGAAAGGACCTACCTTCCAGGAAGGATTGAAGCCAGGAGAGAGCTGGGCCAGACACTTCTATATTCCTGAGACGGTGAACCAGATTTTGATGGTTCACAGTGTCGAAGGCTGCACTCATGTCAAGGAGGATGATAGCAGATGAACCTGCTGAGTCAAGAATCTTTCTTGATTGCTCCACTACTGCTATCAGAGTGGTTTTGGTTCCTTGGCGAGGACGAAAACCTGTTTGTGATTGGTTGAGCAGGTCGTGTGACTCAAGGAACGCCAAAAGTGTACGATTAACATGTTTTTCTGTGATTTTGCTCACTCCAGGAAGGAGCGAGATAGGCCGATAGTTACCAAGGTCCTTAGGGTCGAGATGAGGTTTCTTTATTAGTGCTTTTACCATGGCTCTTTTCCACTCGGGGGGGCCAAACCCGAGCTGAAGGAGGCATTGATCACACTAAGGATGCAAGGGGCAACGATGGATACTGCAATTTTTAGAATGTTTAGTGGTGCGGGGTCGAGTGGCGACCCACGTTTGACAGAGGCTAGAATGGGTAAAAAGTATTCCAAAGTCAGAGGATTAAAAGCCTCCAAGAGGGGAGCGTTCTCGACTCGGCTGGAGTCGGTGGTGTTGGTTATAAAAGCATTATCTTTCACGGGAAGGAGTTTAAGAATGTTTTGTACTTGAGAGGAGAAGAATTTTTCAAGATTGTTACACCAGCGTCCAGAGAGATCAGGGATCGTCAGTGGGTCAGGGACTTTTAGTATCTTTTTAGCAATCCGGAAGATTTCCCTGGGAGAGTTGGCTGCAAAGGAAATCTTTTCCTCGAAGTGTGAGGCTTGGGCTTTTTTAATTTCCACCTTGTATGTACGTAGAGTAGCTCTATATTCTGATTTCTTGTTATGGTAGAATTCTTTTCTCCACAGGCTCTCCAACTTTTTACATTCCTGTTTAAGAAGGCGTAATTCAGGGGTGAACCATGCTGATTTGTTAGATCCAGCTTTTTTCTGGATTAATTTTTTAGGGAGCACTAGGTTAAGTGTGCCTTCAATCCAGGAGGTGAAGCGATTATATGCGGTCACCGGATTGGAGTCTTAGGTGGGTAAGGTCTTACCAAGTTCATGGGACCATTCCTCCAAGGGGAGCTTGGACCAGGGACAATTGAGAGTTCAAGACAACTGAGTGTATGAATCTGTAATAACGGGGGTCCAGGAGAAGGGGACTAGGAAATGGTCAGACCAAGGGAGGGGGATGAGGGTTTTCCTATTACTTCTTCCAGGCTGGAGAAAATGGGGCGAGGAGGTGTCCTTTGATATGGGTGGATTGAAGCACCTTCTGAAGATGTTGGTAGGACCCAAGGTCTTGGGCGAGGTCAGTGGCGACCAAGGCAGAAGGGTCGTCAAACTGTAGATTAAAATCTCCAAGGAGCGTAAAGTTAGCTTTAGTGTTTGCAAGATCAATGGCTGTTTCCAGCAGGGATTTGCAGAATTGGCTCGGCGCCCCAGGAGGGGGGTATATATGATTCCCTGAGAGTGTAAGGGAGGGGGTGAATTCAATGGAAAAATGGGCATTCTCACAATCGAATATTGGGCTCCAGAGAAGGCGGCAAGTCATGCGATTTTTGTAGATATTGGCAATGCCGCCGCCCATACCTGTCGTTCTGTCTATTATTTGGATTGAATAGCCCGGCGGAAGGGCTCTAACGATATCAGGTTCTGAACTTGGGGTGAGCCAGGTCAGATAACAGTAATGAGACCTCGGCAGAGTGTTTCGGTAGGGATCTACAATTGAGCAACAGTAGGTTAAAGGGATTCCCCAAAGGGGCTGGAGTATGGGTGTTTACAGAGAGCTCATAATGGCAGTGTAAGCACTTGGCCTGAAAATCTCCAGCGCGATAGAGTGAGTACATTGAGGTTCTAGGGGTCTAGTCAGCTGCTTAAACTGAGAGCTGGTTTAACCCCGATAGGCTTTGAAACATGTTTCAGGCTTATCACAGCATGCCGTGGTGAGGTTTTAAATTGCCACTTTCACCTGCAGAAAAATCCCTTTCCCATGCCTCAACATTCCTTTTTATTACATATGAGTCACCCCTAAGTCAGGCCCAAAAGTTTCATAGGGCAATGTACATTGTATTTAAAAAGTAAGAGAAGTTACATGTCCTCGTAGTGAAAGACTCTTTAAGTTGCTTTGACTGACACTGGGTTACATTATTATATTTATTTTTTTGGATTGGAGGCAGGAGAGTTTATGTTTTTACTCAAATGATTTGTTATTTCAAAACCTCCTCAATGGTAACGCTGGATTTTAAGTCACAATTCTGAAAATGGCAGATATAGAAAATTGTAATTTCACATCCTAATCATGTGTGTCTTCTAGCAGTATTCTGGGTCACATGGCTGTGAATATCTCTGTTGTTTGTGCTTGTGTATTCCACCCAGACAGTGAGACAAAAGGGGACGGGGTGTTGACATGACGGGCGATCCTGCCTGGATGTTGGGGGCGAAGCTGTGCCTTTCCCACTTAAACTTCAAAGATCTTGCCTCCAGCACACACAAAGTACCCTGATGAAAGTCCTTCATCAGCCCAGACATCTTGGAACCGTGGCAGGGCAAGTGAGAGAGCGAGAATACAAGTTTATTGAAACAAATGTCCATTAAACATAATCAAACAATACAGTACAATAAAACAATAAAACCATGACTCCATAAAATCATCCCCAGTCTTCTTAAAGTGAAACTAATTAGAATCATGTTCCCGCCCCATTATTTTTAAAACTGAGTAAAATGCAGTTACGTCAAAAAAGTTAATATTTCTCAAGCAGTATCCCATTTTGCCTACACCAGGTCATACATATGATAAGTAACGGCACAGTTTTAAAAACTTTATACAAGCTGATTTTAAATGCAAACAATCTATCAAGATATGGCAAATAGGCATGGACCCACTTCACTGTGTGCTAACCATCTTTGGAACCTTTACTAACAAGAGAACATCAGATTACAGCTGGATTTTTAGTAATTCTGAACAATAATTGTTATCAGGCAGGCTATGGTAAAAGACTACTGTGCCCTAAGATTTTAAATGTGAGATTAAGGGTGGGGTTCTTTGAGAAGTAGGTATCTATGGGAAATGCTGAGTCCTTCAATAGTTGTTTGGAAAGTAATGGGTCGCTTATTAAAATCAGGCCCTGAAAGGTGAACATCAATTTCAAATCATTAACCCCACTATCCTACTATACACAATTCTGCCCATTCCCTTTCACTCTCACAGATTTCCTCCCAACACATCTTAGAAAGTTTCACTAGCAGTGCCACCTGAACCAACTGGTTGAAGTATTGTAGCTGGACATAAATCGGAAAGAAGTTAGATTAAATTCACACCAGATACCTTGTAGCCTTGAATGCCTTGATAAACGCTATCACCATTTTAGAGCTGCTCCCTCTAGGCCATCCCAGGGGTACATTGCGTCTAAACAGTTAACCTCAGCCCCATACAGGGCTAACAGGGGAATATTGCAACAATAAGCCTTCATTGCAGGAGCCAACAAGAATCCTCCATAGGTCAAATTAAATTTCACCTATGGCACTGGTTGTAACATGAGACTAGTTTTTATAGATTCCATAGGGGTCTCCCATCTCAGATTACTAGAGAAGGTGAGCAGTATATAACCATCTAGGTACCATTTAAAATATTTTACTTTATTCTTGAAGGTCAATATCTTAATTTTCTCTGAATGTAAATATTAAAGAATAATACATGTTTCTCACGATAAAGACCTAGAGCATCGAGCTTCCTCTGTAGACCAATGGCTGTGTAATCTAAGACAGTTAGGTCATCTGCATATAATAAACAAGGTGTAGGAAACTGAGGTATTGGTTGAGGGGGTGAACCCTACCCCAGCACCAACCACAATCCTTATCAGGGTGAAGCAAAAGTAAACCCCAAATTAACCTGTGCTCAACCCTGTGGTTTCTTAGCACAGAGGAGTCAGACTTAACTTAGAGGCAATGTGTGACGAAGCGAAACCACAACACAAGGACAATACCACACAAATTTAGAAAAATAGAATACGTTTTAATAAAAAAAACAATACCAGGATGACAAAAAATGAATCAGCAGAACCAGAGATATGCAATTGGGATTTAATTGCAAATGGAACCAAAAAGCACAAAGGTCCCCTGTGGATCGCACCAGGCCGGGACAAAGTCACAAGTGTGGACCAACCACGATGAGCACAGGCTGGCAACAGGGACCCAGTTAGGCCAGCTGAACAAGAGTTGCTTAAATCCTGGTTGTGAAGAGATGCTGAGTCTTGTGTTGACCATGCGTCACGCAGCAAAGACGATCCAGGTCTGGGGCAAGGAGATGCGTTGCGCTGCTACTGTTCTGAGGTTCTGCAAAGTCTGAGGGGATAAACTTGCATGGAGATACGTCGGCTCTGATGGGCTGAGATGGACAAGTGCTTGTGTTGGGAAGTTTGTGCAGCAGAGGAGATGTGTCAGTTCTGTGGGAGAAGCGTCAAGCAGCGAAAGCGTTGTACCAGTTCTGCGGGAGATTCGGCATGGAGGAAATGCATCAACCAGCATTGATTCTGATAGGGTTGGCAGCTGTTATTGCGGAACTTTGAGGGGCTTCATGGTGTGTAGTTTCTATAACACCCATGCAGGACCTGAGCGTTTCGATATCATAAACCGTAGGATTGGTGGCAGACTAACTGTGAGCACCCCCACCGAGTATGTTAGCCTGTTTGCATATATTCTAGCTCACAGTGCCACCAGTGTCTCCTCTTATTGGGGAGAGATTAGTTTCGGGCAGACTTAGAACATGAGAACCCTGATCCTCCAGGATCTTGGAAACAATGTACTACTTTTCGCTCAGTCACTTGTGCACATTTTGTTTATCTCAGAGATACACAAAATAAACAGTCTGGGCGTTTCAATAAAAGGTTTATTGAACAGTTGTTATTCTTGTGTAGAATATATGAGCTGTATCAAACATTAAACAGTAGCAGAGATATATGATTAGCAGTACTATGAATATAAAAGGATAGTACAGTTCTACCATCTTGTAATGAGCATGAATAAATGCATGAATACAAAATGCATGATAAAAGAAAGCGAGCGTACTCCTACGATGCCTGTCTAGATGCACGTAAGCGTACCTAGCATGTGAGTAGGTGTGAAGCCAAGAGTCCTGCTAGGATTTAGTCAAACCCCATTGCCTGAAGTATGAGAACTGTCGGAGCTCTTTTGGGTCTCAAGTTGGACACCCCACAAGGGAAGTTCAGACCACTGTCAGCTGGAGCATCTGCATGTAAGAGCCTCAGCGTCTCTGATCAGTGTGTAGGCCTGGAAGTCCCAGTTTCCTCTAATTACTGCTAGCAAGAGGTGCTGTATATATATATATAGAGTCCCTCTGTCCCTTGTTCTTGTGTTAGCAATTGTTGGGTATGAGGATGACGTGTGTGATGAACCTTGTGCGTAGATATTAGGAAGGTGGTGTGTAGCCCCTGCCTGGTTTCCAAGTAGTCTTATGACTATTCATTCATACTGTGCTGTCTAAAGATGAAGTCATAGAACACTATTGTTCAGGGAAAACCCTCCTTCTGCACCCAGGCCTAGAACTAGGTAAAAGGTTCAGTCCATAAAAGGCGTTCAATCCTTATAAGGCTCATTACTGTTTAATGTAGGTGAGGTGAAGTAGGTGAAAGGGTATGATGTTACCTAGGACCACAGCAGGGATTGTTAGAGCACCTTCAGACCCACTTCTAAAGGTCCAACATTGGGGTGGCACCACTTGGGGGTGCAGGACTCACAGATGGCAGAGTACAGGTGCTGGGTCCAAGGTTGTTGGAAGGCTGCTATATCTTTTAGGCTTCTGATCAGCAGGCCAGCCAACTTGCTCTTAGAGTCGGTGGGGAGCCCTGGGTTCAGAGATGCAGGCCCTGTCCTTCTCATCAAGGCGTTAGGGCCGCAAGCCAGCATAGCAGGGCAGCAGTCCTTCAGAGCAGTATTCCATCAACGTGGCGGTCCTTTCAGCAGAACAGCACTCTCCCTTCCTGGTCCCAGGTCCAGAAGGGTACCGAAGAGTTGAGGTCTGCATTTGAATATTTATACCTGGTCCTGGTGCCCACTTCGACATAGATTACGTTTTTGTAGGTTTCAACCCCGGAGGTGTCAGGCAGTGTCAAGCCCTTTGTGAGACTGCTCAGGCCGAGCCTTTGTAATGTGCAAGTGTGGTAGATGACAGCTCCTCCCCCGCATTAACTCGGAGTGGCAAATCCTGCCAACACCTATCTTACCTTTGTATCACTGTCTGGGAGCAAGACATAAAGAGCAAATGCAGCTAAACCTAGTCATGTGACCCAGAATCAGGCTGCAATCACTAAATGGTAAGGGCAAGAAATTACCAACTTTCTAAAAGTGACATTTTCAGAATTGGGATTAAAAATCTGACTTTGCGATTAAAAAGGTCTTTTAGTTTCAATTCTTCAGACACTAAACGCAACTTTTTTACCTGTTTCCAATTGGTAGTTACAGTGTATTAACCCCTTCGCTGCTAGGCCTTTTACCCCCCTGTGCTAAGCCTTTTTTGGGCTATTTGGGGTAGTGCGCGCTTAGGCCCCTGTAACTTTTTGACCACATTAGGTATCCACGCCAAATTTGCGTCCTTTTCTTCCAACATCATGGGGATTCTAAATGTACCCAGGGTTTGTGGATTCCCCTGGAGGGTTGCCAGAAATTAGCCAAAATACAGCAACATTTTGTTTTTTTTGTGAAAAAGGGGAAAAACGGCCTGCAAATGAAAGCGTCTGGGGTTTTCTCTGCAAATGTTATCAAAAAAGGGTTTGTGGGGCTGAAATCACCATTTCCCCAGCTTTTAGCGAATGACCTGTAAATTCTTCTAATAATGACAGCTCTTTGAAAGCAATATACCGTTACATCCGCTGGACCTTCCTGGTTGTGGGGATATATAGGACTTGTAGATTCACCAAGAGCCCAACGAACCCAGAGTAAAAAACTGAGCAGTAATTTGTAAAGGTTTTTTATTATGATCCGGGTATATAGCAATTATTGTGGGAAAATGTATACATGGAAAAATCGGTATGAAAGACACCTATGTATTTCTGAAATGGGAACAAATTACAGAGTTTAGAAACAGTACATATTTGCACATTTTCGAAATTGGGAATACTCATACTAGCATGAGATTTATTGGTCATTTTTCAAAATGACTTTTTTTTTTACACATTGTCTTTCATTTGGAAGGCAGAAATGCATCAAAAATCAATAGGCAATAACATTTGCTTTACAAATCTGAACTACCCTAAGTCTCCCCATAAAAATGGCACCTCACTTGTGTGGGTAGGCATAGTGCCCACAATAGGAAATGGCTCAAAACCCAACGTGAACACACCACATTTTCACAATGAAAATGTACACTTTTTTTGCGAAGTGTCTAGGGTGGGGTGACAAGACTGCCTCCCACCATGTCCTGTTACCCAAAATTCCTTGCAAACCTAAAGATTTAAAAAAAAAACACACATTTTCTCCACATTTCTGCGGTGGAAAGTTCTGGAATCTGCGTGGATCCACAAATTTCCACCCACCCCGCATTCCCCAAAGTCTTACGAGAAAAATGGTACATCACTTGTGCGGGTCGGCCTAGTGCCCACGACAGGAAACGGCACAAAACGCAACATGGTCACACCTCAATTTCGCAGTGAAAAATGACCCTTTTTTGGCAAAATGACTAGCTGTAGTTTTTGAACCCTAGCTCTGCGGGCACCTTGGGAAACCTAGCAAACCTATACATTTTTGAAAACTAGACACCCAGGGAAATCCAGGATGGGGTGACTTGACTGCCTCCCACCAGGGTCTGTTTCCCAAAATCCCTTGCAAACCTAAAAAAATGTCAAAAAAAGCAAATTTTCCCCACGTTTCTGTGGTGGAAAGATCTGGAATCTGCGTGGATCAACAAATTTCCACCCACCCTGCGTTCCACAAAGTCCTACAAGAAAAATGGTACCTCACTTGTGCGGGTCGGCCTAGTGCCCGCGACAGATAACGGCACAAAACGCAACGTGGTCACACCTCAATTTCACAGTGAAAAATGACCCTTTTTTGGCAAAGTGCCTAGCTGTAGTTTTTTAACCCTAGCTCAGCCGGCACCTAGTGAAACCTAGCAAACCTATACATTTTTTAAAACTAGACACCCAGGGGAATCTAGGGTGGGGTGACTTGACTGCCTACCACCAGGTTCTGGAACCCAGAATCCCTTGCAAACCTGAAAAATTGTCAAAAAAAACACATTTTTCCCACATTTCTGTGGTGGAAAGTTATGGAATCTGCGTGGATCCACAAATGTCCACCCACCCCGCGTTCCCCAAAGTCCTACGAGAAAAATGGTACCTCACTTGTGTGGGTCGGCCTAGTGCCTACGACAGGAAACGGCGCAAAACGCAACATGGTCACACCTCAATTTCGCAGTGAAAAATGACCCTTTTTTGGCAAAGTGCCTAACTGTAGTTTTTGAACCCTAGCTCTGCCGGCACCTTGGGAAACCTAGCCAACCTATACATTTTTGAAAAGTAGACACACAGGGGAATCCAGGATGGGGTGACTTGATGGGGGGACTGCGAGCAAACAGAGACTTTACCTGTAGTGCGAGCCCGGAAGCCGTGAGGGGAACGGCCGGGTGCTCCTTGATTAACTACATTACCCAGCAGCCCGGGGAACCAACGCAAACCCGTGACGCATAGGCCTGCGCCAGGAGGCGCTAGAAATTGCCTGATAGTACACCGCCGCGCGGGACGAGCGTGGGACGCGCCGGGGCGAAGCCCGGGCCAAGGGCGGGCCGTCTGTGGCCGTCGGAGGATGGGCTGGGCCCCCCCTCTAACAATTGGCACCCCATCTGGTACCAAAATACGCCTATATGAAGGGAAGGTACAGGACATAAACATACCTGTGTACACCTCGAACTACGAGGGAACAGAGACATAGATTACCATCCATGGTTCTCTTCCATCATTTGGAACTAGTTATTATTATTATTTTTTTTTTTTTACTCAGACATTCTCCTTGCTGCTCCCATTGCTGCTACTTTCTGGACTATTTTTGTATGTTTGATATAGTGGGATTTTAAACATTTGTGTGATATCATTGTATGATAGTACTGTATCTCTTTCTAGCAAGTGTCACTTTATGTTAGGTCTATTTATTCTGCATTTGCACTTTACAATTAATAGGTTGCCTAAGGTTTAATACCCCAAGTTCACGCCCAATGAGTACAAAGTGGTAGACTATTCTATTTGTATTGTGTAATAGGTGTCGTTTTAGGCATTTGCACAGTTTTCCCCGTAGTAAGATTAAGGCAAGGAGGAAAACTGTGAAGCCCCCTATTGATCGATCATGTACCACGATCGATTCGATTTTGGTTAAAGCAGTTAACGTCCTTTCAGAAGAAATTAATCGAACCAAGAGACGTCTTTCTATGGGTTCAAGCCTTATGGGGGCTGACCAGGGGAATGAGGCCAGCGTTTTCCCCGGCCCCCCTGGTGAGATTGAGAACAATATATCGACTAATAACTCATTGGTTTTTGGGGAGTTGGTCCCGGATACCATTGGTACGGGAGGAAATAGTGGGGATTGTACTCGAATATCACTGACCCCTAATTTGATTCCCCCTGAGAGCCCCCTGCCATTGAAAAAAACTAGGGGATGTAGAAAGAACATTTTAGAACGGGGGAACTCCAATTCTAACTCCAAGCCAAAAAAGGCAATTAAGAGTACTCGTGTTGCGAAACCAGGTTTGCCAGTCGATCAGCCGAATAGAACAGATCTTATATCCCAACATTTAACCTTGGCTGCTATATCTGATAAAATGATAGAGCTACTAAGGCAATTATATGATACATTAGATACTCTGGCCAGAGAAATCCATAAAATGATTGGAGCGCTGGATAAAGGTAACGATAAACTTATAAAGGAGTCAAGCAGAACCCAACAGAAAGATGTTACTACAGGCCCGACTAATTTGATTACTGTTCAGGATAGGGCACCTACTGATAATTTCGAAGGAGGGGACTATTGCCTCAGAAGTGAAGAATAGGGGAAATGAAAACATTTTAGCATCAGGTAATTCAGTTAATAGCTATGGATTTAAACCACCTCAGAAGGAAAGAACAGTGTCTAAGCCGGATAAACTTATTACACCCAAATCTGCTAAACCAGATGGTTTAAGAGTGTCAGCCCATGAGGACAGGAAGATGACCTCGGTTACAAACCTGCCTCCTGAATGCAGTGCATATGTCGCTATTCTGGCAAATGTACCCAAACTCGAATTTGGTCAGGCAGAAGATCACAAGTCTCTCATAAATAAAGTAGTGTTTTGGTTAACCAATAATTGTAATTACCCAATGGAAGGGATAAACCAGATCCTGACAACACGTAGAGTTGGTTGGATCGGACCTTTAAAAAAATGTTTAGCTGGTGATTGCATAATTATTAATTTTAGGTCCCCGAGGTGGGTGCTGAATACACTCAAAAACGCGCCATTACCTTCATCTCGGGAATTTAACACTACTCTTCTCCCCTTAGGGTACTTTTATAGACATTTAATGGGAACACTCGAAAACGGAAATGTAGGTCGACCTAGAAATGGACCTTCTTCAATCCCTTTTTTTTAACCCCTCTTATCCAATTTTGCTGTCCCAGTAACTAATAAATATCAGGTGTTAGGTAATTTGGACAGCAATGACTGACGTGAGGGACCGTTATGGATTAGCCAGGTAATAAGGGAAAGACATGTATCCAAAAGTCCCAAAACAGGGAATTTAAATGTTAAGAATACAACTAGAAAAGCCGATCTATGCATGTTGGAGCAGGGTGAGATTTTAACTAAAAATGCAATATGTCCATCCACTGCCTCTAGTGAACTAGAATGTATCTTTCCAGAAGTAATTATCACTAGAAAAGAGGTGGGACACGGAGACCCTCTTCAGCAACTTGATTTAACGAATACGGTCATAGGGTATCAGGTCACTACTTGGAATATTGCTGGTTTTAATAGCAAAAAAGGTACTTCATCATGGTTAGACCTCATATCGCCTCAACACGATATTATTTGTCTACAGGAGACGTGGTGCACTGATCCTATTTATGTAGAGGGCTTTGCCTCCCATTGGCTTCCGGCTCAGGCTTCGCCCTCCGGTAAAGCCAAGGAAGGTCTTTTGATTCTGATCTCTATCAGTTTAAACAAATGTAAAATAAAAAATTGTACTAATGTGGGTATTTATGCTCAGATTATGTGGCTGGTTTCCCCTGTAGGTAAAGATGTCATTTTGATTAATTTTTACAACAATGTGTTTAGCTCCTCACGTGGCCTAATTATTAACGATTTGGAAAGAGAACTTGAGAAGCTGACCAGTACTATTAGGAAGTCAATTGTTATCCTTTGGGTGGGTGAATTTAATGTTCAAATATGTCCATTATCTTTAACCAAAGTTTGTGGCCCTAGGAGGGGGGAATCCGACGATGATTGCCATATGCATTTTCCCCACTGCGAATATGGTACGGCCCTAAATGGTGCTATGGCTAAATGGGACTTAGAACTGTTACATTGCGCTACTGACAAACACAATATGAAATGCCCCACATTCACAGGTGGAAATGCAATGTCTAATATTGATCACATCATCATTTCCTGCAATAGTGCACATTTATTTCCCCCCCCCTGGATAATGGATCAACCTACTAGTGATCATAACAGCATTTCTGTGTATTTACTATGTTGGGGACCAAAACATATTTTCAGCGCACCCCAAAGCTCATGCATTGTCCCCACTAGACCAAATGGTGTCCGGATAAAATGGGCTGGTGTGGATCCATCTAAAATCTTGCACGATGTTGTTACCCAATGTCAGAATGCAATTGAAGTTTGTCTAGGGAAAGAGGTCGATTCTGCATTGATGCTAGAGAATTTCACCAAGATAAATAACATTGTGGAGAATCTTTTGATGAAACCATTCTGCAAAAATAAAAAACCTAAGGCGGGCTGGTTCGATACCAGATGCACGACGGCCCTGAGTAATCTCAAACAAGCTTTGACATGTAACCCCAGAAATTCGGACATAATCAAGGCCTTGCGTGCAGAATATGATAGAGCCCTAAAAATTAGAAAAACGGCACTCCAAGAAATAGCCTGGAAAGATTTAAGCCTGGCAGCCGACACAAAAAATAGCAAATTGTTCTGGGATACTGTAAATAGCACCTTCTTGAAGAATGACCATATTCCCGAAATTAACTCCTATATCAACTGTAACGCTTGGGTAACCCATTTTTCTAATATTTTTAACCCTATTAATACAGTTGTATTACCCATCCAATCCAACCAGTACTCCGATGAATGGCCAATTATTCCCTTATCAATTAGCATAGAAGAAGTTACCGATGGTATAATTAGCAGTAAGGGGGGTAAGGCACCAGGACCCGATGGGGTTCCCATAGATTTTTATAAGAATGAAATTGCTCTATGGTCCCCTTTTTTAACAAGAGTTTTTAATTCCGCAGTTGAGACCCAATTCCCTTTGTCATGGGGTCAATCCATCATAGTACCCATACATAAGAAAGGAGTTAAAACCGATGTTTGTAATTACCGCCCAATATCTCTACTTGACTCGTCCATTAAGATCATGAGTAGGGTCATGTTATCGAGCTTAAAAGCTTGGGTCCAAGAGAAGGTAGTTCTTACTCCAGTACAATATGGATTTAGAAAGGGAGTTGGCACACTAGAGCAGTGTGTCAATTTGGACCTCTTGATTGGAAAGTACACCCTTGCTAGGGAAGGAAATTTATATTTATGTTTTGCTGACCTTAGCAGTGCCTTTGATTTGGTAGACCATTCAATTTTATGGCCATTACTGCTAGATATGGGTGCCCCTAAGGAGATAATCTATTTCCTAGCAAGATTATATGGAAATCTGTCAAGCAAGGTGCGGTATGGTCTTTTAGGCAAATATACCCCCTCTTTAAAAGTTAAAAGAGGCATCCGACAAGGCTGCATTCTGGCTCCGTTGCTTTTTTCTTTGTTTATTAACGAAGCAGACACAGCCCTGAAATTGTTCGAGTCGGATGCCCCAAGGATTGATGGTATGCCCATCCCAATTCTTTTATATGTGGACGACGCGGTTTTACTCTCCCGTAGTCCCATTGGTTTACAACGTCTTAAGGATAATTTTACTGCTTTTATTGCTAAAAGGAATCTTCTAATTAACAAATCGAAAACTTTTGTAATGGCCTGTGGGACGAACCCCATAACATTCAGCACTTATTACATCAAAGGCTCCAAGGTTCAGACAGTTAAAACATTCAGTTATTTAGGCATCACGTTTGCAGGAAATAGGTCATGGGTCCAGGAACAGGATAATGCCTGTTCCAAGATGTTGAGAAACATTAATGGCATTTTTCGATATGCTGTAAAACTAGTCAATCGATGCACCAGAGACATGTTGACAATTTACGAGATGCCATGTGTCACTGCAGCACTTTACGGGGCAGGTGTTTGGGGCCACTGCCAGGGTAATAAATTACAACAAATTGAAAATTCATTTTTAAAACGCCTACTGTGTGCCCCTCTATCTGCCTCTACTGAACTGATCCATAGGGAGGTGGGCATTAAATATATTTCAGACTTGGCTCCAATACACCCTCTCCTATTATGGAAATCTATATGGTCAAAAGAGGAGACACTGTTTACGCAATCTATAATACGGGACTGCCTTAATTTGGAAAACTGTTTAAAAATACCCTAGCTTAATTATAATATCCATTGGTTTAAGTTTTTATTCAACTCTGATATTCGATTGGATCCAGAGTGTTCAGTTTCTGTTGCTAGAACGGAGATAAAAACAGTTATGCTGGCTGACAAAATAGAGGCTAGATCCCATGCTATCGAGACTCAACCAACTCTTGTTTTTTATCTGCAAATGGATCTCAAACAGGGTTTTCAAAGTTACTTGTCAGTCGTGACCAGAGCATCACATCGTTTCGTGTTGACACGTTTAAGACTGGGTACTATACATCATCTCGTCAACTTCCCAGTCACGAAACAGAGTTCTACCCACCCATGCCCATCTGACGGAGTCTCCCACCAAAGCTGTTGCCACATGCTACTTTTTTGTACTTTTTATACTCATCTTAGAAAATTTTATCTAAACCCTTTCTTTTTATATTACAACACCAGATCTATTAAAAATGTCATGGAGTTGTTTTTTAGACTGGATGATCCACAATTGTGTTTTTATTTAGCCACATTTCTTATGAAAGCTATTAGTACTAGGAAATCTTTGATCATCGATAATTGACTGTATGTTTCTTTTCGGTATATAATGCATTTGCACTTTGAATCAGGACTGTTCATGTCCAAGTAAAATGTTAGGGGCTCTTTGTGATTTATGCATTTCCACTTTTGTACTTGATTCGTCATGTTTATGAACTTTGATACTTTTATATTTTCAATCCCACTGTTTTTACATTCCATTTTGTTTTTAATTAGACTGTTTTATGAATGTATTGCTTATATAGTTGATTTATTTGACCGAATAAAAGCTTTTCAAATTGAATTGAGTGCCTCCCACCAGGGTCTGTTACCCAGAATCCCTTGCAAACATTTCTGTGGTGGAAACTTCTGGAATCTGCGTGGATCCACACATTTCCACCCACCCCGTGTTCCCCAAAGTCTTACGAGAAAAATGGTACCTCACTTGTGTGGGTTGACCCAGTGCCCGCAACAGGAAACGTCGCAAAACGCAATGTGGTCACACCTCAATTTCGCAGTGAAAAATGACCCTTTTTTGGCAAAGTGCCTAGCTGTATTTTGTGAAACCTAGCTCTGCCGGCACCTAGGGAAACCTACCAAACCCACACATCTCTGAAAACTAGACTCCCGGCGGCTTCCAGGGAGGTATGGCTTACGTGGATCCCCCAACATTTCCTTACCCAGAATCCTCTGCAAACCTCAATTTTAGCTGAAAAGATCACTTTTTCCACACATTTTTGTGTGGGAAAGTTGTGGCATCACCGGGCTCAAACAAATTTCCCACCATCCAGAGTTCCCCCAGGTCTCCCGATAAAAATGGTGCCTCACTTGTGTGGGAGGCCCAAGTACCCGCGACAGGCAAGGGCCCAAAACGTAGTGAGGCGACATCAAAATTGCCTCTCTGAAAACCACCTGGTTTTGCAAGGGGGGTCACCTGGGTTTTTGGCCCCGTACTCAGCGGCCATCTAGGGAAACCTACCAAACCCACACATTTCTGAAAACTAGACACCCGGCGGCATCCAGGGAGGTATGGCTTGCGTGGATCCCCCAATGTTTCCTTACCCAGAATCCCCTGCAAACCTCAATTTTAGCTGAAAAAATCACTTTTTCCATTTTTGTGTGGGAATGTTGTGGCTCACACAAATTTCCCACTACCCAGCGTTCCCCCAGGTCTCCCGATAAAATTGGTGACTCACTTGTGTGGGAGGCCCAAGTACCCGCGACAGGCAAGGGCCCACAACGTAGTGAGGCAACATGAAAATTGCCTATCAAAAAATGTTTCCGCCGTGTGAAAATTTGGGCAAAATAATGTAAGGAAAATGTCACAGTCACATTTTGAGGTTTGCAGGACATTGTGGGTAAGATAACTTGTTAGGATCCACAAGAGAGACATCACCATGCACTCCCATGGGTGTTTAGTTCACGACAAAAACTATAGTTGGTGGGTTATTCTTAAATGAAATGTACAGCTTGGCAGAGAGACAAAACAGACAAAGATTCCTGCACAGCCATCTATTCCTCAAACACACACACATACTGGTTGGATTTGGCACGGGCGAGTGATGGTTCAGTGTATTACATTTTATTAACAAGAGATTTCACAAAAATGAAATGCACGGTCAATAATTGAAAGGACAAAAAACTGAACCTGTGACTCGCAGCTCGTGAGCTGTAAAGCCACATCAAGGCACCAACCGCTTTACAGGCCATTCACACACCTTTCATACATGATACACACAAGACCGTTCACAACACCAAGCACAAAACCAACACATTACAACATTCACAACAAGCATTGGCATAGCAAATAGGTCTCGCTTTTGTGACCTTATAAGTATTTAGTTTTGCAGCACAATATCCTTGTTGCAACAACATCAGCTGTTGCATGGCTACACCTTGTATCTTATAAGTGTTTAGCCATGCAACAGTTGATGTTGTTGCACCAAGGATATTGTGCTGGATAACTAAACACTTATAAGGTCCCAAAGGTGAGACCTATTGGCTATGCCAATGCTTGTTAATGCTCTTGTTGTAGTACACTGCCACGGTCTCTGGATTTGCAGAGACCGTGGCAGTGTTTGCTTGTTCCGTAGATGTGCTCCGATGCGGTTTACAAGCAGTACGTTTGCGTTTGTTCTTCCTAAGTGTGCAACACCAGTGGCAGAGAAGAGAACCTCTGCTTTAGTGAAGCTGAGAGTGAGGTCACAACTCCACGGGAGCTGAGAGCAGCTACAGGCGGGCAGGACAAATACACTGCTTTGTATAAGAGGGCATTAGTGGCTGAGCTAGAGCGTCAAATATAGATGCTCCTGTTAGTACCTTCAAGTGAATCTGACCCAGCAATGTCCTCTTGTTCCATTTCCCGCTCCCCTGCTATAACTGCAAGCACCCCGTATCTCGCAAGACATCCTATACATATTTATTATACTGCGATAGCACTTAGAAGACTGTCGCCGGAGCTTCAGAAGGCTAAAAGGACAGAACCTTTCAGAAAAGGAAATTCGTCTTTGAAAAAAACAGAGTTGTGGCAGCCAGGCAAGCCAGGGAGCAGCAAATGACACAGAAGGAAAGAGAGTGAGTGGGGAGGAGGGGACATAAAGCTTCTCAGCGCTGGATGAGGACGTTGAGGCGAGGGCCTGCCACCATCGCATCTAAGGAAAGTCACTACCACATCCTCAGGTCTTGAAATACTTTGTTGAAACTTGGCTCAAGATAACAGGAGGGCCCAGATCCAGAGAAAAGCCTGATTCGATAGATTCAAGAGTGGATTTCAGGGTTTCACTGCTTAAAGTGGGGAAAACAGATAGGGTAGGACCTAAATGTTGTTCAACACAAAATGGTGCTGCTCCCAGATATAGTGACCTAAGTGCAGAGTATTTAGGTTGTGAGTGGAGGCATCTCACAAAATGTGATGGACTGGTCTCACACACCACCTGGTGTCATGCTTCATCATTGACCAGTCCTCGCCCTCCAGAACCTTGGTTTGGGATGAGGGCGGGCATACACCTGATGACAGAGATGCACTTCTGAACTAAGTGGGGGCCCGTGTAAAGTGAGTGAGAGTTAAAAGGCCATTATAGTTGTCAAATTAATTGTAATGTTGTAGGCAGCTATATGGTTCTTTAAAAACAAGTGAACGGTGAAGTGGGGAATTTATTGTCTCCTCACCGTTATCGGTGTGGTTGACATGGTTCTGCCGTGTGGCTTAGTTGGGTCCATGGCATTCCTCAGGACCTAAGAGAAGAAAAGGGCTCCACTCTTACCAACCTTGTGGTGAAAAGATGCCACTAAGTGGGGTGACCTCTGTCACACTCACCAGAAAGAGGGCCCAATTTGAACCCTGCAAGAAAAATAAAGTACAACAGAAGTGTACCTCCAGCTCTCAGGGAAGGTGGCTGACGTGAAGGAGTTGTTTATGACGTTCCGGAGATGGGGTGCTATGATGGTGTCGGCTTTGTTGTAGATATGATGGGGGCATGGGTCAGAGGGGGAGTTGGAGTGGATGGAGTTCATGACGTTGGTGGTGTCTTCAGTGCTGATGGGGGTCCAGGTGCTGAGGGTGGTGGAGGGGGTCGTTGGTTCGGTGACTGGAGGCGGAGTCTGGGGTCCGAAGCTGTTGTGTATTTCTGCGATCTTTCGGTGGAAGAACGTGGTGAGGGAGTTGCAGAGGTCTTGTGACGGTGTGATGTTGTTGTTGCTGGCGCTGGGGTTGGAGAGCTCTTTGACGATGTTGAAGAGTTCCTTGCTGTTGTGGGTGTTGTTGTCTAGCCGCTCTTTGAATGATGTCCTTTTGGTGGTGCAGATCAGCTGGTGGTGTTCGCGAGTGGCGTTCTTGAGGGCTGTCGTGTTTTCTGTTGTCCGTTCTTGGCGCCAGGTTTTTTTCTAGGGTGTGGCAGGATTTCTTTGTGTCTTTGAGGGCGTTTGTGAACCACGTGGTTTTCCTGTTGCCGGTCTTGCCTGGGTGGTTCTTCAGTGGAGTGAGGTCGTTGTCGCAGTTGGTGATCCACTGTGTGAGGTTGTGGGCTGTGTCCTTGGTGTCGGCGGTGTTGGTTGGCGGGTTCTGGCTCAGTGATGAGAGGAGCTGGTCTGTGGTGATTTTGCTCCAGCTTCTGCGGGGGATTTGTTGCGTACGGTGGTGGGATGTATTCTTTTGGAAGGTGAAGTGGATGCATCAGTGATCGGTCCAGTGTAGTCCGGTGGAGTGGCTGAAGGAGACGTGGTTGCTAGCGGAAAAGATGGCTTTCTCCCAAACTAAATAAGTTTTACATTTTTTTGAGTGAATGTCAAACCTTCAAACCAAAATAGTAACCATATTACAGGGGTACAGAAAAGAGTCGGAAGAGAGTCAGATAGCAGGATCAAACAGCGTGTCAGTCAACACACAAGGCTCGGCAGTGAATCACTGCTTAAGGCCGCCCAGCTAATCCGAGGTAATTCAACCAAGTACGGAAATCGACTCACTCCAGTGGAATGCACACTTCATCTATCTGAGAGCACGAGGAAGGCAGGGAGGGGCTGTAGAAGGACAGAAATGGGCGGGGAACTGTACAGGGGCACAAGTGAGGGTGAATACATACCACGGAATCCGACACAAGCAGCCAAACCACACAGACACCACGCCCAAAACCAAGAATTCAATTTCAGTCCTGTGAACAAAAAAGTAGCTTGCCAAGTTTCCCACTATCATTTGTGACACCTCCATGAGTTCCCGGCTTTTTAAGCAACAGAATGTTCGGACTTTTGAATCTACAGTTATAATGTTATGGGCTGATCTACACGGCCCAGAATGCAACGTGCTGCTGACTTTAAAGCCGGAACAGGATAAGGGCGTCACACAGGAGGCAGTGATGCGTATACCAACCCAGTTCGAGCAAACATCGCAAAAATGCCAAGTGCATATTTTTGTATTGTTTTTCTGTGAACTGTCAATGAGTTTTCAGAAGTAAACTTTAATTGGTCGCTGCCATGACAACACCACAATAAAACATCTGGCAGGCTATTGGCCCATGTAAATGAAACCTTTGCAAACCTGGTCTGTCACTAGAGAACTGAAAAGGCATACTCGGTGTACGTGTTTGAGGTTTTGAACTTTAAGTACTAAACATTGATGTCTCGTGGACTGTCTTCTTCGTGTAAAATGTGCAATGTTTTGCATCTGTGGAAGCTGTGTGTGACTTTTTAGTGACAAGGGATTGCAAAATTACGGTGGAAAAAAAATAATCACAATTTGTATTTGTTTAGAAAGTACCCTTTGGCGTTGCTTAAAGTGAGAGCTGACATGTAACTACTAAATTTGCTTCCCAATTAGAACTTCAAGTTGACCAGTTACAATTGATTTATACTGGTTTCAGGGGCAATGTATTTGTTTTGGCGATTGCTCTGTATATGCTTAGCAGGTAGAATGACAAACTGTAATAGCTAAATAAACAAGCATTGGCCGCGCGGCCGTGAAAGTGACATGGCCGCGCGGCCCGCGAAAGTGGAAGTGATTCCATCGCGATCAAGCACTGCGGAGGAAAGACACATGGCGGCTGCGTGTGTGCAGGCTCACGTGCACGCACGCTTTCGGCCACAGGCAGCACTGTGAAAAACCGTACACAAAATGTCTCGGCCAGACCAGCGCATGCGCTGGATCAGGCGAGACCTAAAAAGGGACAAGGTACACCCTGTTTGACAAAAACAGAATAGATTTTTTTTCTACACAACCATCTATTCCTGAAGCACACACACATACTGGTTGGATTTGGCACGAGGGTGAGCGATGGTTCAGTATATATACTTGTATTAACCAGAGATTTCACCCAAAAAAAATGCACTGTTAATAATTGTAAGTACAAGAAACTGAACCATTGACTTACAGCTCGTGAGCTGTAAAGCCACAACAAGACACCAACCTCTTTACAGGTCATTCATACACCTTTCATACGTGTGACACACACAAAACCATTCACACCGCAAGCCGCGGGCCCAGCACAGTACAACACTCACACCAGGAGACAGCGCCATTCAAGGGCCCATCACTTTCACACGCTCACATTCTTGACACAGCAACCACACCAGCTCACGGATTGCGTGGAGTGGCGTTTGGCTAGCAGTGTGTGTTGTGACCAGCAGCTAGTCACTATTCCCACACCACCAGCCAAGAGCCAGTCCACGCACACTGCCAGCCAAGTGCCAGCCCACTCACCGGCAGCCAAGCATCAGTCCACGCACACCGTCAGCCAAGCACCAGTCCACACACACTGCCAGCCAAGCACCAGTCCATGCACACCGCCAGCCAAGCGCCAGTCCACGCACACTGCCAACCAAGCGCCAGTCCACTCACCGCCAGCCAAGTGCAAGTCCAAACACACCGCCAGCCAAGGGCCAGTCCACACACACCGCCAGCCAACTCCCAGTCCACGCACACCGGCAGAAAACCGCCAGTCCACGTACACCGTCATAAATTTTTTTAAACAAGAAAGTAAACACAAACCAATTGCAACTAGATACCAAACTATAACTACAAAAACAACAGCAGAAACTAAAGACACCATTCTATTGCCAAACATGAAACTGAACAACTATATCAAACCATGCAGACCAGGCAGTACACTATTAGACTCACGGTTGCTCCCAAAAACTCTTTTTAGTGTGATACAATCTCAAACATGAGGGCACACACAGCCCAGGATTAGAACGACAATCGGCACAGTGCATACGACTCTCCTTCCGCACACCTCTTCGCAAGCAGACTCTACATCTCTTACAGGGATTGTTTTTTTGGGGCGTGGGAGGAATTAAATCAGGAAAGTGGCGATCTTTCAATCTAGCCACATCCTCCAACACTCCAACTCTAGGAACACTTGCCTGTTCCACAACAACAAGGCTTCCTATCACAGATTGCTGAAATTGAACAAAAGTCAACTTTGACTCAGGAGAAACCTCCTTGTACACAACAAAAGCATTGAAAGTTGTTAAGTTGAAGAGATGGATGGCCAACTTTTTGTACCAAATGTACGCCTTACGAATAGCAGTGTAAGGTTCCAACCTCTGATCTACTCTATCAACACCACCCATGTGCCTATTGTAGTCTAAAATGCACACCGGTTTGCGTACTTTAGCAAACTGACCCCAATCAGCCACAGGTGAAGTACTCTCATCATGGATGGTAGTCAGCATGTACACATCCCTCCTGTCCACAAATTTCACATCAAGTAGTTCATTACTACGCAAGGAACTGCACTGCCTCCTCTGAAGTTTTTTGGAAAAAAGCTCTTTTGGATAACCTTTACGGTTAGAGCGGATTGTGCCACAAGCAAAAGTGTCCACTTTGAACAATTCCTTAAACAATTGCACAGCAGTGTAGAAGTTATCAAGGTACAAATGGTGGTCTCTGTTAAACAGTCCTCTAGCAAGATCCCACACAATTTTCTCTGAAACTCCAAAAGTGGATGGACAACCAGGGGGGTCAATGGTGGAATCCCTACCAGTGTACACACGGAAATAAAAGACATATCCTGTCCTACTCTCAGACAACATATACAGCTTAATTCCATAACGCGCTCTCTTGCTATGGATGTACTGCCTAAAAACTAAACAGCCCTTGAACAGAACTAAAGACTCATCAATAGATATTTCTTTCCCCGGAGTATAGATCTCTGAAAATCGATCTACAAAGTGATCAAGAACAGGCCGAATCTTAAAAAGACGGTCACAGTCAGGGTGATCTCGTGCTAACGCCAAAGTATTGTCCACAAAATGCAGCATCCGAAGCAAAAGTAAATACCGATCACGGGTCATAATCGCAGGAAATATGGCCGTTGCCATCAAGGGACTGCTAGGCCAATATGAAGCCATGGACTGCTTCCTTATCAAGCCCATCAAAAAAGCCAAACGCAAAAACTTCTTCATCTCATCCAGATTTGTAGGAGTCCACCAGGTAGCTCTAGAGTGGGGCTTAAGTGTGGCACAGTGGTCCCTCAAAAACTGTTCAGCATACAAAGTAGTCTGCTCAACAATCTCAGCCAAAAATACATCATCCATAAACAACTGAAAGAACAGTATAGGCAAAAACAATTCGCAATCCACTCTACACCCTGCATCCACACTAAAGGCGGGCAACGCCGGCTGCACCATGTTAGGATCAACCCAGAGTCCAGCACTTCCAGTAGGAAGCCTTGCACCCTCAGGCTGCAATCCAGATGTCTCTTGCTGCACCATCGGCACAGCAGTTTCCTCCTCTAAGACAGGCACTTCATCCGCACTGAGAGTTGCTTCATCCACACCAAGAGTACCTTCATCCGCACTGAGAGTATCTTCATCATCCGATGATTCCATGTGGAGAGAAAACTCACTGCCTGAATCTTACCCTCCCTGCTCTCCCTCAGACGCACTGCCAGTCTCATAACCCTGCTCAGAGGAAGATTCAAGAAGCATACCAACAACGTGCTGGAGCAGTCATTCTATGGCTAGCCATAATCCTTACTAATAAAGATAACTTGTCAAACAAGTCAACAACAAACACTTTGAAAAATAAGTAATAGACAAAATGCATCTATCAGAAAGACCTATATACTCCAAAACGATACTACTCATTAGCCAGAAGCAGCTAGACTCACCACCACCTACTCTGCACAGACACAGTAAGGATCAACAATAGCCCACTAAAAAAGAAAAAGAAAAGAAATTTACACATAAGACAATGCAAAACACATCGCAAAGAATTACATGCTCAAAACACTAACAAAATATGCTGCCATTACGAAACCACTTACAAAAAAATTCATTCATACATGACAATAATACTCATTTGGAGTAAATACAACTGTAAGACCTGGGGTCACCGGGCCCTAAGGGGGTAACGTGACTCGAGCGGCTGGGCACCCGAAGGCTTAAGTGTAAAGCGACCATACAACACACTCATCCCCTGAAGCAGGAAACGCACACAATAATGGACGCCACACAGTAGTTTCAATGAAAACCAATCAAGTTTATCTAAGCAGTTAGATGCAAATGCAGTTTATGAGATGGCAATGGGCAGTACTTGAATACATTAGCATTAGATGCACCAGCATTTCATTACGGTGCCATAGGCAGTACCTGAATACATTAGCGTCAGATTCACCAGCAATTCATGATGATGCAATATGCAGTACCTGAATACATTAGCGTCAGATTCATCAGCAATTCATCATAGTTCCCTTGGCAATACCTGGCGAACCTGGGGGAACGGTAAACACAGCGGTTAACCAGCGCGCTGCGCCCCTCCCACCACTAGCGTTTCAATCTGCCGTGGGTACCTCGCGCGGTGTCTAGCGATTATCAGCGTTTTGAAATAGTACTGGAAAACGTAGCACCACACCTGGAAGACTACTAGCGCTTAAGTGCAGAACTTGAGGACCCAGCGCTACTTGTAATAACCAGGCACTAAGCACTTCAGAGCAGGGCTTGAGAACACAGCGCTACTCATAATAAACAGGCATTTAGCACTTCAGAGCAGAACTTAAGAACACAGCGCTACTCGTAATAATCAGCATTAGGCACTTCAGAGCAGAACTTAAGAACACAGCGCTACTCGTATTCGTCAAGCATTAAGCACTTCAGAGCAGAACTTAGGAACACAGCGCTACTCGTAATAATCAGGTCGTAAGCACTTCAGAGCAGAACTTAAGAATACAGCGCTGCTTGTAATAATCAGGCCTTAAGCACTTGGTCCCCTTGTACGCGGCAGTCTAGCAGCAAGGGGCAATGCCACGGAGGGGAATCAAAGTCTCCGATGCAAGGGGGGGAATCCCACGGAGGGGAACCAGAGTCTCAGAGTGCGGTGCCGCTCCCGATCGACAGGGGGCGCACCGGGTCCTCCACCAGCCTCCCGGGGAGCAGGGGGTGAGTCCCAGGCCTCCGCACGGCCACGCTACCTCCCAGCCCCCGGGGGTTACCTTGGTCTCGCCGTCCTTGGGGTCGGGCAGTCAATCGGGGATTCCTCACCTCGTCGGGTCCCGCAGTTAGGGCTCTCAGCGGCGGGGGCGGTGACGCACAGTCCGCCCTCATCACGTGGGTGCCGGGGGGCGGCTTCACGGCCTCTCACGACTCCTGCAGACGCTGCGACGGCAGCGACGGGGCCCTGGGCTTCTCCGCGGGCCCCAGTTCGATGAGGGCAGGCTTCTGGTCCCCGCACCAGGGGTGACAAATTAAGTGGGGGCGACGGCGAGCTCAGCGCTCAGCGCCCGATGTGGGACTGACTCGGGGGGATCCCAGGCAAGGTCGGGGAGCGCGGGGGTCACAGCACTAGTACCTGGTTGATCCCCCAGCAGTCCAGCAGTTACTTTCAGCTTAGGTTTCAATAGGGAGCTTCAGCCTTAGGTTTCAGCATTCAGTTTCAGCATGAAGTTCCAGCGTTTAGTTTCAGCATTCAGTTTCAGCATGAAGTTCCAGTGTTTAGTTTCAGCATTCAGTTTCAGCATGAAGTTTCAGCAATCTTAATGGCGCAGATGTCTCTGGTGCCCTTAGGGGTTCTGTTTCTTGGGGGTAGGGATTGAGTTGGTGACTAGTTCCCTCCTAGTCAGGTTTGGCAGATGGCCCCTGGGTTCTCCTACCGCTGGGCTAGATCAGTGGGCTGTACAGGATCCCTCACTCACTTAAAAGGCAGTACCTAAGTCCTGTCACTTTCAGAGGCATAAGTCCCTGGCTAGGCCCTACCGCCTACACTCCTGCGTGGATCTCCCAGGTCTGCTTTACCCCAACTGGCCAACTGACTAGAAAAAGTTCCCTCCCTCTGTTAAGTAGCCCTAGGTCAGGTGACCTCTATCCAAGGTGGCAAAAGTAAAAACCCCACCTCCCTTCTAGAAGGTTCCAGCACATTCCAGGAGCTTCCCCATTCTACCTATGGGACAAAAAAGGCGGGCTGGTGTCGCAACATTGTTGTGGGGTTCCAGCCAGCTCCTGGCAGCTAGGGTGCTACTAGAAAGACCACTCTGCAGTAGCAGGGGCCTGTGGCAGCCATCTTGGGAGAAGGGAGCACCTGCACCTTAACACTGATTGGCAATGAAAAGGCGCCCGGAGACCTAAGTCCAACATAAAAATGAGGGTGGAAAAAATGAGGCACGATCAAAAATAGAGGGGGAGACCACCCTAGGGCTGACAGGTCTAACAACAACAAAAAATGTTTTTCTTACCAAAAAAGTCAACTACGCAAAACTGCAGAACAACCACTGCTGAAACCGCAAACAGGAATCAAAAGCTTTACACTATAATAAAAAGGAGAAATAAAACATTACAATCAAATATTCAAATAATGCACTAGTCCACAAACTAACCACCAGCCAAGCAAAAGGGGTAGGTGGGCCTAAAAGCATAAGGCCGATCTGCCCCCACAGGGAGCAGAAACAGCCCAAAAATTCACCCTCAAAGGGGGAGCAACCCTTGCCCAAGGGGTCACTCCCCAACACCAGCATTTAAACAGCCCTGGTGTCTACTGGCTTCTGCCCCCCTAGGGGACAGATGGGTCTGAAAATATATGGCCGATTAGCCCCCAAAGGGGCAGAAACAACCACAATAAATACCCCATAAAGGGGAGCGACCCTTGCCCAAGGGGCCACTCCCAACAACAAAATAACAATCCCTGGTGGCCTAGTGGACACACAATAAAATAAATTGTTTAATCTGCCCTTCCAAGGGGTCAGAAAAAGCCAAAATAAATGCACCTCAGAGGGGAGCGACCCTTGCCGAAGGGGCCACTCCCCAAAAACATATTGCTCCCCCAAGGAGAGCGACCTAAAACAGATAGTGCACACCGTTTTTTTTTTTTTAAAGTACACGGATCTGCGCCCACCCAAGGGGGACAGACCCAGCTACACAATATTCCCCCCAAAGGGGAGCGACCCTTGCCCAAGGAGCCGCTCCCCAAAACAGATTGGGCATATAATAAAATAAAATATAAACATACAGGCCCAGTGGGGCCACACACACCTTTTTTTTGTAAATTACACTGATCTGCCCCGCCCGAAGGGGGGCAGACCCAACTTAAAAGATGTTCCCCCACGGGGAGCGACCATTTCACAAGGGGCCGCTCCCCGAAACAAATTTGGCCAAACAACATCAAAACAAATGCATTCCTGCAGCACGATCGCACCCCAGGCGCTATCGTGCAGCAGGAATGCATTATTCAAAAGACATCGGAGGAAAGGAAAACGCTTTCCTTTCCTCCAATGCCTTTGAAAATACACCCCCCACCCTCCACGAGGCAAAACTCACCACTTACTTTCCCAACGCGCTGGAAGCAAATGGCTTCCAGCGCCTTGGGAAACTAAGGGAAATCTCCAATGACGTGGAGTGGGGGGTGGGGGGAGGCAGGGGAAGCCCGTCCCCTGCCTTCCCCGTACAGAAACAAAGATCAGTGTCCCACGGGGGAACCGCCAGCGCTTCCCCCATGGGTGGGTGTCACGACGTCTGGGAGCCGTCATGATCACACGCCCACTGTGTGCCATGACGGCTCCCAGCCGTTGTGAGCACCGAAGGGATTAAATTTAATAAGGTAACTCAGATGTTATCCTATGAGGGAGGTAGGACTTGCAGTAGTAAAAATTGAGTTTAGGAGTTGTTCACTACCAAGACATGTATACCTTAAAATGGCATGTCCCAATTTTAAATACACAGCACCCTACCCACTGGGCTGTTTAGGGTATACCCTAGGGGTGACTTATCTGTATTAAAAGGAAGGTTTGGGCCTGGAAAAAGGTTTATTTTGCCAGGCCAACATTGCAGTTTAAAACCGCACACACAGGCTGCATTGGCAGGCATGAGACATTTTTAAAAGGACTGTTTAAATAGGTGGCACCATCAGTTCTGCAAGCCCACTAGTGGCATTTAATTCACAGGCCCTGAATACATGTAGTACCACTTTACTAGGGACTTACAAGTAAATTAAATGTGCCAATCGGGTGTAAGTCACTACAAGAGAGAGCACACGCACTGTAGCATTTGTTAGCAATGGGAAAGTGCTCAGAGTCCTAAAGGACAACAAAAATGGGTTCAGAAAATAAGGACGGTGAAGTCAAAAAGTTTGAAGATGACCCTGTCTAAAGGGCAAATCCCAACTCAAGGTATATGGTTAGATCCCAGTTTTGGGGCAAATGATGTAATATGTTTCAAGGCGGAAGGCAAATCTGTCACATGCAAGCTAAAGAGGGTCAGTCAAGGACACAACCTTGCCACAGATGTATCCACGTTGCAAGCAGCAATTCATCCGGAATCTTCCAGCCACTTAACTTAGCATACATTCGCCGTATCAAAGGCTGTGTGGAAATCAATCAAAAGAAATGCACAGCTTTTCATTAATGGCAATAGATTTCTCAGTAGTCGTCCACAAGGTGAAGAAGTGGTCCGCCATGGAGTGGCTTTACTGGTTACTCTATTGTTCGAGGGGGAGGCAGTTGTTGACCCTGAGCCATTCCTCTAATTGAAATAATAACATTTTTGAGAAGACCGCAAACTGTCAGCAGACTGATTAATCTATAATTAGAGGAGCGCCTAACACCCCCTTCCTTTAATCTTGTCTTTATAATCAACCCTTCTGTGTCCTGGCTGCCCATTGAAACAAGGTAAGATTTTAACCCACCAATCACTGTTTGATTACTGTTTACCGCTGGCAAGTAATCAGGGCTCAGCTTAGCTTCAGTGAATTAAAGTTGGTGAACCTAAAATCTTTAGGAAAAAAACTGTTTATCATCTGGGTATTTACTTGGTCTGGCCAGAACATTTTTGGGAGAATAACTGGGGACAAACTATCACTGACCTCAGCTTGAGTAACTTCCTGCAAGACCCATTGGCCATATAGGTTTTCCAAATGTGTACCGAAGGGTCTTCTTCAATTGAGCAGTAAAGGGCTGAAGTTATTTGACTGTGATACCAGTCTCAGGAGTTGCTTTTGGTCTCCAGATGCTATTACCTCTGACATTTATTCCCATCTTTCATGGTAAAATTCCTGTTTGTTATCCCTGATAAACAGTCTGTATTTAGCTGTGAAATGTGTCACCTCTTCTTTAGTAATAACAATAATATTCCACATTTGCAAAGTGCGAACAATCACCCGTAAGGGTCTATAGGTGCTGGGGTCCATCGGGAAGATTAAGCAAGCTATTGCCCAGAGTCACATGGTGCTGGGCTAAACTGCAGCTGGTGCCAGGGATCGAACTGTGATCCCCAGATTCCAGAGTCAGTCGCCCTGGCTGCGGCGCCTCACCTCTAAGTGATACCTGAGGTGCCGTACCTAAAGATTTCAACAGCCTTCCTTCACAGACCTTTGTATTTCTGACGTGTTGATGCTGCTTCGAAATAAAGATGTCTACCATTTGCCAATGGCAGCTCCCCGTAAACGTTAAGACATTAAATGACCCAAATACCCCAAACTGCCATGAACAGCTGTGGCGGCTGACAGAAAATGACTAAGCAGCAGGAATGTCCTTCTCTAGGCTCCATTTCAGTCAGATTGGACCCTTCATTCCCCACAAAATTGTCCTTCTTTGAAGATTCTTCTGCTTGGAACATTCTATTGGTCAACTAAATCTTGAATTCAGGAAACAGTCTTGCGTTGAAAATCTCAGTCATAATCAAGATTGCATTACAATATTCCCATTAAACCTTATTCAGAGCTATTTACAGTACATCAATCGAATTGCCACAAATAAAAAAAGTATCTCTATATATTGTGAATATACTGATTACCTAATGTTAAAATGTTCCTTTCCATGTTCTTTACATATGTTAATATCTGTGAATACAATGTCAAAGTACACCATAATATATGTGCACATAAAAATGTCAATATTGATAAATATAAAGTACGCTATATGAGAAATATATACATAATAATGAGAATGTACACTATAACAAATGGACACACAATAATGAGAATGTTGGTATTCATGACTGGCATGTTACACATACAATTATTAACACATTTGTATCATTACTATCGAATCCACCTGTGATGACCTCCCCATCAAGCCTGAGTCAGAAATATGTGGTTGGATAGATCCTGCGACCTAAACCCAAGCTGCTGATTGATAGGCCACAGATGGGGTTACACTTGGCCCAAAGACAAAATGGGCAAACAGGGAAAACCCGGATCGATCCACAGATAGGCAGCTACACCACAACAGTTCTGGGCCCAATCAAACACATTTGCCCAAAGGCGCTCATGCTCCCAAAAACCACAACGTCAGACGCCACATGTAGCTGGGAACACTCAGTCAATCAGAGCACAGCATGCACACTACATTCAGTGATCAAACGCTTTCCAAGCTGGACATCTGGACACATACACACTGGTCCACATTAGATTTCTATGACATCAGGAGACACCTGTGCCCCCTTATCAGATGGTTGTGTTCATGATTTGTGACTAGGCCCAGACTTACCTGCTCAACAAGAATGTGTAATATGATTTAGTCCATCCAATTAGTATGAATCCAAAATATTCTTTACTCTTCACATGAATATTGTAAAAACAGCCGTTTAACATTAGACGGAGAACATGTGGGAGGTTTGCTTTGGGCTCTGGGCCAACTAGCAACGGCGGTTCTGTTTTTATCGTTATTACTACTAACATGGCAACCTTACTTTGTTTACATATACTTCTATAAAAAAGCTATTTAAAATCTAGGAAAGTCTTTATTAACGTCTAGGTTTGTAATCGAACCACAGGTCAATATTTTGTTGACGCATGGACTTTCACTACATAAATGATAAAATCAGTATGATTATGGTGACCTTTTTACAAGTTCTTTTTACTAATATAATGGCTTCATACAGACATAAGGGGGATAAACATATTTTGATCCATGGGCTCTAACATTGGAATTTCAATAGAGAAATTACCTAATGGATGAGAAATTTTCCTTCTTATATTATAAGTAACATTGAGCTCGAATACATACAGTTTCTTTAATACAGAAATGTAATGGCTCATTCGTATTGGGGTGACAGACCCTTGGTAAGGGTCCTAACCCCAGGATTATTGATATTCTTATCGGCAGGCACTGTTGCGGAATTACCAAATAAATAAATATTGAGCCTACCCGGGATGCAAGGGGGATTAGCTACACTAAAGGAAGAACCCACGACTTGAAATAGTACAGGGCTGTTACACATGCCACTAGTCAGAGAAGGACACGACTAACTAATACGGTATGTCTCATAGGCCACTTTTAAGTCACAATCTTGAACTGAGATATACTTGAATCACAAATAGCTCATCATGGTCCCACTATCCCTTCACCCCATTTCCCAAACTTTCCCCTTCAAATTACTTTGAGTAATAATTCAATAATTCAATACATGTAAATAGTATGTCCCGGCATTATAATCAATGAGGGGTACTGACATCCTAAGTTTATAACCCAATGACCCCTTTAACTTCTTCTCCTATTCTCACGTTGGTCTCTGATTGTATATAATGTCCCTGTAGGTGTATATGTGGAAATCTAAATTATCCTGTGAGGGATTTTTATTATTGTGTTGTTTTGTATTTATAAATGTTGTTCTGTCAGCCTTTATATACGTTACATTATACATTATATGTTTTGTATGTTTCACAGCCCTGATGAAGTTCATAGAAGTTGGACGAAACGGGTTGGCTGTTTTTACAAAATTCATGTGAAGGTTAAAGAACATTTTGGATTCATACTAATTGGACGGACTAAATCATTTTGGAACATATTTATTGTGGTGCACTTCACATTTGTGATTGAATCAACTTTAGTCATTGGGATCGCTCTCTGGAAACAGCGGGAGTAGTGGATGTGCACACCATACAGCAACAACATTTTGAATACTGGATTAATACTGGGGGACTATTTGGGGAGGTGCGTTTGCTTTACAGGCTTGCTGTTTCGCTTTGGTTGTATATAAGAATGTGTAATATATTTAATATACTTCGAGAACTGTATATAAATTCTGCAAAAACCTCTGTACATTGAGACACAACTCAGTTGCTGTTTTCGCAGCCACTGCGTTTATTTAAACCAACTTGCTCCTGTTTTGCCAAACGGCTCTTGTCTTTTCATTTTTTTAACCCATTAACACGGCGTAAAATCCACCGCAGAGTGGGTGTTTCCGTACGCAGGCGGGGCCGCGTCGGCCAATAGACGCACGCAGCGAACGGGTTAAGGTAAATTCATATTTACAACCCACATATTTCAGGCAGGAGAAGAACTATCAAGAGCAAAATGTGGGGGTAGCAATGGAAATATCTGCATTTCAAATGCTTGCACCAGGTATAAACATTGGAGCTCCTGGCCCATTCTTCAGGACATTCCAGGAGCTGCAGACATTACAGAATTAGGGCTGCCTTGTTCCCCAGAAGACTGCTCTGTCGCTTGAGGTCTGCCTTGTTCCTCAGAAGACTGCCCTGCTGCTACCAGAGGAGTCTCATGCTGGTAGTGGGTTGTCTCAAGCTCCATGTTTCTGCCTTGCTAAATGGCGCCTGCCCTGTTTGCCAAATGACCGGCCTGCTGCTTCAGGCCTGCCCTGCTTTCAACAAAGGAGAACTGGACCTGCTCTCTTCATCCTAGGCTACCGGAGTGACTTCAAGGGTCAATAAGCCTGACTTTCTGCTCTTACGTACAGGGACACTAGTTCCAGAGGCCTCCCTGCAACTTCATAGCTGGACCTGGAAAGGTACTTTGTTCACTGACCTGCTGAAAATACACCTGCGGCGTTCCAGATCCCCAGGATCACCTTTTTGCATCTAAGAACGGGCCCGTTCACAATGAGATCCTGCTGCACGCGACCAACGCCAATACAAAGGTCTAGTGAACTTGAATCTATGTGCTACACAAAATGCCAGTGATGACAAGCAATGCTAGACCTGCATTTCATGCTAGAGCCAACGCAAAGGTCTTGCAATAACTGTCTGCGACACCCGACCTGACGTATGTATTACAACAATGACCGTCAGCAACACCAGGCCTGCTTTTCGAACTACAGCAACACTCTCCCTATTCCTTTTGGCCTCCTCCTCCGCAAACTGGACTTGCGCCAGACTAGAGGAGGTACATTTTTCAGTGGGACTAACCTGATCTCTTATTTGGCCCATGCTCTGTCAGCCTGAATATGTGACTTTCTCCCAGTCTAGTACAATCAGATGACTGCGATTAGCACTTTGTGTGTTTAGGAGCTAAATCTACCAGAAACTTTAAAATTGCATATCTACGAATCTACTGATTGGATTTTTGTTGTTTTGGTCTCATTTAATGTGTTACACTGTACTCTAATTTTCTAAATTGGTTTAGGAATGTTCTTCTGTTGTGTTTTGTACTATAGTATTGTTTATGTATTTCATAAATACTTTACGCAGTGCCTCTAAGTTGAGCCTTACTGATTTTTGTGTCACACTACTAGAAGGTTGAGCATAGATGCAGTTAGTGACTTTTGTGGTTCACCTTGACAAGGACTGTGGTTGTTAGCTGAGTAGGGATTCCACCCCTTCAACCCATAAGCTAATTAATCACAAGTAATAAATGATAAACACGTCATCAGACAGGTCTCAATAACAGTATTGCAGAATTTATCACAGGTGTGTCAGTTTATTTATGCAAACCCAAGGAGATGAGGGACGGAGCACTGAAACTTTTCAGACACTCACCCCAGTCACAGATCTGGGTTTAATCCATTACCGTTCTTTTGCTCACCACGCCACCCCAGATCAGACACAGCCATATGCAAATCAGTCTTGACCCTGTGCCTCATGAAAACAGTCCAGCCCAAACTGCCAAGCCATGTCTTCCCTGGACCGAAACAAGCATCCTGGGACCGGTTTTGGGGTAACACCCCTCATCAGCCAGGCTATCTTGAATCCAGTGGCAAAGTGAGCAATGGGCCCACATCTGGGCATACCCTGCCAACTTAGGGCAAACAAAGCAAACACAAGGAGATGAGTTTATTTATGCTCATCTAGATTAGTGAGGGGGTTTGGGGCACCTTACGTTAGACAGGATAATGATCTCTTCAAAAGAAGGCAAAGCCAGAGCAATGTTTGGTTCATACCAGACCATTTCTAAGCTGTGCTGCGCTGAATCCTACTCTCTGCTTGAATTTTGCAACAAGCTGAACACCTGGCGTTAGACCTATCATCCTCAGCGTGGTCTTCCCTCAAGGTTTTTGCCTGCTTCCCTCCTCTTTTTCCTATATCTTTTGTCTTCATTAGGACCCAAACCCTTTACCACTGCTGATCAGTGCTAAAGTGCATGAGCTTTTCTCCTAAACAGCATATTTAGTTTATTTAAAGGCCCTTGTAATGTGGTATACCATATACCCAGGTCATTTAGATTAAATGCTAATAGTTGGCCGGCAACACTTACTGTGCTTCCTACACCGGGAGCTTTTCAAACCTGTCTCATGCCTCCCATTGCAGGGCCTATGTGTGCAGTTTACTGCCTCTTCGACTTGGCATTTAAACCTTCTCGCCAACCCTTAAACTTCCCTTTTATGACACGTAAGTCACTCCTAAGTAGGCCCTTGAAAGCCCTAATGGCAGGGTGCTGTGTAAGTAAAAGAAAGGACATGTACTTTTATGTTTTGCATGTCCTGGAAGTGGCAAACAGCTAGATTTGTTTTTCACTACTCTGAGGCCTACTCCCCTCATGGTAAACACTGGGAATCCCTTAATGCACTTTTAAGTTGTAATTCCTAATTAGAAGGGTGGCCACTGTGACGTCGGACAGCCAGGGGCCATCTGTCGCATCCATCGGAAACTTCAGACCTCTGAGGCGGAAGCCGGAGGTGTTCTCACTCGTTTATTTTTAAAATTGTGTGATTTGTGTTTAAACACTATTTTTAAACTTTGTGCACCTTACCCAGAGCTATTCTCTGCTACCCCCGCCAAGCAGGCTCCCCACAAACAGCGGATCTTAGCGCTGTTCACTGGGAAACAACCCATGTCCGCCATCGCTGCTGAAACGCGAGGCCACGCCCATCCGTCAGGCCACGCCCACCCCCTCTTTCTATAAATGTGCTTCCCACGCAAGCGCAGCGGACGAGCGCAGCGGGAGCGCCGTTTGCGCGCCGAAGGCGCGCCTAAGGCAAGCCAGTCTGCGCCCGTCCTCGCCTGGCCTGTGCCTAGGGCCTGTCTCCCTGGCTGTCGGGCAGTTTCTGGTCGTACTTGCTGGACCAGATTCCAGCTCCTCCTTCTAAAACCCACTACTTGCCCGTCCACTACACGTTGTAGTCCCTGTCACCTGGAGGATGCCCCTTTTCACTGCCTTCAATGTAACTATACCCTCCCGCCTTGGAGCCTTCGCCCCTCTCCCTGCCTCAGCCTGCCGAAACGCCTGTCCCACCCTCTGACGCTGAAAGCAGGTCTGATTAACTGCCGTTCCTTGCCCCGCCATTCCAACGAGATCTGGACGTCAATAGTTTCGGACGCCTGGGATATCCTGTTTCTCACCGAGTCCTGGCTTAGAGATACCTCTACCCCCGATATCCACCTAGCTACCCCTCCGGGCTATCTCTTAAAGGGCATCAATCGTGAAGGGGGCAAATTAGGAGGCGGTCTTGCCATTATCCTAAAATCCCACCTCAATCTGTCTATCACCAAAATGACGAATATCGGGATGATTGAAGCTATGTACTTCACTATCTCGGATACCGCGGCAGTAGTATTGGCGGGTACTCTAGTCTATAACCCTCCTACTGCCTCGTCTCTCTCTCTAACGGCATTTACCCACCTGATGGCTGATCTCTCCCTCAAGCACCAGCGTTTTCTGGTGCTTGGAGACTTCAACCTCCACGTGGACAACTCTCTCTGCTCGAAAGCTAACAACTTGCTAGAATCGATGCAGAGCCTGAACTTGCTTCAGTTAGTCAAGGGCCCTACACACACAGCTGGGCATACACTTGACCTTATCTTGGCTAATTTCTCGAATATCACAGTCTTTCCTTCCCTCCCTCTCACCTGGTCTGATCACCATCTTGTCCCTTTTGACCTAGAGCTAAGTTCGAGACCCACCCCTACTGTCCTCAGGAAGGTCCTGGGAAGAAAGTGGCATAAAGTTACCTGTGCAACCTTAGACCCCTTATTCAACTATCAGCCGGACCCTCTGTCTAGTGACATTGATGAAAATGTGTCCAGACTCAATTCCGCACTGCTCCTCGCCATCGATTCCATTGCCCCTCTCAAACCCATCACCTCTGCTAGAACACGCCCCTCTGCTCCTTGTTTCTCTCCAACCCTCCGTGAGGAAAAAAGCCGCTGCAAACTACTTGAACGCAAGTGGCGGCAGAACTATGACCCTGAATCCAAAGCAATCTACAAAACCGCTTTGAAAAAATTTCTCAAACTAAAAAAAGCTACCATGAGAGACTACTTCTCACTACAAATCTCCAACGCTAAGAACTCTTCTAAAACCCTTTTTAATATTGTCAAAGAATTTGTAAATCCCCCCGCCAGGGCCGCGCAGAACCCCTCTAGCCAGGCTCTATGTGACGGACTGCCTGATTATTTCCTTGAAAAAATTGATAAAATTAGAACTTCGTTTCCTACTGAGGAATCTCCCCTGGTCCCCCCTGTGATGGCCCCGGAATCTGCCTCCTTACAGTCTTATAACGAGCTGACTCTTGAGACCGCACTCAGGTTACTCACCCAGTGCAGATCTGGTTCTCCTTCCGACTCTATTCCTGCCAAGACCATGGGTGACCTGGCCCCCTCACTGGCTAACCCTTTTCTTTCTATCTGGAATGCCTCCCTCCATCATGGCATCTTTCCAACTACGTGGAAGGAAGCTCTGCTGGTCCCCATTCTGAAAAAGCCTGATGCCGATCCTACAAAATTTTCCAACTATCGCCCCATCTCCCTCCTCCCCAAACCCGCAAAAATTCTGGAAAAGGCTGTGCAGCTGCAACTAACAGAATATCTAGAAAATAACTCTTTACTACACGACTCCCAATCCGGCTTCAGAGCAGGTTTCAGCACTGAGACTGCTCTCCTGGAAGTGGCTGAGACTATCCGTGAGTGTGTGGATAGGGGCGAGGAGGCCATGCTGGTCCTCCTCGACCTATCCGCCGCTTTTGATACGGTTTCACATATAATCCTATTAAACCGTCTAAAGCAGGTCGGAATCGGTGGCTCCGCTCTCGCCTGGATTGAGTCCTTCCTCACTGGCAGAACTCAGAAGGTGGTGCTTAGGCCTTTCAAATCAGAGGGTAAACCCCTGTTGTGTGGTGTCCCGCAGGGCTCTGCCCTGAGCCCTCTGTTTTAATGTTTATCTCGCACCCTTTGCCGCAGTGGTGGAGTCTTGTGTAGTCAGAGTGGTCTCTTACGCTGATGATACTCAGCTGATATTCTCTTTTAGAGACCACTCAGACTCCACCTTTGCCAACTTCCGCCAATGTCTGGACAACATCTGTGTCTGGATGACCATCAACCACCTTAGACTTAATGCTGACAAGACAGAAGTCCTGTTTTTTAACCAGAAAACTCCAATATCCCCCAGCCTGTGGTGGCCTACAGTACTTAACCCTGCGCCCACCCCTGTTCAATCAGCAGGTAACCTGGGCTTTCAATTCGATGACTCACTCTCTTGCAAGGCGCAAATCAACAAGGTCACCTCTGCCTGCTTCGTGAAGCTTCGCATGATCAAAAAGATCTTTCCCTACCTTCCCTTGGACGCCCGCAGAACGATCACTCAGGCCCTCATCACATCTCATTTAGACTACGCCAACAGCTTATACGCCGGTGCCCCTCAATATCTGATCGTTCGTCTTCAGATCGTTCAGAATGCGGCAGCCAGACTGATCGGAAATATCCCCTACCGTCAGTCGGTTGCCTCCTATTGCAAAGAGCTCCACTGGCTCCCCATTGCAAGCCGCATTCAATTTAAGATCCTCACCCTCGCCTTTCGAGCTATCAACGGCTCGCAACCATCCTTCTGGGGGTTGCATTATTTGGTGTATGGCCGATCGAGCTCCGTATCTGAACCTCGTCATCAAGTTAAATGATTAATATGGCCGTGGCCTTCTGAAAATGCCACCTGCATCCCGTGACGTTTCTGCCCCTCCCTCTAAATGGGCCAGCGTTTTCCTTGTTCATGCTACCGTGAGAGCTTCATTTGGGTTTGGCAACTGTTTGCCTTCTTAAACAAGTTCAGATCCTAATAGGACCCACTTGGATTTACCCACTGTCTATTAAACTGAGGATAAGACAAAGTATTAGGCTAAGTGGGAACAGCGCTTAATCCACCCTATGCCAATATTCGCCTGATTGAGCCATTCTTCGAACGTTTAGCTCACTTCTCTATCTTTATACAGGTCCCACTTCTATGGGAGTTTGCCTTTGTTACGCCCTGAAGAAGGTGGTACTCCTGAGTTGGAGTTGTCTCAACGAAACGCGCGTCGGCGTTTGTTTAGTTGGGCCCTCTCTATTCCCACTGATTATGCACTCTAGATGAGTGTTTTTCAACATCTATTTTGAATATTCATCATAATATTGTGGGATCATTGGTGTTACTGCTTCTAATTGGGTCCTTAAGAATTTATATGATCGGGTGTTGGATGAGTTATGCAATGTTGTATGAATGTGGACTGTCTGAATTTGAGTGTCTGTAGCTCTGATAAAAAAAAACATTCCCTCACATTTTTCCCCTGTACTTGGGAACCTGTTTTCTGTTGTATTCTGTACTGTGTTATTTTTTGTTCTTGCACAAAACTCAGATATCTATTGTGTGTGTTTAATATCTTTATTCATTCATACATTTTACAATAATGTACGTTGTTCTCTGTCTATTGTGACCATCTTTGTATAAAAAAAATCAACAAATTATATTTTTGTATTATAAAAAGTGACACTTATAAATGAAATAAACTAAAAAGTTGCACTATCTGTTGGTGTTTCCACGTGCCTGTATGCCATATCTCTTTAATCTGATCTGGGTGTCATTCCCTTTTTCTATAAATGATACATTGTACATTTTTAAATTGTAAGGGTAGAGGTTTCTCTGTTTTTGCTTGGTTTCATTGTTCCCCTTTATCTCTACCCATATTACGTAATTGGGGGTTGCCCTTTGTTCTGTGACTACTATCAACGGCCTTGGGCCTGGATACCTGAAAAAAGCGAGTGGCATTATCTCAATCTGTCAGATCACTGAGATCTAACAACTTACGCCTCTTGATTGCACCTCGCTTTCGACGTTCCAGAATGGGCGGCAGAAGGTTCAGCGTAATGACTGCTAAACTATGGAACTGTCTCCCACTCGACCTCAGGTTCTGCCCGTCTGAATCCATCTTCCGTAGTAAATTAAAAACATGGCTGTTCTCCAGATCATGATTCCCGTCTTGCAATCGGCTTGACTACTCCCTTCTTTCCTGAGTTTCTGTTTTAGCGCCGGGGCACCCCTCCGGGGGTAGCTGCGCTCTTTATAAGCTACTTAAATAAATAATTAAATAAATATACACATAACATAATAATACAGATTCTAAAGTAATGTTGAAACTATTTATCAAATGTTTAGATACATCTACTATACATCGATGAACAAACAGAAGCTCAACTTCAAAAATATCTATTTTAGCAAGAAAACTATCTGGTCATAAGTATGTTGCACATACATCCCCTTTTCTATAGTTTCTATATATTCTCTCACTATATACCACATGCTATATTTCACATAATTGAACGTAGAGTACATCAATTGTGACTTTGAACATTTTGCATTGTTTTTGTTGCCTTGGTACAAACAAATCCACGCAAACATCAACTATGAAAACAACAGTTTTCTGAGTATCTGTATGGGTGCCTGGGTGTCTGTGTGGGTGGGTACGGGAGTGTCACTCTGTGCATAGATGTGTGAGCGGTGATTCACTGGGTGTATGGGTTCAAGAGTGCATCTGTGAAGGGCTGTATGGGTGGGTGAGTGTGTGTATGGGTGTGTTGGTGAGTGAATGGATGTCTCAATGGTGCATGTGCGAGTAACTACATGTGAGCAAGGCAGTATATGTGAGTGTTGGAGTATATAAAGGACTGAGGGCCTCATGTAGGTAGCCAAATACCGGTCGGTAACGGCCGATTTTCGGTAAATATGCCGTTACCGACCGGTATTTAGACAAGTGAGATGTAGGAGTGCAAAAACCACTTTTCGGTAAATATGAGGCGGTAAATACCGAATCATATTTACCGAATCCTAAAATACCGATTCATATTTACCAAATACATACTTAACGAATCGGTAAATATGAAGTGGTAAATATGAAGTGGTAAAACTGAAAATGACATGTAGGAACAATCGGTAATTAAGAAATCCATGAAAATCGGTAATTAAGAGTCGGTAGTTAACACGGATTGAAAGCAGGTGGTAATCATAAACAGTGCATAAAAGAAATCCCAAAATGCAACAGCGTGGACAACATGGCCGCTCTGTATGTCATTGCAAGGCGCCTACGTCTACAGGCAGCAGGTCTGAGGATTTGGCGACGAGAGGAACGCATCTACAGACAGCGCATCACACTCTTCCAGCTGACTGATGCAGAGATACATGAGAGGTACAGGCTACACCCCCAAACCATCATGGACCTGATAAGGGACCTGCACCCACTCCTGGAGCAGCCAACACCAAGGGCGCATGCCATACCACCACATGTGCAGGTTCTCTGCAGCCTACATCTACTGGCATCCGGCAGTTATCAGGTGGTGATAGCTGCGGTGGGTGGTGTATCCCAGAGTTGCCTGTCCCGTTTCTTCAGGAAGTTCCTGGATGCCATGATGCAGAGAATGCACCACTACATCAGCTTCCCAAACACACAGGCTGCACTGCAGAAAACCAAAACAGACTTTTATCACATGGCACAGTTCCCCCATGTCATTGGCTGCATTGATGGCACACACATCCCAATCTGCCCACCAGCTGACACAGAGCACATCTACAGGAACAGAAAGTCCACCCACTCCATCAATGTGCAGGTGATCTGTGATGCAGGGAACATCATCACTGATATTGTTGCAAAGTTTCCTGGGAGCACCCACGACTCTTACATCTTCCAGAATAGTGGGATCTACACACGACTGAGTGCCGGAGAATTTGGAGAGGGATACCTGCTAGGTAAGTAACAGTGACGCCCCTTGCAACCTGCAAATCATAGTGTATAGAGGCATGTGACTGATGTTTCCCTTTTACTCATCTAGGCGACAGTGCATATGCATGCCGGTCATTCATCCTCACTCCCTACCTACACCCAACAACCCAGAGTGAGAGACGATACAACGTGGCACACAAAACAACACGCAATGTGGTGGAGCGCACGTTTGGACTACTGAAGAGCAGGTTCCGCTGCCTCCACAAGAGCGGAGGCGCACGCCAGTACACACCCATCAACTGCTGCAAGATCATTGCCACTTGTGCAATGCTGCACAACCTTGCCACGAAAAAAGGTACAGATGTGGAACTAACATATTTTGAGGACAACGAGGATGAGTCAGGCCAGCCAGAGGGCAACGCAGCTAGAGTGCCAACTGCAATCGATGGGAGAGAGAGACGGGCAGAGATCACATGCAACTATTTCTGAGTAAGTAAGGGGACACAGCCAGTTGTGATAAGTCATGACGTAGTTTTAATGTGGCACCACGCCATGAACACATGAACAAGCCAATCTGGCAATATACCATCTATACAAGGAGTAAGTCCAGGGTTACGTCACCCATTGGGAAGTGGCTAAGCAGGGCTACATCAATGTTTGCGCATACGCGCTGCAGTGGTGGATGGCACGGCCTGTGCATCCTCACTAGAGCCAACCCCAAGCCGCCTGCTGCTCCTGCGTGCTTCTGGGACGGGGGGTGTGATGCTGCTCCTGCTGCTGGTGTCGATGCTCTCCGCAGCATCCCCTGCAGCAGTTGTCGACGGCTGACTAGTTAATAGCACCCCTAGTGCACTTGTCACCTGCACCATCCCCCGAGACAGGTCGCTGCAGCAGTGTGTCAGGCCCTCCTGCATCGACACAGAGCGCCGGCAGAGTAGAGAAGTGGCAGTTGCCAGACGGTTGAGTGCCCTGTTGGTAGTGTCCCTCCTCTGCCGTTCCCGGCGCCGTGCTTCGATGTCAGCATCTAATTTGCTGCACAACTGCTGGATTGACTGGGACATGTCCCGAATGCCCGCTGCCATGGCGCTGATGTTATTGTCCATGTTGACTAATGTAGTTTTCATTACCCGCATGTGCCTCTGGACTGACATGACTGCCTTTGTTTGCAGGCGCTTTTGTTTCAACATTTGGCCCTCGAGCCCCGAGAAGACACCATGGCTGTCAATGGGTGCTGGTGGACTCTGGACACGCGACCTGCGGCGCCCTCTTGCTCCCGTCTGTGCTGCTTGTGAGGTGTGGGGCACAGTGGCATGGCTCCCTTCCTGGGGCCTGGTGAGTTCTTCAGGGCCCATGCTGTCGTCAGACGAGGTGTCTAAGGCTCGTAGCCTGGCTGCTGGACGCCTCCTCATTCTCACACCTGCAAGCGGAGATGTGGCCGGTGACTCAAACATGAGTGGCGATGCTGGCTCTGGGTGAGGTGATGCTGGCTCTGGGTGAGGTGATGCTGGCTCTGGGTGCGGCGAGGCTGCCTGTGTTGGTGGTGCGGCTGCCAGTGGGCCTGCTCCCTGGTCTGAACTTGTGCTGGCCAGAGGTGATCTGTGTGGCCGGTGTGCCCTCTCTCCTGCAGCATGCCCTGTCCTGCATGATGTCACATCTGTGGACAGAAATACAACATTGGCTCAGTGTCCCCGAAGGGCTGCATTGCAAGCGTCACAATAAATCATTTCACATTCCAAAATGTCCTCTGCCTCCTTGTGCCTCATGTGCGTGACATGCCTTGTTGCCCTGTGCCATTTACTTCATGGTTGGTGTTTCCCTGACTACATCTCCCAGAATGCATTGCCTGTCTGCACTGACACATGTGGACTGCAGTGTGATTCTTGTTTCACAATGGGGGATGTGGGATAGGGGTAGGGGGGGCTACATTGCTGTGCTTTCGTCTTACCTTGTTGTGTGGCGGCTCTGGCAGAGCTGTCGGCGTCCCCAAGACCCACGACGCTCTCTTGCTCGATTGTGGCCCCCACCAGCTCCTCCAGTTCGGTGAGGGCAGGTGCCCTGTTGGTTCCACCTCCAGTCTGGCTGGCCTCCTTCTGGATTTCCCCCATCTTCCTCTTGGTTACAATCTTCAGGTCATACCAGCGCTTCTTTAGGACCTCTATGTCCCTGTGGGTCACTCCCACAGCATTGACCTGCGCCTGGATGGCCAGCCAAATGTTGCGCTTTTCAGCCTCAGGCACTTGCAGGGATTGCCTTCCAAACAGCTTCTGGTGCTGCTTCACCACCTCCTCCACCAGCACCTGGAGTTCCTTGGGGCTGAATTTCAGCTTCCTCCTCCTTTCCCCTCCATCTCTCTGTGTTCTCTGGCTGGACATGATGTTCGTTTTCCCGCTCGCACAGGCACCGGCTCCCTGCCTCTCCTCTGCACTCCAAGCCTCTCCAGGGTCGGCTAATTATGTACACCTGCCTGGGTGTGGCCACTTCCTGGTTGGGTGGGGTGTGGTTGCACAGGATTAGCTATTTCATCAAGTCATGTGATTTTACTTACCGATTCCGTACATACCGATTCGGTATTTACCGATTCGGTAAATACCACCTCGGTATTTACCGATTCGGTGATTTCCGATTCTTGATTACCGAATGTTACCGATTCGGTAACTGTTACCGAATTTTTACCTACATATAACTTACCGATTCTTAAATACCGATTCGGTACGGCTCGGTATTTAAGAAACGGTAAAATTTATTTACCTACATGAGGCCCAGTGTGAGGAATTTGGATAAATATTTGAGGGGAGGACTGCTTACCTCTAATAATAATCACATTTTTGTGTCAGGGTGAACTACTAAAGTCACTATATTAACCACAGTCCTACTTCCTGGTAGCTATGGCACAGTAAATATGGAACATTTCTTCTCTCTCCCCTTCATGCAACGCTGACTAGCAAATTCCCATGCTGCTCCAAGTTTCTGAAATAATAGTAAATGTGCCCCATTAGTCTCTAAAGTGAAAAGTCTTCAGCAGAGCAATACAGCAAGAGAGAGGGTTCCACATCATCTGAAAGCCACTGGGCATGGACTGGTAAAGCATTTGACTATTGACAACAAAGCGCAGAGTGGGAGAAACTAGAAACTAGAGTGTCACGCCAATGGAGGTCTCTCACCAGCTGCATACTTTGCACAAGTCTTTGTCTGTTTGAAGATTTCTACATTCTTTTAGCAAGGCAAGGATGCAGACTTTAGTCATAGAGTGCCCCACTGTGCCGAATACCATCTCTGTGAGATAAATTGGATTTTCTGCTGCTGAAAAGCTCAGAGCTGGAACAACCTGAAACTTTGCCCCAGCAACTCACACTTTAATTGGATCTGCTTGGCTGATTGGGCCCACTCCTTCAGAGCGCTTTTGAGCGAAAAGGTTCTAAGTCTCAGGTGTCAGGATGTTAGGAGTACCCATGAACTGGAAGCTGCTCTAGGCCTCTTCTGTTCTTCCATATCTCTAGATATAATTTGAGGAGAGTATTATGAGTGCCACATTTATGTGGGGCACCAGCCTGTGGGTGGAGATGACTCATGGTCCCTCCGCAACCAATAGGCCAAACCTTCCCTGGGGCAATACTACCCACATTTGCAGCACGTTTTGTATATCACAGTTCTCCTCTCAACCAAAACCAATATGGTTGAATCTATCATCACCTGTGCAGAGCTCCAGTTCTCAGCCAGAGGTGATGGGAGGATATTGAGCAACCCCTAACCTGTATTTAATCTAAACAGGCTTTTGGGGCAGCACATCTCCTCCTATGCTTGGTGCCTGATTGTCTTGGAAGACAAAGAAAGGATTCAAGCCCAAGTGTTAGCTACATATGTCTGTGGTCTGTTAAGCCTCCTTAAAGTTAATTATGTTCCTGTTGACAACCCAGATCAGGGCCAGCTTTAGTGCGGCACCTGGTGCGACAATCATTTTGGTGTCCCACACCCACAGACTGCCTCCGCAGATTCTCTCACTACCACCAGGCAAAAGTACCCCTCATCTCTCTAAACATAAGCTAATGCTAAACAAACTGCCCCTCCTGCGGTCAATGCCCCTCCACAGGTCATTGCCTAGTGCGGTCGCACTGACCGCACTGACCAAAAGCCGGCCCTGACCCAGATGGTCAACCTGCCAGAGGAATTGCTTGTTCCGCCCATTCGCGATGCTTTTTTCCTGTGTGCGAATGCTGTTGCGCGCTCGGGGGGAAATATCTCACGAATGCGCATTTTGAAAGCGCAAACAAGCAAAAAATTTCGCGAAGCCGCGGATTGTGGAATTTTTGGCAATTCCGCGTTCTCCGCAGAACGTGAAATTACCCAAATTCCGAAAATTCCACGAGCGGAATGGAATTTACTGCCCAGGCCTAAACAGAACACCACCCCAAGATCAAGGGATTTGTCTCAGTTCTTAGAGCAAGTCCACAGCTCATCAAGAGAATTTTCCAGCTGCTTGGTGAGAGTTGGGTTCATGTAAATCGGCATCCAGAGGCTTTAGGCAGAGAAAGGGTGACTTTCTAAAAGTCGCTTTTCCAAAATATTTATCACAAATCAGCCTTCACCAATGAATTTGTCTAGTATTAAATATTTCAAAAAGTCCAAAAATGAAATCTGTAACTTTTGACTAGCCATAAATAACATTTATTATATTTAATTTGGCATCCCAATACTTTCCTATGGAAAAGCTAACATTTCCATAGTGAAAATAACCTTTAGGGTCTTTTCACTATAAGGACATATTTTACATTAAACTTATACATGTTCTAAATTTTTAAAACATGTACCCTACTTCATGGACAATAAGCCCTACGACTTTAATTTTTTGAAGATTGGACCTGTCTATTTATCTCATTATCATATTTATGATTGGTCGAACATGTAGCCTAAATTGTCCAGCCAAGCAGCAGTGGAGTTGGTATGCTGTAGTGCTGTTTGTACTGTCAATGTAGTTAATGGCACAATGGGTGATATAGTTCACATGTGACCTTTAACATACAGGTGATAAGTACACTTTCTTACCATATACTTTGGAATTATAGGTCAATTAAAATATGCCAATCAGGGTTATGCCAGTTTCATCATGTTGAAAGGGGGAGCACAAACACTTTGCTGCTGATTAGAAGGGTAAAGTACAGAATCAGGCACTAAAGTACTAGCCAAGAATATCTCTCCTCGGTCGCCAAATGAATGAATTACATCTTCCTAAAGTTAATTTAATCAAAACAGAAATCATCCTTGTTGGTAGATTTAAGCTTCCTTATGCAAGATTATTGAAACTTGGCTCTTTTCTCTCAAGTAACCTCCTTTTTAAAGACCTTTTACTCAGTTACTGATCTTAGTGCCAAGATGATCAGTTTTGAACAGCTGTGCATTTAGAAATGCATAATTCATTCATTTCCAGCACCACCATCTTGTATATTTGTGACCTGATGTAAAGTTAGAATATACATTAAACATAGGAGATAATCTAAGGGTAAACATATCTGACTTTGCACACAAGGGGTGAGAAGGTTTATAGTGTTGCATCTCTTCCTGTAGTCTTTTCAGCACAAAAGGGAAATTCCTACCATCAAATTTGCTGTGCAGATTTTTTTTGTTTATTTACATTTTTCTGGAGTATGTTAAAGTTTGTGTTGCAGTAGATTTACATGCTTGTATTGTATTATGGAAATTCTGAAAATGAAACAGAACCCATTTTACCTTCAGTAGTCACTTAACTCTGCATCATCAACTGTGCATGTATTACGATCTACTCTATATTCATTCTTGTTTTTGTATGTTTCTAATTAATCACCTTTGATTTTATCTCCAAACCAGACTTGTATATCCACAATGGCAGATAATGAACGTAAGTAAAGTAAAAAAAAAAATTCATAAATGTATGTAACCTTCTATCTTAGCACCTTGATATTTGTGTTATGAAATTAACCCTTTCATGTCAACAACATATGTGTATCTTATTTCATGTTCATGCAGATGCTGATTGTGTGAACTTGTTCATCTATCACTACCTTTTCTTATTACTAATGTAGCTTTCTTCTGTTATGAATTCTATACTCTCAGCTTGTATTTAATATGTTAGATTTTTATATTAAAGAGGCCAAGACTGTCACAAAGTAAGAAGAATGTATTTATAAAAAAACCCATTCAGAGACTAATACTGCAGTGCTACCTCATTTCAGAGACAAAAGTAAATTGCTAACACTATCATTAATATATCAGGTTGGTGAAGTTAATGTTGGTACATACCAAAAAGAAGAAAATACTATTCCTCAAGTAATTGAGAAAATTGGATATAACTAAACAAGTCAAGGAAGCAAAGTCAAGGAAGCGAGCAGTTTTCCTAGTGATTAGACATGATAAGAGTACTAGGGCATATGTAGAGGGACTAGGTTGTGGGCAGCAGGTACAGCACTAGGACATGCATAGGGATGATGAACTATTACACTGGAAGGTACAGGAGTACTGGCAGTTGTTAAGATGGTAAGGTACAGGCAGAAACAGAGGTATCAGATTATAAGTAACAATAAGGAAACTAGGATTAAAGCAAATACAGATGTAAAGGGGTATAGGCAGCGATGAAAGAATTATAGGTAATGGGACTGGAGTATAGGGAGTGGTAGAAGTAAGAGCTCATAGCTAGAGGTACTTGGGTGTGGGTGTATATGTGAGAGGGAATAGTAGGGTATTGTTGGCAGATAAGGTATAAGGGTTATGGCAGAATCAGAGGACCTAGTGTATTGACAATAATAGATCACTAGCTTATATATAGGTGTACAGGTATTATACTGTACAAAAGATTAAAGGACAGCGATGAATAAAGCAAGACATTGTGGAGAGAGAAGGAGGCATACAAGAATTCAAAGTAGGCCAAAATAAGAATAGTTAAGGGTATTTAAAAAGTTATGGAAGTTGTAATCTTACATTGTCCACACACCATCACATGCAAGAAAATGGACATCGTAGAGAGTTTAAACTGGAGTCTGAGGGGTTCTCCTGTTAAAATAGACAGCTATCTCATTTTAAAAATAAAAGGAATGCGGGGATGTTACGTACATGAAATATGTTGAGCAGGATGCTGGCAATCCCCCACATTTACAAAACCTCAAGGAAACAGGTTTGTAGAAAGTTTTGCCTTAACTCCATTTTATATCAGAATCATATGGACCCTACTAATACAGCAATAACATAAAATGTAAAATAAATAATAAAACTAAGTGCATATAATGAACACAACATTTTTTCCTCCAGTTAATATAGTGACAATTAAAAAACATATTAGTAGCTGACAAGGTAATAATAGTTAAAAATGTATAAATATCACCATGAATAGGCAATTAGTTCAATGTTTCCTTGATGTAACTGTAAATAGCACTGTTTAACTGTATAACTGCGTTGTTTATAGGTATGATGATGTCTTAATAAAAAGTGGAAAATAGTTATACTTCATAACTTGGGTTTTCCAAGCAAAGGCCACACTACGATCACTCCTCTGCTCATCATGCCTCACTCCTATTCCCATCTCAAATAAGCCATGTACATCCTGCTCTCTTTTACCCAGACTTCGTCTTCTCTCCATTGCATAATCATGCAGTGCTTAAAGGACCTCTCTTGTCAATCATTACCAAAGCACTTCCCACATAAACCCTGCTGGGTCAAAACGTTCAACCAAGGATTCCCCTACACTGTAGCATACAACTATCAACAAATGCATTTCACCACCTTGTGGGGCTATGAAGCCATAAATTAATGCAACTGTAATACAATAAAAAATCCAAGTCATAATTGAGTTAATCAGTGGCTCAAAAGAGACACCTTACGTCAATATGTTCAATTATCAACAATTGTATATGTGGTCCTAAAGCAAATTTCAACCAACAGTTCCTTTGGGTTCCTTAGGTTCTTTAGGATCAGAATTATAATAATTGGAAAAGTCACAGAACATGTCTCCCAAAAGACTAGTCACGCTACCTGTATCATAAACAATACTACTTTGTATTATAGCTCCATTGTTTGTCCAGGTGGAAACTAAACAACAACAAAGAGGAATTATCATGTATGTAAAGTATGTTGGTGCAATGTCCAAAATTAACCATGTGCTCTCCAGACTATGGAGAAACCGGTGTTCCTGCAGTTGCAGGTGTTTGACAAGAAAATAGTGCCAATGTTCAATCAGTGACACTTATAAAGCGCGCTACATACCCGTAGGGTCTCAAGGCGCTGGGGGGGGGGGGGGGGGGGGGTGCCGCTACTGCTCGAATAGCCAGGTCTTGAGCTTCTTCCTGAAGGAGAGGTGGTCTTGGGTCAGGCGCAGGTCGGTCGGGAGGGAGTTCCAGGTCTTGGCGGCCAGGTAGGAGAAGGACCTTCCTCCTGTAGTCGCTCTTCGGATGCGGGGGACGGCGGCGAGGGCGTGGTTGGCTGATCGGAGGTGGCGTGTGGGAGCGTAGAAGTTGACTCGGCTGTTGAGGTAGCTCGGGCCTTGGTCGTGTAGGGCTTTGTGTGCGTGGGTGAGGAGGCGGAAGGTGATTCTCTTGTTGACGGGGAGCCAGTGAAGGTCTCTCAGATGTCCGGAGATGTGGCTGGATCGTGGGATGTCGAGGATGAGTCTGGCTGAGGCGTTCTGGATCCGCTGGAGTCTCTTCTGGAGCTTGGCGGTGGTACCGGCGTAGAGGGCGTTACCGTAGTCCAGTCGGCTGGTGACGAGGGCCTGGGTGACGGTCTTCCTGGTCTCTGTGGGGATCCACCAGAAGATCTTCCGTAGTATGCGTAGGATGTTGAAGCACGCCGAGGAGACGTTGTTGACCTGCCTGGTCATGGAGAGGGAGGAGTCCAGGATGAAGCCCAGGTTACGTGCATGGTCTGTCGGTTTGGGTGCGGTGCCCAGGGCGGGAGGCCACCAGGAGTCGTCCCAGGCGGAGGGTGAAGAGCCCAGGATGAGGACCTCCGTCTTGTCCGAGTTCAGTTTCAGGCGGCTGGTCGTCATCCACTCGGCTACCTCTTTCATCCCTTCGTGCAGGTTGGCTCTGGCGGCGGCGGGGTCGTTGGTCAGGGAGAGGATCAGCTGGGTGTCGTCGGCGTAGGAGATTATGCTGAGGTTGTGTTTGCGTACGATGGCCGCGAGGGGGCTCATGTAGACGTTGAAGAGGGTGGGGCTCAGAGATGATCCTTGGGGGACGCCGCAGATGACTTCGGAGGCCTCTGACTTGTACGGTGGTAGGCGGACTCTCTGTGTTCTTCCGTCGAGGAAGGAGATGATCCATTCCAGCGCCTTGTCCTTGATTCCGATGTTGCTGAGGCGCCGTACTAGGGTGCGGTGGCAGACCGTGTCGAAAGCCGCGGAGAGGTCTAGGAGGATGAGGGCCGCTGTTTCTCCATTGTCCATCAGGGCTCGGATGTCATCGGTGGCGGCGATGAGGGCGGTCTCGGTGCTGTGTTTGGCTCGGAAGCCGGACTGTGAGGGGTCGAGGGATCCGTTCGTCTCGAGGAAGGCCGCCATCTGCTTGTTGACGGTCTTCTCGATGACTTTGGCTGGAAACGGGAGAAGCGAGATGGGGCGGTAATTCTTGAGGTCGGTGGGGTCCGCTGTTGGTTTCTTCAGTAGAGCGCTGAGTTCGGCGTGTTTCCAGCTCTCGGGGAAGGTGGCGGTGTCGAAGGATGTGTTGATGATGTCTCGCAGGTGGGGTGCGATGACAGCGTCGGCCTTGTTGAAGACGTGGTGAGGGCAGGGGTCGGTCGGTGATCCGGAGTGGATGGAGTTCATCGTGCGGATGGTGTCTTCGGTGCTGATCGGGGTCCAGGCGTGGAGGGTGGTGGTGGGTGGGGGTGGTTGGTCGGTCATGGTGTGCGTTGGTTGGTTGTTGAAGCTACTGTGTATGTCCGTGATCTTGTTGTGGAAGTATGAGGCGAGGGAGTTGTAGAGGTCTTGCGATGGGGTGATGTCGTTGTTTCCTGCGCTGGGGTTGGAAAGCTCTTTCACGATGTTGAAGAGTTCCTTGCCGTTGTGTGCGTTGTTGTCCAACCGGTCCTTGAATGCTGTTTTCTTGGCGGCGCGGATCAGCTGGTGGTGTTTCCGGGTAGCAAGTTTGTAGGAGGTTCTGTTGTCCGGTGTCGGTTCCCTTTTCCAGACTTTCTCGAGGGCTCGGCAGTTCTTCTTGGAGCTCTTGAGTTCGTCGGTGAACCATGGGGCCTTCTTGCTGCCGGGTCTGCTAGGCGGGGTCCTCAGCGGGGCGAGTTCGTCCGCGCAGTTGCTGATCCACTTCGTGAGGTTGTCGGCGGCCTGGCTGGGGTTCGCTGAGCTGGCAGGAGGGTGCTGGCTCAGGGAGGTGGCGAGCTGGTCTGCTGTGATCTTGTTCCAGCTTCTGCGGGCGGCCTGTTGCTGGTGATGGTGAGTCGTCGTTCTCTTAAAGGTGAAGTGGACGCAGCGGTGGTCCGTCCATTGAAGCTCTGTGGCGTGGCTGAAGTCGATGTCTGTGCTGGATGAGAAGACGGCGTCAAGTGTGTGTCCGGCGAGGTGGGTGGGGGTGGACACCAGTTGCTTGAGTCCCAGGTTGGCGAGGTTGTCGAGCAGGGTGCTGGTGTTGTGGTCGTTGTTGTTCTCCAGATGGAAGTTGAGGTCTCCCAGGAGGATGTAGTCAGCGGAGGGGAGGGCATGCGGGCTGACAAAGTCGGCGATGTCCTCGCTGAATTGCGTGCGTGGTCCAGGGGGTCGGTAGATCAGGGTGCCTCTGAGGGTGGTGTTCGGGTTGGTGTGGATCTGGAAGTGCAGGTGTTCGGCGCTGGTCAGGGTGTTGTCGGTGCTGGTCGTGAGACGGATGGCGTTCCTGTGGATGATGGCGATGCCTCCTCCCATCTGGTTGGCGTTTCGGTCCCTCCGGACGATCTTGTAGCCCTCTGGGATAGCGATGGCGATGTCGGGAGCTGAAGAGGCGTTCATCCAGGTCTCCGTGAGGAAGGCAACGTCAGGGGCTGTGGCGTCTAGGAGGTTCCAGAGTTCGATGGCGTGTCTGTGGACGGAGCGGGTGTTGAGCAGGATGCACTTGAGGTGGGTGCTGCTGGTGTTCGACTTGGCGGGTGCTGGTGCGGGGCTGGTCTGGATGCAGGAGAACTTGCAGGCGTGGCAGCTGAAAGGTCCGTGGGTGTGTCGTGGTGTGGCTTGGTGGCAATCTTGGAGTCGGCCGGTGTTGAGAGCGATGAGGGTGGCGGCGGAGTACGTCAGGCGGGTAGGTCGGGGTCTTCGTGGGCCAGGGGTCCTGGCGATGGACGCGATCCGGTCGCGGACGGGCGCAGACGGGCTTACCTTTGGCGCACCTTCGGCGCTCAATCGGCGCACCCGCTGCGCGTGGCCGCTGCGCGTTCGCACGGTCGCCATTTAAGGCGAAGTGCGCGGGTGGGCGGAGCAGCTGGGAGGCGGGAGCGGGGAGGGTTACAGAAGGCAAAAGGGGCGGGGACAAGCGGCGGTGGCGGGAGCGGGGAGGGTTACAGAAGGCAAAAAGGGGCGGGGACAAGCGGCGGTGGCGGGAAGGGAGGGCGGAGGGCGGCGAGGTAGGCGGACAGCAAGGAAGGAAGCAAACACGGGGAAAATGAAATAACAGCAGAACAGGCACAAATAACGATAAACAAGGGAAAAAAAAGAGAGTTAGACCAAGCAGGCACAAAATCACGTTAAAACAAGGGCAAAAACAACTGCAGCGGCGGCAGCCGGCAGACGAGGCAGAGGGCAGCGAGGCAGAGGGCAGGCAAGGGGCACACGCAGCAGCTGGTGGCCGTGCGGCGCGGGGGTGTCCCACAAGTGGGTCACACTCACCTGCGTCGCACGGTCGCCATTTAAGGCCAAGTGCGCGGGTGGGCGGAGCAGCTGGGAGGCGGGAGCGGGGAGGGTTACAGAAGGCAAAAGGGGCGGGGACAAGCGGCGGTGGCGGGAGCGGGGAGGGTTACAGAAGGCAAAAAGGGGCGGGGACAAGCGGCGGTGGCGGGAAGGGAGGGCGGAGGGCGGCGAGGTAGGCGGACAGCAAGGAAGGAAGCAAACACGGGGAAAATGAAATAACAGCAGAACAGGCACAAATAACGATAAACAAGGGAAAAAAAAGAGAGTTAGACCAAGCAGGCACAAAATCACGTTAAAACAAGGGCAAAAACAACTGCAGCGGCGGCAGCCGGCAGACGAGGCAGAGGGCAGCGAGGCAGAGGGCAGGCAAGGGGCACACGCAGCAGCTGGTGGCCGTGCGGCGCGGGGGTGTCCCACAAGTGGGTCACACTCACCTGCGTCGCACGGTCGCCATTTAAGGCCAAGTGCGCGGGTGGGCGGAGCAGCTGGGAGGCGGGAGCGGGGAGGGTTACAGAAGGCAAAAGGGGCGGGGACAAGCGGCGGTGGCGGGAGCGGGGAGGGTTACAGAAGGCAAAAAGGGGCGGGGACAAGCGGCGGTGGCGGGAAGGGAGGGCGGAGGGCGGCGAGGTAGGCGGACAGCAAGGAAGGAAGCAAACACGGGGAAAATGAAATAACAGCAGAACAGGCACAAATAACGATAAACAAGGGAAAAAAAAGAGAGTTAGACCAAGCAGGCACAAAATCACGTTAAAACAAGGGCAAAAACAACTGCAGCGGCGGCAGCCGGCAGACGAGGCAGAGGGCAGCGAGGCAGAGGGCAGGCAAGGGGCACACGCAGCAGCTGGTGGCCGTGCGGCGCGGGGGTGTCCCACAAGTGGGTTCACTTATATTAAACATTGTACCCAAGCAGTTTCCTCTGGAAACGCTTATCATAATATCTATCAGCTTCCCTCCCATGAAACTACAGAAGCAAAAGATGTCCCCATTAACTTAAGCCATTGGTGAATAAGATTTAGAGATAGGTGTAAAAAATAACTCCATCGGGGGCATGGCTTGGATCGGCCTGCAATGGGCGCACTTCTGTGAAGCTCTGGACTAGCTGAAACCATAGCCCCATAATCCGCACATTAATCCGGCCAGCACGGGGCGGAAAACTTGAACCCCCTGGGTGTGACCCCCCCCGACCCGAGAGTGAGTTAAACTGTGACCCGCAAACGGCAGATAACAGAGCGAGTAGCCTGAGAGCCTGAGATGGTGAGGCCTAACCTACTCAACCATCAAATCCAGGCGGTCGCACCCATCGAGTGCTGAGCTGCGGAGCTATGAATAGACTGAGGCGGCTGGCGGGGGCACCGTGGCAGCGAGCCTGAGATATGGCCCAATACCGGGTCGGTGATACACAAGAAGGCAGCCAGGAAGCAGATCAGAGGCGCCGTGCGGAGTCAGAGCCAAGTGGCTAATGCGTAGGCCAGAATGGCCGGAGATTCTGACAAACAGGGAACGGCTGAGGAGAACCAGCGGGCCCCGGGCCCGGAGGTGAAGAACAGCAGGTGAGCGGTATGCCCCCGAACCAGGCCTAAGGGAGGAAGCCGGTGGCGGGCCTGCAACGAGATCAGGTGCCAGAAGTGAGGAGCCCCCCCCCCCCACAATAAAGACATACTGTTGTAACCGGACACGCAGCCCAAGGGAGAGCTCCCAAAGGAAGTTACAAGCCGAAAAGAGGCCTGAATGCCCGTGTAAAGGGAGAGGGCTGCCACGAAAGCATTGCTCCCGGGTCAGGGAGCAATATACAGGTGGGTGGCTATCCCTGAGGCGACGCACAGTCAGGAGACAGCGATGGCAAAAGTGGGCATACACCTTCCACCAGGGCGGGGGCACAGAGAGACAGGAACCCACTGAGACCGGCTGCGACTGGGGACCGGAGAGTGGCACCAGATCAGCGGAAATCAGCCCATGGGCTCCCTGAGAGGGGAGAGACGGGCCGATAATCAAAGGAGAGCTGCCCATATCACGAGTCGTGCAGTAGACCTGGGAACGTGGTGGAGGCCACGGGCTGTCTAGCTTGACGGAGCCGGCTGGCTGTACAGGGGGAAAAAAAGGGTCACCGGATCGGCACTCAGGCAGCACAGAAGATATGGACTGTTGGGGATAGTACACATATACGGTGACATTATAACCACTGTCTCTCTGTTAGAAGGGGGTCAAACTGCACAGCAAGACAACGCACAGTACAATTATAGGTGAAATCTGGACATGTGGAGAGGTACCGGAAAGGAATGGAACCACATTACGTGTGGGGAGGATAAGACTGGTGGCGGACAAAGGGCCTTGGGGCCAGACTTGTAGAACTGTGAGGAGGTCAAGAAGGGCCTAAACTGAAGGAGAAGGGAGCAGAGCACACGGTCTAGACGTGGTGAAGGGTATTGCATAGCACCCAAAAGACAAGAAATGGTGAAGTCCAAACCACTGTGCAAAACTCAAACAAACAAAATGGACAAGTACACAGTTTCAAAGCAGCCAGTAGAGAGTCAAGGAGAACGTATGGCAGTGACAGGGGCGGATGAACCCTCGCTGACCGCCATTATGGTAGCCTTAATGGATCTTAAAAACACGCTTGAACCCAAAACTGATCTGGTAACGGTCGAAGTAAATCTGTTGAGAGCGGATCTGCGTAAAACCACCTAAAAGGTAACAATTGTGGAAGGCAACATATCGCAGCTGCAGACAAACACTATAGCAAAGGAGGACCAAATTGAACAGTTCCAGCAATGGCCTGGGGAGATGACGGTGAGGCTCGAAGACCAGGAAGGGCATGCCAGCGGAACAACATACGGGTGGTGGGTGTCCCTGAAGGAATGGAGGGGCCCAGTGTGTATCTCTTCTTAGAGGACCTCACCCTAAACCATCTACGCCCGGTAAGACTGTCAAAATATTTCACAATTTAACGGGCACTCAGGGCCCCAATTCCAAAACCAAGACCAGGGGCACCGCAACTAACAATGATTGCAAGGATTCTCAACTACAAGGATAGAGATGGAATTTTACAAGCAGCAAGGACCCATGGAGTTCTAGTACGTGACAACGCAACAATAAGGTTTTTCCCAGACTTTATATTACATGTACAGAAGCTGTGTTGAATCTTTGAAACTGTAAACTGGGAACTACGGAATAAAGACATAAAATACATGATGCTGTACCCTGCCAGACTGAGAGTGGTGGCGGAAGGGAAGTCTTGGCTCTTTGCCACTCCGGAAGGGCGTGGTAGTGATTAGAGGGTTGGAGAGTGGTAATTCAGAACCCACCCGGGGTCGGGAGGCGGCGCTGAGCCACCGGCCCTGAGGAGACTGCCAGAGAAGAAAGATCTGGGTCTGAGTGATCACAAGATAAATGACTCCAGTTTTGAGAGGAGGATGAACTAGACACAGTATGGTCAGAATTACCAATTTTAGTCTCACATTGTTGACTTGGTTAGGGGAGGTATTGGAGGGTGGGCTGCCAGATGGGAAGGGGAAATGGAGATGGAGAATGGGAGAACAAGACAAACCTTGCACGGGGAAAACATAGTGATGCAATAAGCATGAGGGGGCTGGAAAGCGAGGTACAAAGCCAACAGGAGGTTCTAGCCTACCCCGGCATGAAGCAAGTAAGTATGGGGCGGCAGGCTCTCTGCAGGTCAGGGTGACGGGTAGTTTTAGGCCTGTCAAGCAGGATAGCAGGGTGGAGGGAGGTGGGTTTGGGGAGTTTAAGGGCTCAAGTTGGCTGGTTATTATTAATGTTGTTGTTCTGTATGTAAGCTCAGACATGACTTAGGTAGATAAACATGAATACACAGGGTGGCAACCCACCAACTATGCATCCAAGTTGACTTTAGTCATAAAGGGCACCAATATATAAGGAAGGCATTGGTATCTAATCAATTGAGGAAGGGACTAGGCTGCTCAGGGATACCAGGAAAATTGGTCAGATATTGCACTAAAAGTTATAATGTGGAACGTTAATGGCCTGGGCAGCAAGATAAAACGTACTTCGGTTCTACAATACCTGATATGGCAGTCCCCGGACGTGGTATTGCTCCAGAGAAGGGGAACTACTGCAAAGCATTAGACCGGTGGGGTCATAAACTTACGGCACATGCAGGCTTTACGTCTGTTCACGGGGAGTAGGGGTATTAGTAAACGTGTCAATTCCCTTTGTCCTGGGTAAGAGCTGGTGCGACGGCTCGGGAAGATATGTTGCTGTAACGGGCACAAAAAAGAGGGTAAAACGATAAATCTGCGTCCAAGACTGCAGGCGGAAACTCTCCCGGCTCTGGGTAAGATGTTGCTGAAGCTGCCTCCGGGCATGTTGATAATGGGAGGAGACATGAATGCGGTTATGGACCCGTAGATAGACAGATTAACTGTGGCAGCAAGCGCTGGGGTAAGGAACCACTGGGGGGATTCATAACAGCCATGGGAATGCTTGACCTATGGTGGGCGCATAACCAAGCACCCCGACAATACACGCACACCTCAGGCAAACATAAACTTCAGAATAAATCATCTGTTTACATTGCAAAGTCAGGTGGGGCAATTTTTAGATACAACACAATTAGAACGAGGGATTTCAGATCACTCCCCGCTGGTGGTACAGATACAGGGTCCAGTCAAACAGAATGCCCTTCCGCCACGACTGGAGTCATGTTATTTCAGAAGCAAAGAATTTGCAATGAAAGTGCAGTTGCGAACGGAGCAGACTTCCAAGAAAACGAGGGGTAGGTAGAGACTGTATTAACCCGGTGGGAGGCATACAAACTGTGATTAGGGGATATATTCAAGCTCAAATAGGCATTCTCAATAAAGAACAAAATAGAGAGGTGGCAGAGCTTGAGAAAGAGGTGGAGCAGATGGAGAGGGAGTCTTGGTATGGGGGACTTGGAGGAGTCCAATACCGCCACCTAAGACATAAGCAAAAAGAACCGAGAATCTTGGAGGAGTAAAGGGCAAGGACACACATACTGGCCACCCAGAGAAAGATATACAACATAGTTGACAAAGCAAATAAAATGATTACTTGGCTAGAAAAAAGAGACAGGGATGATACCTGGAGATAAAGGTACCGGTGGGGGCTATACACAGAACGGGAGAGGAGATAGCGGAGGCATTCGCCCAATATTACGAGGTGCTCTTTGCCTCCACCACAGAGCTTGAACTGCTGATTGTGCTGAACTACTGTGAGCGATTAATCTTCAGGTGCTGAGGGGGAGGATAGGGAGTCACTTGATCAGGATTTCACAGTGGAGGAGATTTCCAGCGCACTCATGGACCTCCAGTCAGGGAAGGCAGCAGGACCCAACGGTTTGTCAGTGGAAATGTATAAAAGTCGCAAGTAAAATCGCACCGCTCTTGCTCAATGTGTATCAGGAATCCCGGGATAGAGGGGAGTTGCCCTTGGACATTCGAACGGCGACGATCGTGGTAATACCCAAGAAAGCTAAACCTGGCGACAAGTGTGGTTCTTACAGATCGATATTGCTATTGAATGTGGAGGCAAAAGTGCTGGCCAGGGCGCTGGTAACCAGGTTACAGACGGTTATTACCACACTGGTTTATCCGGACCAGTCTGGATTTATACCACACACAGCAACAAGACTCAACCTGAGGAGATTATATAGGGTTCTACACTGGCCCAAAACCGAATGCAATGAAGACACTGTGCTTCTCTCCCTGGATGCGCAAATGGCATTTGATAGTAATGAGTGGCAATATATGCTTGAAACTTTAACTAGATTTGGCCTCGGACCTAAGTTCTGGTAATGGGTAAGACTCCTATATCAAGACCCGAGGGCTAGAGGAAAAGTGAACGGAGCAGTATCGCGCTTGTTCCCGCTGAGGAAGGGTACAAAGCAGGGATGCCCGCTCTCACTCATGTTATTCGCACTAGCATTGGAGTCCCTGGCGGCCTGGGTCCAAAATGATCCAATAATAACAGCCATAGAGATAGGCGGTGCCTGGGAAGATAGAATATCCCTCTATGCAGACAATGTGCTCCTCTACATGGCGAAGACCCTCAGATCAGTGCATCGGGTGCTGCAAATCTTCCCATTCTTTGGCAGCTACTCGGGTTATAAGATAAACTGGGATAAATCTCTGATCTTTCCCTTAAAGGGAGAAATCCCGCGTAGACTGACTGAAACAACTCCATTAGTAGTTAAGCACACTTGCATCTATCTAGGTCTAAAAATATCTGTGAAAGAGGAAAACTTCCTGGTGGACAATCTACATCCTCAAATACAGCAATTGAAAAACTACGTGGAATGCTGGAGGAAATTGCCGATATCATTGATGGGGAGTTCAGTGATGTTTAAGATGATGTCCCTACCTAGACTGCTATATGTCATGCAAAATACACCATACAAAATACAGAATAAGGTGTTCCAAGACATAGATGGTGAGATACGTAGACTATTATGGGATGGAGGTTCTGCCAGAATAGCATTATGTAAGCTGCAGTGAGGGGTGTATGAAGGGGGACTGGCAGTCCCAGACATCCGAAAGTACTATTGGGCATCTCAGTTAAGTGTGGTGAATGACTGGGCTTTCTCTGATTGTAACAATCCAGCGTTCAGGAGTGACCTTTGGGCCATAGGGGAGAGGGGCTACTTGGTGGCTTTATATGATAGAAGCAAGGAAAAAATACTCCCACCACATATGCAGACAGTGGTGTGTGCGTGGCGTGAGGTGGTCAAATACCTAGGATGGGAGGGGAGGCTGACCGAGAGGACTCCTCTTTGGGGCACTAAGCAGCTGCAAGAGGTGGGGAGCCTGACTGGGTTAAAAAATGGGAAAAATTAGGAATTTAAAAACCTGGGAGAAATCTGGAGGGGAAGTACAATGATAACATTTGAGAATCTACAACCTGAATTTGAGTTGGCAGATACAGAAATGTACAGATATTTGAAGCTGAGTCATGCCCTGCATAAATATATCAAGGGTGGGGATACCCTGGTGGAGTATTCTCCACTGGAAGACAGACTACTAATTGACCATATGACAACTAAAGCCACTTCATTGACATATAGGAAAATTGTGTATAATTCTTCCAACCCACTTGATCCCCTGAGGGGAGCATAGGAATTAGATCGGGACTCCTGGGGAAGGAGGACTAGGAGAAGGGAGTGCAGAGTCCTTGTGAGGTATCAGTGAGGGCAAGGTTCTTTCTTATCAAGCTATGAATCCTCCATACAACCTATCAATCAATCAATTAATTGGAGGTTATTATAGCGTGCTACTCACCTGTGAGGGTCTTACGGCGCTGGGCGGGTGCAGCTCCGGGTCAGTCTAAGAGCCAGGTCTTGAGGCTCTTTCTGAACGTGTGCAGAGTGGGGGGCGTCTGATGTTGACTGGGAGCTTCTTTCAGGTTCTTGCTGCGACGTAGGAGAAGACTGTTCTGCCAGCTCTGGTTCTGCAGATGTGCGGCGTCCCTGCCAAGGTGAGGTCAGCGGAGGGGAGGTTCTGTTTGGGTACGTGGAAGGAGACTCTTTCATTTAGGTATTTGGGTCCGATGTTGTGGAGTGATTTGTAGGCATGGGTGAGTAGCTTGAAGGTTACTCTCTTCTCGTTGGGGAGCCAGTGAAGGTATCGTAGGTGCTGGGTCGTGTGCCCGTGTCGTGGGGTTCCAAGGACGAGTCTGGCTGCTTTTTTCTCAATGGTTTGAAGCTTGTGTAGCAGGGTTTTGTTGATTCCGGCATACATGGCGTTACTGTAGTCCAGTCTGCTGGTTATGAGTGTGTGGGTGACGGTCTTTCTGCATTCGGAGGGGGATCCACTTGAAGGTCTTGAGGAGGATGCGGAGGGAGTGGAAGCAGGTGGAGGCGATGGCGTTGATCTGGTGGGTCATGGTGAGGGAGGAGTCTAGAATGATGCTGAGGTTTCAGGCATGGTCTGATGGAGTGGGTGGGTTTCCGAGGATGGAAGGCCACAAGGTGATGTCCCAGTCGGTGGAGGAGGGACCGAGGATAAGGACCTCTGTCTTCACTGAGTTCAGCTTGAAACAGCTGTAGTTCATCCAGGCTGCAACGTCTTTTATTCCTTCCTGGAGGCAGAGTCTGGTGTCTTCAGGGTTCTCCCTGAGGGAGAGGATGTGCTAGGTGTCTTCGGCGTAGGATACTATGCAGAGCACATGTTGTCTAACGATGGTGGTGAGGGGGGCCATGTAGATGTTGAAGAGCATGGGGATGAGCCAGGATCCTTGGGGTAATCCGCAGTTGATCTCTGTGGGTTTGGAGAGCAATGGTGGGAGTCTGATCCTTTGAGTTCAGCCCGTGAGGAAGGAGCAGATCCGGGTAGAGGGCGCTACCCTGTATGCCGGTGTCATGGACTCTGGCTTCAAGAGTTCGTGGGAGACAGTGTTGAAGGCTGTGGAGATGTCTAGTAGGATAAGGGCCGCAGTGTGGCCCTGGTTCAGTAGCATGCGGATGTCATCTTTGGCGGCGAGGAGGGCAGTCTCGGTGCTGTGGTTGTTGCAGAATCTGGACTGGGAGGAGTAGAGGATGGAATTCTCTTCAATGAAGGTGGTCACTGGCTGTTGACAAATCTCTCGGTGACTTTGGCTGTGCAGGGAAGGAGAGAGATGGGCCAGTAGTTTTTCAGGTCCATCGGGTCAGCTGAGGATTTCTTGAGGAGGGGCCTGACCTCTGCCCGCTTTCAGTCATCAGGAAAGATGCCGGATTCGAAGGAGGAGTTGATGGTCCGGCATAGTTCGGATGCTATGGCGGTGGTGGCTCTGTTGTAGATTTGAAGCGGTAGGGGTATGTGGGGGCCCCTGAGTGGGTGTTCTTCATGGTTGTGGTGGTGTCTTCGGTGGTAGGCGGTTTCCAGGTAGTGATGGTGGGCTACTTGCCGGTGGTGGAGAGGAGGGTGGTGTCTGGAGTCTGTTCTCTGAAATTGTCGTGGAGGGCATTGATTTTCCAGTGGAAGTAGGCGCTAAGCTCGTTGCAGAGGTCCTGGGATGGTGTGACGTCCGTGGCTTTACGGGAGGTTTTGGTGAACTGCTGCATGAGTTCTTTTGCGTTACTGGCGCTGGTATGAATTTTGTTCTTGACAAAAGTCCTCTTGGTGTCTCTTAAGCACTGGAGGTATTCAGTCAGGTTGTTCCTGTAGGTGTTCTGGTCTTCGGTGGTTTGCCTGTTCCTCCAGAGTTTCTCGAGGTGTCTGCAGGAGCGCCTGGCTTCTTGGAGGTCGGTGGTGAACCAGGCAGCTCTCAGGGGGCGTTGTCTGATGGGATGGTGCGAGCTTGTCTGAGCAACTGGTGATCCAGCGGTGTTGTTCTTTGGCTACAGAGTTGGCATCAGTTGTGGCAGAGGGGCGTCGTGGAAGAGGGTGGTGTTGAGGTGTTCCTCTGTGATCTTGGTCCAGTTCCTTCGTGGTGGGCGAGGGGCGGGCCTGGGTGCGGTGGTTGAGTTGATGGTGAAATGTACATAGTGGTGATCTGTCCAGGGGGGCTGCATGGTGTGGCTGAAGTGGATGTTTGTCCCTCCTGCGAAGATGGAGTAAAGTATGTGTCCAGCTCTGTGGGTGGGGGTGGTGATGAGCTGCTTTAGTCTGAGGTTGGCGAGGTTGTCCAGGAGGGTGGTGGAGACGGGGTCGCTTCTGCTTTTGAGGTGGAAGTTCAGGTATCCGATGAGAATGTGGTCCGTGGAGGCGATGGCATGAAGGGCGACAAGGTTGGCAAAGGTGGTGGTTGAAGAGGCGTGAGGCCCAGGGGGTCTGTAGGCGAGGGTCCCATGCAGCATGGTTCTGGAACTGGAAGTGGAGGTACTCTGTGTTGGAGAGAGGGTCGCTTGTGCTGGAGGTGGAGAGTTGGAGGGAGCTCTTGTACATGATGGTGAGTCCTCCTCCTGTGCGATGGGGGCGTGCCTTTCTCTGGATCTTGTATCCATCAGGGATGGCAGTGGCGATGTCGGGGTGGAGGTGGCGTTGGTCCATGTTTCCATGAAGAAGGCGATGTCTGGTGAGAGGGTGTCAAGCAGGTCCCAGATCTCTACGGAGTGTCTGTGTAGGGAGCGCACGTTGAGGAGGATGCACGTCAGGGCTTTGGTGGTAGGGGCGTCCTGCGTGGGTTCAGTGGCAGTGGGGGGCTGTCGATGGAGAAGGATTGTCGGCAGTGTCGGCAGGAGAACTGGCCATTGTTGGTGTTCGGCTTCGCTTGCTGGCAGCTGTTGTTCCTTCCGGGGTTGAGTGCGATGAGATCGGCATTTGAACAAGTGAGGTGCAATCAATTATGTCCGTCACCTGGTAGTTTTTTGTTGAGATCGGCAGAGTTGTAGCGGTGGGAGGTCGTAGAGCCAGGGTTCCTGGCGCTGGCCGCGGTCGGGTCACGGATGGGCGCAGAAAGCTTTCCGAAGGCGCGCCAGCGGCGCGGCCACTTCAGTTAGGGAAGGGGGAGGGAAGAGCGGGAACTGGTGGGAGGGGAAGGGGTAACATGGGTAGCAGCGGCGGAAAGGGCATGGAGGGCAAGGGGCACGGAGACAGAACAGCTGAAAAAGGGAGCAAAGTGGGCAGCACAATGGGCACAGCAAACGGGTGCAGAAAGACAGGAAAATGGCACAAAGACAGGCACGGGCACAGAGACAGAAGGACAGAGAAATGGCACACGCTACTTGCTTCATATTACTAAAATATGATATAATATTATAATATAATATAATTGCTCCCCCACAGACTATTGTTTTTGGATTTTATCTTTTGCTTTTTGAGGTTTGTGTTTGTTTACCTATCTAATCTGCTCCAATTTTACGATGTAATCTGTTTTGCTACCTAATCTGCTCTTGATTTTAATCCCTCCATTGTTTATCCTCGTTTCTCACTCGCTTCATGCCCTTTTATCCTCTCTGACCACATCACCTGAAGATTTCTGCCCCTTGTATAACCTAACCCCTCCACTCTCACTTAACAGCTCTGCCAGCCATCACCCCATACCTACTGCCCTATCTCCCCCCTCACACAGTAGACCTCCATCCGCAACTAATCACGACCACTCCCTATCCCTGGACCCTTCCCCTCCCACCTCCTATGCCCCGTCATTCCTTCCCTGTACCCGGAATACCCCGAGCCTACACAACACTGTACTCGTCCTACCTACTTTAACTTCCGAACCCCTCACTCCTCCCAGCCCTGTCACCGCTCACCCCATACCATCTACCACATCTCCCCCCTCACACATTAGTCCACCCTCTGCAAATAATTCAGACCACGCACTCCCGATACCTCCCCTCTCCTCAATTGCCCAGATCCTACACAACATTGAATGTGACCTATCTAATTTAACTACTGAAGTTGCCCGACTCAGAAAAGACTTCTTCGTACTCAGCACCAGATCCCTCCCTCACCATAAAACCACCATCCTCCCTCCCTCAAACATCCCCAATAACAAACACAACCTTTGGAGATCACTCCCTCTCCGATGCCGTAAGCATAGACCTCTCCGCACCTCGAACCATCTCTCCCTGTCCGACCTCGCCGACCTTTGTAACTCCTACCTTCCTAATCTGCCAACCACCAACCCTCCACTCCCTTATGCCCCATCCCTGTTACCATAGGGACAAATAGAACCCCCTCCTCCCCCGCTTCCCCCAGACCACCACCCCAACTTTTGCTGATCCACTCTTGCCCACCCTCCATACCCATCCCCACGCCACTGAAATACATGCTAGTTAACTGTCACTCCGCGGTCCTACACGCCACGGAAATCTCGGAAACCATCCTGAGTGAATCCATTGATATTGCATTCCACACTGAAACATGGTTAAATGACCACTCAACGAGCATACTTGACCTTCTCTCCCCCCTGGGATACTCTATTCTTAGAAAAGACAGACCTAACAGAGTTGGGGGAGGGCTAGCCATTATCTTCAAAAAGCAACTTCAGATTTCCCTTATCACTAACCCAGGCTACTCCTCATGCGAATACCTGGAAGCAGAACTGTTAACTCAAAACTCCCTCCCAATTCATCTACACAACCTCGCCCCCCGGGACCACCACAGCACTTCATTGAGGACTTATCTGATCTACTGGCGCAATCAGCATTATCCAACTCAAAAAATCTCTTTCTTGGGGATCTCAACCTCCATTGGAATGATACCAATGACCCCACCATCTCCCTCCTCACTACACTTCTTGAAATCAACAAACTCAAACAACTCTGCCAATCTCCAACTCACACTAAAGGATCCATACTTGACGTCATTTTGTCCAACGATGATCTGACCTCCGTTACCAATATCATCCCCACTGACTGGTCCGACCATCACCTTATACTGTTCACCATTGCTACCTCAGCAAACCTCCCCGCCCCTAAAACTACCAGACCTAAGAAATTGACCAGAAACCTAAAAGGCATCCCCCCAGGTGTTCTACAATTGAAACTCCAAGCTCAACTTCTTCTCATTCCCCCCTCCCAAAATGCGAATGAGCTCACTGAACTATTTAACAATACTGTTTCAGATATTCTTGACCAACTAGCCCCGCCTAAACTCAAAAACCAAAGAAACACCCCCTCAAACTGGTTTAATACAGAGATAAATAATGAGAGACGGGCACTCAGACTGTCGGAAAGAACCTGGAGACACCATCCCTCACCCTCCCATCTTACACTTCTCAGACATGCCAGATCCACTTACAAAAAACATCCTCAAGGAAAAAGCATCCTTCTTCCGCACTCAACTTGACCGTGCCAAAAACAGACCCAGGGAACTCTTCAAAATCATCTGAAACCAAACTTCCCCCGCACCTCCTAATATGACAGCCTCATCAGACAGATGTGAAGAAATTGCCCACTTCTTCTCGGAAAAAATTGGCAAAATTGAGCAATCCTTCCTTCCCACACAACTATCCTCCAACTTCCAATCCAATCTTGTCCTCACCTCTAATGCCTACTCCACATCCCCCCTTCCAGACGACACTCTCTCTCCTCTGCCCTCTATCCTACCACTCCCCAGCGAGCCTCCTCACCCACCCATTTCCATTCCCCCCAACACTCCACAGGCCTCTCACCTTCCACATCTCCAGCAACCAACTCCCCTAAATCTCAACCTAAGAACAATGCCTCCTTGCTCAACTTTCTTCCCGTCACTGAGCTTGAAGTCCTCAATTTTAATTGGCAATATAAAACTGTCCTCCCACACAAAAGACCCAATACCCTCCAACCTTGTCCCTGCCCTTAAGCACATCATCACCCCATTCTGGACCAAAATCATCAACACCTCTCTCTCCACTGGCTGTGTCCCCTCCTCCCTTCAGCTTGGTCAAATCTCGCTCATAATCAAAAACCCCAATGCTGACCCCAATGACCTAAATAATCTCCACCCCATCACTAACCTCCCCCTTCTCTCAAAAGTTCTTGAAAAATGTGTCCTACTACAACTAGACAAACACATAGAAAATGTCAACCTTCTTGACCCCTTTCAATCTGGCTTCAGAAAAGGCTGCAGCACCGAAACGGCAATGCTCAATGTCATAGATGACATCCATCAATCACTTGACAATGGCGAGACCTGCCTTCTTATCCTTCTTGATCTCTCCGCAGCATTCGATACAGTCAACCATTCAGCCCTACTTAATGTGCTTAGGACCAGTTTCGGCCTTAATGGCACCGCCTACAAATGGTTCATCTCTTATCTACAACACCGTACTCAGCAAATCAAAATTCAAAACTGTCTCTCTACCCCCACTCCTGTCTCCCTTGGAGTCCCCCAGGGATCTATTCTCTCTCCCTCCCTCATTAACCTCTTTATGGAACCCTCTCACCCTCATTCTTAACCAAGCAGGCATAAATTACCACCTCTACGCCGATGACACCCAAATCTATTACAAGATTAAAACTCATGCTGACATCTTACACCTGAACAACACCCTTACCAAGATCCAAACCTGGTTCCATTCCAATCATCTCAAACTCAACCCTAACAAAACCGAAATCATTCTCTTCTCCCCCAAAAATAACCCTCTACCCATTCAATCATGGATCCCTGACCTCAATGCACTCAATTGCTCACTCACCCTGTCCAACTCTGTCAAATCTGTTGGCATCACTATCGACAACACCCTAACCCTTAATGTTCACATTAAAAACTCTGCCAAAGGAGCCCTCTTCACTCTCCGTCACCTCAAGAAAATCAAACCATTCATACCCACCGATGATTTCAAACTCGTAGTTCAGTCGCTTGTTCTGTCACGTATTGATTATGGTAATGCCATCCTCAATGGAATCCCCAAGGTACACCTAGCTCCAATCAAGGCTGTGCTCAACTTTGCTGCCAGGCTCATCAAGGACTGCAAACGCTTCGATCATATATCCACGGCTCTCAAATCTCTTAAATGGCTCCCGATCGAAGGCAGATCTGCCTACAAAACCGTCTGCATTACTCATAAAGTCCTCCACCAAAACACTCCGCATTACCTCTCAAAGAAACTCCACATTGCGGGCTCCACTCGACCTCTGAGAAGCACCAACACCCTACTCCTAATCCCACCTCTGCATTAAAAGAAATCTACACAGTCTCGCTCCTTCTCTGGCAATGTCCCTATTATCTGGAATGCCCTCCCAAATAACCTGCGCTATAATCCCTCCTATTCTATTTTAAAAAAAGACCTCAAAACCCACCTCCTCAATTATTATTGGGGTTCCTAACCTGTGTCCTACTCATGATTTCGCATCTATCATACTATATTTGTTCAGTAATTATCTACCCTGTTCTCCTGTTCACCATTTACCTAATTACTTAAATGTATAGCTCCTGTCCCTGTTTATTTATCTGGTTTTGTATAATGCTCATGTTGTTTGTACTTTGTATATTTCAAATTACTCTTGCACTACCTTTCATATGTTTTTATACCATGTGTGCCTTATACTATCCTTATCTTGTAAAGCGCTCTGATACCTCTGTGTCTAGCCAGCGCTATATAAAACCTTCAAAATAAATAAATAAAAAACATGGGCACAGAGACAGAAAAATAGAACAATAGCACCAAGACAGATACTGGCACAGAGACAGAAATACAGAAAAATAGCACAAAGACAGACACAGACAACAGTGACCAGCATAAGAGCAAGGCTCTCCCACTGGACCACCAGGGATGAGGCGCAGGAAGGAGCCTGCGGGTTCGAGTTGGGCCTCGAACACCTACCTGAGCGAGCAGATCACAGTGCCCAGAGCAGTGGCACTTAAGAGCGGAGCTACGGGGGGAGAACAGGTCCCTGACCAGGAGGTTAGAGGTCTTGCTTCCAGGATGCAGCTACACCGATGGGGCCAGGGAGTATCTGATTATTGTGCAAGGGGATGTAGGGATGTGGGCTCCTTCTTTCACATTCTCTGGGAGTGTAAGTATATGCAGCTCCATGGTGGGCTCACAGCGGCCTACGAGACGATAGCGACAATAATGACGATGGTGAAGAAGATGTGGGCACACAGCAGCAGCAGCTCTCTCTTAGCTGCGACGGCCCACAGTGATGCAAAATTGGATGGGACAAATCATGATGATGCAAAATTGTCAAACATGCGGGCACTCAACGGCAGCAGCTCTCTCTTAGCTGCGGCGGACCACAGGACAGATCACGATGATGCAAAATTGGCAAAGGTGCGGGCACTCAGCGGCAGCAGCTCTCTCTTAGCTGGGGCGGCCCACAGGACAGATTACGATGATGCAAAATTGGCAAAGGTGTGGGCACTCAGCGGCAGCAGCTCTCTTTTAGCTGCGACGGCTCACGGGACAGATCACGATGATGCAAAATTGGCAAAGGTGCGGGCAGTCAGTGGCAGCAGCTCTGTCCTAGCTGCTGCGGCGGCCCACAGGACAAATCACGATGCTCTCGACCAGGCTGGCACAACGGTGGGCATTCAGCGGCTACAGCTCTCTCTTAGCAGCGGCGGCCCACTCAGATTCAGTGAAGGTTCAGAAGGTTCAAATTCAGGTGGGCTCTCAGCGGCGGCAGCTCTCTCTTAGCTGCAGCGGCCCACACAGATTTAGCGAAGGGTTACCAGTCCATGTCCCTCACAGTAGAACTAGAGGCTCTGGATTACTCGACGGAGGCCTCACCTGCAAGTAGAATTCCTCGCACAGGAACTCCGACAACTGATGGGGTGTGGTCTATTGTCCCTGAGACTTCAACAGGAGGCACTCTTGATTCAGGCCCTCTGGTAGTTTCTTCAGCAAGCTTGGTGAAAGTTTCAAAGTCCTTTCCTCTGTTCACTTGGACAGAGTTTCGTCTTGACATCCAGAAGGAACACACTTGAAAAAGGTTTCAGCGCAGCGTTTTATACCTAAAAAGTCTTTGTTCTCTAAAAGTCACAAATGACTCGATGCTGCCACAACCAGTTTGGTGGGGTCGGGGAGCACATGGTTTACGAGGCGACATCCTGCCCTTTCAGAATCAGGGGGTCTGCTATCAGACACCCAGTGGGAGGTGGAGCCATTATTCACCTTGCCAGGCACGGCCCTGCTCTTATCAAAGACTCACCCCTCCCCTGGCTCTGAATACCGATCTCTCTCTCCAGCCAGGTCTGACGCAGCTGGCCCTGCTGCTCCAAAACCAGACGGCCAATACACATACTAGCAAAGCCTACAGGAAAGCTTAGGGAAGAAAATACCTCGTTTCCAGAACAGGCATTTTCGAACATGGGATATATAAATGGTCCTTACTAAAAGGTGTATCTCACTGTCCTGAGCTTAAACATATCAAATTTGAATTTCCTTTCAGGTTCCTGGGGTCAGATAGGATTATGGAAGGTAATCCTCAGTCTGCCCATTCCAGCCTATGAGAACGGATAGCTTCACAATAGTAAACAGTGAAATGGAGGGTAACTCGCTATTAGAACATGCTGCACAGACCTAGGCATAAAGGTTATCCCAATTCATACAGTTATCTTTACACAGGGAGCATTCGCGCTGTGGCACTGATTAGCAGTGGCACGGTGCCCAGAGCATCTAAATCCAGCCAACATAAAAGATAGGAAGAGAAAAGAGGAAGGGGGACCCACGCCAATGATGCCAGGCCTAACACAGATGTATTAAGACAAATACAAAATGAGTGCGGAGCAGAACCTGCTCTGAACCTAGGGATGAAATTACTAGGTAATTACACCCAGGTATCAGCAATATTATTAGGAAATATTAATGGGAAGGCAGCATCAGTGGCTATCCTCCAACACCTAAGGGAGTTCAGTCCTTTACAACAGGAACACGAACTACCCAAAATCATTTAAACTGCGCATGCAGAATTAGGCGGAGACAGTTTGGGTGGGAAAGCATTAAAACCACAACTGATGAGACACCTCTAAGCAGACACCTGCTTCACCTAAAAAGAAGTGGGACAATAATAAAAAATAAAAAGGAAAAGGAAACAGATCTCAAGCCAAAGGTAGATGTCCTCCACAGGAGCCCTCCGAAAGGTGGTATAACCTTAGGGATGATATTAGGAACCTGACAGGTATCAGGACACCGATACACGCTCCTCCTGTTCCTTTCAGGGTTTATGAAAAAACCTTTCAGGGTTCATCAAAAAACTCCAAGAGGGAAGGACGGTCAGACAGACAAGAAGAGCGTACAAAGTCCAGAGACAAGCAGCACGCTCAATACTATACTTCTGTAGGAAAGTAGCATCTGCTTCTTATGGTAACCCCTCTTTTTGCTTGATGTTGCACTGCGTTTGACTAGTCTGACTGGAATCCTGCTAATCAGGACCCCAGTTTATCTGCTTTCTCCTTTGAAATTGCTATGCGTGTACTGTGGTACACTCCAGATTGGATACTGGGGTACCCTTATCAGTCCCTATTATATGGTACACAAGTACCCAGGGCATAGGTACCCCAGATGCCTCCAATGGGCTGAAGCATGTATTATGCCACACGTGAGAGGTCATGCAACAGGGAACTACAGGTCTGCTACTGCAACCTGTGTAAGTTGGTGCTTGCACCACTTACTTCAGATAAAGGGTCAGTATATCTATATGTCACTTAAACTTAAAACGTATAAGTCACCCCAAAAGCAAGCCTTAACAATCCAGGGTGCTGGGTTTTATGAGAGAGGGTGCCCCTGCATGAGCAGAGCCCCTCTGCAGCCTTCGAAGACCATTCTCCCAAGTTGTCTGTGACTCAGCCAGACATATGGGTAGAGGTGCATTATAACCTTGCGGTAAAAGCTATCTCGAAAATGGCTTAAAAAAAACATGTCGTGTTTGGTTTCAAACACCATGGAATCATACCTCGGAAGGTATGATTTCATCCATCTGAAGCAAGCTATGTGGAGTCACTGGTCTATCTGGTACCAGCTTTCTCGACCCGGTCAGCACAAAATGGATGCTGCCGACCAGAGACACATTTCTGCCCTTCTGCTGCTGAGCAAAGCTTGAGCAGGGGAAGGCAGCACAATAGGCATACTGTCAAATGGAGGTGTGACCACCTCCCAGACGTGATTTAGTGTATTGAGGCTGGGTGGGGGCACGTCCAAAGTGCCTGAAAGTCTGCACGAGGGGCACACTTGGTGTCCCTGTGCATCGTCCAGTTCAAACCTGTTCTGGGAGCTGGTGCAAAACTGGACAAAGGACAGGGGAGTATCCTCCCCATTGTCCAGCCCCTCTTCTGGGTGGGTCCCCTGAATCTGTCCAACCCTCTCCCTTGGGTACAAAAGGGCTTACCTGGCTGAAAGGTTTCTAGATTTTATATGGACAAAATTCTACAAGAAGAAACCACTGACCTTCGACAGTCTGGACACTCTGGACCTAGTTGGACTTCGACTGGGCCTGACTTCATCTCCCTCTCGGTCCTAGCTTTGTCTGTGCCCTTGCTCCATACAGGCTCCATGCAGTACCTGTGGTGCACTAAGGACAACTGAAGAATCTCCCTTGGGGTGAGGGAGTCAGTCCCCTGCGTCTGCAGGCACTACAAGCGCAACTGACCAGCCTGCTGATCCTGAGATCCTGTGGACACCAAGGGCTCTAGCAACACAGGAGGTGGGTTCTGGCGTTCCTTGAGGTTGATCTGCCATCTCAGGAAGTTTGAGGCCTTGTTGGGACCGCATAACCCGAACCCCTGTGCAATGTGCTCATTTGCAAGTGCATATGCTTGTTGACAATTCTCGAGCTTGTGCATTGGACTCCGTGTAGTCCTGACACCGTGCAGTATTTTCACTGAATAGCTCTGGCCTCCTCACACTGATTGCTCCATGGGCTGGTACTTTATTTTCTTGCTCGAGGTCCCCTTGCGACTCCTGGTAATCCAGCATGTGGTTCCTCCTGAGAGTCATCTTGAAGTCTGTTGGGCTTTCCTGGTTGGTTCAGATGTGCCGTTACTCCCCATTGCCTGGTGAGTCTCCTGGACCTTGCTGGTCTACACCGTAACTTGCTTGACCATTCTGCGTGGGTTGCCGTTGCCAATGCTTTTTGTTGCTCCCGCCGGACACCGACCCCTCAGTACTCGACATCCTTCGTGGGACAGCTCGTATCTGCCTCCTCACCATCCTAGATGTCTCCCGGTCCTCGTGGCTGCAGAGTCAAGCATCCCTTCTCTTCACCTGAAACACTCAGCATGGGTGGCATTTGTTTACCGAGCCCCTGGTCACCCTGACTCTGTCCCCTCTGCTTTCAGGTTCTTCACATCATGCATCCACCCTTGGAATCCAAGGGACACTTTCTTACTTCCCGGCAGCAGCTCTTCTTCGAGGTACTCCATTGAAAACAACAGTGGTTTCCGATGCCACTTCAGGCCTATGCACCCGGCTTCCCTGGGATAGGAAACTCGGGTACTCTGGTTTTCACAGCTCAGGTGGCTCTCCAACCTATTAAGTTCCAAAGGGTTTCATCAAAGTCCACAGAGAAGGGTCCTTAAACTTTAAAACCTCAACCGCGGCTTTCCCATAGAGTTGTACAGAGCATGCAGTTGTGTTCCCACATTGCACTCGTCCTCCGTTGGGTCCCTGTTTACTCACCTTGGGTGGTTCCTTGGGGTCCCAGTGATTTTACTTGTTCTAGACTCTATCTCGACTCAAGTCAGGGTTCTTATACCACTTATTTAGTATATGGTTTGGTCTCCCCCTGGAGCCCACTGTATATTGTGCTACTTACAACTGTTTCTTTGCTACAGTATTGTGTGCATTGTGCTGTATCCTCATGTAGACAATACCAGATAGAGTCATGCTAATAAATACATATTTTTATATCTTCTGTGTGGTTCTCCTTTCATTTAATTAATACTAAATTTGATATTCTGGTAAATCAAGCTGCTTTACATTCCTTCAAGGTTAAACCTGAAGGCTGCTCTCCAGAGCTACCACTAGGATAACTTACTAAAGATTATCTTTGACCTCATACATCATAGGGGTCATTTGGACTGGTGCCAGGTGCCCACTTTAATTAGTGGACAGCATATACCAGGCCACCTTCTCACAACTTCCAAAAAAGAAGATAAGCCAAAGGCAAAGCCACAGTTCAAAAACAAGAAGTTTACAGGTCTATAGATCAGACATGCCCAGAATTCTGAGCACTCAACTATTGAATGTGGAATGGGCTCAGACGATGCTAGACAGTGCGGCAGAAGTAACAATAGCTCACCACAACCTGATGGAATTTATGGTGACAGCAGACTTGAATGATTACATCACGGTGGAAACACCTGATTCAAGGGTAAATGTCCCGCATATGTAATATAAAATAACACTCCAGATGGAGGGGGACAAACCCAAGAAAGTTAGAGGTCTCTTTTGGGAGAACCTGACGTTTGGTATGACATCCTATTAGCTGAATAAGATTGGCTGCCAGCATTTGTTATGGACTCCCCCAGGGGAGGCACTTTAATTGTACTGACATTTCCCAACTTCTTCCCCATTCATTTTAAACACACATATGCATGGGAGTGGGCAGTAGCCCTGGCTCCAGCATTATAGAACAAGCATTTGCAATGCAATTGGTCTCGCATTTAGGACATTCTATGTATTTAGCTATGCAGCACATTAGCCTGGGTGCTGAAACATCTACTGTTCTTTAACATGGAGGGAAAGTAAGTGCCAAACTGCGTGACACGCCAGGTATGGGAACCCTTGGAGAGAAATATTGCCTTTCAGCGGGAAATACAATGAATCAATGCTCTGTTTATAATTTCAGATCAGGGCCTTCGGTGGTCACATCACTGAAAATACAAGATTTGAAAAAAATATTATTGCCTACGGGTTCTTGTGGAAGACATTTTCTATGGACTGGAATCTAGAGACCGTTAAAGTGATTTTGGTATTTTACTGACCTCTGCTGGTCGTTTTCTATCGAGAAAGTTAAATAGAGGCAGTTAAACAGTAAAAAAAGTCCCTAAGCGGAAGCAGACAAGTCCTAGGGTTGAACTCCAGAGCCCACAAAGTACATACACATAAGTGTATACTGATTAATAAATTACAATGTTAAAAGTTATTGTCTCAAAATAGTTTTAACAAAGCATTCACACACACACAAAATAAACATGTCTGAGGCTTTATAAAACATTTTTAAGGCCACAAAATGCAGCCACAGAATTAACCACACGGGGGCACTGCACTCCAGCTCTGAGTTGTTTTAGATTCAATGACCAACGTGAGAGAGAACGAGAGAGACAGAGAGGTTTTTTTAAATTCTGCTGGTGGGCTGCTGCACTTCTTGTACCACCCACAACATTAAAAAATGCCACGTGGGGCCCTTGGCACTTTTAGGAAACCAACAGGATTAAAAAAATACAACTAAAAAGCACTTGCAGGGTAGTATGGTGCACTCCTTCCTGGAGTAAAGAATAACTGCAGAGCGTCTCCTGCCGCTCATTTATTGATTCTCTTTTGTGTGCTCTTTTTTAAATTTTCGGGTGACCCCCATCTCACCTGGGACACCCACATTTTAAATTAACTTTGGGGCCATGGTGAGAGCCATGGGCCCTTAGAGAAGGTTGACAGGAGGCGTTGTATATTTTCCGTGGGCTCCCAGGCAACCACCAAATGAATCCCTGGGGATATGGAGGGAGCCCCAAGGCCTCCCCTGGCTCCCCGCACAGCACCCATAGTGGTTGCCAGTGGAAATCTGCCTCTATTTTTCTGTGGGTGCACTAGTGCCCACTCAGGGCACCCACAACATAATGAATAATTTTTGAGCTGCTGGGGGATCTCCAAGGCCACTATAGCCTTGACTTGATCCCTAACCAGCACCCATCTGGGATGCTAGCCGGGAGCTTGCACTATTACTTTGCTCTCATTCATGGTAGTACAAGGGTGGTGTTTATGCTCGGTAACAGTGCATCTGTAGACCAAACAATAGGCAGAGCTACACAGAATGTGTTGCTTTGGTTATGAATTACTAAATTGTTCTGGTTAGGAGGTACTTGTAAAGCAGGATCTCAGCCAGCATCTTGGCTTCCTGGCATGGAAGCCTGCCGGGATAATTAGTTGCTGCTAGCTATGTCCCTGGATCTGTTTCTTTCTATTCCATGGTCCACCTCTCTCATGTGGCCCTCTGGGGCCACCTTTCTCTCGTGGCCTCCAGGGTCCACCTCTCTCATGCTGCCCTCAGGGTCCACCTCTCTCGCGCGGCCCCCAGGGTCCACCTCTGTAGCGCGGCCCCCAGGGTCCACCTCTCGCTCTGTCCCGCTCTCTTGCAGTGCCGATCTTTGTGGTCATGAACACAAAACAAGGGGTATGGGGTAATTACCAATGCACCTATCTTTTTAACTATAATGGTAATATTTTATAATATATAAGGGTGCAGAGAATCAGAGGTTTGATACCCCTTAAGCCTCCAAGGATAAAGATCCCATGCGTTTACAATATCAACAATAAATCAGCACTCCAACATGTGTAAAAATTGATATTTTTCACAAGTTCAAACAAAGTAAAGAGAAGCACATCAATTTGGCAGGTTCCGGTTTCTCTGCTTCTTTATTGAAAAATGTCTTCATAAAAACGACTGTAACCAACACGTTTCGAACTCAACGATCTTCTTCAGGGCAATGACAGTGATGTATTTCGGTTCTTTAGATTTCTTTTCTGTAGTTCCACTCGGTCCCTCTCTCTAGCTAGGGGTGCCAGTTGGACCTCTTAATCTTTAGTTCCACTAACAAGGTCAAGTCGCTAGTTGAATGGCTTCTTAATGCACTATTCCAAAGTCAGTTCTATCTGTGAGCACGGGTTTTCAGTCCATGTATATTTGTTCTACGTATGACCCGCTCCCGCCTCATAGCCTAAATCGTCACATCTGTTTGTGGCCATGTCTACCTTCCTCAAATGTCGACGTCTCCCTGACCCAGTACCAAACCTCACTGACTACGAGGCAATGTCCACTAAAATGCTCTTCATAGATTTAAATCATACATGAACAACCCTACTGCCTCCTTTAGGTAATACTCGAACACTTATTTTAAAAAAAATATTAAACAGATATCTTTATGTGCATAAATAATAAACACATAAAGCTCTTACAATTATTCCACTGTCAGTCGATAATGATTCCCAACCATGGCACATGTCTGGACATTGTCAGCAAGTCTGGGTTCCTCAGCCAGCATTACTGTTGCCTTCTGCCTTGATTTCATAACAGATATGCCATGATTCCCTTTACGCGCTATGCTCTTGTCTCAAAGCCAGGGGTGTCTGAGACCCTTAAGTTACCAGATGAATCCCCCATGTCTCTGCACACACTATATTTGAGTCCACCATTCCCTTCTACAACACTCAGGGTGTTCTATCAATGCCCATGAACGTATTACGAAGCCCAATATGGCATGGCCTCCTCTGGTAATCTTCTCATTGAGTCAAACATAGGTGTCAGCAATGCATAAGACAAGCTGCAGACTGACCCTGATAGGCAGAGTCACAACCCAAGCACGTCACTAAGCACACAACAGGAGCTGGCCCTCTAAACTCAGTTTACGTACTCGCTCTTACAACTCTTGAGCGACTCAGGCATCCTGAGTCCTATGGTAAGTGAAGAGATGTGCCCATGGCACTGGGTGGCTAGTGTGTTTGCCCCCTCTTTTATCCTGCAATCATTATCTATTGTTCATTATTCTGGTTTTTCTACCCTATGCTGCCCCTCCTGCCTCTGCGCGGGCTCCATTACAATGTATTCTTCAGGAGTCCGGCCACTGCAGCCTGCTTCTTCAACACAGCAGGAGACTAGGCAGTTGTCCAAGACACCACACTGAACAACAAGAAGAAACTCAGACTCAACACAACCCCACCCCACATCCACCCTCCCCCATCACTCCAGGAATAACTAGAACACACCCATGGTCTCACTCAGAGGTGGGGTGGTTTGACCATCTCTTTGTAACCAACTCTTAAAACTGGTGGTGGGCTCCAAGGCGCTAAGGCATCATATAAACGTCAATGAGTGAAAATCACTGCGATCAATGCCACGGCTTTTGGACAGAAATCAGCAATGAGAAGGGCCAATCCACGTCACGATGGTCGCAAACCTAAAAGAAAGCCATGCTGGTAGAATCAATAATTCGTGTGCCTGTTCCAAGCAAACAGGGCCCTTTCAGCAAGACACCCTGCTCCGCGCTGCTAAGGCTACCCCATGTTTTTATGCAGGATTTAAAGAGAATGCTGTGAAAAAACATAAATACGCTCATGGGTAGGATTTTGCGTGTGTAGTCGGTTTGTTCCTCATGTCCTTCGTGAATGAATTCAAATTATGAAAAGTTGGCAACCACCCACCCTGCATGTACAAGGAAGAAAGATTCACACTGCAAGCCAGGGAACACAAAGAGATCCGTCTGGATGTCTGAAGCACAGGTGATGGAGCTCGGCCTCCTGGCTAGACCGCTGCGTTGAAAACCCACCAGCAAAAGAACACGAGGAATGTCTGCGGATGGGAACCATCTATCGATGTGCGCAAAGGGTGGCACAGTGAGCTGCCCTCTCTCTCTGCAAGGAGCTACCGCCTCATTTAGTTTTTTATCAACTTCGCCCTGCAAAATCCCAAAGACAAAGCGGCCGGGGGTCTTTTTCAATGAAAGGATCGCCACATCAGGTCTTGAAACGTGGATTATCACCTAGGAAACGAAGCAAACATGTCATCTCCAATCCCAGGAACCTTCAGGCCTTTGTGTGCATGAAGCAGTTTGGGGAGAACCAGCTTTCAGGACTGCAAGCAAAACAAATTTAAAGGAAGAACCTTTGAATCCTGGTGTGACAAACAAGGTATAGGCAGGGACACTGGAAAGATACGGCATGAGAAGGCCAAATTATGCGGCTGGGTTGAGTATAATATCCAGCAAGAAAAGACACATTATGCGGCACATTTTGCAATCGTATTGCTTCTTACTGTTCATCATTTTTAAACTACTAAAACTGTCTAACTTCGTTAGTACCAGTAGCAATAAGCAACCGCAAGTCCAGCTTTGCAAAGGGTCTTCCACCTTGTGGCAACATGTGACGCTGCAATTTTAGTAACTTTCGGACCGTTTGAGCTGGAAACTATTTTTTTGCTAAAATATGCAGATTATGCGGCAGATTAATGGATTATGAGGCAAATCTTTAACTATCCGAAAATCGCTGCAGTCGCACAATTGAATAATTCCAGTGGCCCTGGGTACAGGTAGCACCGCCACTCAGGGAAGAGGTGGGAAATATCTTAAAACAGCAAGAATAAGCGGATTCCTCATGCCCCGGACGTCTCCACTCAGCATGGAGCGCCATGCTCAGCATTGTGGGCGTCCACCTCAATTGCAGGTCCCAGACCATGCCAGACCATGAAAACGCCGTGGAAAACGTACTTACTGTGTGACATCATAGGAGAATATTTGTACTGCAACAGAATTCTCGAACATACTTTAGACAGAAGTAGTAATTGCAGCACATTTATTTAAGGCCTGGCTGGCATTCACTTTATCAACCAAAGGGGCATATCAACAAGGATCTGCGATAATCATCGCAAAACGCTGTTTTGAATATCGCCGGCTATCGCTGCATTTCATCGCGGAGATATTGCGTTATTATCAACGCTTATCTCCAAGGCGATAAATAATGCAGCGATAGTGGCGAAATGCGGGTTTATCGCTGGAAATCCAGCGATAAGACTACTGCGATAGGGAATCCATTGTTGATACGCCACGGTGGTCGTAGGCAGACAATCCTCCTCCCTTTATACACATAGCTAAGTCTGAAATTTAGCAGACGTTAGCTGACGGCGTTAACCGCGGTTAGCGCTGATTCTTATGTTGCTATAGGTGTCAGGGTCCGGCTTGTTGATACCGCGATGTGCGGTTAGCGATTTTTTCTCTGTTGTTTTCAGAGGGAAGGCCCTCTTTGCATCTCATTAGAGATGTGATGCGAGGCGTTAGTGAACCGGCAGCTGACACCAGGAAACACGCGCTGATGCCTATTAGCGTGTCCTTGCTAATAGTGAGGTAATTCAATCGCCGCGTTTCGGCCTAAAACTGCCGTTAAAGCGGCGTTGTTGGCCTTGCTGATATGCCCCAAAGTCTGTAAAAAACAACACACACATGGAAGATTCTACTTCCAGAGCACCAACATCTGCAAATGATTGCTCTTCCATGAAAGAGGCATGCATGCGCTAAATTACCCGTGTAATATGTGGTAAGAGACGAGATGTGGCAAACAATGCAGATATTCTGCTCTGTAATTATTCTGCAGATATGTTGTGTTCCACAACTCTTGTAGCATGCACAGATGTGGTGGTAGCTGAAATTATTATATATAACAGAAGAGCTGCAACCACGTTCACTCACTTTACCACATGTATGCCGCATGTCTGCAAGCTTGTTTTTTGGTCTCATCACACAAAAAGAATGTGAGCTAAAAGAAATGGCGTGGTGGCACAAAAGAAGTGATAGATTGTGTTTAAACGCCGTAAAAAGGAAAGTCTTTCAGTGCAGTACTGTTAAAAAAAACTATGATGCCTGAAGCCACTTTACGCGAGAATATAAAGGGGCATATTAACAAGCCAGGCGTTACAATTATCACCGCTTTAGAGGCAGTAAACTGCCGCTAAAACGGTGATAATGGGCTTGATAATATGCTCTATGGAATTCCAATTGAAGCCCATGTTGGGTGTGAAGGAAATGGAACATGGGCTTCAATTGGAATTCCATAGAGCATATTATCAAGCCCATTATCGCCATTTTAGCGTCAGTTTTCTGCCGTTAAAGCGGCGATAATTTTATCAGATTCTCAGCTCTTCCAAGGTTGGATGAGTGCGACTGACTGCACAAGAACTTAGGAGGCTTATTCCAACAACAGGAGTCCCCCTGTCCTCTCATCTGTAGTGTTGTGCCCAGTAGCACGGAGCTGCGTGGGACGCCGAGCCCTCAGCAGCAGGTGTTGTCACCAGTTGTACTCCAAGGGGCGATTACCAAATTAGCCGCCTATAATGTCCTGTCTTGGAACATTGCAGGTATGGCGGGGAAATTTCAGGATCCCTCGTGGGTGCAGTTCGTCAGGCAATTCTCTGTGATTTGTTTCCAGGAGACTTAGCTGGTGAACTGTAACCTATTTTTGGAGGGATATAAAGCTTTTATTGTCCCTGCGTGCCCGTCAGCTTCTGGCAGAGCAAGGGCTGGTTATATTTATAGCGTTGGCTGTGAACTGTAGGATTCAGCAACTCCCCCCTGCCTATAGAGACCTTCAAGCTATCATCCTAAGGGGAGGAGATGACAGCATGGGTATCATTAAGTTTTTATAATGCAGTGAATGCGGAGGGGGAGTGTAAGATTACCCAGTTGAGCTGTCAAATTAGGCAGTCCTGTGGCTCTGTTGCACACAGACTTATGGTGGCGGGGGACTTTAACGTCCACCCTTGTGGTGATCCCAAAACCACTTGTATGAGAGAGTTGGGTTGTGTTAGGATGCAGGGCTTTCACTTTAAGCATTCGGCTCAGGGAGACGCACTTAATAATATGCTTAATGAATTCCACCTGATTCCATCAATGTCTCTTGCTGCCCCCCCTTAGTAAACAGCCCGTCCCGTCTTTTAAAGGACGGAGTGACGGTTCTTTTATTGATTATATTTTGATCTCAGCTGGGCTTCAATCTAACATCCGGGGGTTTACGATTGTGGATAGTGTATTTAGTGATCACAACCCCATCTGTGTGTATCTGGGAGGAGGTTTGCTGACAACTCATGCCAGGGTTACAGTGCCAGGCATGCTGAGACCTACGGATGGAAGGCTCCGCCTAAAATGGTCCCAGGTAGCCCCGGACCTATTTTATGGCAAGGTACAAGTGTTATGCGCAGCTGAAATAGCATCCTGCGTGTCTCCTGGCTCCCTTCCTGGGGGTGTTCTCAAGGCTTTTGAGGGTATTACTTGTAAGATAGGGGCTTTGTTAAGTGCCCCCTTTCATAGGACGGTGCCTTGTGACCCCAGATGGTTTGATCCTTTATGTTCCAAAGCTACTAGAGATTTAAAGGAAGCCTTTAAAGCTACTTCGAGAGACCGAACTCTGATTCGTGCCCTCCGTCTCAAGTATAAACGGGTACTGGCCACCCGCAAGGGTGAACTAAAGGAAGCAACGTGGTGAGAATTACTGAGCCAAGCACATTAGAGAGCAGCTCTAGGTTCTGGGGTATTATTAATCGACCCTTATTTGAGAAGACTGGGGCCGGAGAAGTAGACACTATTATAACAGAAGATGAATGGGTGTCTCATTTTAGATCCATTTTTAAAAGTGCTGCAGATCAACAACAAGTCCAAACCAGAGCTCATACTAATGTCTCAGTAAGATTTGCACAGAAAGAGGTGGAGAAAGGCATTTCAGGGCTGTCATGTAAAAAGGCTCCAGGTCCGGATGGCATCCCTCCGGATCTTTTTAAATCAAACCCACGTTTTTTGGGCTCGGTACTGGTCGCCATGCTTAACGCGGTGGCCAGGACTGGATGTCCGGAGTCCTTGGACACCTCAACGATTGTACCAGTTTTCAAGAAGGGCGATCGTAATAGCACTTTGTGTTATAGACCAATCTTCCTTATTGATTCCGTGGTCAAGGTTGTGGTTTTATTGAACAGATTAGCCTCTTGGGCAGAAGAGAATAAGATCCTCTCTGATATACAATATGGGTTCCGACCAGGGCATTCTACTCTAGCCCAATGCCTTATTTTATTTTATTTTATTTATTTATTTTGAAAGTTTTATATAGCGCGGACAAGACTCTTGCGAGTAACAGAGCGCTTAACAGGTTAAAGGTGCAGTCCTGAAAGTCATAAAGCTTAAGCTATACATAGTGACAACTGAAGAGTAACAAACAAACAAACATAAAATACAGAAAACCGCCACAAAGTTCATGTGAATTTAGCCATGAGGATCGCTTTCACTTCTTTTTTTAATGCAGCAGAAGAAGGGTTCATTCTTGTTTCACTGGGTAAGGCTTTCCAGATCCTAGTAGCCATGCCAGAGAAGGATCGGTTATAGTTTTTTTTTTTTGGCAAATCTTTGTGGTTTCAATAGAAGAGTCTTGGCACTCCTGGAGGCTCTGTTGCCCGAAGAGCGCACCAATTTCTGAGCTAGGTAGTGGGGGGCATTGTGGTGGAGGGCCTTGTGGGCCATACAAGCGATTTTCAGATGGATTCTGGCTTCAAACGGAAGTCAGTTGAGTGTTCTCAAGTCTGGTGAAATGTGGGAGTTTCTCTTTGAGCCCGTGATGAGTCTCGCAGCAGAGTTGATTGTGGCTCTTAGAGGGGCTGTCGATGCCCTCGGAAGACCGCAAAGGGTAACTGCCCCGTATTCCACACGAGGGATTACTAGTGCTTGGACCGCTAGTTTGAGATCTTGGGCCGGTAAAAAGGGTTTTAGTTTTACGAAGAGTCTTCAGATGGAAGTTAGCTCCTTTTGTGGCGGTGCTGATATGTTTCTGCATCTTTAGGTTGCTGTCAAGCGTGACCCCCAGAGATTTTGCAGAGTCCACGACTAGCGGATGACCATTAAGAGCTGTAAGGTGTTTCATCCATTCCAGTATGATTGGAGATTTGTTGGGGGGAGCGATTAGGAGGAATTCAGTTTTGAGGGAGTTTAGTTTCGAGTGGTTTTCGGCCAGCCAGGTTTGGGTTTTTTGTAGTGTGGAGTTGAGTGATTTGATGTCTTCCAGAGAATGAATCTTGATGTATATTTGGGTATCGTCAGCGTACATGTGAAAGTGAATTTCGGCAAGGCTGAGAAGATCGGTGAGTGGTTTCATAAAGAGGTTGAAAAGGGTGGGAGAGGGAGAAGAGCCTTGTGGAACTCCTAGCGTGACTGGCATGGGGTTGGACAGAGATTGGTTGACCTTGAAGCTTTGGGATCTATTTTGCAGGAAGGAGGTGAACCAGTTAAAAACAGAACCCGAAATACCCATTCTATTTTTCAGGAGAGTGAGCAGGTTGTCGTGTTTGACGGTGTCAAAAGCTGAGGATAGATCGAGTAGAATTAGTAGACAGGCTTCGTTTTGGTCTAGGATTTTTAGCGCGTCGTCAAGAATATGTGTCATAGCCGATTCAGTGCTATGATCTGCTCGGAAACCTGATTGAAACTGGTTAAGTAGGTTGAATTGAGCAATGTGGTTGTTCAGCTGTGAATTAACGCATTTTTCCAGGAGTTTGGCCAGCATTGGGATGTTGGAGATCGGGCGATAGTTGTTTGGGTCCGAAGGGACAGCTGAAGGTTTCTTAAGGATCGGAGAGACCTGACCTGTTTTCAGGCTGTCCGGGATGGATCCTTGAAGAAGGGACGAGTTGATGAACTTAGTCCAGAGGGGTAGGACTAGGGGAATGAAGTCTTTTAGGTAATTGGCCGGTAGCGGGTCTAAGAAATAATTGGAGGGTTTCAGAGAAGTTAGCGTCTTTAATATGTGGTCTTCACTGTAAGTGATAAAGTAGGACCATGTTGCGTTGTTTTTTAGTTTAAATTTTGGGAGGTCATTTTCTTGAGCCTCTGCTAAGGGCAGAGCTGGGTTCTTACTCTGATCAGCAATGTCTGAGAGGTCTTTTCTTAGGTCTGATTTAATGGATTCCGTCTTGGTCGCGAAGAAGGTGGCAAATTTGTCACACTTGGGAAGAGAGGGTGGGATCAGGTTAGGGAGATTGGGATGGTTATTGGTCTGAGCTTTGATAAGATCGAAAAGCTTTTTTGGGCGGTTCCTGGCCCCGTCTAGTTGTGATCTGAAGAAGACAGTTTTCGCTTTTCTGATCTTCCTAAAGTAAGCGTTTCTGGAGAATCTGAGAAGCTTGAGGTGATGAGTAGAGGGGTCAGCTCTCCAACGACGTTCCAGTAATCTGAGAGAGCGTCTGTCATCATTTAGTCTCCCATCGTACCAGGGTTTTGACTCTTTTGTAGAAGTACTTTTTAGCTGAAGCGGGGCAATATTGTCAAGTAGGTTGTTCATGGAACGGAATTAGTGACTGGTCAGCTCCTGAACATCCTTGAGGTCTTCAGGTGGGTGGAGATGGTTAGGATTAACTAATGATAAGAGGTTAGAGCCAGCGAATTTCAAGTTTCTCTTCCAGGTCTTAGTTCTCAAGGGTTGAGTTGGGCGTCGTTTAATCGTTTCCAAGATTTGGAAAGAAATGACATGATGGTCAGACCAGTCACAGGGGAGAATCAAGACAAGTTGTGTGGCGCCCGCTTTGGAAATTATTAGGTCTAGAATAGCCTTAACCTATGTATGATACTGGGGAAGTATACGGTTGCCTGCCAAGGTACGATCTACATGGCCTTCATGGATCTTTTCTCTACCTTTGACTGTGTCAACCGGGGGAAACTGTGGCAATCCATGAGGGCCATGGGGGTGGAGGACGGCTTGGTCGACTTCCTGGGGGACCTGCATAGGGACACTAAGGCCAACATCAGATTTCCCCGGGATCTTCGGGTTTCATGGGACTTTAAAATTGAAAGGGGAGTACGGCAGGGATGTATTCTGGCCACATTTCTATTCAAGTTTTATATTAACGACCGGGATAAGACCTTGGTAGAAACAGGGGCTGATTTCCCTTATGTTGGGCAATGAGGTTTGTCTGTCCTGCTATATGCGAACGATGCGGTCCTCACTGACAGGATGGCAAGGGGCCTCCAGACCCTGCTCGATGCCTTTCGGAGCTTCATGGCCGATCGTGACCTAGCTATTTACAACTCTAAATCTTATATTATGCAAGTCGGGACACGGCCAATGAAGCAGTACCCCTTTAAAGTGGGTGGTGAGAAAGTTCCTTTGACCATGACATTCTCATACCTGGGTGTTTTATTAGACAATCACATGGACTGGGGGGCCCTTATCCAGAGAAAGAAGGGGCAGGTTATAAGGGCGAACACAGCTATTTTCAACTTTGCCGCAAAGATGGGTAAGCGCCCTATCGCGGCAATGTTGAAAATATACCAGGCCAAAAGTGTCGCTATCACCAGGTATGGCAGTGAATTATGGGGCTATGTAGCAACAGATGTTTTACAGGTGGTGGAGAACACCTTCTTAAAACAACTTCTTGGGGTGCCTAGAGAAACATCAAACCTGGTGGTACACGAAGAAACAGGGTTGCTATTTATTTGTGATAATTTGGCCATGCACCATTTGCTGTTTTGGCTCAACTGCTGGTTAAACAAAGACTTAGTTCTTAATCACCACATTCTGAAAGAAGTTCTGAGCCTTGACCACATGTTACGCATTCCTTGGTTAAAATATATAAAGGGTAGTTTTGAGGAACTGGGGCGACCGGATCTTTTTTTAAAGCCTGAACTCATTACCGCAGTAGATTGGAATTTGTAAAGAAGACTTTTATTCCCCTGAAAAAGCTTGGCAGAGATGGGGTAGAATTGTGTAAACCAAGCGTCCGCAAATTTGTGATACTTAAAACTACTCCATCTATTGAGCCTTATCTTTTGTGGCCCCTGTTGACCCACGAGCGGTTTTCACTGATCAGGTTCCGTTTGGATTATGTTCACTTTTTACTCTGCATACCAAAAGGGAGCTGTAGAGGCCAGGTATTCGCATCCTGGGGCTGCGACGGAGCGTCTCCTCAGGATTTGCTGCACTTTATTTTTTTTGTAAATTCTATGAAGTACCTCGCATATTATTTTTAATACCCCTTTTAAAAAAGTTGAATTTTATCCAGGTCCGCCCAGCTCTGTTTTATCTACAATTGTTGAAACCAGAATGTATTCCATTTGTAGTAGGTTTTTTGAAATCCTCATTGAGATCAATAAATTGTATGGAGAACTAACAAGCCCCTAATATCAGCTGCCATCCCATCAATTATCATTTATGAAGCCATGTGCCTGGTTATTGGTTGTCCTCTTTCCCTCCATCTCTTTCTTTTTTTATTATTGATCATGATGTATATATATTTCTCTGTTTTTATTGGATTGGTTAAAACAGCCTTTTTTGGCATGAAATGTATGATTTTATATTTTTATATGGAGCGTGCAACTTTTATGGTTTTATTTTAAAACCAAATAAACTATTTTGAATATTGAATATATTTAAAAATACTATAAGTAGATAAACGTACACTTTGGTTCAATAAAGGAAGACTTCAAACATATATGCCAGCCATCAATAAATCAAATATTGGGGAGAGGACATGATATTATATCCCACCTCCAGCTCAGTTACTTAGCTACAGCTATTGCAATGCAAGGAAGTGCGTTGTTACGCAATATTCTCAGCGGGATACAACATGTTCTAGTGCCCAGCAATCTGCAAAATGAAGCCAACCATGCTTTACGTGGAGCAGTACATGCTGGGCATACAAAAAGTACATGGGCATAGGACTCTTCACCAGTCTCACAAAAATGGCCTTTAATATCACCCTCACTTTCCCATTAAGCCTAAAAAGATCGCAAGGGCAGTGTCCCCACTCTAAATTGGAGGTACAGCTTCCGATCTTAAGGTTTGGATATGATGTCCCAGTAATTCTCCAAAATAGGCTGGAGTTTCACTGTCAACTAAATCCATGTTAGGGATGAGGTATCACATTTGTTGTAGCTATTGTGATAAACCATATCCCAGTATCTTTCTTTTACACTCTCCTTTGATGGGAATGTGATTTTCGTAGGGTTTTCCCATAAATTTACCATACGCATATTTGTCAACAATCCTCCTATTTCACATAGTCATCTGGTCTTATGAAAAGAGTCTGCTTTAATTATATCCCTAAGGCCTTCAGCGTATGGTAACAGTTCTGGTGTACTCCAGATTTTGTGCCAATATAGGGCATAGCCTGGCAAAGTCAGCAAGTGCTTTATGGCCAAGGTCAAGCATCAGTATCGGCCATATTATTATAAGGTAGCACCATCATCGCCACAGAAAAATATATTATAAACACCAAACAGATTTACTCTGCTTCCTTTATTGCCCAGTTTTCCGAACAAGGTTATGACTTATGGAACGACACCTTAGACTTGATATCCGTCTGGGGTATTAGAGAATGACAGGTACAGGGAACAGGAGGGCTATTTAGAGCATGCCTCATTCCTCAACAAAGCATGTTTTTGAACGAAACAGTGCAACAAACGTACAGTCTTGGACTAGCTAAGAACAAAGACTTGAACACACCTCTGATGCTCACACCATCACACACCGAGGGTAACATAACATCACAGGAAGAGATTACAGTAGATGACACTCTGCAATACAACAGATCAGACCCCGATTGGAAGAAATGTTTGATTTGGATCACAGACACACATAGATGTCAGGAAAGATTCATGCGTAAAACGGAAGGGTTTAGTATCCATAGGCCAGATCAACATTATGTACAAAGAGAACATCCAGGGGTAGTGACATCCTACAGTATTGGGAATTTGTGCCTTGATGTGCTAAAAACCTCAACACTTACAAAGGTGAAACAACATTTATCCTTACTATCAAATGATGTGGATCTCCGGGATTTTTTACTAGGTCCCAGAAAGCCACGTCAAAAAACGTTTCTAATATGCTGTCTACAACGAAATCTGGGAAATCCCAACAAGAAGCCGCGGAGAGATTACGTGAAATAGACCATATAAACAAAGAGGAACATAGTGGAAGAGGTGTGGCTCAGCGGCCAGGGCAACTGGCGATGGAACCCGGGGGCCCACGGTTCGATCCCTGGTGCTGGCGGCAGATTAGCCCAGCACCATGTGACTCTGGGCAATAGCTCGTTTAATCTTCCCGAGGGCCCCATGCGCATTGACACCTTTGGGTAATTGTTTGCACGTAAACAAATACTAGACATTTACATAGTGAAATCTCTAGCAGTGGTGGACAATGTGTTAACTACACTAACCTCCAGGATATATTCTTTAGGCAACATTGTATCTTCTGCGATAGACATTTTAGAGCAAGATTTCTCCATATTACAACATGGACAGTCACAGTTACGTTCTATTATGTTATTAAGCTGGACGCTGCAATCTTTGCATGCAGGCTATGTGCTTTGGCCTTTTATCAACAGTACGTCTCTGTTCTCCGCATACAATCTAAGGGATAAACAGATAGAAATGGCACAAAGGAGAGCAAAATATAAAATGCTGCGTATCAAAAAACTGGATAGATTAGCCTTTACAGTGGCAGAATCACCATCCACAGAATGGTTAATCCATGGCCACATAATTCTACCGGTCACTACCTTTCAGTTTCAGTATTGCCTAGAACAAAATCAGGCAGGCAGATATGAAGAAATGGGTAGAGAATATATCAAGGAATCATGGGAATTCCCATACAGATTTCGATGTCGAAGTGGGGATAGAGAAGTGTATCTAAGCGATGCTAACTGTGAGAACACTTTAAGTGGTTCACTCATATGCCAGGATATAATGCTACATGGAGCTTGTAATGGTTCAGTAGCAAACTTATCCTGTCACTTGAGGGGTGCCCCGGCTGCCGTGATCCCACCGGTATTCAAACTGCTTTCTAATGGGAGTTACTTGATTCTGAACGATCAAGGTTGCTGTGGGATGCTTCCGGGCATTGCATATCTGGTAACCGTGAGCTTCAGGGTTACTTGCTGTATGCAAGTATTGCTTCCACTGAGACATACAGTCGGGGAGGCGCCGCTATGGCCTTCACTAAATATTTCTTTAATATGGTTTGATGCTCTAAGCAGAATGCAAGCCATGCTTCAACAGAAGTCCATGCCTTCGCTTGAGATACTTTTGATCTACAACTAGCAAGGTCTTCGGCAGAGATACAGACGCTAATTCGTATGAATTGCCCCTTTCATTTTGCAGAAATGGTAAATCGTATCTTTAATATGTCTGATATGACAGGCATCCTCCACCTATTTAAGACCATAGGTTCTGGACGTCTAAGCACCTTTGAGACGGTACTTGGAGTTATAACTAACTTAATTCATTCCATATTCGGAAGCATCTATGAAGGACTTCCGCTGATCCTGTTTCAAATAGCAGGTATCCTGATTGTTATATTTCTGCTACTCAATGGATGTCCTAGTCAACAAGGAGATGGAGAAGGCACTCTGGGAGCATAAACACTGTGACCGCATGGTACAACATCTAGACATGCCTCGCCTAAGAGTACTAAGTGCATCTTGGTGCTTGTCATTTCCTCCAGTCTGGATGGACTGCATCTTACCTGTCCTCCGATGCCTGTTTTGCAGAGAAGAATGCGTGTTAGACCTTTGTATGACACTCCCATCATGTGTGCAACTGGACATAAAAGCTTCACTGGACCCGATAACGGCCCATGTTTTGCACTGTCCTCAGTGTATACGCAATGTTGAAGGCGGCATTCCTTGAGCTACCACAAGTAGTATCTGCTCCTGTTGGTTTGGACATCGGCTCCTCCTCTGACACCCAGGCCTTGGACGGCATACAGGCTGCCCCAGCAACTACTGTAGACAGTACGGAGGATCATCTGTGCTCAATTGACATAATCTGCGAGGTGTTACAGGGACCAGCTTATCATGGGCGTTGAAGAAATTCGACCTTTATTAAACAAGCAAAAATTTGAAACTCGAAAACACAATTAACATTCCTTTAATTTTTGGACATTCATTGCTTTCTAATGTTGATAGTGATTTGGACTATACCTATGGACAATTTAGAGCTATGGCTTGAATAATACTTTTAAAAAAAATTGAAAAGGTTTTAGATTTTTTGCGAACTTTTAAACATTTTAGCAAAACATATGTTTTTATTATAATAGCTTTATGCGTACCGATATCTAGTCAGCCTAGTAGTACGTTAATAATTTACATATGTCGTCCAGACAGAAGAGGAGTGGGTGTTATATTACATATAGGTATCCTAATATAGGCACAGGTAACATTGCAACCTTTCACCTATATTATTCCCTACATTTGATAGAACGGAACTGGAAACTGCACCCGTCAGGAGCCCATCTAAAACTTCTCCGCCAGGCTAGAAATGCTGACAATAGGAAAATCCTCAACACTAAAAAAGAACTCTTTAGAGCAGAACTGGAGAACGCCAAGAATAGACCTCGCAAGCTATTCGACTTTGTCAAACATCAAACTGGCAAAAAGCTCCAAAGAAACCCTTTTATCCCTAATATCATGCAAGGAATTTTCTTCCTTCTTCTGCAACAAAATCTCTGCCCTAGGAAAGGAACTCAAGTCCACAACCTACTCCCAAACTCCACCAGCTCCACCTCTTCACTCCGCGCTGCCCAGCCAGACTTCACCCAAAAAACAAGCGCACTGGTCCAACTTCAAAGTCTATGACAAACACTCTGACTCAAAAATTCTATCCTCCTTAAACCCTAACAATCACTTCAATGATTCTCTCCCATCTAACTGCCTAGCCGCCGCCTCTCAGGCTATCATCCCTGCTTGGGCTGCAATAATCAACGCTTCCCTCCTACAAGGATCGATACCTGACTCTCTTAAAGCCGGCCAAGTCGTACCCATCTTAAAAAAACCTCCACTAAATCCTGCTTCCCCTGACATCTACAGACCTATTTCTAACATCCCACTCCTAGCTAAAGTTCTAGAGAAATGTGTGCAACAGCAGCTGAGCCTACACATCACTAACTTCCAACTACTAGACGACTTCCAATCTGGGTTCAGACCTGGACACAGCACGGAAACCACACTCCTCCACATCGTGGATGACGCCCTCCAAGCCCTTGACCAAGGCAAAACCTGTCTACTAATCCTCCTAGACCTATCCTCGGCTTTCGATACGGTTAACCACGAAACACTCCTTAAACGCCTCAAACTCAGGATGAGCCTGGATGGCACCATTCTTCAATGGTCCTTCCTCCAGAATCACTCACAGAGTCCTGATCAACAGAAGTCTATCAGCTCCCTCTCCACTCATGGTTGTAGTCCCCCAAGGATCAACCCTGTCCCCTACCCTCTTCAATCTTTAATATGAACTGCTCTCAGAGGTGCTACCACATGTATGCCAACGACACACAGATCTACATTAAAATCACTTCTCCTGAGGACTTGCACTCCCTGAATTAGGCTTTGAAGCTAACTGTTCACTGGCTCACCTCTAACCAGCTCAAACTCAATGCAAAAAAACTAAGTTCCTTCTAATCTCACCACCCAAAACAAATCCAGACATTCAAGAATGGATCAAGACTATCACAGTGCTAAACTGCTCTCCTAACATTGTGGACTCTGCTAAATCCCTTGGAATTACCCTAGACGGCATCCTGAACATGCGTGGCCATATCAACTCAATGGCAAATACTCCCAGATTTCACTTGAGCTACCTTAGAAACCTGATCCCTTTCCTCGACACCCCGATCCAAAAATGACAATTCAGGCACTAGTCATCTCCAGACTAGACTATGGATGCTCTACCCTCGCAGGACTACCCAGAAACTCTCTGGCCCCTTTGAAAGCCTGCCTCAACGCCGCCACCTGAATCCTAACTGCTTCAAAGACATTCGACCGCATCTCGTCCCACCTTGAACCTCTGAACTGGCTTCCTCTTGAGGCCAGAATTCAATTTAAGCTGGCTTGCATCAGTCACAAGGCCCTTTACTCCAAGTGCCCTGCATTTCTCACCCAGAAACTCGTGATATCTGGAGGAGCCAGAAACTCCCGGTCCGCCTGAGACCTTTTGCTCAAACCCGCATGCTTCAGAAAAAAAAAGTACAATCGAGCCTTCTCTGGCGCTGCCCCAAGAATATGCATCTCACTCCTGCCCGCCATCAGAAGACTATGTTCTTTGGCATGCTTCAGAAAGGAGGCCAAAACGTTCCTAATGTGCATATTCCTCTCCTAACGCTCACATTACAATCAACTCCGCGACCTGATTCCACTTACCATTACAGCAGTACCCGGCTCTTCCGGGCATCCCACCGGGGATTTGATACTGCTTTTTTTTCTTGTTCAATGTATGGACTTGTTCTTATACCAAATGTATCCAGGTATTGCGACTGCTTGTGTTCCCAATATATTGTTTCTACCTGTCTTTATCCCAGTGGCTCCCTCTCCTCCTAAGTCATTTGTATTCCACCTGTCAATCCTGTAAAGCGCTCTGATACCTTCAAGGGTCCGGTTCGCGCTCTATAAAAACTAAAATGAAAAATGAATAACATTACACACATAACGGTTTACAGGGACTGACCTTTTACCTAGATACGACATTCAGAACACAGGTTTTCCCTAGTTCGAATCTCATACATTATGCATGAGGTTTCATGGAAGCACAGCAGGACTACCATCTCCTGTATAATATTTCTGTATAAAGTTCAAGCCCGAGGTCATCCTTACTACGACACAGCAATACAGCAAGGTAGGACCCATGGGGAAAACTATTAGTATATATATATATATCACCACTTGCTCTGATAGACAGAGGAGACTGCCCGGCCGACACACTGACCAGAGACGCTGAGGTTCCTGCATGCAGACACTCCACCTCACATTGGTCTTACATCCTTTGTGGGGTATCCAACTCGAGACCAGGATGGGGTCCCACAGTCTCTCACTTCAGGTATTGGGGTTGATTTAATCCTAGAGGGATTCTTGGCTTAACACCTGCACACATACTAGGTACAGTTAGGTACGTCTAGTTAGGAGGCATCATAGGAGTATGCTATCTTTTATCATGTGTTTTCTATATTCAAATGTATTCATGATTTCTTCAAGATGGTAGAGCTATACCATCCATTTAATTTCTTAGTGCTTCTAATCATATATCTCTGCCACTGTCTAATTTTTGTTGCAGCTCATCTATTCTACACTGGAATTCCAGCTGTTCAATAAATCTTTATTGAACACGCCTGCCTGTTTATTCTCTGTATCTCTCTGAGACAGACTAAGTGACCTTGAATGACTGAGCGAAACATAGTATATTGTTTCCAAGATTCTGAGGGATCAGGGTTGTCATGTTCAATGGTTGCCAAGAACTATTCTCTCGGCATTAAGAGGAGATTCTAGTGGCAGTGTGAGCTGGCTAATACAGAAAGGCCAACGTATTTGGTGGGGGTGCACGGAATCAGTCGTCCACCAATCCCACAGTATATGTTGTCCAAACGCGCAGCTCCTGTATAGGTTATATAGGAACTACACAACAATAATACCAGAAAGAGAGGAGGGTGAGCCCTCGGAATGATGAAGCTATGTTGAAGAAAAGGTTGTGAAATTGTAAAAATATGTAACTGATGTTGTAAAGCAAGAGTGTTTCTGCTATTGTACCGTTTTAGTAAGGAAAATGTACTAAATGAAATCAATAAAAAAAAGATGTTTAAAAAAAATAATAACTCCTCCTACATGCATGAGAAAAACCCAACTATGGGGATTATTAGGATGGCAGGCAGACTTTCCTCTGCCTGCCACCCTAGCGGTGCTGGGACCGTCCGCCAGACGTGCAGCGGTCCCACACCACTGATTAGGATGCGACCGGCACCCCCTAAGTGCAGCCCTCCATCCCCCCCCTCCCTCCGGGAGCCCGCAACAGGCCCCCAAAGCTATTCCCCGCCAGCCTGTCCATGGTGTTACAGCAAATAAATGATGGACGGAATGCTGACAATGCAAACATTCTCCCCCAGTCAAAAGATCTGGGTTAAATCCACTGTTCTATTGCTCACTACGCCACCCCAGTTTGGACCCAGCCATATGCAAATCAGTCTTGACCCTGTGCCCCATGGGAACAGTCTAGATAGAACTGCCAGGCCAGGTCCTCCCTGGACTGGAAACAAGCATCCTGGGACAGGTTTCAGGGTATGTCACCCTTCTTAAGCCAGGCTAGCTTGAATCGAGTGGCACAGTGAGCAAGGGACCCACGTCTGGGCATACCCATACCACTTGGGGCGAAATGTGTTACAGTAAACAAATGATGGACGGAATGCTGACAATGCAAACATTCTCCCCCAGTCAAAAGATCTGGGTTAAATCCATTGTTCTTTTGCCCACTACGCCACCCGAGTTTGGACCCAGCCATATGCAAATCAGTCTTGACCCTGTGCCTCATGGGAACAGTCCAGACCGAACTGCCAGGCCATGTCTTCCCTGGACTGGAACCAAGCTTCCTAAGACCGGTAAATCACTTCTCATGCACTTATAAAATCACATATTCACTACCTTTGCATTCCTCTAATCTGTTAGGTACCTCTCATTAATTCAGTAGATATAAATAAAACATTTATTAAAGCAATCTAAACAAATACATGAGTCATGACATACTATCTACTTAAGTAGATAACTACTACATACCAGAAAGAATAAAAATACTGTTTTCTTTTGAGCTACATTTTGACTATTTCTAAAACCGCACAAACTGTACAAACTAATATCAAAATCATAATTATTAACACCTTATAAGATCATCTTGCAAACAGCACAGTTGTACCTCCTTTTTCCAAACTATCTATAATAATGCAATATTATTAAACTATACCTTTTTACAGAGAAGATATAATCATTCCTAATAAACTGCACCTTATATTAACATTTTTTAAAATACACATTCTTAGTGCATATTTAACCAATTAATAATAAATAAAAGGCATCATTCAACTATACCTTTCAAGACACTTAATAATATATATTACTGCACATACTATTTTTTAAACAAACTTCAAATATAATAGAAATTATCCCAATATATATCTATACATTTAATAATTTAATTTAAAGAGCACAGTTTCAGAAAAATGTGAAATCTAAATCAACTAAATCTCAAAAAATATAACTCACCTTTTAAATAAATCTGTTGACTGAAAAATTTCACACACTCAGACAGGATTGTGTTTAACACACAGTCAATATAGAACAGCACACTTTCCAAAGTCAAACCAGTATTGACAATTTTTCCATCCATATACACATAAGACACAAATTACATTGCTTCCCAGTGTTTTTCAAATTGAAAAACGAATTTCCATTGGTCATAGATATTAACACTTTTCAACTGACATCTTCACCCCTTGTGCTTAATGCCAGTTTCCATAGCAACAGCTCATGCAATATTAAACTTAACTGTCAGGTCAAAAGTTCAGCCCAGAATTTTGGCAAACTACAACAGCAAGTATGGTTGCTTTTGCAAAGCATGCCCTTATCCTTTCTGCTGTACCTTTCCTACATTTGTTACTAACCAATCAGAAACATGCTTTTTAAACAAAGTAAAATTCACCCTATAATTGAATGTAGAATTTTCTTAAACAGCCAATCAAATCTCTACTTTCTAAAACACAGCATCTTGTCCACCATTTTGGATAGATTTCATTCTGCTACCTGCCTACCTCAGCTACAGACATCTTCTGATTACCTACAGAGATCCCTTCAAGATGCTTTCTGTGTGGATTATTGGGCACAGCTATGTTTTCTGGTGCAAAAGGTATGCTGAAAGCAGAGGTATTGACAAAGACCTAGCTTGGCAAAATGTAGACATTAAATGGATTGGACAGACAGGATTAAAGTGGCACCAATTGATGCCATTGGTTAAATCATTTTTGCATCTCCAACACCCTGACCTCATAATTGTGCACTGTGGTGGCAATGGCCTAGGCACATTGACTGGGGTAGGTCTGGAAATGCTAATGAAGGACACCTTTGCAGAATTGATGTTACTTTTCCCCCAAACTGCCTTTGTCTACTCTAACATATGCCAAAGACAGAAATGGAACTGGTTCAATCATTTCTGTCCACAGATTGAGAACGCTAGAAAAAATTTAAATAAAGCTGTTTTTGCTTATCTCAGAGACCATAGTATGGGGTCCATATACAACAACAATATGCGTTTTGATATGGATGGTATCTGCAGGAGTGACAGTGTACACTTCACAGACAAGGTAAACAGAGTCCTTCTCAACAACTTAAGACTCTGCATCGGCACTTACTACAGCTACAAAAACCTCTCAATAAACACAAGGGCTCTTTTTAGAGCCACCCAAGGTCCAAACATATAACCTAGGTTTATAATAAAAACATCTAAAAATGTTTTGCTGGGAGCAGTGCACCCCTCAGGTTCACACCAGGGGGTCGCACTGGGAGCCGCGCACCCCTCATGTTCGCACCAGGGGACCATGTGGGAGCCGTGCACCCCTCGCGTTCACACCAGGGGTCCGCACTGGGAGCTGCGCACCCCTCGCGTTCACACCAGGGCCGCGTCTCCAAATGTTTAAAAAATAAAACTGTCTCCTACCAGTAATTTATATTCGCCCCTTTGACCCCATCCCCTAGGGCCTAGCCACTTCGTTGGGGACCATGGGGGAGCCCCAATGCCCCCACGGTCTCGCCGGCTCCCCGCGTCCTGCGGAAGCCAACATTGCTTTTCCAGAAGGAGAGCTGCTGACATGCAGCTCCCCATGTGGAAAAGCAATCTGCTTTAGATTTTGGAAGAGAGAGCAGGTTTCCCTGCTCCCTCTTCCAAAATCCAGACCAGAGCTTGCTATGTTAGGGCGGGAGATGTGCTACCGCCCTTTCATAGAAAACAGCAGTGTCTCAGGGGTGGGACCCCCCGGGACACTGCAGGAGCCAGCCCCGGGAGGTGGTGGACCCCAGGGCATGTGGGGGGGCTTGAGCCCCCCCACACAGGTATTTTTTAATTTAAAAAACAGAGCCCCGGAGAGGTGGCAGTCAACGGGGCTGTGGGGGCCCCCGCGGGCCTCAGTTTTACATTTCCAAAATCCCCCCGGAACCTGGCCCACCAGGGGGCTTAAACTTAACGAAGCGAGGAAGCCCTTGCTTCGTTTTTTTATTTTATGTCTTGTCCGGATCCACGCCTCCAGCGCGCCTTCCGCTGCTTTAAAAATAATGTTTTTTTTGTCCCTGGGGGTCCTTGTGGGACCCCCTGAGCAGGCCTAGGGGGTCAGGGTGTTTCTACCCTTCCTCATTTTCTTTATTTTCACCTTTGTTTCCTTTTTTCCATTCGACTCGGTTCTACCGAGTCACAAGATGGCTGCCAACACTTCCTGGTTTGGAGTGTTGACAGCCAATTAGAATGAAGCTCGTGGTCGGGAGTGTTCGCGGATCCACCGTGCCTCTATATATTGAAACTTTATTTTTTGATTTTCTCAGTTTGAGAAGTTGGCCTGGCATACGCTGGTCACTAGTTATAGTGGCCACCTTGCACCAGTCCAATTCGACTCTTATGGTAGATAAGTTTAAGACAACCTTTTAAAGAAAGCTATCCTAGTGGTAGCTGTGGAGAGCAGCCTTCAGGCTAAGTCTCAGAGGAATGTAAAGCAGCATGTTTTACCTTATAATCTCTTGAATTACCAAATGAAAAGGACACCACACAGGTATATATATCAAATATATATGTATTTATTACTAGACACACTCTACTAATCTCTTTATGAGATTAGAAGTCAGACACATATGCAAATATCAACGTTTCACAATAAGTTAAGCACAAATATGGCTGGGGCCCTAGGGGCGTACCAGACCATATACTAAAACAGAGGTTTAGGAATGTCGACTTGCGAGGGGACAAGGCCTAGGGCCTGTAGAATCGCTGGGGTTTCACTAATCCACCCAAGGCAGGTAAGTAAGATACCCACGGGAGACGCGTGCAGTGTGAGAACACCGCTGCGGGTTCCCTATTGATTTCAATGGAGCAAGTCGCGGTTTGATTTTTAAAGTTCTAGGGTACTTCGAGGAAGTCTACAAGCAAGCCACTTACAAGGTAAGTAATTCGAGGGCCAACACACACTGGAGCACCGGAATGCACGAGTTACCTCACCCAGAGAAGCCGGGTGCATAGGTGTCTTTTGGTGTCGGAATGTGTCGTCTTTTTCTATGGAAGCCGAAGATGATTTGCTGCGTGCAAAGACTGGAGAAGTGTCCTGGGGAATCCAAGGCTGGATTCAAGATGAAGAGGACCTGAAAGCAGAAAGGACAGTGTTCACAGTCACTTGCCAGTGACCCGGGGCCAGGAAGATGGATGCCCACGGAAGTTGGGTGATTTCAGGTGATCAAGGGTGTTTTGACTCTTCAGCCAAGAGGTCCAGGAGGCATCAACGATGACCAGGAGCTGGATTCGGAGTGTCCCATGATGTCTGCAGCTTACTGACGTCTCGGCAACCAGATTGGAGCCAACAAGCCTTGGAAACAGCAAGTCTCGTGGAAATTGAAGAAAGTCAGCGGTGCAAACCAGCAAGGTCTGAGGGACTCACCAAGCAAGGGTAAGTGAGGGCAGGCCTGGAGCAACCAGGGGAGCCCTTTGGTTGGATGAGAAAGTCTTCAGGGGACCCACAAGCCAACAGGCAAGGAATTGTGAAGACGCCTTGAGAGGATTCACTTAACAGGAGCCCACGGTCACTCGGGACAAGGTAGGCCTCTGATCTTCAGTGGAAATTCTGCTGGAGGCTTGGACCACATGTGGCCCAATGCACAAGTTTGTAGATTGTTGTGAAGGGTTGCACTCGACCATAGTGCACGGTACTCAGGTATTGCTGTTCCACGTCACTCGTGGGGTCCACTCGCCTCAGCTCATCTGGGGACTCACAATGGCCGTCGAGAAGTCAGGAAATCCACTTCTGGGGCTGCAGGGACTTCGGACTCCCACTTCCCTTTGTCCAGTTTCACGCCAGAGCAGGGACAGGTAGCCCCTGAACCGGTTTGAGCTGGCATATGCACAGAGGAGCCTACTGCTCCCCCAGTGCAGGACTTCAAAGCACTCTAGGAGTGCCCCCACCCAGCCCCAATTCACTAAATCCTGTCTGGAAGGTGGTGACACCTCCCTGTGACAGGATGCCTATTGTTGGGCCTCCTCCACTGTGAGTTTCAGTCAGCAGCTGTAGGGCAGCCCAGTTTCAGTGTCTTTGCTGGTGGCATCCATTTTGTGATGCCAGGGCTCTTTCAGATTTCTACTGTGTTTCCACAGTGGGTACATGTCGTCCCCTCTAGAAGGGTGGGATCATACTCCCACACCAGTTCCTGGTGTGGGGGTATGATTCCAAGTTGTTTGACCCCAAACACAACATGTTTTGATGCAGTCATTCCAAAGTTAGCATTTACCGGTAGGTTATAATGCACTTAAGAGTATGTGGTTTTTACCACATCCACAAACAGCCACAGAGAATAGACTCTGCCAGCTCATGCAGAGGCACCCCCTAACATTGCAAACCAAGCACCCTGCCCTCAGGATTGATAGGGCCTGCCTTAGGGGTGACTGATAGGTTTATATGTGTGTGTAAGGTGAGATATAGGGACCTATACCTCAGTGAGGAGTGCTAACACGATCTCACCCAGGTTGCAGTAGCAGGTCTGTGGTGTCAGATTTAGTCTGCTTCCCAGGGGTGGCATAATACATGCTTCAGCCCCTGGTAGGCCTGTGAAGTACCTATGCCCTAGGTACCTAAGGTACCATATACTAGGGGCTCATAAGGCACCACCGTATCCAATCACTAGTGCATCGAATATGCACACCAGTCATTTAAGGGAGTAAGCAGATAGGTTGGGGTCCTGGATAGCAGGATCCCAGTCAGACTAGTCAAAAACCATTCAAACACCATGAAAAAATTGGGGGCAACCATGCAGTCAGATTCCACCTTCCTACACTCAGCAACTACTGAATGGATTTACACCATTTAAGAAAGAGAGTTCTTTCTGAAACAAGGGCTATCTTTATGCCAAATTTTGTGTAATTCCGTTCAGCAGTTCGAGCTGTAGCCGTGTCTAAAGTTTCCTATGAAAAATTGATTTTCTGACCACTTTATTTTGAATTTCTCAGGAACTAATGAACAGATGTACACCATTTAAGAAAAAGAGTGCTTTCTGAAACAAGGGCTACCTTTTTGCCAAATTTGGTGTAATTCCGTACAGCAGTTCGGGCAGTAGCCGTGTCAAAATTTTCCTATGGAAAATAACATGAAGAAAACACGTTTTGGACCCCCCCTTTTTCTCGGCCCCCACTTGCCTAATCACCCCAAAACTTCCAAGATAGGAGCTGATGGGAGCACCCCACGAGTTTTGAAAATTTCACGAAGATTTGTCAACCGGCGCCAAAGTTATTGGGAAAAGAAACAAGCATTTACAATGCAACGGTCTCGGCATTGTTAAAGTTAGAGCTATTGGCATTGCTCATGACAATGCTGTTTCTTTAAATGTTTTAAAAACATAAACAAAACTAATGTCATGAGCAATGCCAATAGCTCTAACTTTACCAATGCCGAGACCATTGCATTGTAAATGCTTGTTGTTTGTTTGTACTAGCCGTTGCATGCTGGCGCTCGAGAGGGCGTTGTGATGTCAGCACAGAGCCCAGACCAATCTCCAGGTGCCCGAAGGTCTCTGATTTACATATCAGTGGTCATTGCACCGGAAAAGATTATCAGAGAACGCCTCGTGCCAGATCCCGAGACAATACATCTGTGCTGATTGCGGAATTACTGAAGAGGAAGATCGCAGATGCCTGGAGGAGAGCGCCGACTCTGTCGCTCCAGAGGCGATAATTGCCGTTTGCAGTCAATCTGTGTGAGTCACTCGCACATGAGTCACAGCGGAGCACTCCCGCCTCTGGTCAGGGCGGTGGAGGTAGACGAGGGTTTCACTAAGCAGCTCAGCACGAGACCGCAGCGAGATGCAAAGCCAGAGTGACCCGGCTCAGCGAGGCCATGAGGGTTAAGAACAGGGAGGGGCCTTCCCTCCTTGCTTTACCTGGCACTTTAGAGCAGGGGGGAGAGGTGCACCCCGAGAGCTGCGCCAGTCGCCCCACACCAGAGCAAAGGGAGAGGGGCACCCTCAACGCTGCGCCAGCCACCTCACACCAGAGGAGGGGGAGAGGGGCACCGTCAAAGCTGCGTCAGCCATCTCACACCAGGGCAGGAGGAGAGGGGCACCCCGAGAGCTGCACCAGTCACCTCACACCAGAGCATAGGGAGAGGGGCACCCTCAACGCTGCGCCAGCCACCTCACACCAGAGCAGGGGGAGAGGGGCACCCTCAAAGCTGCGTCAGCCATCTCACACCAGAGCAGGGGGAGAGGGGCACCCCGAGAGCTGCGCCAATCACCTCACACCAGAGCAAAGGGAGAGGGGCACCCACATCTTCAACATTTCTGAAACTTCCACTTTGCAAACAATGTGATGAAAGCGATGGCAATTATTTTACAGTGCAGCGATCGCCGATTTACATGCCCACATCTTCAACATTTCTGAAACTTCCACTTTGCAAACAATGTGCTGAAAGCGGGAGAGGCAAGCACAAACGCAGCGTCCTTTTCGGATTCGGGGGCGTGTTTTGCTGTTGTCTCCTCCTTGAGACTTCTCGCAAAAAACACGCCCCCCGATCCGAAAAGGACGGGGCCTAATCGGAGTGACTGACCTCTTCTCCAGTGGCTGGCCAGCATTTACGAGGCCAGCCAATGGAGAACAGGGGAGAAGAGGGGCGGGTTCAAGCCCCTCTTCTCCAAGTCATTAAATTTCCGACTTCCGGTTCTGCCTTTCGGCAGACCGGTAGTCCTCGACCTAAAAACGAGTTTCCTATGGAAACTGGGTCCTAACAAAACTACCTACTGGCGACCGCCAGTAGGTAATATATAGATATATATATATATATTTATATATCACCAACTGGCGGTCGCCAGTAGGTAGTTATAGTTAGAATCTAGTTTCCATAGGAAAAACTTTTTTTGATTTGCCAAATTTCTCACCTGCAAGACCGAGTTTGCGATCTATGTGCTGGAGTGTCCACGTGGCCTGCAATATGTTGGTAGTGCCAAGTTGCAGATCCACAAGAGGATACTCCAGCACATCAGAGCAATCCATGGTAGCAATTAGAGGTGGGCGGAATTTGCGTAATCGCGTTAAGCAAATCTCTGCGAAGGTGTCAAAAATCTCCACAAACACATGGAAATATCGCGATGATGCGGAAGTGCTTGCCCAGCCTGTTCGCGATGTTTTTTTTGCATAATCGTGTTGAAAATGTGTAGCCAACTTGCCCATGCGGTCGCTGATGGGTGCGGCCTTCTTGTTTTCACTTGTCCCCCCAGCTCGCGATGCTTATTTCCTGTTCCGGGTCGCGCATTGCATGCTCACGCTCGTTCGCGAAAAGTATTTCCTGTTCGGGAACGCGTATTACATGTTCGTGACGCTTTTTGCGTGTTGGGGGGGATATCGCGCGGACTTGCCCATGTGGTCGCAATGGGCTTGGCCATCTTGTTTTTTACTCTATTGCTATGGTTCTGGGGCCTGCTTTTCAATCCTCCCTCTATCTTTTCAATCCTTTGTTTCAGGGAACTTTTTTTTGATCTTTTATATTTATTATCTATCTTTCTATTTTCCTGATTCTATATTTTTTGTTTTTGTCTACTTTTTGCGTGTGTTTAACTACTTTTTCACTATTTTTCTATTACCTGCTTTTTTGATTTCTTTTACTTACTTTTTAAATTTTTACCTTTTCGTTCCTGCCCCCTGCCTACCCGGAACCATGGCAAAGGGCCACAGGGCTCACCGTAGCCAGAGCAGCGACCGCCTTCCTTGCAGAAGGTGGCATCCACACGGGGTGCCGGCAGGGGCCTTATGTTTAGAGGCAGAGGTGACCGCACTGGATTTTTTTGTGCAGCGCCACCTTCCCTTAACCCTGGCAGCAGGCGGCAGGCCTGAGTCCGGGTACGGGCTCCGGGAATGTCAGCAGCGTTGGGGAATGGTGCACCGGCGGTGTTTCGCCTCTCTGGTATCCGGCGCACCCATAACCAGTTGACGCACCGGTGGTCCGATATCCTGGACCGGGAGCAGGACCTGCTGGACCTGCTAGGAGTGGAGGTCCCGGGGCTTGGTGAGTAGCTATTTAATTATTACTACTTTGTGTCTGTTCTTCTGCTCTGTGTTATATATTGCGAATATATTATTTCTGACCAGCTAGAATGCTGCTGCTTACATTGCAGGCGAATTACGTTTAAATGTCTTCTGTGATTGTTATGACACAGGTGTAGGAGAGTAGCATCTGCTTCACATGGGTACCCCCACTTTTTGCTGGTCTTTCACTGTTTTTCGACTTTAGTCTGGCTGTGGCCCTGCTAATCAGGACCACAGCCTAGCTGCTTCCTCTCTAAAATGGTTTTCATGTACATTAGGTACATATCTAATTGGATTCTGGAGTGCCTTATAAGCCCCCAGTATATGGTATACTATGTACCTAGGGCATTGGTACCTCAGAGGCATACCAGGGGCTGCAGCATGTATTATGCCACCCCTGGGAAGCACTCCAAAATGACACCACAGGTCTGCTACTGCAACTTGGGTAAGGGTGTGCTTGCACCCCTTACTGTGGTATGGGTTACCTATATCACTACCTTATACAGACACATATAAACCTATAGACCACTCCTATGGCAGGCCTTGACAATCCTGAAGGCAGAGTGCTTGGTTTTATGTGAGAGGGTGCCCCAGCATGAGCGGAGCCCCTCTGCAGCTTTCGGAAATCCTTCCTTATGCCTGTTCTGTGATACAGCCATACCATATACTCTAAAGTGCATTATAACCTCGCGGTAAATGCTAACTTTGGAATGGCTGCATCAAAACATATCGTGTTTGGTGTCAAACACTTTGGAATACTACCCCCCTTCCCCCGCCAGGTCTGGCGGCGGGGGTAGCATTCCACCCTTCTAGAGGGAGAGACATGTTCACACTGACTAAACCCGGTTAAATCCTTTCAAAGCCCTGGCATCACAAAATGGATGCCACTGCCACAGACACGGGTCTGGCCTCCTGCTGCTGACCGAAACTCCGGCAGGGGAGGCCTGGACAATAGGTTTCCTGTCACAAGGAGGTGTAACCACCTCCCCAGACAGGCAGATGTGTATTGGGGCAGGGTGGGAGCATTCACAGAATGCTTTTGAGACACTGCCTGGGGCACACAAGGTGTCCCTGGGCAAAGCCCAGTTCAAACTGGTTGCAGGGGCACTGCTCTGGTGCGAAACTGGACAAAGGGGAAGGGGTGTAACCACCCCCACCCCAGGCCCACCCATAGGTGGGGCCTTAGAGGTAGTCCATCCCCTAAACTTAGTATAAGTATAGGAACCCCATCCCTAGGACTTTAGATTACCCTGGACACACCTCTGAAACATATATCCTAGACCTTCGACTTTCTATCTCAACTAGAAGATGGAAGAAATCTCCCTTGGGGTCAAGGAGTGATTCCCCTGCTTGGCAGGCACCAAAGAAGCAACTGACCGGTCTGCATTGCTGAAGCTCCCGCCAGATATCGAAGTCTCTCCATCACCAGAGGTGGATTTTCAGAATTCCCCGAGGCTACCCTCAGTCCACAGCAAAGCTGAGGCCCGTGGCTATCGCGGGTAATGTGGAACCGTGACCCCTGGACACCGTGAACTTTTGCAGCAGCAACACCTTCCCGGTCATCCTCGAAGTTGTGCTTTGGGCTCCGAGTAGCCCCAGCCTTGAGCACTTCCTGCACCGAAGATTGTTGGCCTCCACTTCACGAGTGACCCGTGCGCAAGCTCCAAGTGCGACCACTCGAGGCTCCTTCGCGATCACTAGCCCGTTGGCTAGCAGGTCCCCACGAAGGCAACTCTACTTCTAACTGTTCTTTTCTGATTGCTCGAGACTTGTGCTTACTTACCCTCGCTGGGTGAGTCCATCAGACCTTGCTGGTCTGCACCGCAGTCCTTTCTCTGATTGCCAAGGCTTGTTGGGTCCTTTCTGGTCGCCAAAACCACAGCGCTCGACAGACTTCGTGGGACAGCTCGAATCCGGCTTGTGGACTTCGTCGACGCCTCCTGGACCTCGTGGCTGAAGAGTCAAGACACCCGACAATTTACCTGAAGCACCCGACATCTGTGGGCATTGGTCCATCCTGCCCTAGGTCACTGGCAAGTGACCCAGACTCTGTCCCATCTGCTTTCAGGTTCCTTACATCCTAGATCCAGGCTTGGATCTCTCCGGACACTTCTCCTCTTCTCGGCAGCAGCAGTTCTTTGCAGGCTTCCATTGGAATCGACGACGAGACCCGACACCAAAAGACACCTATGCACCCGGCTTCCCTGGGTGAGGTAACTCAAGTACTCCAGTACTCTCTAGGGTGCTAGCCCTAGAACTGTCTTAGTCCAAAAGGGTTTGGTCCTAGTTCGATTTGAAGTGCCCCTAATCTTTAAAATTCCAACCGCGACATTCCCCATAGAAAGTAATAGGAACACGCGGTTGTGATTCTACACTGCATACGGCTCCCGTGGGTCCCCGACATCCCTACCTTGGGTGGTTCCTTGGGGTCCCAGCAATTCTAAAGGCGATAGGCACCTTGCCTATCTCAGTCGTGGTTCTTATACCACTATTTTAGTATATGGTTTGGTACGCCCCTAGGGCCCAAACGTGTATTTGTGCTTTTACTGATGCTTAAACAATTGGAACTGAAGTACTTCGAACTCCAGTCTCATAAAGAGACTAGAGGGTTGTGATTTATCTTAAATACATATATTTTGAATATATACCTGGTGTGGTTGTCTTTTCATTTGATCGTTCAAGAGATTATAGACTGGTAAAACAAGCTGCTTTACATTCCTTCAAGATTTAGCCTGAAGGCTGCTCTCCATAGCTACCACTAGGACAGCTTTCACATAAGGTTGTCTTTAACCTATCACCATAAGAGGTTGTTTGAACTGATACAGCGTGCCCACTAGAACTAGTAGACAACATATATCAGCCCACCTTCTCACAAGAGAGACTCTAGTCCTTCCTTTGTCCTGTCACTAAGAGATAGTGGTGGATTGATACTATGAGGTCCATTAGGATGACGGGCGGAAAAGCACCCCTACCACCATGGTAGCGGGAAAACACCACCCGCCAGGACCGCGGGAAAACCGCTGGTTCAATTATTATGCTTCACAGTGGAAATCTGACCTGGGCAGTCGGATAGCGGCGGTTAACATTGTGGCAGGCGGTGCTGCCAGCAGCACTGCCACGATGTCCAAACAAGCATGTCCTGCTTGTCTCTGCACTATGTTGCAGGCACTGCACAGTGCCTGCCACCTGGTACAGGGACATGGTACCCCCCCAGTGCACCCACCCCCCCAACACATTGGGGGTTTGCAATGGACCCCCGTAGACATTCTCCATATGCCTTTCCATAGCGGTTCCACCGCCGCAGAAAGCTGGCTACCGCCTACATCATAATCGTGCCGGTGGTGCTTGGCCCTGATCCGCCACAATTGTAGAGGTCCAGCTCCGCAGGCCAGGCAAGCGGGCTGACTGCAACCGGCGGAAAAGTGTCAGGCGGAAAATCACACCACTGTGGTCACGACCGCAATGCTAATCGGACCGGCGGTGTTCAGGGCTTCGATGGCGAGTGGATGTCTGCCGCTGGTCCGGCGGTTGCAACCGCCCGCCCGGCGGAGGACATCCGCCCTCCATCCTAAAGGACCCCTTAAGCTTTGTTACCTATTAGTATGAGTTGGTAATTTTTTATTGGTCTGCGTGACGCACCCTCTGTTATGTCACATGCTGCTGAGTGCTGCTTACCCCAGTCCTTAGTAGAATCTTTTGTAGTTTGTTCATTGAGTGGACTGGTAATAGGCTTAGCACTAGCAGAACATCAGCATCAACCAGCCAACAATTTAGTGCATGCAAAAATGTAGGCATGTGTCCTCCATTTATGTATTTTTTTGGACTAAAAGAAGTGGAAATGCAGACTTAATGAACAATTGGCACGCCTGGAATAGGTGAGCTAGGTCAGGTGGTATTTAGGCTTAGTTAGTATTCTGGAATTAGAATGGAACACTGGATTAGTGTTGATAAATAATAACTAGTCGGTCTGCGAATCCCCCGATACTACTAGTCGACCAGATTAGATAGGTCAATTTTATTGTAGTTGTTGTTTACATAAATGTTTTTTTGACCGTTTAAAAAAATATTTGATTTGTTTTACACCAATCATCAATGTTTGTCTCTTTCTTTCTTATATCTTTCATGATCAGCATCCAAGGGCAAGAAGACAGGGTCGAAGTTGGCGGGAGTAGTTGAAGAACAACAGGGACAGGAGGACCAGGACGAGGGCTCTGCTGCTGGCCCCAGTAAGTCTTCCTGTTTTAAATATTAATAATTATTATTCCCTAACTTTGACTGCACCTTATTTTTTCTGAACTATTGTTTCCGTTTCCTAATGCTATTTTTTACCAATTCTCTTTCGATCTAGACTATCTTTTCCTAAATTCTTGTTATCACTGCCTCTAACTGCCTCTGCTATGACTCTCTTTACTACTACTATTAGTCTATCTGTAGCTAAGCTTGCCCAGTTGGCCACTCTTTATTTCAAAGGTTTTAAACAAACCTCAGATTCACCAATAGCCCTAGCCATTGAGTCCAGTCCTTTGGGTTGTCCTCTTCTACTACTTCTAGTCTTCTTAATCTTGAGGCTTTCTTAACATTGAGGCTTTGATAATTCGCAACAACAAAATGCCCAACCAGATTTTACTATTTTTGATAAGATAGGACATACTACTACTGTTGTAGGGATTCTGCACATACAGAACTTTGCACAAGAAAATTGGATGTTGGTGATGGGAGGTTGGACCTTCCTCAAACCTCAATCAGAACAGAACCCACCACAATCCCCTGCCCGACTAGTTATAATAGTGTTTCATTACTATTAGCTCTCTGAACCCCCCCAAGATACCCAATGAGTAGACAACCCAGAACATAACATTCCCGACCTCTCAGTCGTGGACGCAATGTACATGCACAGTTTGCACACCCTTCCTTTCACTCGATCACTCGTGTAAGTCCATCCACACCAAATACCACCGAGTCTATGTAAGTTCAAAAGTTTTATTTGCAACTGACAAGCTCTGTACGTTGTTCTATAATGCAGCACCAACAGCAAAATGCATAAGATTAAAACTATAAACATTGTTGCACTTAGTTACACTTACAACAACTACAAGTCCATAGAACGAAGAAAAAAAATGCGAAATCATGATAACTGAACAGTGGTGGAAGAACCACCATCCCCTTTGTAGGAATATACTTTATATAAAATTATAAATGAAGATCTCTGAGCGAATTCTGTGGACCCCTCACCTTAGAAGAACCTAGTACAGGTTACATCATAAGCTCTGCAAATATCTGGTTTGTAGAAGGGAATCTTCTGTCTGTTAGGAGAAAAATGGTGCACGTTAGCATATTGCAAGCATTTCTCAGTCGTGCCAAAAAGTGTAGCATTTTGGATAATCAATATGGACTAACACCAGAACTCCATACCAAAGTGGCTTGTTTTGTTTGACCTTGTACGCAGCGCTTAGACAGTAGCAGTATGAGCTGATGTGGGCTCAAAGGAGTCACTCTTTATACAACAAGCTGCGCGGAAACGATGCGTGTGCAAAAATAAAAGACACAAAGGTAAAATGGTTACATGGCTCGGGCTAACTACGCAAAGACTAGAATGCCCCTCGGGACCATATAATTACTAGTGTCTACTCTACTACCTGATTTGTACTAGTGATTGTTAGAAATGGGGGTCTCTAGTTGGCAATGGCTGGCCACTGTCCAAGTAGGGACCCTTCTTCCTAAGTCAGAGTAAGCAGACTACACCCTCTGATAACCCCTGCTCAACCCTGTGGTAACGTAGCACGAGCAGCTAGGCGTATCTCAGAAGCAGTGTGTGAAGCTTTTATGAGCATACACACCACACAGGTAGTTATAAAAACGAAGTATCTTTATATATAGACTTATCACAAGACCAATAACAGTAAAAATCCACAATACTGGAAAATAGGGTTACTCTAAAAAGGCTGCAAAAATAGTTCAAGGTGTGCAAAGAGGTGTTCAGTTCAAGGCAGTGGTCTCTGCGACCCTTTTATTCACAAGATACCTGGATTCTGTAGCAAAGCAACAAAAATGTCGCTAAGGAGTTGTAGCGATGATTTTCCTCACGTGTGACCAGCGATGCGCTGAATCCTTGCCACAAGGGAGGATGATGCACTGATTGGTGTGCAAGACAAAGCAACAAACTTCTGCACGCTAAGCCGGCGATGCAATAAATTCCTTGCCGCGAAGGGAGGCTGAGGCGCCGAGCCTGTTGCGTGTGCGATCTTGTTGCGATGAAAGAAAAAGGCATTCCGCGAGGTAGCGACGATCCTGATGCAATGCGATGAAAAATGGCGAACGCTCAACGTCCACTCTGCGATGTCATGAAGCGATGAACTCGATGCGATGATCTTTGGTTAGCGACTGTTTTGAGTCCCGCAAACATGCAATGTGATAATCTTCGGGTTAGCGAACGCTTGGCAGCCCGCAGACAGGTGATGCGATGATCTCCGGTAGCAAGCACTCGGCGGCAGCAGCGCGACGATTTTCCTTACGCTCTTCAGCTGCAGCGGCTCGCTAACGGGCGTCAGCGACGATTTTCAGCACTCTCTTCTCCACAGTAGAGCTAGAGGCCCTGGAACTCACAGGAGCCTCACCTGCAGATAGAAATCTTCGCTGGGAGGAAACAGGAGGCTGGTGGTGGAGCCTGATGTGCCTGAGACTCCTGCAGGAGGCTAGCTCTCTTCTAGCCCTTGGGTGATTGCTGTAGCAAAAATAAAAGTTACTTCAAAGTCATTTTCCTCTTCTTTCAAGTCCAGTAGTAACCACTGCAGGCCAGTCCAAGAAACAGTGGGAAGGTGGTGGGAGCACGCTGACTTCACGTCTCGGCGTCATTACCTCTAAGCATCTTGGTCAGTGTAGTTCATTATTCTTGACAAAGGACAAAGTTCGAAGTTTCACTTGGCTCAATTCCATGATTTTCATAGCGTATCCCTAGACACGTGTTTCTGGATTTCTCCGTCATCAGTAGGGAAAAAGTTCATAGGTTGCTGGACGTGCTGCCGCTTAATTTTCTCGGGCATAATTCCACTCAGGGCATGCAGGCACTCCCGAGCTCGTCAGCTCAAGGCGGCTAAAGGGAGCCTTTTAAATTGTGGGAAGGTGGTGGGAGCACGCTGACTTCACGTCTCGGCGTCATTACCTCTAAGCATCTTGGTCAGTGTAGTTCATTATTCTTGACAAAGGACAAAGTTCGAAGTTTCACTTGGCTCAATTCCATGATTTTCATAGCGTATCCCTAGACACGTGTTTCTGGATTTCTCCGTCATCAGTAGGGAAAAAGTTCATAGGTTGCTGGACGTGCTGCCGCTTAATTTTCTCGGGCATAATTCCACTCAGGGCATGCAGGCACTCCCGAGCTCGTCAGCTCAAGGCGGCTCAAGGGAGCCTTTTAAATTGTGGGAAGGTGGTGGGAGCACGCTGACTTCACGTCTCGGCGTCATTACCTCTAAGCATCTTGGTCAGTGTAGTTCATTATTCTTGACAAAGGACAAAGTTCGAAGTTTCACTTGGCTCAATTCCATGATTTTCATAGCGTATCCCTAGACACGTGTTTCTGGATTTCTCCGTCATCAGTAGGGAAAAAGTTCATAGGTTGCTGGACGTGCTGCCGCTTAATTTTCTCGGGCATAATTCCACTCAGGGCATGCAGGCACTCCCGAGCTCGTCAGCTCAAGGTGGCTCAAGGGAGCCTTTTAAATTGTGGGAAGGTGGTGGGAGCACGCTGACTTCACGTCTCGGCGTCATTACCTCTAAGCATCTTGGTCAGTGTAGTTCATTATTCTTGACAAAGGACAAAGTTCGAAGTTTCACTTGGCTCAATTCCATGATTTTCATAGCGTATCCCTAGACACGTGTTTCTGGATTTCTCCGTCATCAGTAGGGAAAAAGTTCATAGGTTGCTGTTAAGTATTGTCATAAGGCTAAAAGGATGGAACTGTTTAGGTAATGTGGTTGTTGCGAGAGCGTTCATATGAAACAGTGAAGCAGCAGCTAATTAGGACCCTGAAGGGAACCCGCATAGGTAAAAGTTTTAAAAAACAAGTGTGGGTAATGTCAGAAGCAAGTGGCTCCTACAGGGACAGTAAACAAAAACTATTTTCGTTAAAAAAAATACTAAATGCTAGAATCCACACTCTAAGGAGTTGTTTGCATGCTCTGTGTTTACCGCCCTGTATGTGTCGCTTGTTTGTAGGACACAAGGACACACTGTGGAGAAGTGTGGCTCAATGATTAGAGCGGCAGATGCAGAGGTCTAGCCTGGGACCAGGGTTCAATTCCCCGCCTCGGCGGGTCTTGGGCTCAAAAATTCCACAGACCTGATAATTCTCGCCTTGGTGCCATTCCAATCATGGAGTCCCACTCTGCAACTCTGGGCAATAGCTTGCTTAATCTCCACAACAGCCCCCACAACGCTAAGGATGCCTGGCCTCTACCTTGGGGGTGCCCATGAGTGGATGCCTCACAGGGAAAACCAGGAAGGGTTCCACAGCGGTATTCGTACAAGCGCCTTGAGACCCTTGCGGGTGAGTAGTGCGCTATACAAGTATCAATTTACATTTACTGTTGGCAATAATATGAAAAGCATAGCAGGGAAGAGGTAGGCGAGTTAATCATTGATACACCCCATCCCCTTCTATAAAAATATGCCTTCTGTAAACAGGTTAGCTCGTGAAAAACATACGCACAGTGAGGAAGAAATGTATTCATATTATACTGGGAGCAAAGTGAACCAACCACGCACCACCGCACTCACAGAGAAGAGATGCCTTCTCTCTCGGCGAGCCAGGCAGGCCAGCTCGACTGTTCATCCTTCCAGTGTAAATTGCACACGTTTTATGTAAAGCACTCCGAAGCCTAAAATAAACCACGAAAGCCCAATAAACAGATTGACGTTTATTTACCACATTTAGTGATTTTAATTAGGATCCAGTATGCAGCTTAAAACTGGGTTGAAGTTGGCACCTAAAAGGTTCTTGGTACGTGCAAATATATTTATAGCAGGTCGGGGTGACCAAATTCAGTCTCTAGACGGGTAATTTAAATACGTGTTAGCCCAAGAGACACAGGTGTTTCGGGCAACAACTCAGCCTTAGCGTGTGGGTGAATGCCTAGCAACCCAGGAGACATTTGTATGTAAAGGGAACTCTGCATGCGCGGATTGGGGGCAAGGAAGGTCATTATTGTTAGATGTACCATGAAAGCTTTGCTGAGAGGGGGTTCGGTGTGCGATGAACTGTTTGATGGAGGGGGTGTGGCAGACTGTGAGGTGTAGGTCCCAAGGTGCCATGTTGTTATGAGAGGGTAGAGTCCATGGAGTGCTGGTTTTGGTGGGGGTGGGGGATGGTGTCTGCTGAAGCAACCTTCAAGTACAATATAGTGTGAGTGAGGGGAGGCACGGTGTAGGGAATGTGGAGGGGCAATAGTTGCTATAGTATAGGTGTGGGCTTTTCCTTACCATACCTTGAAGGACCACGTTCGGCCACATGCTGGTCCCTGCTTCTGCTCGCTTCATAGAGGAGCAGATCCTGTGCGCTAGATAGATGCATTACAGGACTGTGGAAATATGGATTTTTATGATCAGTTATGTCCCCTATCTTGGACCCCAACGGTTTCATGTACATGCTACAAGTACATGTATGTTCCCTCCAGTTCCAGTTATGAAGACGCAAATACATTTGTGTCCACCGTCAGGATGTCCTCTTTCAGATCCGCCATGAATGGGCTGGATATTCGATTCCTAAGTACAAAAGGCCACCGACTTTATATGGCTCAGTTACTCCATTTTTGCAATTCAGGCGAGTAGGCCCTGAATGCTACCATCAAGCCTTTCCCTGCTTTCTACCTCTGACAGCTCCAGTCTGAGCTCGCATCTGTACCCATGAACTGTGTCCTACTCCCTGTGCGGCTAACGATGCCTGACTCGGCCGGTCTGCCTGCCTGCCAAAAAACTGTATTTCACCTTCAAGTTATCGGCTGAGGAACATTTCTTTCAGCTACTGAGCAAAGGGCCCGGCTTCTCTGTCTTCATGCAAGTAATTCATAGCCCTGTTACCATGGAAGATTTCTGCCCCTTGCATCTCATGTAGACACTTAGACGCTTGTGCACGCACACACAGTCAGTATAGAATAGATTTTGTCCAAGAGTCCTTCCTTTGTGGATAACATAGTTCTTTAAACATAGGATGTTAGATATGATTTGGGATTAGGTTGACTTGACCCCCCAGACTTCTTGTCTCCACATGTAGAGCTAAATGTCAAGTCCCCTTCACCCCCTAGTTGCACGTCAATCACACGTCATGCTGCTGCGCGCGCATCTCTGCCAAGTATTTCTGCTGACATTGCGAAATTATTTCATAGATCCACCCATTTGTGACATCACAACCAATGACGTTTCTTTGTTACGCCCAATTACGCCCCTTTCAGTTACGCATGTAGGGTTTTATCTATACTATCAATTGTTACGCCTCCTGCATCTGTTTCATTGTAATGTCTATTCTATAAAAGTGATTACTTGTCAATAATGTATTGTACTTCACTTCCTGAACCTCCGTGGTGATGGAACTTGGAGTCCGCAATTCGAATTGTCCATTGGAATAAAGCCCATTCCGAACCTCTTATACCACGGATTCTGCCTCTTATTTTACTGAGCTATTTTTATTAATTTTCCGTATCAAACTAAGTCCCGGTAATTAAATTATTTACCACATGATTGGCGCCCGAATAGGGACACTTTCTCATCTCACACGCCGGTGGTGCGTTGCAGGCCCGGTCTCCTGCCACAGCTGGACGGACAACAACGCGTACCAGCAGGATTTCCTGTATCTCCCTCCGGTTAAGCGGGGGCGACTGAGGCTGCGATCAACACCCAGACGAGGCGGTGAGAAGTGCGAAGTATCCCGACCAGAGCCTAGCTGAGAGAGCAAGATCCGAGGTATACAGAGGCCCACCAAGTTCCGAAGTTCCGAAGTTCCGAGGTTCCGATGTTCCGAAGTTCCGAAGTTTTCGAGTCGAGTCCAGTCCGGTCCAGTTCAGTTCAGTTCCGTTCCGAGGCCTTCCGTTCCGAGCTACCCGGTGAGTACCATTGCCGGGGAGGCGTTCTGACGTGCACATAGGTTGTGCCGGTCAAGACGGGTTTGGGTACACAAATCCGGTCTGCACTGTTTCAGCAGTGTATCTGTACTGTTTAGCAGTATATCTAGTATGTCAAATATATAATTCAGAAGCATCTAGTTATTGCCGAGTATTATGCTTAGTGACTAGTTTTTAGATCATCGTCATCATTGTTGTTCATTTAAATGTTAAATGTTAAACGTGTTAATACGTCCTGCATATTGTGGTATGAATGACTGTTCATCATTGTGTTCTTTGTATTAAGTGTGTTCAAGATTAAGTATCAGATCAGTTGGCAATATGCCGCTCTTTTCAAAATTAAGGCAGATCACAACTAGAAAAGGGGTACTCGAAGAAGCTGTTCCTATTCCTCCTAGGGACACTCCAGGGTACTTCATGTATCACAAACATGGCTTGGACGCCATATTATTTCTTGATTTATGGGTAGACTACACTAAGGAATTACCAGAAAGTCAGAGGTGGCCCGCAGCTGGGACCTGGGATGCAGAGTGCATCATGAAAGTAGAGGAAGAGTTATGGAAAAGGAAAGCTAGACAGTCACAGAAAGACGCCGTTGAGTTATGGCGTAAAGAATCCCATAGACGTACAGAAAAAGCACTCAGACAGGAAGAGAAAAGTAAGGAGAATTCAAATAAAGTCCGAGAAAATCTATTAATTGAAGAAGGTACACGAGTAAAATCAGAACAAGTAGACAGACAAAGAAATGCCCTTATGAATGGTATGTATCCACTTCTGGCCGAAGGGTTACCTAAGGCTACTCCGGAGATACCAAAAGACTTGCCACCCCCATTGTTTCCAATAAAAACACATCCAAAGGGGCATCCCAGAACCGCAGAAGATGTTTTCCTTTCCTCATATTTAGATGACGCAGCTCCCGAGTATGCTAACCCCGCACCGCATAGACCGTCTGCGGGGGGGGTTCAACGTCAAGACCTTGTGTCTGTACCTCCGCAACAACAAACTCCGACACAAGTTCCGGCAAGCACATCTGTCTCTACATCTGTTCCTACAGCTGCTTCTACAGCTGTGCCCACACCTATAGTTGCTGTATCACGTTCAACAAATCCTTTCACGTCCGGCACCCCAGAAGGTGCTATCGGAGGTACAACAATTCCCCCCTTGGATTTTTCTACGCCACCCAGAATAAATAAGCTTACCTTGCAAGAATCAGCACATCCACGTACGCCCAAACTTATAAATACCCGCACGCTTAAGGAACTTCTAGTAGATTGTAGATATGACCCTGTGCCCGGCAAAGAGGACGAAATGATCCTGGCATCATTACGTATCAGACGAGCTGCGATGTATTTAGGGAAGCTACCAGGAATGACTATGCATCTAGATAATATATATCATTTTGTCCAAACAGGGCGAGATTCTGAATGTATTAACAGAGCTATGGAATACCAGAAAGTGGAGATACAGGGGGAACTGTTGCGTTTCCTCATATATTGTGTGATCAGAAATCAAGACCGACCGGGGGTAAATCCGGAAGCAATGCAAATTCTTACGAGATGGAGCCAGAATATATCAGAGGGGAAACATGATAGGCAATCATGTATAGTAGCCATGTGCCGAAAGATCCGTAAAGAAATAGAACGAATACATGAAGAGAGATTGGCGGTAGACCAGTTTGAACAAAATGAAGAGGGAGAATTAGAATTACCCACAAGACAGTCAGAAACTATAGCCTATGTAGGTAGAGGAAGATCTTGTAATAATAATAGATGTTTTACTGATCCGATACGTCCGATATGTCCAGATAATAATAGGAATTTCCAAACACCTATAATACATATAAGGTCTCCCGAACATTCGTTCCAAGCCGCTGACAAATTACTCCGAGAACGAAGGGGTTATCACCTACTCGATTCTATGGATGAACAAGAATTAGCCAGGTCAGCCGTTCACTGGATTGACAGTCCCGGAAAATATGGTGATGATACAGTAGCACACACGTTTTTGAACCTCACCCCAGATGAACAGCGTTTAGCTGGAATTTATATGATTCAACAACTCCTTATATTATATAAGAGCCAACATTCCGATCCTGGTCCCTTACCTGATATATTAACTGAATTACTCACGAATAGATGGAGAGGTTCAGGTACTAAGTTAATTAGAGAAATACTAGAATCCAGAAAGCAGTACATTCTTTTTGTATGCCCAGAACATGTCTCACTACCCATCAAGGAAAGAACGACGTTTTACATGGATAGACAGAATCCCTTGCGAGAAGTGCACCCAATAAAAGGCGAGGACAATCAGTTTAAACGTGTATTTGTATATACGCCGATATCTAAAATAGAATTGTTAGAAATGAAGAAAGTGGTACCCAGTCATGACAAAGACCCAGCGGGTTTTCACCGAGAAATTAAAGACATGTTACTCATGGGAGAGTATACCTATCCCGACATTATGACAATATTAAAGGTATTAATGCCTGCTGGCATTTATGAAAAACTTAAGGAAAAAGAGTGGGAAGTGGGAGACCAAAAGATAGACTGGACAGCATTAGAAGCAGAAGAAAAGGCCCGAACTGCAGGAGCAGGGCTTGGGGATAAAACTAAAGCACTACCAGGTTTACTAGTACAGGTACTGCCACGTTTATTAACTACGAAAAAGGAAGATTGGGGTGCAATCTCAGCCTGTAAACAAAAACAAGATGAAGACACCAGTGATTTCTATGCCCGATTCGAAAAATGTTTTGGTATAAATAGTGGCATAAAAGCAAGTAGTGAGTCATATCCACATCTGTTTGTGACAAAATTAGTTGAAAATTCCTTGCCCCAAGTGAAGAATAGAGTATTGAAATTCGAAAGTACCTGGCAAGGTAACACCCCGTTACAAATGTTACAAATGTTACAGTATCATCACAATAGAATTAGAGAGGAACAAGAACATGAACAAAGACGTATGAAAGACACGAAAATGAAAATGCTAGTCTCCCAGACAGTTCCAACTGACGGTCACAAAAAGGGTGTGACACAGTCCGGAGATTCAGCAGGTCCTGTAAAGGGGACATGCAACTATTGTAAACAGCCAGGTCATTACGTACACGATTGTCCAGTCCTGAAACGTAATATCGCCATAGGTATTGCAAAGGAAAGACCACGGCCACCTAGACAGGATCAGAATGAACAAGGAGCCCCGCAGCATGCACAGTCCATGCCAGCTCCGCAACAGTCCATGCCAGCTCCGCAACAGTCTACACAGTTTGTGCCAGCTGCACCAGCGCTGCCTGTTGCTGCCACACAAACCACGACACGACAAATGTACCAGACCGCACAGTATGAATATCCTGAGTATCAACGATACGCATGAACTAGCCTAGAGAGGGAAGTTGACTTACCCCTTATCGAGGTCCCTGTAGATCAAGAAGGACCTTATGTGCACAGTGAATTATTAGGTCAAGATAGAAAATTTTTACTTGATACAGGGGCAAGTCGAACAACAATAAAACGTAGTGAAGTTCCAGGGGCACCCCTCTCAGGCTCACAGAATATTTCCCTTGGTTTTTCAGGAAAACCTATTGTTAATGAAGTATCACAGCCTCTTCCACTTACGATTGGACCCTTGACACGAACTACAGATTTATTGCTTACTAAATCATGCCCAGAAAACTTGTTAGGTATAAAAACATTGAAAGCTCTAGGAGCGATAATATGTTGTTCTCCGGAAGGAGTAAGATTGTTTTTACGTGATTTCAAAGGTCACTATGTATCCCGAGACATGGATCACCGACTGCAGACTTTATCCACACATTTATGGGCACAAGGCCCTACTGATGTTGGTTGCATGAACATTACACCATATCGAGTCACACTAAAGGCAGGAGTGGTACTACCACGAATGCGACAATACAAGTTACCACCAGATGCTGTAGTGGCCTTACTGCAAATCATTGACGAGCTTATTGCCCAAGGAGTGGTTGTGGAAACCGACTCCAATGTATGTAATTCCCCGATAATTCCGATTCTTAAACGAACTGATCCAAAGGCCCCGCCAGTATATCGATTAGTTATTGATCTGCGCGAATTAAACAAATGCATTGTGCCACAATTCCCTGTGGTCCCAGATATCTCGTCATTATTGACAGCCATAGATTCAAAAGCAACGTTCTTTACTGTAATTGATCTCAAGAATGCCTTTTTCAGCGTCCCAATAGATCCGGAGAGCCAATACTTGTTCGGATTTAGTTTAAACGGACGAAGTTTTAAATTCACACGCGCACCTCAAGGATTTACAGAAAGCCCTAGCATCTATAGCCAAGCACTGAAACGAGAACTTGACAGTATACACATGCCAGTCAACACTGCACTGCTTCAATATGTCGATGATCTGCTGATCACCGCCCGAAGCGAACCTGAATGTGAAAAAGCATCACTGACGGTTTTACAATTTCTAGCCGAAAAGGGGCACAAGGTGTCCCCTTCTAAGCTGCAATTCTGTGTCCAGCGAGTTGTTTATCTTGGACACTCGCTGTCCAAGGAGGGAAGGCAGCTTACACCCGACCGCATTCAGTTAATTGCTAACATGCCAATACCCAAGACACAAAAGGAGGTGCGGGCTTTCATAGGCCTCACTTCATATTGTAGGCAGTGGATCCCTCAATATGCATTTTTAGCAAAACCACTCATTCAGTTGACAACACAGGAGGCGGCCACATCGACTGCCCTCCCTTGGACTCAGGAACACACACTAGCTTTTGAAAGCTTAAAGAAAGCTCTATGTCAAGCACCTGTTTTAGCAACACCATGTTACAGGAAACATTTTACACTCTTTGTTACAGAACGAGAAGGTACTGCCTTGTCAGTACTTACTCAGGAGCAAGCAGGATCACGCAAACCATGTGCCTATTTCTCTAGTACATTAGATCCCGTAGCTCAGGCTTTGCCTGCGTGCCTGAAATCAGTGGCAGCAACAGCTTTAGCAATCAGACAAAGCGATGCCATAGTGTTAGGACATCCATTGACAGTACAAGTACCCCATGCAGTAGAGGTTCTTGTGAACCGAACGCAAACACAACACTTGACCATAGCAAGACTTACTGGGTACGAATTAACATTGTTTCAGCCACATATAGAAATCAGACGCTGTAATACATTGAATCCTGCCACACTTTTACCTGTAATCGGAACAGACCCACTAGCTCATGATTGTATTGAAGTTATTACTATCACGACGAAACCCAGACAAGATTTGACAGTTGTCCCATTGTCAGATCCAGACCTGACGTTGTATGTAGACGGTTCATGTATGAGAACAAGTACAGGAGATTTAGTGGCCGCGTATGCAGTCACAACAGACACTGAAGTCATTGAAACAAACTGTATAAATACCTTGTCAGCTCAAGCAGCAGAGCTTATTGCTCTGACACAAGCCTGTATCCAAGCCACAAATAAGAAAGTCAACATATACACAGATTCACGTTATGCATTCGGAGTTGTACATGACTTCGGCGTGCTGTGGCGAGAGAGAGGTTATTTAACTTCTCATGGTGCCCACATTCAGCACGGATCCCTCATTCATGCTCTGTTAGACGCTATACATCTACCCACTGCAATATCGATTATGAAATGCAAAGCTCATACGAAAGTTACTGATGTCATTTCTCAAGGCAATGATTTAGCTGACAGAACAGCTAAACAGACTGCTCAAACTCACACATCTGACATGACAAAGACAATAGTCCCGACACCAACACATTGTATGACGATTAAGGATCCCGCTCTTGACGTAATTGACATACAGACACATGCTACACCAGACGAGATAAAGAAATGGACTGAATTAGGAGGGATCCAAACGGACCAGGGATGGATGACGAAGGAGAAATCTGTATGGTTTCTTCCCGACTCTATGGTCCAAGTTATCATAAATACAATACACAGTCCAGCGCATCTAGGAGAGAAAGCTATGCTAGACAGCATTCAACACATTTGGTTCAACAAACATTTACGAGCAGCAGCTAAGCAAAAAGTCCGTACCTGTATGATATGTTGTCAGTTTAACCCAGGTAAAAGCATTCCCTTAGAACAGGGTGGATTTCAGCCTCCTGATCACCCTTTTGAAGTCCTCCAGATGGATTATATCCAGATGGAACGATGTAGAGGATTCAAATATGTTCTCGTAGTTGTCTGCGCTCTTTCCCGTTGGACCGAAGCCTACCCAGTCTCAGATTACACTGCCCCGACTACTGCCAAACAGCTAGTTCGAGAGTTCTTCCCACGGTACGGTTTACCACGTGTTGTCTATTCAGATAACGGCCAGCCGTTCTCATCCGAACTGATGAAACATGTTTCACTTTTGCTAGGATATCAATGGAAGTTTCATTGTGTCCGACACCCCGAGGCAGCAGGTCTCGTGGAACGACATAATCAAACTCTGAAAATCAGATTGTCCAAAATATGTAGAGAGAAAGGTGTCAATTGGGTAGTAGCTTTACCAGTTGCACTCTTTTACATGAGAATGGTAGCACACTCTCGAACAGGGCTATCCCCTTATGAGGTGATCTTTGGAAGACCACCGAATATGTGGGGACGCCTTTACGCCGTAAAATAACTGATGTTGACTGTAATATGCTGACAGATTACCTGGCTTCCTTGATGTCTGCACTACAATCTTGTCGTTCACAGGTAGCTGCAGCCTTTCCCGACAACACTGAGGTGAAACCCCATGACGTAGTTCCCGGGGACCTAGTGCTGGTGAGGAACTTTGACCGGAAGACTCAGCTGGATCCTAGGTGGAAGTCGCCGCAACTAGTCTTGCTTACCACAAGGACAGCCGTGAAGATCGAAGGCCGGAAAGGCTGGGTGCATTCAAGTCATATCAAGAAATTTCATGGACTACCATCGGATGTAAATACCACACCTCGTGTGTCTTCACCTATTGACTCAAAGCTTCCTTTGGTTGAACCAAGTAACCAGGAATTATATAAATTAAAACTGCGGTCTAATAAGTCAGACAATTTGATTGTTTAAGTCCTCTCCAAGGTGAAGCGGTTGAATTTGTCTCTGACATGTATCCCTTAGACCTGAATAGAGAAAAAACCCGAAAAATGTTGAAACGACATGCGCACTGTAAATCACTGCGTAGTCATTGTACAGTGACGTTATTAATTTTGTTTTTCTTAAGTCTTATAATAATCACTGCAAGTATATTGTTGCACATATATCATCCTATTTCTAAACATGTCTACAATGTTACTGCTGAACATTCTTTTAGTGACCTACCCCCGCATGAGTTGTCCTATAGATTTGCGCTGCGCAATAACACTTTCATTAGCATGTTACATCATTCCCATCAGACTAGTAATGCTACCAATTGTTGGATATGTGGCCGACTCCCTCCCTATCAGAATTATAAGGGAGTCCTGCCCCTCTTTCCATATCCGTTTACACACAATGGCTCCTGTGGAGCATGGTTTAGTTTAATCAATTCCTTAGATTCAAACACAGCAGTTTATCAAGACAATTGGGTATGGGGAAATCTGAACCTAGTTTTACTCAAAGTCTGCTACCCTGACAAGGAGGGTCGTCCCAAAAGAACAGGAACGGATCTAGAAAATGAAGTATATGGATTAGGTAATTTTACACTTAATCTCATGATCCTGAATGTTGAATCCGAAGCTGCACCAATTTTGCCTGCCATGTCAGTGTTTCCAGTTAAGGGTGAATTGTGTGTAAGAAAGAATGGTACCATACATATGGGCCATAGTAGATGCACTACTGTAATAGAATTCAGTGATCAAGGCAAGTCTTCATTTAGAGCTTCTCGCCATTCCTACTTCATATGTGGTCAGACTGCATATATACGTCTGCCTCTAGATTGGGATGGTACCTGTTACATCGGATTCCTTTTGAGGATTGTTGTTCTTCAAAATCGTCTTGTCCTTGACGTCATCCTGGCCGATAGGGGCGGAGCTTGTAGGGTCATCGGATCAAGCTGCTGCGTATTCATACCAGAAAATTCGCCATCTGTATATAAAGCTATAACTCGCCTTCATAAGATTGTGAGCCACATACACCAGAATCCAGGCACTTGGACTGGGTCCGGGTGGTTTTGGAGCGTGTTATCAGCCTGGGGATGGAGAGTTCTATCCTTCCTAGGTATTGGCCTTCTTATACTATTCAGTTGCTGCTTATGCCTGCAATGTGGACCAGCGATTTGTGGTCTGTGTGCCACATCGTGTATTCCACATCAAGGTTTTCACTCAAGATCCCGAAAGAAGAAGGAAGAACAAATGATGCTATATGAACAGATCAATGGATTAATGAAGATTGATATCTCTTAAAGGGCAAGTAGGGGACAAGGAGGGAATGTGGAAATATGGATTTTTATGATCAGTTATGTCCCCTATCTTGGACCCCAACGGTTTCATGTACATGCTACAAGTACATGTATGTTCCCTCCAGTTCCAGTTATGAAGACGCAAATACATGTGTGTCCACCGTCAGCATGTCCTCTTTCAGATCCGCCATGAATGGGCTGGATATTCGATTCCTAAGTACAAAAGGCCACCGACTTTATATGGCTCAGTTACTCCATTTTTGCAGTTCAGGCGAGTAGGCCCTGAATGCTACCATCAAGCCTTTCCCTGCTTTCTACCTCTGACAGCTCCAGTCTGAGCTCGCATCTGTACCCATGAACTTTGTCCTACTCCCTGTGCGGCTAACGATGCCTGACTCGGCCGGTCTGCCTGCCTGCCAAAAAACTGTATTTCACCTTCAAGTTATCTGCTTCGTTCCTCAGCCGATGCATTCCTGTCTAGTAGTTTAAGTAAACATTTCTTTCAGCTACTGAGCAAAGGGCCCGGCTTCTCTGTCTTCATGCAAGTAATTCATAGCCCTGTTACCATGGAAGATTTCTGCCCCTTGCATCTCATGTAGACACTTAGACGCTTGTGCACGCACACACAGTCAGTATAGAATAGATTTTGTCCAAGAGTCCTTCCTTTGTGGATAACATAGTTCTTTAAACATAGGATGTTAGATATGATTTGGGATTAGGTTGACTTGACCCCCCAGACTTCTTGTCTCCACATGTAGAGCTAAATGTCAAGTCCCCTTCACCCCCTAGTTGCACGTCAATCACACGTCATGCTGCTGCGCGCGCATCTCTGCCAAGTATTTCTGCTGACATTGCGAAATTATTTCATAGATCCACCCATTTGTGACATCACAACCAATGACGTTTCTTTGTTACGCCCAATTACGCCCCTTTCAGTTACGCATGTAGGGTTTTATCTATACTATCAATTGTTACGCCTCCTGCATCTGTTTCATTGTAATGTCTATTCTATAAAAGTGATTACTTGTCAATAATGTATTGTACTTCACTTCCTGAACCTCCGTGGTGATGGAACTTGGAGTCCACAATTCGAATTGTCCATTGGAATAAAGCCCATTCCGAACCTCTTATACCACGGATTCTGCCTCTTATTTTACTGAGCTATTTTTATTAATTTTCCGTATCAAACTAAGTCCCGGTAATTAAATTATTTACCACAGGACATGCAGAACTGTGCCGAGGGCACCTCGGCTCCCTTGTGACTTTAGTGGGATATAAGAGTGCCTCAAAACATGCAGAACCATGCAAAGAGTACCCTGCATTTGTGAGGATGTTAATGGGGGTACAGTACATGCTAAACAGTACCGAGGACACCCCGCCTAGAAGGCGTCTAAAGAAGCTACGGTATCAGTTTCATTGGCATATAGTACTAGCTGTGTGTACCCTCCTTCTGGAGAAGTCCGATGGGGTATAATGGAATAGTAATGGGTATAATGGTGCCACAGTGCATGCAGTACCTTGCCGTGGGTACCCTGCCTCCATGAGGGGTTGACTGAGCAGGGTAGAGTGGCGCTGCAGTGCATGTTTCACTGGGTGAAGCCTGCTTTAATTCAGCGAGGGAGAGTGTTGCGGAGTTTGGCGGGGTACAGTGGTGGCGGGAGTATGATGGGGTCCTCCTACTAATGTGCGTTCAGTACGTTACACCATACCGATGTTGGCATCTGTGGAGAAGGTATTGGGGAGTACCGTTCAATCAATCAATCAATCAATCATTTGTAAAGCGCACTACATACCCGCGAGGGTCTCAAGGCGCTGGGGGGGGGCCGCTACTGATCGAACAGCCAGGTCTTGAGTATCCTCCTGAAGGTCAGCAGGTCTTGGGTCTGTCGTAGGCTCAGTGGGAGGGTATTCCATGTCTTGGTGTCGAGGTGGGAGAAGGATCTCCCGCCGGTGGTTGTTCTTCCGATGCGCGGGACGGTGGCGAGTGAGAGGTCGACGGAGCGGAGCTGGCGGTTGAGGATGTAGAAGGATAGCCATCTCTTGAGGTAGGCTGGGCCGGTCTTGTGGAGTGCTTTGTGTGCGTGGATGAGGAGCTTGAAGGATATCCTCTTGCTGACGGGGAGCCGGTGCAGGTTTCTCAAGTGGGGGGTGATGTGGCCGTGTCGTGGTATGTCGAGGATCAGTCGGGCCGAGGCGTTTTGGATACGTTGTAGTCATTTGATGAGCTTGGTCAGGGCTCCCGCATAGAGGGCGTTTCCGTAGTCAATTCTGCTGCTGACGAGGGCCTGGGTCACTGTCTTTCTTGTATTTGTCGGGATCCATCTGTAGATCTTACGGAGCATGCAGAGGGTGTTGAACCAGGAGGAGACGGTGTTGACTTGCTTGGTCATTGAGAGCGTTGAGTCGAGGATGATTCCCAGGTTGCGTGCATGGTCAGTGGGTATCGGGCTGCCCCCAGTACCGTCGGCCACCAGGAGTCGTCCCAGGCTGAGGGGTTGGAGCCGAGGATGAGGACCTCCGTCTTGTCCGAGTTCAGCTTCAGGCGGCTGATCTGCATACAGTCAGCGACGGCCTTCATTCCTTCGTGGAGGTTGGCTTTGGCGGTGATGGAGACCTTGGTGAAGGGGGGGGATCAGTTGAGTGTTGTCTGTGTAGGAGATTATGTTGAGGTCGTGCTGTCGGGCGACGTGTGCGAGCGGGGCCATGTAAATGTTGAACAGTGTCGGGCTGAGGGAAGATCCCTGGGGTACGCCGCATATGATCTCGGAGGCTTTGGAACAGAATAGGGGGAGGCGGCCGCTCTGGGTTCTGCTGGAGAGGAAGGAGGTGGTCCATTCCAGAACCTTGTCTCGGATCTCTGCGGCGTGAAGGTGTGCGCGTTGTGTGCGGTGGCAGACGGTGTCGAAGGTGGTGGAGAGGTCTAGGAGGATGAGTGCTGCGGTCTCATCGTTGTCCAGCAGGGTCCTGATGTCGTCAGTGGCGGCGATGAGGGCAGTCTCGGTGCTGGGGTTGCTGAGGAACCCTGATTGGGAAGGGTCCAGGATTCTGTTTTCTTCGAGGTATCGGGTTAGCTGTCTGTTGACAATTTTCTCTATGTCCTTGGCCGGAAGGGGAGCAGAGAGATGGGCCGGAAGTTCTTGAGGTCTCTTGGGTCTGCCATAGGTTTTTTGAGTAGGGGGCTTATCTCGGCGTGTTTCCAGCTCTCTGGGAAGGTCGCGGTCTCGATGGAGAGGTTGATGATGTTGCGCAGGTAGGGTGCGATGGAGCTGCTTGCTTTGTTGAAGACGTGGTGCGGGAATGGGTCTGACGGAGAGCCGGAGTGGATTGTGCTCATGGTCTTGATGGTGTCATCGACGCTCACGCTGGCCCAGGCTAGCAGGGAGTCGTGGTTGATGGTGTGCGGAGGGTCTGTTGTGTTACTGTCTGTTGTGGCTGTCTGGGTGTTGAAGCTGTTGTGGATGTCTGCTATCTTGCGGTGGAAGAAGGTGGTGAGGGAGTCGCACAGGGCTTGCGATGGCGGGATGTCGTTGGTGTTGGAGCTGGGGTTAGAGAGTTCCTTCACGATGTTGGTCCTCTTGGCCGCCCTGATGAGGTGCTGGTGGTTGCAGATGGCGTCCTTGTGTGCTGCGTGGCTGTCCGGAGTTTGTTCACTGTGCCATTCCTTCTCTAGATTCCGGCAGGCTTGCTTGGAGGCAAGGAGTTCTGGGGTGAACCAGCTGGCCCTCTTGCTGGTGTCTCTGTGGGGGTGTTTCTTCAGCGGGCGAGGGTGTTGGCGCAGTCCTCGATCCAGCGTCTGAGGCCGTGGGCAGCGTTGTCGGCATTGGAGGGTTCGGTGGGTGGGCTGAGAGCGAGGTTTGCATGTAGTTGGTCTTTGGTGATTTTGCTCTAGCAGAGGCGGGGGATCTGTTGGGTGCGGTGGTGTGTGTTTGGTTTCTGGAAGACGAAGTGGATTCAGCGGTGGTCGGTCCAGAGGAGTTCGGTGGTGTGGCTGACGGAGACGTGCAGGCTTGAGGAGAAGACGGGGTCGAGCGTGTGGCTGGCGGAGTGGGTGGGCGTTGTGACAAGTTGCTTCAGTTCGAGGTTGGCGAGGTTATCGATCAGGGTTGTGGGGTTGTTGTCGTTGTTGTTCTCAAGGTGAAAGTTCAGGTCTCCGAGGAGGATGTAGTCGGTGGAGGTCAGGGCGTGCGTGCTGATGAATTCGGCAAGGGAGTCGCTGAACTGGGGACGGGGTCCAGGTGGTCGGTAGACGAGGGTGCCTCTGAAGGTGGAGTTAGGGTCTGTGTGGATCTGGAAATGCATTTGTTCAGCGGTGCTGAGCACGTCGTCGTTCCTAGTCGAGACCCTGATGCTGTTCTTGTGGATGATGGCGATTCCTCCTCCGACTCCGTTGGTGCGGTCTCTGCGGGCAATCTTATAGCCGTCTGGGATGGATATGGCGATGTCGGTTGCGGAGGAGTCGTTCAGCCAGGTGTCTGTCAGGAAGGCAACGTCCGGGGATGTTGTGTTGAGCAGGTCCCAGAGCTCGACGGCGTGTTTGCGTGCGGAGCAGGTGTTCAGTTAAATGCATCGGAGGTGGTTGGGGACTTTCTTGGTGGGTGGTTCGTCGGCTCTGAGGCTGGTGTAGCTGCAGTTCTGGCAGGTGAAGGGACCGTGTGTGCGTTTTGGGGCGGCCTTGAAGCAGGTGTGGATCTGTCCAGAGTTGAGAGCGTGCAGAGTGCTGGCGTCGTAGTGGCGGCAGTCGTCGTGGCGGGGGCCAGGGGTTCTGGCGCTGGGCGCAGTACAGGCGTGGATGGGCTTGCCTTAGGCGCGCCTTTGGCGTGCCTTTTAGCACGCCTTTTAGCATGCCAGCGGCACGCGGCGGCGCAGTGGCAGGCATATATGGGGAGGTGGGAGGGAGGAGCAGCTGGGAGGCGGGAGGTGGGGGCAGCGAATGGGCAGTGGGCAGTCAGGGGGTGGGGACGCAGCGGCGGGGGCGGTGAGGGACGATGAAGGGAACAGAAGACAAAAGGGCACAAAAAACGAGGGAAAACGAGTATCACAGAGGGCAAGAGGGCACAGAAATACAGGAAAAACGAGTGGCACAGAAGGCAAAAATGGCAGAGAAATACAGGAAAAACGAGTGTCACAGAAGGCAAGAGGGCACAGAAATACAGGAAAAACGAGTGTCACAGAAGGCAAGAGGGCACAGAAATACAGGAAAAACGAGTGTCACAGAAGGCAAAAAGGGCAGAGAAATACAGAAAAAACGAGTGGCACAGAAGGCAAGAGGGCACAAAAATACAGGGGCAGCTGAGAAACAGAAGGCAAAAATGGGCAGAGAGACACGGGGGCAGCGAGGGGTACAGAAGGAAAAACTGGGCAGAGACACGGGGACAGCGAGGGGAACAGAGAGAGGAAAATGGGCACGGATCACGAACAGGCAGCGGGGAAGACTGAACAACAGCAGTCACAGACACAACAATGAAATACAGGCAATACAATCAAACAATAGAGCGGAAGATGAACAAACCTATGGCCTACCACTGGCCACCAGGGATGAGGTGCAGGTGGTAGCCTGTGGGTGGTGGAGGGCCTCAAACTTCCTCAGCAGCAGCGGCCGCTGGGGCAGGGACACACAGGCGGTGCTGTGCAGAGGGGGAGAGACCTACCTGGTGGGGTCAAGGGTACCGTTGGGTATAATAACATTGTGACAAAAAACCTTCAGCGGATCCGTCAATTCTTGCTAACTACCGGCCTATTTTCCTACTACCACTTCTCGGAAAACTGCTGGAAAGCATCAAAAATAGTCAACTTTGCTCTTATTTGGAACAAAATGATATTCTGGCCCCCTCACAATCGGGTTTCCGGAAAGGATATAGTATGGAAACAGCCATATTGGCAGTGACGGATTCGCTTAGACGAACAGTAGATGCCCACTGCGCCTTCGGCCTGGTCGCCCCCACTCCTCCCGCCTGCTCCTTACCTGCTGAGCCTCCTGCTGCCACCTGCTGCCTGAGCCACCACAGGGCCGCCGAGCGCCGCCCCAGCCGCCACAGGGTCGCCGAGCGGCGCCCCAGCCACCTCAGAGCCGCCGCCGAGCCCCCAGGTTTCCCGCTGCTACCAACGAGACCCCGCCCCCCCGCCCGCCGATTGGGTCCCGCGCTCCCCGCCTCCCCGCAGACCCTCCCTCCCGGCTCCCCTCTTATGACGCCCCCAGAGCGACCGCGCAGCGGACGCGTGCAGCGGGAGCACCGATTGAGTGCCGAAGGTGCGCCAAAGGTAAGCCCGTCTGCGCCCGTCCGCGCCTGGACCGCGCCCAGTGCCAGAACCCCTGGCCCCCGCAGAGGCCACCCCACCCGCTGGACTTACGATGCCGCCACCCTCAACGCACTCAACACCGGCCGAACCCCCGGGTGCTACCGAGCCACTCCGAGACGCACCCACGGACCCTTCACGTGCCAGTCCTGCAAGTTCTCCTGCATCCGGACCTGCACTGCTTCAGCACCCACCAAACGGAACACCAGCAGCAACCACCTCAAGTGCATCCTGCTCAACACCCGCTCCGTCCACAGACACGCCGTTCAACTCTGGAACCTCCTCGACACCACAGCTCCTGACGTTGCCTTCCTCACGGAAACCTGGATGAACGACTCCTCAGCGCCCGACATCGCCATCGCCATCCCAGAGGGCTACAAGATCATCCGGAGAGACTGCGACAACCAGACTGGAGGAGGCATCGCCATCATCCACAGGGACACCATCCGTATCTCGACCAACGCCGACGACACCCTGACAACCGCCGAACACCTGCACTTCCAGATCCACACCGACCCCAAGACCACCCTGAGAGGCACCCTGATCTACCGACCCCCGGGACCACGCACTCAATTCAGCGAAGACATCGCCGACTTCATCAGCCCGCACGCCCTCCCCTCCGCTGACTACATCCTCCTCGGGGACATCAACTTCCACCTGGAGAACAACAACGACCGCAACACCACCACCCTGCTTGACAACCTCGCCACCCTCGGACTCAAGCAGCTGGTGACCACCCCCACCCACCTCGCCGGACACACACTCGACGCCGTCTTCTCATCCAGCAAAGACATCTCCTTCAGCCACGCCACTGGACTCCTCTGGACGGACCACAGCTGCATCCACTTCACCTTCAAAAGAACCGCGGTCCACCACTACCAGCAACAGGCTGCACGAAGAAGCTGGAACAAGATCACAGCCGAACAACTCGCCGCATCCCTGAGCCAGCACCCTCCCGCCAGCTCACCGAACCCCAGCCAAGCCGCCGACAACCTCACGAAATGGATCTCCACCTGCGCGGACGAGCTCGCCCCTCTGAGGACCCCGCCCAGCAGACCCGGAAGCAAGAAGGCCCCGTGGTTCACCGACGAACTCAAGAGCTCCAAGAAGAACTGCCGTGCCCTCGAGAAAGCCTGGAGAAGAGACCCAACGCTGGACAACATGACTACCCTCAAGCTCGCCACCCGAATGCACCATCAACTGATCCACGCCACCAAGAAAACAGCATTCAAGGACCGGCTGGACAACAACGCACACAACAGCAAGGAACTCTTCAACATCGTCAGAGAGCTCTCCAACCCCAACGCCGGAACCAACGACATCACCCCATCGCAAGACCTCTGCAACTCCCTCGCCTCCTACTTCCACAACAAGATCGCTGACATACACAACAGCTTCAGAACACAACCAACGCTCCCCACGACCAAACCAACGCCCCCCACCACCACCCTCAACGCCTGGACACCGATCAACCTCGAAGACACCATCAGCACGATGAACTCCATCCACTCCGGATCCCCAACCGACCTCTGCCCTCACCACATCTTCAACAAGGCCGACGCTGTCATCGCACCCCACCTGCAGGACATCATCAACACCTCCCTCGACACCGCCACCTTCCCTGAGAGCTGGAAGCACGCCGAACTCAGCGCTCTACTAAAGAAACCAACGGCGGACCCCACCGAACTCAAGAACTACTGCCCCATCTCGCTCCTCCTGTTTCCAGCCAAAGTCATCGAGAAGACCGTCAACAAGCAACTGGCAGCCTTCCTCGAGACGACTGGTTCCCTCGACCCATCCCAGTCAGGCTTCCGGGCCAACCACAGCACCGAGACCGCCCTCATCACTGCCACCGACGACATCCGAACCCTGCTGGACAACGGAGAAACAGCGGCCCTCATCCTCCTGGACCTCTCCGCGGCATTCAACACTGTCTGCCACCGCACCCTAGTGCAGCGCCTCAGCAACGTCGGAATCGAGGAGAAGGCACTGGAATGGATCATCTCCTTCCTCACCGGAAGGACACAGAGAGTCCGCCTGCCCCCGTTCAGATCAGAAGCCACGGAAGTCATCTGCGGCATCCCTCAGGGCTCCTCGCTCAGCCCCACCCTCTTCAATGTCTACATGAGCCCCCTTGCGGCCATCGCACGCCAACACAACCTGAACATCATCTCCTACGCCAATGACACCCAGCTGATCCTCTCCCTGACCAACGACCCCGCCACCGCCAGAGCCAACCTACACGAAGGGATGAAAAACGTGGCCGAGTGGATGACGACCAGCCGCCTGAAACTGAACACAGACAAGACGGAAGTCCTCATCCTGGGCTCCTCACCCTCCGCCTGGGACGACTCCTGGTGGCCCCCCGCCCTGGGCAACGCACCCAAACCGACATACCACGCACGCAACCTGGGCTTCATCCTGGACTCCTCCCTCTCCATGACCAGACAAGTCAACGCCGTCTCCTCGTCCTGTTTCAACATCCTGCGCATGCTACGTAAGATCTTCCGGTGGATCCCCACCGAGACCAGGAAGACGGTCACCCAGGCCCTCGTCACCAGTCGACTGGACTACGGCAACGCCCTCTACACCGGTACCACCGCCAAGCTCCAGAAGAGACTCCAGCGGATCCAGAACGCCTCGGCGAGACTCATCCTCGACGTCCCCAGACGAAGCCACATCTCCAGACACCTGAGAGACCTGCACTGGCTCCCGATCAACAAAAGAATCACCTTCCGGCTCCTCACCCCCGCGCACAAAGCCCTACACAAGCAAGGCCCGACCTACCTCAACAGCCGCCTCAACTCCTACGCTCCCAAACGCCACCTCCGCTCGACCAGTCACGCCCTCGCCGCCGTCCCCCGCATCCACAGAGCGACAACAGGAGGAAGATCCTTCTCCCACCTGGCCGCCAAGACGTGGAACGCCCTCCCGACCGACCTACGCCTGACCCAAGACCACCTCTCCTTCAGGAAGAAGCCCAAGACCTGGTTGTTCGAGCAGTAGCGGACCCCCCCCCCCCCAAGCGCCTTGAGACCCTCCGGGTGAGTAGCACGGTATAAATGCCTATGATTGATTAATTGATTGATGCGGGGGGCTCAGTGATACTGATTCTTCTGGATCTCTCCGCAGCTTTTGATACCATCTCGCATATAAAGTTGGCGGAGAGATCAGCCTCTGGTGGTATAAGAGGGACTGCCCTGAAGTGGCTACAACAGTTTCTGGTCGACAGAACTCAAGCTGTCACTCTGGGTCCCTATTCCTCGCCCAAAATGCCTTTGAAGAGGGGTGTTCCGCAGGGCTCCTGCCTGAGTCCTACCCTCTTCAATATCTACATGACCCCTCTGGCGAGGATAGTTGAACAGCTGGGCTTCGAGATCATCTCCTACGCAGATGACACGCAGCTTATGTTCACTATTTGGAAATCTTAGCGAGTGAGAAAGTTTGTTTTGCCAATGGCATGAAGATGATCTATGACTGGATGACGGCCAATTACCTGCAGCGGAATCCAGACAAGTCAGAAATTATGCTACTGGGGAAAGCAACTGATGTCTGGTCCGATGACTGGTGGCCCCCATCCCTCAACTCTCAGTTAAAAATGTGGGCATAAAAATTGATCGGCTGTTGTCCATGAAAGACCATATCGCGGCCACGTCCTCCTTATGCTATTATAGTCTCCGTCTTTTGAGAAAAATCCTTCCATATATGCCTACTTGTTATCGCAGGACTCTAGTGCAAGATTTGGTAACTAGTCGGCTGGATTACGGAAATGCACTGCTGCCAGAAGTAGGTGAGACCCACCTAGCTAAGTTGCAGGTGATTCAGAATACAGCAGCGAGAATGATCTTAAATCAACCAGCAGGCTCCCCCTCTCTGCCACTGCTCAGAGAATTGCATTGGCTAACGGTGAAGAAGAGATCTTTTTTCAAGATTTGCTGTCTCACCTACAACGCCTTGAACAACAGAGGTCCTCTCTATTTACAAAAAAACTTTTTAAATATTGTCCATCAAAGAGTCCCAGATCTAGTTTGCAGGGCCTCCTCCAGGTTCCACGTTTCCACCTTAATCGGACGGGAGGCAGAGCTTTTTCATATCTTGCTCCAAAATATTGGAATCAGCTTCCCCAGACTCTGCAATCAATTCCTAAGTACGAACTCTTTAGGAAACAGTTGAAAGCTTTTCTGTTCTGAACTATTCACTCTGTTCCTTTCGCTTTTCTGTCCATGATGTTAGTCTATCAGGTAGCGCCGAGATGCCCTAGGGTGAGTTGAGCGCTTTACAAACTTTTTTTTTTAACATAACAGATGCTGGTGGTACAGTGCGTGTAACAGCATTCATCAGACTCCCCTCCTCCCCGGCACCTTACAGAGCACATTCTACTGCCCCTATAAGAGAAGTACCACAGGAGGGTATATTACAGAGTATGGTACTGTTGGACGGGGGTGACAGTCTAGGTCACATAACTCTGGGCACCTCTTCTTACTTTGCTGACCATGTTCTGCCCCAGGCCGGCCCGAATCTGGTAGGTCCACTCGCGTCACTGGCAGTCCTCCCCCAGCTGCGGGTCCTCGACGTGGGCAGGGTGCTCCAGGAGCCTGCTGCTGTGGCTCAGTTTGTGCAAGGGTCATTCTGGGGCCCCCAGTGGGGCTGAGCAGGCGGTGGACCATGGTGTTGTCCCGGCATGGGGATCCAGGTGAGCAGCACCAAGCCCCTCGTGTAGGGTCCCAAGCTGCCCACCACGTGCATCACCTCACAGTCGAAGTCCGGCAGCAGCGCTCTGGGGGCCTGTGCCGCGCATCCCCATCTGGAGCCGAGCCCCAGGGAGGAGGTGGCAGGCAACGCTGAGCCATTCTCTTCAAGGCGCAGGAGCTCGGCTCCTTTCCGCTCTGATGCCATGCCGCCGCCGGGCGCTCACATGGAGGGAGGGCCGCTCTGTCACAGAGGACCCCCCCTGCCTCTGCGATGCGGCACTGGGGTCACTCGGACGACAACAACCAGTGCAGTGTCAGCACAGCCCCAGAGACGAGGGGAGCCCCATCTGCGCGGGGATGGAGTGGGCTGGACGGCTGCACCCCGGACCGGTCACTGCACCTGTAGCCTGTGGAGTTCCCCTACATATTTTGTAGGTATTTTATTTTTAGAGTTTTATATAGCGCAGACTTGGCCGAGGGTATCAGAGCGCTTTACAAGGGTTATATATATAGCAATTACAGGTGATATAAAACGTAGGTTGCATATATAAGATGCAAATTAAAATGAAGTATACAGTAATACACAATATGTAACAGGGGAGAAATATACATTGGGTTGAAGGAGAGGGTTGCCAATGCAGTTCTGATGTAGTGGCTTCTAGTTCCTTACTGCTGCTGTCGCCATACAGAATGCATCACATTTCCCACTTGTCCTGGGGTTAAGCAGTTTCCACATAAAGTCTGTCCCTCCAACCACTACACAACACTGCCTATATCTTTTACTGGGCTCTTACTGCGCTCCTAGTGCATATGGTACACTGCGCAGCACCCCCAGGGGTCCTGAAGCCAGCCTGGTACCATCATGTACTGTTGTGCATAAAATGGGTGGTGACGTGCATGTGCACTCACTGAAACAAGGCAATAATTCATAGTAAAGATATAATATTAAGATGAAAGTTTCATGGAATCAAATTATGCAGGGTAAAAACTGGTGTGGGCTCTCACAAAGGGGCTACTACATATGACAGAGGAGGTTTGCAGGAGCCCGACCACAAACTACCTGCCGCTGCATTTGAGGAACATGTCAAAACAGATCGCATTTGATGAACATGTCAAAACAGATCACTTTAAAAGCTTGCTTGCATACATCATCTCGGTGCCGCCTATGATACGCTGAACAGTTGCCCAGTTATGCGGCTGTCATGCCTCAGCTATGCAGCACACACAGTGCATGTGCGGACAGCTTGGTGTGCCCCACGCGCCTTGCTTATGCTTGTTGAAGTTATTTCACTATTGACCACTATGAACACCCATGGGATGAGCTCCGAGAGGGGGTGCTGTCCTTAAGTAATCCAACTTTGAAACAACCCGCCCGGAGTCCAGCCCGGCCCTGCCGTCATAAGACCCCTTCTGAACTGGCCCATGGCAGAAGTGAAATATCCACAGCTGACAGCTGAGCGGTGGATGACCTGACAGCCGGGCCCATGCCAAGTACACTCTGAAAAGACCAAAGTGGGCTCGTGATAAGTCACTGAGGGGCTACCTCTGATGACAGGTGAGGGGCGGCCCCCACAACAAGCAGCAGCCCAGGCTGTTTGCTGTGAATCTGCCTTCAATCAATCAATGAATCAATCACTTGTAAAGCGCACTACTTACCCGTGAGGGTCTCAAGGCGCTGAGGGGAGAGGGTGCTGCTACTGCTCGAAGAGCCAGATCTTGAGGAGTCTTCTGAAGGTGAGCAGGTCCTGGGTCTGCCGCAGGTGGGTAGGGAGGGTGTTCCAGGTCTTGGCGACGAGGAAGGAGAAGGACCTGCCACCGGAGGTTGCTTGTTGGATGCGGGGGGCAGCGGCGAGGGCAAAACTGGCGGAGCGGAGCTGGCGGGTGAGGGTGTAGAAGCTGAGTCGGCTGTTCAGGTAGGCTGGTCCGGTGTTGTGGAGTGCTTTGTGTGCGTGGGTGAGGAGCTTGAAGGTGTTCCTCTTGTTGATGGGGAGCCAGTGTAGGTCTCTCAGGTGGGGGGTGATGTGGCTGCGGCGTGGGATGTTGGGGATCAGCCGGGCGGAGACGTTTTGGATGCTTTGCAGTCGTTGTAGGTGTTTGGCCGGGATTCCTGCGTAGAGTGCGTTGCCGTAGTCCAGCCTGCTGCTGGCGAGGGCTTCGGTCACCGTTCTTCTAGATTCGGTCAGGATCCACTTGTAGATCCTGTGGAGCATGCGGAGGGTGTTGTAGCAGGAGGAGGAGATGGCGTTGACCTGCTTCGACATGGAGAGCGAGGAGTCAAGGATGAATTCTTGGTTGCGTGCATGGTCCGTGGGTGTCGGTGCTGTTCCCAGTGTGGTCGGCCACCAGGAGTCGTCCCAGGCAGAGAGGGTGGGGCCGAGGATGAGGATGAGGACGTCCGTCTTGTCTGAGTTCAGTTTCAGACGGCTGCTCCTCATCCATTCGGCGACGGCCTTCATTCCCTTGTGGAGGTTGGTCTTGGCGGTGTGCGGGTCCTTGGTGAGGGAGAGGATGAGCTGGGTGTCGTCGGCATAGGAGATGATGTTCAGGTCATGCTGGCAGGCTACTTGTGCGAGGGGGGCCATGTAGACGTTAAACAGGGTTGGGCTGAGGGATGAGCCCTGGGGTACGCCGCAGTTGATGTCGGTGGCTTCGGATCGGAAAGGTGGGAGGCGGACTCTCTGGGTTCTGCCGGTGAGGAAGGACGTGGTCCAGTCCAGGGCCTTCTCCTGGATTCCGGCTTCTTGGAGGCGTGTCTTTAGTGTGCGGTGGCAGACCGTGTCGAAGGCGGCTGATAGGTCCAGGAGGATGAGGGTTGATGTTTCGCCGTTGTCTAGTTGGCATCTGATGCCGTCTGTGGCGGTGATGAGGGCTGTCTCGGTGCTGTGGTGTCATCTGATACCGGACTGGGAGGGGTCTAAGATGTTGTTGTCCTCGAGGTGGTGGGTCAGTTGCATGTTGACGGTTTTCTCGACGTCCTTCGCCAGGAAAGGGAGCAGAGAGATGGGCCGGAAGTTCTTGAGGTCCTTGGGGTCCGCCTTGGGCTTTTTGAGGAGGCCGTTGATTTTGGCGTGTTTCCAGCTTTCCAGGAATGTCGCTGTCTTGAAGGAGATGTTGATGACCTTCCGTAGTTGTGGTGCGATGGATGCGTCAGTTTTGTTGAATACGTGGTGTTGGCAGGGGTCAGACGGGGATCAGGAGTGGATGGAGTTCATGACCTTGCGTGTCTCGTCGTTGGTGACGTAGGACCAGGAGGTCAGGCGGTTGGTGCAGGTGGTGTTTGCAGGGGGGTGGAGTCTGCAATAGTCGGGGAGGTCGTGGTGTTGAAGCTGTCATGAATGTCAGCGATCTTGCGGTGGAAGAAGGTGGCCAGTGAGTCGCACAGATCTTGTGAGGGTGGGATGTCATTGGTGATGGAGCTGGGGTTGGAGAGTTCCTTCACTATGTTGAAAAGTTCTTTGCTGTTGTGTGCGTTGTTGTCCAGGCGGGCTTTGAAGGAAGATCTCTTGGCTGCTCTGATGAGTTGGTGTTGTCTGCGGGTGGCGTCCTTGTGGGCTGCGTGGCTGTCTGGTGTATGATCGTGGAGCCATTTCTTCTCCAGTTTCCAGCATGTACGTTTGGAGGTCTGGAGCTCTTTGGTGAACCAGGTGGCTTTCTTGCTGGTGTGTCTGTTGGAGGGTTTCTTGAGCGGGGCGAGGGTGTTGGCGCAGTCATCGATCCACTGTCTCAGGTTGTGGGCGGCAGCGTCTGGGTCGGTGGGGTCGGAGGATGGGTTCTGGGCGAGGGTGGAGGTCAGTTGATCTTCAGTGACTTTGCTCCAACAGCGGCGAGGCTGCTGTTGAGTGCGGTGGTGTGTGGTTGGTTTCTTGAAGGTGAAATGGATGCAGCGGTGGTCAGTCCAGTGGAGTTCGGTGGTGCGGTTGAAGGCGACGTGGGTGCTAGTGGTGAAGACGGGGTCGAGCGTGTGGCCGGTGGCGTGCGTGGGTTCGTTGACGAGCTGGCTGAGGTTGGCGAGGTTGGCGATCAGGGTGGTGGAGTTGGCGTTGTTGTTGTTCTCGAGGTGGTAGTTCAGGTCTCTGAGGAGGATGTAGACCATGGAGGCGAGTGCGTGGGAGCTGGCGAGGTCGGCGATGGAGTCGCTGAACTGAGCACGGGGTCCAGGGGGTCTGTAGAGTGTGGTGTTGGCGTCGGTGTGGATCCGGAAGTGCAGGTGTTCAGCGGTGTTGAGGGTGTTGTCTGCGTGGGTGTAGACCTTGAGGGTGGACTTGTGGATGATGGCTAAACCTCCTCCAATTCCGTTGACGCGATTCCTGCGGGTGATCTTGTAGCCGTCCGGGATGGCTACGGTGATGTCGGACGCTGAAGAGTTGTTCCACCAGGTCTCGGTCAGGAAGGCAACGTCTGGGTCGGAGGTGTCAAGCAGGTCCCAGATCTCGACGGCATGTTTGCGTGCAGAGCGGGTGTTGAGGAGTATGCAGCGGAGGTGGTTGGTTCCGGTCCTTGGAGGTTTGGTGGATCTGTCGCAGGGGAAGTTGCAGGTGCGGCAGGAAAAAGGTCCGTGTGTGCGTTTTGGGGCGGCATGGAAGCAGCGGTGGTTTCGGCCAGCGTTGAGTGCGAGGAGCATGTTGATCTCGTATCGGAGTCTTACGTTGTGGAGTGCGCGGGGACCAGGGGTTCTGGCGCTGGGCGCGGTCCAGGTGCGGACAGGCGCAGACGGGCTTGCCTATGGCGTGCCGGCGGCGCGCCCGCTGCGCGGCCGCAGAGCAGCCTCCATAAGAGGGGGAGAGGGAGGGAGGAGCAGCTGGGAGGCTGGAGCGGACTGGCCAATGGGAATGCAGGGACGCAGCGGCGGGAAGAGTAGGAAACGGCGGGAATACGGCAGGCAGCAGCCGGTGGGCACCAGCGGAATAACCTGAGGAAAAAAGAACAGTTAGACAGTTAGGGAGTTGGGTACAGAGAAGCAGGCAGCAGGACCAGAAAGTGATGAACACAAGTTAGCACGGCATGGAACAGCTGGCAGCCGTGTGGTGGCGTGGGGAGCGACTTGCCTGCGAGCAGGGTCAGCGGTCGCTCCTTCATCACTGCGCGGCCTCCATAAGAGGGGGAGAGGGAGGAGCAGCTGGGAGGAGGGAGCGTGGTGGCCAATGGGAATGCAGGGGGGTGGGCCGCAGGGACGCAGCGGCGGGAAGAGTAGGAAACGTCAGGAATACGGCAGGCAGCAGCCGGTGGGCACCGGCGGAAAAACCTGAGGAAAAAAGAACAGTTAGACAGTTAGGGAGTTGGGTACAGAGAAGCAGGCAGCAGGACCAGAAAGTGATGAACACAAGTTAGCAAGGCATGGAACAGCTGGCAGCCATGTGGCGGCGTGGGGAGTGACCTGCCTTCACTCCCTCCCACATCTAATTCCTGTCTGCTTGAATCATGTCAGAGGGCAAGCTCATCTGGGTGAAGTCATTTTGCACAGATGGACCCCGGGGAGCCCCAGCCCATATGGAAAGCACTTTGAAAGTGGATCTCTTCCCCAGATCTTGCGCATGCTTTGGAGAGCGCCTGCTAATCCCACGGTCTGGCTGTCAATGACTCCACCTATTGATTGATTGATTGATTGATTGACAGCAGCCGCAAAGCTCGCAGGCTACCTAATCGGAGAGGAAAATGGTGCCACTGCCAGCAGGCACAAACAATCACAATATTAATGTGAATATATTCCTGCCCAGTGACACCGTATCCTGTGTCCTGCCTGGAGCACAGCCTGGAATAAATAATCCGCTTGGGAAGCAGCTTCTGTCCTGCAGCAGGGAAGAGGCTATTAAAGGGAGGGTGTCACCTACACATAAGCCGCCCCTATGGTCCGGAGGTGTTTAGGAGCTGTGCCTGCCTGTATCTGCCTGCTCCAGCATGGCTGTGATTGCTTGGGGTAGCTGTGTTTGCTACACTGCTGGTCATATACCATGACACCTGTTTATATTGTGTGACCTCTGGGCTATTTTAAGGAGACCTGCTGCCCCTGTGAGCTGTGCTGATCTGCTTCTCGCTGCAGCCCTCCAGCCTTGTGACACCCCTGTTCCCCTACCTTTGACGTGCCCGAACGATGCAAAGGTAGGGGAAGGGGGGGTGTTATTGGAATAAAACTTCTGCTGTAAGCTGCAACTGAGAGGGCGCTTTCTATTTTTGTATCAACGCTATATATATATATATATATATATATATATATATATATATATATATATATATATATATATATTACCTACTGGCGGTCGCCAGTAGGTAGTTATAGTTAGGACCACGTTTCCATAGGAAAACCTCAACATTCTATTTTGAATAACTTTGGCGCCGGTCGACGAATCCTCGCGAATTTCTCAAAATAGGTGGGGCGCTATGCTCCGCTCCTACCCTGAAAGTCTCGGGGGGATTCGTCAAGAGGGGGCTGAGATAAAAGGGGGGTCCCAAAACGCGTTTTTCCCATGCATTTTTCCATAGGACCTTTAGAATGAGCTACAGCCCGAACGGCTGAACAGAATTACTATAAATTTGGCAGAGAGGTAGTCCCTAGGTCAAGGATGTGCCTTTTGTAGGTTTGGTGTAAATCTGTTCAGTAGATTCTGAGAAAATAGCCTTTAAATCAATATATATATCTGAGCCCGCTTACGGTACGCTTACCGTACGCTTACCGTACGCGTACGGTGGCGTGCGCGAGCGCGATTCTGATTGGCTCTTAGATCTTAGTAAACATTCGAATCGGCCGAAACCAGGAAGCGGCGTCCGCCATTTTGTCTCTCGCATTGAGAGTTATTTATCAAACTTGATGCCCAAAAACATGTTACGGGGCAGTTTTGACAACTCCCTCCCACACAGTCATGTTGAGGGAGTCCCCAAACATCCCCAAAGAGCAAAAACGGATATATATTTTTTTCTGTAATTTCGGCGTTTACGCTTACCGTACGCTTACCGTACGTGTACGGTAATTAAATAGAAAAAAAAAAAACACTAACCACACTTACCCCACCCCCTGTGCTTTTGGTGGCTGCAGGCCACCAAATGAACTGGGCTTATAGAATCTCAAAACACTATCTACACTTACCCCACCCCCTTTGCTTTTGGTGTCCGCAGGCCACCTAATGTACTGGGCTTATTAATGATGAAAAAAAACATGAAATGATAAAATCGAAATAAAAAAAACACTATCCACATTGACCCCACCCCCTGTGCTTTTGGTGGCCGAAGGCCACCAAATGTACAGTGTTGTAAATTGAAACAGCGATGTGATTAAGCATTTACTAAAGACATTAATCCTTCTCCCTTCAGATCATGTTTTCTCCGTTATGTTGACCGAAGTTTGGACTCCATTTTGTATTGTTATGCTGCCACGTGTTCACCACGAGAAGAGTCCAACCTCTGTGTTAGTTGCTCTTGTAATCTGCCCAGTAACAGTCTATAAATAGCCCTTTTGTCCATCTGGCGCATGCCCAGACTTGACCACATCTGTTATCAGTTAGCCTTGCTTGACCATGTGTTCGCGGGCTCAAGGAGTATGTTAGCTCCACCCATGTATTGATTCAGTATCGAAAATGACCATAAATGGTAATGTTCTTCGGCCTCATGTTGTATCCACCCACTTATGAGCCCCTCTATTCTGTATAAAAGGGGACCATGTACGCAAGTTCTTTGTGCTACTCTATGCAACACTGAAGAGTGTTGTGTGGATTGTAGGACCACCTTTAAGGGTTAATAAATGCTGTTTTTGTACTTTGCAGTTTCCGTGCCAACTTCCTTATAGATTCCATTACAGGAGAGCGAACCCTTGTGTCCTGCGGGCCTAGCTGGGGCCTGTATTCATCAATTGGCGCCCGTCACGTGGGGCTCATCGGCGACTCGGATGCTCGAAGGACTGGTCGCGACGAAGGTGAGGAGTTTGGCCGGGGACGTGATCACTGCCAGCGGCGTCTTAGCCCTGGCATCCCGAGGTTTTTCTTCCTTCCCTTCCGAGCTGACCGTCTGGGTGGCGCCGGTCATCGACTGAGACCTCTTCTGTCGGTCCTGCCGTGAGAGCCGTTTGGGCGATTTTGGAGCTTGGCAGTTGGAATCTGGACTCTTGATTGGTAAGAACCGTTGTACGGTACTTGCTCCGAGTTTTTGAAGCCTGGTTTGGCTATTTGAGTTTGATTTGTGATGACTAGTCATATTTTGTATTTGTCTCTGTGAACATATATGCGTTGCAACACATATAGGCAGGTAATGTGGAGAGATTTCTCCGGAGCTGTGTGACTTTGAACGGCGCAACGATTAAGTGCCATTTTCTCTATAATATTGCATATTTTGCATTATTCCTGAGCATGCCTGCTTTTAGCGCACTCCGTAAGTGGTGTTGCTGCTTTGCAAACCGGTTGAACCTCGAGGAATCTGCTCCAGCTCCCCCAGAGGGGACTCCTAATAGGGATATGTATGTGAAGCATGGTCTTTCTTCCATAATGTACAGCACAGTATGGAGGAAATATACAAAAAAAGATCCTGAGTTGCGATGGCCTTTGTATGGATCGTTTGATATACGTAAGATTGAGTATGTGGAACAGTGTATGTGTAAGCGACGTGCTCGTCAGGATATGTTTGAGTGTGTGCGGTTATGGGTGAAGGAAGTGCGTGAGCGAGAGAAGCGTGAGAAAGCGCTGTTTGATAAAGAACAGCGGAAGAATGATCATGTGCGAGCACAGGAAGCGAAGCGTCGGGAGGACAGGGAACAGACGGATAGACAAGAGAAAGAGCGTAGGCTACAAGTTTCGGGTCAATATGTTGTTCGACAGCCGCTTTATCCTGTCCTTAATAATACTGATGATGATTTTTATTTGCTAGATCGCTCTCCGCCCCCTTATGTTGGTGCATCCGCTCCGCGGCCGCAAGATTCTGACCTGGCTTCGGGTAAGATAGACACACGGTCCATGCTGTCGGCCGAGCAGATGGCTGAGCTTCGGAAACTTTCCTTCCGTGCACTTAAGGGCAAGGTATCCATAGAGGAATTATTCCATACTTGGGGGTCGTGGCAGGAGAGAGATAAAGTATATTTTCTGGGTCATTTCGCGGATGAAGTGATTGATGCTTTCCGGAAACGTTCCGGTGTCTTTGAGCCTGACGAAGTGTCTTCGGATGCCAAAGCATTGCGTAATGGTGTTTTCTCTTCTCCTAAGGCTCCTGATACGGCTCGGCGACTGTTCGCCTTGCGGGACGAGGTGCTGGCCCTTAGAGAAAAAGCGCGCCAACAAACGGAGGAGGAGAAGCAGTCGGATTCGTTTGCAGCAGGGGGCCACCCATCCACCTCCCAGTCAGATAAGGATGTCGTAGTGCATGTTAAACCAATGCGAGAGGCGGCGCCTTTGTATGTTCCTCCTAAAGGAGCGGGGACTAGCTCGGACATTAACTCCGCCGATGCTAAGGGATATTTTGTGTATAATTGGGTTTATACTCCATGGCATAGAGCTGATGTTATGGCATTAAAGAATGCGTTGCCCGACCCCCGCAAGAATCCAGCGGCCTTCTACGAAGAAGTCGAGGGGGCCTTGAATTCTTGCATCATGACCTTAGCGGATATAGACCTGTTCTTTGGCCTTATTCTACCACCGGATACGTGGCGATCTGTCTGAAAGGTAGATGATTTAGTTGCCTTTAAGGCTCGATGGTCTGACCTTGAGGATGAGGATAGGGACCGGAAGCCCGCACAGAAACCACCCCAGAGTATTTTAGATCTCCCTGCTGCTATTGTGGCTAAATTGAAGACAATTATACCCCCTAAAAAGATTGACTGGAATATGTTAGCTGCATGTAAACAGAAAATTGACGAGTCAGTTGCAGACTTCTTTACACGCTTTGAGGAAACGTTTCATGACTTTAGTGGCCAGTCACTTACTGACGAAACGGGCCGCCACCTTTTTGCGGATAAATATGTGGCCAATCTGCTGCCGGCAGTTGCGGCCCGTCTAAAAGCGAGCGAGAGTTCTTGGTCCTCCGCGACCCCGACGGCCCTCCTGACTATCGCTCAGTATTATGAGCGCCAGGAGCACGAAGCGAAGGGCCAGGAGGAGAATAAATCAAAAGATCTAAAAACCAAGGTGATGTTGGCGCAAGTATATGGCCCGCCCCGACGGGGTAATAATAGAGGAAGGGGAGGATCTTATGGTCCCCCTTCGGGCCGATCTGATTTGCATAGGAACCAGTGTGCGTATTGTAAGCAATCGGGCCATTGGGCCAGGGATTGCCCAGTGTTGCGTGCTTCGCGTCAGGGGCATACTCCGGGTGGCCCGAGAGGTAGAGGGGGTTTCTCGAGTTCGAGAGGGAATTCTAATGATAATGTCCGTTTCGACACTACTGGGCAGCACCGAGATAGATCAAATGTTTTCGATCGCCAGCATCAGTACCACGTGTCGGAGATTGACCGATCGGGGTACCATGATTCTCAGCATGCATAGGAAAGCATTGGATGGGGGTACGAATCAGTTGAGGTGCCGGTCGATCAGACGGGTCCTTATGTATCGGCTGAGGTTTTAGGCTCTACCGATCAGTTCCTCGTGGATACAGGAGCGACACGTAGTGCATTGTCTAGGCACTTGGTTCCGGGGGCTCCCCCATCCGGCTTAATGGTTACATCGGTAGGGTTTGACGGTACACTCTCCCGAAGCCCTCTTTCACAGCCCCTTACATTTAAGGTTGATTCTTTCTCTGCGCCCTGTCCGTTTCTCCTTGCCCCGTACACACCGGATAACATTATGGGCCTTGATATGTTAAAGCATTTTAGGGCTACGATCCGCTGCTCCCCTGATGGTGTGCGGGTGATATTAAATGACAACTACCCCCGGTCTGGGCGGATGTGTGCGATATCAGAGGATGCGTTGTTAGCTACCCTCCCTCGTGCTTTGTGGGCAACTTCGGACACAGATGTGGGACAAATGGTGATTCCTCCGGTCCACATTAGTGTCCAGGAGGGGGCGGTGTTACCGCGCCTCCCGCAGTACCGCATTTCCCAGGAGGGCGAGGAAGCTCTCATACAGATTGTGCAAGATTTGATTGCAGTAGGAGTAGTGGAAGAAGTTCCCTATAATGTCTGTAACAGTCCGATTCTCCCCATTCTGAAAAAGGACACGGATGCTAAGGTCTATCGGTTCATAATTGATTTGAGAGAAGTAAATAAGATTGTGATACCTCAGTACCCAGTGGTTTCCGATATCACGACGTTGCTTACCTTGGTCCCGCCTACGGCGACCATGTTCTCCGTGATTGATTTGAAAAATGCCTTCTTTTCCATCCCCATTCACCCCGATAGTAGATATCTTTTTGGGTTCACTTTAAATAATAGATCTTATCGTTTTTGTAGGATCCCCCAGGGCTACACAGAAAGCCCTAGTATTTACAGTCAGGCTTTGAAACGACAGTTGGACTCCTTTGTTCTGCTCGAGGGGGTCGCCCTCATTCAATATGTCGATGACATCTTGCTGGCGGCTGACACCCTGGAGTTGTGTGAAAAAAGTACGTTATCCTTGCTTTCCTTTTTAGCATCCCACAATCATAAGGTATCTAGGAAGAAATTGCAATTCTGTAGACCAAAGGTGACTTATTTAGGTCACCTTTTGTCTAAGGAGGGGCGTGCACTCACACCAGATCGTATTCAAGTAATTTTGGACACACCGAGACCGTCCACGCAGAAGGATGTGCGTGCATTTTTGGGTCTTGTTTCTTTTTGTAGACAGTGGATATTGGGGTTTTCACACATAGCTAAGCCATTGTTAGCTCTCTTGACAAAGGACACGCCTATCCCGATCCCCTGGTCAGATGAGTGTGACACTGCTTTTCAGCAACTACGACAGGCCCTTTGTTCAGCACCAGTGTTAGGGACCCCTGATTATGCAAAACCCTTTTCGTTGTATGTGCATGAGAAAGATGGATGTGCATTATCAGTTTTAGTGCAGATGCATGGCGATAAGCAACGCCCTTGTGCGGCTGTACTTGATCCTGTCGCCCGAGCATTACCAGGGTGTTTTCGCTCGGTTGCGGCGACAGCTGTGTCAATACGCCAAAGTGAAGGAATTGTGTTATCCCATAAGCTGTTGGTGTTAGTTCCCCATGCTGTTGACGCCCTGCTTAATCAAACAAAGACGCAGCATTTGACCAGTGCCCGTTTAACGGGATATGAGTTGACGCTCTTGGCTCCTCATATTACGTTGAAAAGGTGCGTAACGTTAAACCCGGCCACATTGTTGCCATACCCCGAGACCCAGCCTGAGGCGCGGAAAGCGCATGATTGTATTCTTGTGACCGAGGAACAAACAAAGGGTCGTATTGATCTCCAGGATACGCCCTTTCCAGATGTAGATGGAGAACTATGGGTAGACGTATCATGCCTGAAGCTACCAGACGGTACGACTTCAGCAGCATATGCAATTACCACACTGCAAACAATAGTGGAGACAGCACGCATATCACAGAAATCAGCTCAAGCAGCGGAACTGATAGCATTAACACGAGCATGTGAGCTCAGTACAGGATTGTGTGTGAACGTCTATACAGATAGCCGCTATGCCTTCGGAGTAGCGCATGATTTCGGCCTACTCTGGAAGGAGAGAGGGTTTTTAACGTCACATGGGGTACAGATAATGCATGGAGAGTTAGTTCACAATCTTTTAACCGCATTGACGTACCCAAAGAAAATTGCCATCGTTAAGTGTAGCGCCCATAGGAAGGTAGTTGATAGAGTTGGAGAAGGGAATGCGTTAGCAGACCGAGTAGCACGGGAGACTGCGATGCAGCCCGGTGCTACTGCCATGTATGTAGTAAAGTCACAAGTGGAAAGATGGCATGATGCGAAGGAGGAAGTGCGAGAAATGCAAAGGACAGCTTCTGATAAAGAGCGGGAGCAATGGGCTAGAGAGGGGGAGTTGGATGATGAAGGCTGCTGGAGGAATAAGCAGATGGATAGATGGAAATTACCCACGGCTTTTGTACAACCTATGGTTCAGATGGCACATGGGCTAGCACATGTTGGAGCTTCCGCAATTGTGAAATTGCTTACCCAAGTCTGGGAGCATCCAGAGATTGCTAGCACGGCAAAGAGGGTGGTGCAGACCTGTATGATCTGCCTGAGGTATAACCCAGGAAAGGGTACTCGAACTCCAGCAGGAGGATTTGCGACACCCACTGCACCCTTTGAGGTTCTGCAGATGGATTACATCCAGCTTGAACGCTGTAACAATTTGAAGTACGTTCTAGTAGTGGTTTGCGCCTTCAGTAAATGGGTTGAGGCGTACCCTACGAAAGACAATACTGCAATGACTACAGCGAAGCTACTGCTGAAAGAGTTTTTCCCTCGATACGGCGTCTGTAGGCTTCTGTGGAGTGATAATGGGCCTCACTTTGTAGCGGATGTTATAAAGTATGTCTTGAAGGGCCTAGGCATCACTCAGAAGTTCCATGCCGTGTTTCACCCTCAGTCTGCAGGACTAGTCGAGAAGTATAATGGTACACTGAAGCTTAAGATTGCTAAAATTCAAGCTTCGACGTCTTTGACTTGGCCAGACGCTCTGCCACTGGCGTTACTGTCAATTAGATCAGTACTGCACTCTCAAACTGGCCTTACACCATATGAAATCGTATTCGGACGCCCAATGAACATTTGGGGTCCACCAAAGCCTAAGGCTGTGTATGATGTACCTTGTGTGATGATGGGCGATTATCTGGCACAGTTAACGGATAACTTGGTTTCTATTCATCAACAGGTCCGAGAGGCGCTCCCTGATCGGTCTACCGGTGAAGGACATGGTCTCCGACCTGGGGACCACGTGATGGTGAAAATATTTGACAGAACAAACAGCTTGGAACCGAGATGGGTGGGCCCTGAGCAGGTCCTCCTCGCGACGAGAACGGCTGTGCGAGTCTCCAACAGAAAGAATTGGATCCATTCTCTGCACTGTCGGAAGGTACCACCCGGATTGGTGGAGCCTGCCGTGCTGACCGATCAACGAGAGATCCTGGCCGCAGAGACAGGCCGTGCTGCGGAGCCAAACGTCACTGAGGAGCTCTTTCCGGACCACGCGACTCCTGGAGGAAGGCGATATCATCTTCGACCAAGGAAGTGAGTTTCCAGTACCGGGACATACTGTCAGAACGGCCCTTGGGTTAGTGAAACGGAGAGCCAATGAGGCAAGGGGGGGGGATCAGCCCTGCATTAGTGTAGTGACACCCGTCTTGGCCCGCTGGTGAAGAAATCAACCGCTGCCCAAGGGGAAGAGTTCTGACAGACCTTTTAGTTTCAGGAAGATATCAGGGTATTGTTCTTTTTGACATGGAGAAGAAGAAAATCTTTTGCGCATCAGGGTTCATGCTAACCGTAGCTATTGTTGGGATAACCACATGGTTTGTGGAGGAGGTAACTCCTGCTCGGAAAACGCTTGTGTTGACGACTCCGGTGCCTGCGGAGCACTACTTTTATACATTGCCGTATCAAGAGTTGAAGCATCGACAGTCTTATTTGAATAACACTTTCATTCAGATGCTGCATCATACCCACGTTGCTACGAACGCTACGAACTGTTGGATATGTGGGATGATGCCAGCCCATCAGAAGAAAGGAGGTACGCCATTCATACCACTTCCTTTCTCTCATAATGGCTCTTGTAGAGCATGGTACACTTTGCTGTTTGCCACTCGGAAACCGACAGTGGAACGATTGCTTTTCAGACTCAATAAAGAATGTCATCAGGATAAAGATGGGTATCCGCAAGCGAATGGGACAATTTGGGAATGGGAAGAGTACCGGCCAGACAATGAATCCATTCCCTATATCTTCACGAACACCAGAGATACTGTGGGGAAGGACAAATTCGTGATCCAAGTGGCACAAGCTCAAGCGGACCTGTGTGTCCAGAGTGTGGGTTTTATTCCTGTTGGTGTCAGTGATTGCATCACTGTCTTGAATATTGATGGATTGAATAATAGTACCTTCTTAGCGTCCCATAATACCTACTTTGTGTGTGGAAATAAAGGTTATTACCGTTTGCCGGCTGGGTGGTCTGGGGTATGCTATGTATCGTTTCTATTACCTCCTGTATTCCTAGCACCAGCATCTTACCATAAGGATTTGAAATTGTTGAATAATGTGACTGTAAATAGGTATAAACGTACTCTATCAATTGATGATGTGGATCAAACCGATACCAGCTTGCAACAGTATATTGATTTTAACTTAGGACTGTTTTTCTTTGTCGGAGCTGCTTTGAACAGTAGGAAGATCCGAAGACTAACAAGAGTGGTAGAAGCCGTGACAAACCAAACTGCTGCCGCTCTTGGGAATCTTACGGAAGAATTACAAATCACCAGAATTGTTGCATTGCAGAATCGTATGGTATTAGATGTAATGTTAGCTGATCGAGGTGGAGCTTGTAAAATTATTGGAAGTAGCTGCTGTGTGTTTATTCCCGATCATACGCCATCAGTTTATAACGCCATTAATAAGCTGCACAAAATTGCAGCTGAAATCCATACAGAAAACGGCACCTGGTCCTTCTCTGGATGGTTTTGGGCATTGGTTACTGCCTGGGGATGGAAGGTCTTAACTGGTCTCTGTATCATTATAGCAATTCTGTTCCTTTTCTGTATGTGTGTTCAATGTGGACCATTGTTTTGTTCCGTATGCATTTCATTCTGCATCCCAGATAGGAAAGCTATTGCCGATGTTGCTCACCAGAAGCGTTTAGCTAAAGAAGTCGAAGGAATGATGACAATTGACATATATGATGATTATTCTGGTAAACCGGATGTCTTCAGTAAATGCTGAAAGGGTCGTCTGTTGTAAATTGAAACAGCGATGTGATTAAGCATTTACTAAAGACATTAATCCTTCTCCCTTCAGATCATGTTTTCTCCGTTATGTTGACCGAAGTTTGGACTCCATTTTGTATTGTTATGCTGCCACGTGTTCACCACGAGAAGAGTCCAACCTCTGTGTTAGTTGCTCTTGTAATCTGCCCAGTAACAGTCTATAAATAGCCCTTTTGTCCATCTGGCGCATGCCCAGACTTGACCACATCTGTTATCAGTTAGCCTTGCTTGACCATGTGTTCGCGGGCTCAAGGAGTATGTTAGCTCCGCCCATGTATTGATTCAGTATCGAAAATGACCATAAATGGTAATGTTCTTCGGCCTCATGTTGTATCCACCCACTTATGAGCCCCTCTATTCTGTATAAAAGGGGACCATGTACGCAAGTTCTTTGTGCTACTCTATGCAACACTGAAGAGTGTTGTGTGGATTGTAGGACCACCCTTAAGGGTTAATAAATGCTGTTTTTGTACTTTGCAGTTTCCGTGCCAACTTCCTTATAGATTCCATTACAGGAGAGCGAACCCTTGTGTCCTGCGGGCCTAGCTGGGGCCTGTATTCATCAATAGGGCTTATTATAGTTGATAAAAACCGTGCACGGAACGAACTGCGTTAAGTGGGCGCGCACGCCTCGAATGGCGTAAAGTAACTTAGCATTTAAAAAAACGTACAAATTCACTGAAAGAACCATAGGTTTCACACACGTTATAGTTAGGAATTAGCATTTAAAAAACCTTGCAAATTCACTGAAAAAACCATAGGTTTCACACATGTTATAGTTAGCGGAAATTTTACTGATAAAAAACCAATGAAATTGCCCCGTTATAGTTAGTGCTGGCAACTATAACTCACGCGACCGCAATCTTCTGCTGATGACATATGTGTCTTTATAAATAAAAATATTTGTAATATATGTATAGCTAAAAATGTATGGAAGAAGACATGGGCAAATAAGTGTCTAAATACAGTATTAGCATCAGCAGAGGATTGCGGTCGCGTGAGTTATAGTTGCCAGCACTAACTATAACGGGGCAATTTCATTGGTTTTTTATCAGTAAAATTTCCGCTAACTATAACATGTGTGAAACCTATGGTTTTTTCAGTGAATATATATATATACACCGCTACGACTCAAGCACCCTCCACGCACTCAACCCCGGAAGACACGCCAACTGCTCAAAATCTTCACCGAACAACACACACAGGCAGTTCTCGTGCAGACCCTGCCGCAAATACTTCACCATCAACAGAGCCCCCATGACTGCCGAAGGAGCGCCCAATGCACACACCACCTAAACCCTGACTTGCATCCTACTCAACGTGCCCTACCTGCACCGGCACGCCGTTGAGATCTGGGACCCGCTCGACACCCTCTCGCCCAACGTCGCCTTCTTCACGGAAACCTGGACCAACGCCACCTCTGGTCCCGACCTCACCACTGCCATCCCTGACGGCTACAAGATCCAGAGATAGGACCGCCCACACTGCCCAGGAGGATGACTCACCATCGCACACAAGATCCCCCTGCCTCTCCACATCCAGCACGACTGACCCCCACTCCAACACAAAACACCTCCACTTCCAGATGCAGACAAGCCCCAAGACCACACTTCCCAGCACCCACCATGCGAATACCATCACCGAGATCGCCGCACCCCACGCCATCACCTCCACGGACTACATTCTTCTCATTAACCTGAACTTCCACCTCAACAACGGCAATAACCCCGACTCCACTGCTCTCCTCGACAACCTTGCCAACCTAGGGATGAAGCAGCTCGTCAACACGCCTACCCACAGAGCGGGCAACACCCTCAACCCCATCTTCATGGGAGGAACAAACATCCGCTTCCGCCACACTACCCAGCCCCTCTAGACTGACCACCACTGCGCCCACTTCACCTTCAGCACCACTATCGTGGGGCCAATTACCCCTCCTATTACCTGTAGTAAGTCCCGCACAGCAAGATTTCCAAGTACTCATAGCAGGCCACGCCCCTTTGCCCACCACTCTGCAAACATGCTCCCTGGCACAATCTTGGGTGGGGATTGAAATTCCCTTCACTTCTGGGGGTCCTCTAGGGGCCAACTAGCCTAGTCTTACCTCCAGTAATCCCCAAACAGTGGGATTGCTGAGAGGTGGACAAAGGCCACACCCCTTTCCCCACAACTCTGCAAACATACCTCCTGGCACGTTCTAAGTTGGGGTATTAAGTCCACTTCATTCCTGAGGGTCCATGGGGGCCTGCTAGCCCACCAGGTACCTCCAGTAAGTTCCACACAGCTGGATTACTGAGAGTGGTCTGAGGCCACACCTCCTTTTTACACTACTCGGCTCTTGGTGCACTGCTGCTCAAGGGATGAAGTCCACTTCTGTCCTAAGGTCCCCAGGACACAAGTGGGCCTCATCGCCCCACCAGCAGTGTGCCAACAGGCGCGCTTGCACAGGGCACAGGGTCAAGACTGATTTCCATATGGCTGGGTCTAAACTGGAGTGGCAAGGTGAGCAAAAGAACAATGGATTTAACCCAGCTCTCTTGACCGGGTGTGTGTAGGAGAGTAGGATCTGCTTCACATGGGTACCCCCACTTTTTGCTGGTGTTTCACTGTTTTTTTACCTTAGTCTGGCTGTGGCCCTGCTAATCAGGACCACAGCCTAGCTGCTTCCTCTCTAAAATTGTTAGCATGTACATTAGGTACATATCTAATTGGATTCTGGAGTGCCTTATAAGCCCCTAGTAAATGGTATACTATGTACTTAGGGAATAGGTACCTCAGAGGCCTACCATGGGCTGCAGCCTGGGTAAGAGTGTGCTTGCACCCCATACAGTGGTATAGGCGACCTATATCCACACCTATATACAGACACATATAAACCTATAAGCCACTCCTATGGCAGGCCTTGACAATCCTGAAGGCAGAGTGCTTGGTTTTATGTGAGAGGGTGCCCAAGCATGAGCTGAGCCCCTCTGCAGCTTTCGGAAATACTTCCTTATGGCTGTTCTGTGATACAGCCATACCATATACTCTTAAGTGCATTATAACCTCGCGGTAAATGCTAACTTTGGAATGGCTGCATCAAAACTGTCGTGTTTGGTGTCAAACACTTTCGAATACTACCTCTCTGCCAATTCTGGCGGCGGGGGTAGCATTCCACCCTTCTAGAGGGAGAGACATGTTCACACTGGCTAAACCCAGTAGGACTTTCCTGAGCCCTGGCATCACAAAATGGATGCCTCTGCCACAGACACTGGCCTGGCCTCCTGCTGCTGACCGAAACTCCGGCAGGGCAGGCTTGGACAATAGGTTTCCTGTCAAAGGGAGGTGTGACCACCTCTCCAGACAGGCAGATGTGTATTGGAGCTGGGCGGGAGCACTCTCTGGTGCTTTGAAGTCCTGCACTGGGGGCACGATTGCTGTCCCTGTGCATAGTCCAGTTCAAACCGGTTGTAGGGACTACCTGCCCCTGCTCTGATGCTAAACTAGACAAAGGAAATGGGTGTAACCACCCCTCTTTCCAAACCCACCCATAGGTGGGGCCTTAGAGTTAGTCCATCCCCTAAACTTGGTAAAAGTATAGGAATCCTGTCCCTAGGACTTTAGATTACACTGGACGAAACTCTGCAACATATATCCTGGACCTTCAATGTTCTACTTTAACTAGAAGACTGAAGAAATCTCCCTTGGGGTCAAGGAGTGACTCCCCTGCTTGGCAGGCACCAAAGAAGCAACTGACCGGTCTGCATCGCTGAAGCTCCCGCCGGACGCCAAAGTCCTTGCATCACCAGAGGTAGATTTCCAGTCTTCCCTGAGGCTGCCCTGAGTCCACAGCAAAGCTGAGTCCCGTGGCTATCGTGGGTGACGTGGAACCGTGACCCCTGGACACCGTGAACTTTTGCAGCAACACTATCTTCCTGGTCCTCCTTGAAGTTGTCCTTTAGACTGCTAGTAGCCCCAGCCTTGAGCACCTCCTGCACCGAAGATTGTTGGCCTCCACTCCACGAGTGACCCATGGGCCAGCTTCAAGTACAACCGCTTGAGGCTCCTTCGCACTCACTAGCCCGTTGGCCAGCAGGTCCCCATGAAGGCAACTCCTTTTCTTATGGGCTTTCCTGTTTGCTCCAGATGTGCCCTGACTTACCCTCACTGGGTGAGTCCCTCAGACCTTGCTGGTCTGCACCGCAGTCCTTTCTCTGAATTCTAGTGACTTGCCGTTGCCAAGGCTTGTTGGGTCCATTCTGGTCGCTGACACCGCAGCCCTCAACAGACTTCATGGGACAGCTCGAATCTGGCTCGTGGACTTCATCGACGCCTCCTGGACCTCGTGGCTGAAGAGTCAAGACACCCATCATCTCACCTGAAGTACCCAACATCTGTGGGCATTGGTCCATCCTGCCCTTGGTCACTGACTAGTGACCCAGACTCTGTCCCCTCTGCTTTCAGGTTCCTTCCCTCCTAGATCCAGGCTTGGATCTCTTCGGACACTTCTCCTCTTCACGGCAGCAGCAGTTCTTTGCAGGCTCCCATTGAAATCGACGACGCGACCCGACACCAAAAGACACCTATGCACCCGGCTTCCCTGGGTGAGGTAACTCGAGTACTCCGGTGCTCCCGTGGGTGCTAGCCCTGGAACTTCTTAAGTCCAAAAGGGTTTGGTCCTGACTCAATTAGAAGTGTCCCTAATCTTTAAATTTCCAACCGCGACATTGCCCATAGAAGATAACGGGAACCCGCGGTTGTGTTTACACACTGCATACAGTCCCCGTGGGTCCCCTGTGTCACTCCCTTGGGTGGTTCCTTGGGGTCCCAGCGATTCTACAGGCTATAGGCCTAGTGTCTATTCCAGTCGTGGTTCTTATACCACTTTTTTGGTATATGGTTTGGTACGCCCCTAAGGCCCAAACGTGTATTTGTGCTATTACTGACAATTGCTGACTTTTAAACAAAGTACTTCAAACTCCAGTCTCATAAAGAGTCTAGAGAGGTGTGTTTTATCCTAAATACATATATTTTGAATATATACCTGGTGTGGTTGTCCTTTCATGTGATCATTCAAGAGATTATAGACTGGTAAAACAAGCTGCTTTACATTCCTTCAAGACTTAGCCTGAAGGCTGCTCTCCATAGCTACCACTAGGATAGCTTTCAATAAAGGTTGTCTTTAACCTATCACCTTAATGGGTTGTTTGGACTGATACAAGGTGCCCACTAGAACTAGTGGACAGCATATATCAGGCCACCTTCTCACAGTGTGAATGTATGATTTATTCAGCATTCTGTCCATCATTTGCGTAGGCACAATGGGCTTCTGTTTGGACAACTAGTCCCTTCCACACCAGCCTGGAGACCTTCGAGTTCCAGGTGTCTTGACCGTCCCGCTCGATTTAGTCACTGCTGAACACGGCACTCCCACTTTGTTCTCGGGGAACTGACACACAAATTATTGATAGCATTTGACAGTGAAGGCCGTTGCACACTTTTTACAAACTGTGGGCTCTGGCCTTGTCCCTTTGTTTCATGCTATTTCTGGTGTCCTACAAAGTGTCAGTCCTCCAGTGTACATACTGCATTTAGCGGTTACAGATCATTACTTTGGCTGTACAGCTGAACGCTGGTTTGGAGATTGCTCTCATGCCACGTCTGCCCATCCTCTGGTACTGACCGACCCCAGTCAGTTGCAACTGTACCGTGACCTTCATGCAGCTTTCTCTTCGGATTTGTCCCATTAGCTGTGCTTCGTATCAGATTTGGGCTAACCTTCCGCTATGCATATTTCACCTGCGTGCAACCCGTGTTTTACTGTCGAAAATACCCCTTCCAATGGTCCATGGATGTCTGCCTCACCAACACATGCCTTGCTGCCCTGGATCATGAGCTGTGGGTGAGCCCTTTGTTGATCCATAACCAGGCCTGCTTTGGTGATACACATTTATGGGATGCGTTTCAATGTGTCAGACAAGCTGGCATCTGCGCAATTGCTCCTGTGCCAAGCCTACATTGAACCTCTCCCAGGTTGCCATGGGAGGCTCCTTTCATCCTCCTGGTGGGAGGAGAACATCTGTTCCTTCATACTGCTGGATTGGATGGTGGTCCTTTTTGCTGAAGATGATTTGGATCGTCTTTTGGAACTGATTGCCTTTGAAGCTGGCTGTGCCTTCTTGGATTCATAAGAACTTAACAGCAACAGGAACTGTTGGTGACTAATTCAATGTCCTTTTGCCTTTTTTCACACCTACTGACAGGAATTGTCATTCAGCTCTCTGACTTTAGCCCTGTCTGCATTATCATAGACTCTGCTGTCCTCTGCGGTCTGTTTCGCTTGGTACCACAGAACTGAGCAATGGGAGGCAGTCATCTGACCGTCATGGACATTGTCGACTGGCATGAGACAGGCTTACATTATGCAGCTGTAGTGCATACATTTCACATGGTGTAGTGGTTTTGCAAGTACCTTAGTATATGTCTGTCACATGAGAAGTGTCCGCAGAGCTTGTCCTCTGCGCAGTCCCGAGGTACTGTCTGAAACATCTGTCCTTGGTCGGAGAACATTGTCCATTGTCATTGTGTTCTGGTCTGGCCCTAGCATCCCCACTCAATGAAGTGTCACAGCTGCTAGAGGACACGGATGCCTTTTAGATGTAATGGGAAGTCGGGCTAGATGCCCCACACTTGGAGAGTAATCCATCAGGTGATGAGAGCGGCACAGTACATGTGATGTACATTTCACCATGTATAGTCTGAGGATTGGGGTCTGCTGACAGAGCCCAGAGTCCAGGGACCTCCCCTTAAACTCCTCCCAGCGAGGGGTGGGGAATATGCTTTTGGGTCTCTGTCCAGAGCGATTATTGATGTGACATCATGCTTCATGTGATTTGGATATGTCACTATGGTCACTGGTTTTGTACTCATGCATTCTCAGTTTGTTGTGGCACGTATGTTGCATATTTTGACATTGTATTAAAAAATGCACATTTCACAGCGTTTCCTGTCTTCTGATTATCTAATTGTGTACAGGCACCTGAATATTAATAATATAGTGAGTACGGGAGCTAGTGGGGCACTATAGCAATTGTTTACTGAGCTTCTGGGTGCTTCCGGGTGCTCTGCCCCTGCCTGCCCGAGTGCTCCAATCCTCCGCATAGTCCTGTATGTTTCCAAAATTCCAGTGACAAATCTCAAATGTGTGGGGCATGTGTGGGTTGGGAGAGGTGGGCTGCTGCTGTTCATCATTGTCCAGAATCAGGGGGATTCTGCTGCGCAAGGCAGGTTGTGTAGCATGCATCAGGTGACTCCATCTGGCATGCCTTCTGTGGTGAGTACATAAGTGCACTGCCAGTCTTGTCCAGGTACCTGACTCTTGACCTCACGAGCACAGAAGTGCGCTCCAACACACGACGTGTCCTCCCATGTGCATCATTGTATTGTACTTCCTCAGCGTTGTTGGATTCCGCAGTGGGGTCAGCAACCACGGACGATTGTGATACCCAGAGTCACCTGACAAACAGGCAAACAGTGTAATCTGAAAATGTGAGGAGAGCAGCATGTCACACATACATCACAGTCATGGACACAGCCCACTCACCAACAAGCCAGGCCCACTCGGGGTGCAGATTGGCCATCAATTGGGGTATGGTGCTGCTGATGCGCAAGATGTGGGAGTCATGTGCCGACCCAGGATACTTTGCACCCACGTGTGAGATGATCTGATCTGCCTGGCATTCCACTTGCATGCTGATTGAGTGGTAGTGTTTGCGGTTCCTATGGATGTGTTCACTTGCTTGTGGCGAAACAAGGACAATGTGGGTACCATCAATGGCTCCCTCAACATTTGGAATGCTTCCCAGGTCATAGAAATCCCCAGTCACAGCTGCCAATACATCACTCCTCATGAAATGGACATGTCTGTCCTGGTCAAGCATCAATGGTGACAGGATGTCACGCAACTCCATGCTGAACATGTGCTGTGACATCCCACCGGTGCAGGCCACAGTGTACTGGAAAGACCCGGTAGTGAAGAAAAGCAATATATATATATATATATCTCCCACCAAATCTCCTCTTTCTTCAAAAAGAAGTACACCGGCACAGGTTGTGTTGTGAAAAAATGTGTTTAATCCATGGAACCCCACTGCATGAGGGACTCACACTTTCCCAACGTTTCTGCTCTCACAGGAGCCTTGATCACGGGACTAATCTCTGCATTTTGAATCACCCCACGTGGTCCTTTTAAACACGCAGGCACATTTTCTTAACAGAGTGCACAATGGGAATAATGAAAACTTGGCATGGAGAAAATTGCGCTCTTTAGAAAAGTCCATGCGCTAAATAGCAAAGTAATAGACACAGCGCTGCATAACTTTCCTTCCATTAACAGTTTTTCCCATATGTGCATAAATAAGGTGTGTCGCAACAATTCCTAATGTTTAAAAGTTCCAGGTACTCCTTAAAATGCGACACAGCCAGCAGTGAAAACCTTCATCCTTCCTGCTTCCTTAATTTCCACACATGAAAGACTTCACCTTTCAGGGGCAAGCAGGCTCCATGATCCAATGTACCATACTTGTGAACATTTTGAACTTGGTAAGAGGGAGATTTTTAAATAAAACTGGGGTATTGATTTTCCCCTTTGAGTTACATTGAAAAAGAGAAGATTGTAGACAGGAAACAGATCAAGTAAAGCCCATTTGAGCTTAAAAACATTGGACGTTTCCTGGCTGAAATGGGTCTGTTGGCATGTATGGTTGCACTACCACTGCCTCTTCCTTCTGCCCATAATGGTCTATTATATTGCCACATCCTCTCTTGCCAGTCCTGTATTGTTGGTTTGTTGCCCCTGCCCCCCTTTCCACTGCCCTTCCTGCCTGCCCAGTGTGGTCAAATTGCTGCCTCTGCACTCTCCTACCTGCCTTCAATTTTTAGAGTCCCTGCCCCTGTCCTCTGCCTCTCAACAGTATCCCAATGAACAACTAGATTGCTAACATTCTATATTAATTACAAAAGTGTGGAACGCCTGACGTCATCTTGATGTAATCAAAACTCTAATACCTAGAGCATTTCCTTTTGAAATTACATATATGAGAGGGTCTTTTTTTAATCAAAAACACAAAAAATAAATGTTTTGCAAATTTATGTCATTGGGCTATGTTGGAAGGCGGACCTCGGGGAGTCGGAGAGACCACCCAGAGGGGCCCCCACACTGTACGAAGTAGCCGAGCGCCGCTGAGAAGCCTCCGAGGGAGATCCTTCTCCTATCATGTACTAGCACAGTAACACCACCACACCGGACTCAAGGAGGTTGTCTCAAGACGAGCAAATCTTTATCAGCACTTAAAGGTTACGGGGTTCAATATTTACACGACAAGGATCGAGGGATCCACAAAAGTCTCAGTGTCTCTTTAGAAGGGAAGGGGTAGCGGGACAGTCTTTGGCAGGAGCTCAGTACGAGGGTACCTGGGGCCCAGTTCTTATCCTCAAGCTGGAGGACCTCCGGGTCTCGGAGGGGTCAAGCCGCGACGGCGTCAGCAGGGCTCTGGTGTTCAGTTCGTGGAGAGCCACGACCAGGTCAGCGGGGCTCTCAAGATGGTTTCTGCTCAGCTCGAGCCGCGACGTCGTCAGCAGGGCTCCGAGGGAGGATTCAGCGAGGTTGGGCCGCGACAGCGTCAGCAGGGCCCCGATGTTCCGGGGGGCTTCAAAGTTCAGCAAGAAGGAGCCACGACGCAGTCTGCAGGGCTCGTGGTGGATTCAAGCAAGAGTTCTTCTCCGTAGGGTCGGCCGCGATTCGATCAGCAGGGCTCTCGACTCCGGGATACAACTGCCAGTCTGTTGCGGGGTCGTCCCAGATATAGGCCTGGAGCCCTTTGAAGTCCGGACCCTTGCGCCCGGAGAGGCGGAGAGGCCGGGTTGGGAGCGGCCAGACGCCCAGCAGGAGAGGCGCCGGGCCCAGGAGAGATGGAGGCCGATTGCACCTCGGTGTGTGGGGACGGTTGGGGGTCCCATCGATACGGCCCTCTGCCAGGGCGATGAGGTGTTCACGTGATACCCCCTGGCCAGTTCTTGGTGCCTCAATGTCTGGGCCTCGCTGGGGCCGAGGCCGGGTTGAGCGGAGTCAGGTGGACTGGTGTGCAGAGTCACGTGGCAGGCAACAAAATGGTGGAGCCCCGAGGTGTATGCGACCTCGTGTGGCTCGAACGGGTGGCCCGTGGAGGCCAGGGCGAGGAACGGGCCCAACCCCAGGGAAGTCAGGACCACGCCACGAGGCCGGGTCCAACAGGCGTCCCCCCCAGCCGAAGGCAGGGAGAGTCACCCATCTTCTTGGGGATTCTCCTCGTCAAGGCGGAAGAAGCGGGACAGGCCGTCAGCGTTGGCGTGGTCATCGCCGGGTCGGTGCTCAACTGATAAGTCCATCCCTTGCAGGGCAATGGACCATCGCAGCAGCTTGGGATTCTCGCCTCTCATTTGCATTAACCACCGCAAGGGCCGGTGGTCGGTCTGGACCCGAAAGTGGGTACCGAAGAGATAGGGCCGGAGCTTCTTAAGGGCCCACACTACAGCGAAGGCCTCGCGCTCGATGGTGCTCCATTGTTGCTCCCGGGCAGCAGCCGTCGGCTGATGAAGGCCACCGGGCGGTCGAGTCCCTTCTCATCAACCTGAGACAGGACGGCCCGATCCCATATTCGGAGGCGTCTGTCTGTACGATAAACTCTTTACTGTAGTCAGGGGCCTGGAGCACAGGGGCAGTGCACATCGCTGCCTTGAGAGTCTCGAAAGCTGACTGGCAGCGGGGAGTCCAGTGCACCTTCTTGGGCTGCTTCTTCGAGGTGAGCTCCGTGAGAGGCCCAACAATGCTCCCATAGTCCCGGATGAACCGCCGGTAGTATCCGGTGAGGCCAAGGAAGGCCCGCACAGCGGTCCGGGTCGTGGGAGGTTCCCATGCCTGGATGGCATCGACTTTTGGCTGGAGGGGGGCCACCTGACCGCTTCCCACCTGATGGCCCAGGTAGGTCACCGATCCTTGGCCGACCTGGCAATTGCTGGCCTTAATCGTGAGCCCAGCCCTTTGGAGGGCGGCCAGGACGGCTTTGAGGTGAACTAGGTGCTCAGCCCAGTGGTTGCTGTACACGGCAATATCATCCAAATAGGCCGCGCTGAAGGCCTCGAGCCCGGCCAGGACCTTGTTTACGAGTCTCTGAAAAGTGGCCGGGGCATTCTTCATGCCGAAGGGCATCACCAGAAAGTGGTAATGCCCATCAGGGGTAGAAAAGGCGGATCTTTCTCGGGCGCCGGGGGTAAGCTGAATCTGCCAGTACCCGGCGGTGAGGTCCAGCGTGCTCAGGTAGCGGGCGGCCCCCAAGCGATCGATGAGTTCGTCGGCCCGGGGTATAGGATGGGCGTCCGTCTTGGTCACAGCATTCAGGGCTCGGTAGTCTACACAAAATCGCAGCTCCGGGGGATGGCCGGGGGCTGCGGCCTTCGGTACCAGGACGACAGGGCTGGCCCAAGGGCTGTCAGAGGGCTCGATGACCCCGAGGGCCAACATCTTCGCTACTTCGGCCTGGATGCACGCCCGTGCTCGGTCGGGTACCCTGTAGGCCCGGTGTCGCACGGGGGGGCTGTCCCCGGTGTCGACGTCGTGGACGCACCAGTGGGTCACCCCCGGGGTGAGGGAGAAGAGGGCTGCGTAGTCCTGCAGCAGTTGTTGACAGTCGATGCGCTGTTCCGGGGTCAGGGAGGAGGCGAGCTGGACACCTTTGATGGATCCGTCGTGGACGTCGTTCTGCAAGAGGTCGGGTAGGGGCTCGGAGTCGTCCTCGCCCCCCTCGTCGGTCGCCAGCAGCAGGCTCAGTTCGGTCCGGGCGAAGTAAGGTTTGAGCCTGTTAGCATGTAGAACCCGGAGGGGGTTCCGGGGGGACTCCAGGTCAACTAGGTAGGTGACGGGGCTCTTCTTCTCCACCACCTTGAAGGGCCCAGTCCACTTGTCCTGGAGGGCGCAGGGCTCAACAGGGGCCATGACCCAGACTCGCTGGCCTGGCTCGAACTCTATTGTCGAGGCGTTCCGATCGTACCACCGCTTCATGTCCTCCTGGCTGGCTTGGCAGGTCTGACAGGACCGGCAGTGGTTGTCCACGTCTCTCCGCATCCGGGGCCAGTAGAAGTGGGTCACCAGACGGCTGTAAGTTTTGTCTTGCCCTAGGTGTCCGGCGAGGGGCATGTCATGTGCCAGGTTGAGAAGGAACTCCCGGAAGCGGAGGGGGACCACCAACACGCGGCTGGCCCCGATTTCTGCTACTTTCTGTTCACTGTATAATAGGCCCTCGGCCCAGTAGACCCAGTGGGTGCCGGTCTGATCACCGTTGGCCTGTGCGGATGCTTGTCGTCGGACCCCTTCGAGAGAGGGACAGGACTGCTGTTCTTGCTGGAACTGCTCTCGGGTGGGGCCCCCTTCGTGGCGCCATTGTGCAAGTTCTGGTAGGGCGCCGAGGGAAGCAATCTCTTCGGGGGAGGGGTCCGTAGGTCCCGTGTCGGTGTCTGCCTCCCCCTCGCTGCAGGCAGGGGGTGGTGCGGGCCCCTCGGGCTGGGCGGCACCGGAGGCCAGGGATGAGCGGGGGGCCTGGGCGGCCATGGACCGGGTGATGGCGCAGGCCCATTCGGACAGTCCCAGCATTCGGAGGTGCTCTCGTCGCTCCACTTGGGCCCAGGGGGAACTCTCGAGGTCGTTCCCCAGGAGGCAGTCCACTGGTGCGTTGTCGCGGACAGTCACTTTTAGTAGGCCCGTCACCCCTCCCCACTCGAAGAGGACCAGGGCCATCTGGCACAGGTTTTCGCTGTTGTCGGCCGTCCGGACGGGGCACAGCACATTGGGTAGGATTTGTTTGGGGGTCACCAGGTGGCAGCGGACAGCGGTGACACTGGCGCCGGTGTCATGAAGCGCTTCGGCCTGTCGGCCATTGATGGTGACCTGCTGCTGGTATTTCTGGGTGTTGCTTGGGATGGGTGTGCGGGGCACCATTTCTCGGCTGCCCAGGCAGACCAGGGACATGGCCGCCGGCTCCCATTCGGTGGTCCCTCGGTCGAGGGGTTCTTCTTCTTCCTCTCCTTCCCCCAGGGCGGCGGCCGCCAGCTGTCGGGGCGGGGGCCCGCCGGCCCCGCTTCTTCGGTTCAGGGGGCAGACCGGATCGCTGGCATAGTGTCTGGTTTGCTGACAGCCGTAGCAGGTTACTGGGGGCCGTGGTCCGGCTGGGGTTGCCCCTCTTCGGGCTAGGCTCGGGGAGAGGTGTTGCTGCGGCGGCCCTCGAGGTGGGCTCCTGGGGGCCTCGGTGGGGGGGTCCCGGTTCCTGTTCGGCCCTCCTCCTCCACCGCGTTGGCGGGGAGGTCCGGTGGTGTTCCTCTGGTACTCCCCCATTGAGTTCCGGGGGACTCTGGTGTTGACCCATCGATCGGCCTCGATGGCGAGTTTTCGTGGGTCGGTCATCTTGCTGTCGAGGAGGTGTTGCCTTAGCTCCACGAAGCAATTGTTGGAGAGATGTTCCCAAACGATGAGGACGACCAGCTGCCCGTAGGTGGTGACCTTGCTACCCTTGATCCATCCTTCTAGGGCCCGGCTGAAAAAGTCCACATATTCCACCCAGGTAGTGCCCGGGATCTTCTTACAGTCTCTGAGCCGCTGGCGGTACATTTCCGCCGTTAGCCCGTAGCGGGTGAGCAGAGCCTCCTTCATGTGGTCGTAGGAGGTCATCACCTCCTCTTGCAGCTGAAGCAGTGTGTCTCGACCTTCACTAAGGAACCGACCCCACAGGCCGGCCCCCCAATCTTTTCGGGGCACCCGATGGGAGGTCATGGCCACCTCGTATGCCTTGAACCATTGCTGGATGCCGTCATTTTTGTAGTACTCCTTGACGACATCTTTAGGGATATGTACCTTGGTTTCGGCAGGCGGTAGGGAGTCTTTATTGCTTGGGGTGTCGGTCCCCCCTTTCTTTGCCTTGAGCTCGAGCTCTTTGAGGCTTCGCTCGTGCTCAAGGGTCAGTCTTTTTTCTTCCAACTCTCGATGCCGTCTCTTCTCTTCGATCTCCTCTTGTAGCCGTAGCTGCTCTAGGGCCAGTTTCTTTTCTGCTAGCTGGAGTTCGCCATCCAGCCGTAGTCGTGCGAGCTCCAGTTCGTGGTTCCGGACCTTCTCCCGTTCTCGTATCTCCTCTTCGGAGAGGCCGATTTCTAGGCTGTTTCTTCCTCCGGCTGCCGGAGTCAGTGCGGTTGATGTGGCCACAGTCAGGGGCAGTGGGCCTTCGTCCTGGAAGGGGCCTGCCCCGGCCTCTAGCCAGGTCCTCAGGGCTTTCTGCATCTCTTCTTTGGTACCTAGGCCGGTGGTTGCAATGCCCTTGTCTTTGCAGAACTGTTTCAACTCTTTGTGCGTGTATTCCTCCAACCGTTCGGGCTGGAACTCCGTGGTCGTGTTGTTCTCTTGGTTGCTCATGACTTCCGGTTGTTTGGATGGGTAGCTAGTGGGTTACTGGCTTGTACGTACTGCGTTCGGCTCGGATCCCGTCGCTGGCCACCAAATGTTGGAAGGCGGACCTCGGGGAGTCGGAGAGACCACCCAGAGGGGCCCCCACACTGTACGAAGTAGCCGAGCGCCGCTGAGAAGCCTCCGAGGGAGATCCTTCTCCTATCATGTACTAGCACAGTAACACCACCACACCGGACTCAAGGAGGTTGTCTCAAGACAAGCAAATCTTTATCAGCACTTAAAGGTTACGGGGTTCAATATTTACACGACAAGGATCGAGGGATCCACAAAAGTCTCAGTGTCTCTTTAGAAGGGAAGGGGTAGCGGGACAGTCTTTGGCAGGAGCTCGGTACGAGGGTACCTGGGGCCCAGTTCTTATCCTCAAGCTGGAGGACCTCCGGGTCTCGGAGGGGTCAAGCCGCGACGGCGTCAGCAGGGCTCTGGCGTTCAGTTCGTGGAGACCAGGTCAGCGGGGCTCTCAAGATGGTTTCTTCTCAGCTCGAGCCGCGACGTCGTCAGCAGGGCTCCGAGGGAGGATTCAGCGAGGTTGGGCCGCGACAGCGTCAGCAGGGCCCCGATGTTCCGGGGGGCTTCAAAGTTCAGCAAGAAGGAGCCGCGACGCAGTCTGCAGGGCTCGTGGTGGATTCAAGCAAGAGTTCTTCTCCGTAGGGTCGGCCGCGATTCGATCAGCAGGGCTCTCGACTCCGGGATACAACTGCCAGTCTGTTGCGGGGTCGTCCCAGATATAGGCCTGGAGCCCTTTGAAGTCCGGACCCTTGCGCCCGGAGGGGCGGAGAGGCCGGGTTGGGAGCGGCCAGACGCCCAGCAGGAGAGGCACCGGGCCCAGGAGAGATGGAGGCCGATCGCACCTCGGTGTGTGGGGACGGTTGGGGGTCCCATCGATACGGCCCTCTGCCAGGGCGATGAGGTGTTCACGTGTTACCCCCTGGCCAGTTCTTGGTGCCTCAATGTCTGGGCCTCGCTGGGGCCGAGGCCGGGTTGAGCGGAGTCAGGTGGACTGGTGTGCAGAGTCACGTGGCAGGCAACAAAATGGTGGAGCCCCGAGGTGTATGCGACCTCGTGCGGCTCGAACGGGTGGCCCGTGGAGGCCAGGGCGGGGAACGGGCCCAACCCCAGGGAAGTCAGGACCACGCCACGAGGCCGGGTCCAACAGGCTACATGTGGGCTACATCTGGGTGATATTTATGCTACATTTGGGCTCTTTTGTCTCTGGTGGCCATCTTGGGAGATTTATTTGTTATGAAGTTTCCTAATTTCCTCATTTACTACAGTCTCCTCAGTAGGAAATACCTTCAGTTTTTTACTTTGATTCCATCAAGAAGGCATTCAGATGTGTCACACATTTGCCATAAATTCAGAATGTTAGCACTCTAGTTGCTTATTAGATCACTGTAGTAAAGCTACTGCTCACCAGGGAAGTCTGCTGCTGCTATTGAAAGTGCATGTTTCAGTCTGCATATCAGAATTTCTTTATGAAATAGAAGAGGATTTGAGAAGTCACTCAAAATGTGCCCTAATTTTTGCTTTCTTCAGCACTAATCATAATTTCTATGGCAAAATGAACCCCCTCATTGTGTTCCTTTTTAAATTAAATGTTTTAAGTGTTACCAGTTTATTCCAATCAAGATGGCTTCAGGTGCGCCATACTTTTGTCATAAGTAAGACAGTAAGCGCTCTAGTTGTTCTTAAGAACACTCTGGGACATTCTGTCATTGGGCTATACTTGGGCTACATCTGGGTGATATTTGGGCTACATTTGGGCTCTTTTGTCTCTGGTGGCCATCTTGGGAGATTTATTTGTTATGGAGTTTCCTAATTTCCGCATTTACTGCAGTCTCCTCAGTATGAAATACTTTCAGTTTTTTACTTTGATTCCATCATGAAGGCATTTAGATGTGTCACACATTTTCCATAAATTCTGAATGTCAGCACTCTAGTTGCTCATTAGATCACTGTAGTAAAGCTACTGCTCACCAGGCAAGTCTGCTGCTGGTATTCAAAGTGCATGTTTCAGTCTGCATGTCAGAATTTTTTTATGAAATAAAAGAGGGTTTCAGAAGTCAAAATGTGCCCTAGTTTTTCTTTCTGCAGCACTAATCATAATTTATATGGCAAAATGAACCCCCTCATTTTGTTCCTTTGTAAATTAAATGTTTTAAGAGTTACCACTTTATTCCAACCAAGATGGCTTCAGGTGTGCCATACTTTTGTCATAAGTAAGACTGTTAGCGCTCTAGTTGTTCTTTAGAGCACTCTGGGAAGCTGCAGTAGAACACAAAGGAATCAACTGACAGTCTCTGCCCTTGTTGGATGTACATGTTTTTCTGAGAATGTCAGACTTCATTCTTACATGACTAAGAAAGATAATGTGAATTTACAGAAAATATGCTCTCAGTTTAGCTTATAGATCACCTTCCAAACCTCTGTGGGAAAAGCATGAGAAAATAGTTTTCTCTCAAACATGATTCATGATATCCCAGCAGAAGGCTTTTTCACATGGTAAAATCACCTGAGAACATACCACAATTCCTAAAATGAGTATGGTACCATCAACAAATGATTTATAATGTAACTAAAGTCTTAAAACCTTCTATTAACTGCAATGCTTTTTAATGAGGTGCTATCATGAATATTGGTCCCAAGATGGCTGCCAACACTTCGTGGATGAAGTGCTGACAGCCAATCAGATCTCACAATAAGATATGTGGTTAGGCTCCGCCCAGATATATGTGATTTTACTTTTGATTTTCTCAGGAACTACTGAACGGATTTACACCATTTAAGCAAAAGGCACATGCCTGACCTGAGGACTACCTCTTTGCCAAATTTCAAGTAATTCTGTTCAGCCGTTCGGGCTGTACATTCGATGAAAGGTCCTATGGGAAAATGCATGGGGAAAACGCGTTTTGGGACCCCCCCTTTTTTCTCAGCCCCCGCTTGACAAATCACCCCGAGACTTTCAGGGTAGGAGCTGAGCGGAGCGCCCCATTAGTTTTGAAAATTTCACGAAGATAAGTCAACCGGCGCCAAAGTTATTCAAAATAGAATTTTCAGATTTCCTATGGGAACTCGGTCCAGTGTACTTCTTTTTGAAGAAAGAGGGGATTTGGTGGGATATATTCAGGCTGCCTCGTCCTGATTCACTGGCTGCCCTGTGAAGGTCGGGCACTTCCGAGCCAAATTGGAGTTGGAGAATATATATATATATATATATACTTATTTAAACAAACACACACATATATATGAATGTGTATGTTTTTATATATATATATATTCACTGAAAAAACCATAGGTTTCACACACGTTATAGTTAGGAATTAGCATTTAAAAAACCTTGCAAATTCACTGGAAAAACTATAGGTTTCACACATGTTATAGTTAGCGGAAATTTTACTGATAAAAAACCAATGAAATTCCCTCGTTATAGTTAGTGCAGGCAACTATAACTCACGCGACCGCAATCCTAGCCAAGCCCACTAGACACCAGGGGAAAAAAAAAAAAAATAGAGGTGGGGGCTTCCCAAAACGGGCAGGCCCATGCCCCCACCCCACCCCCCATTTACTACAGTCTTTCTGCCCCCCCGGGGAGCAGATGGGGCATTGGCCCCTAATCTGCCCCTTCGGGGGGGGCAGAAAGCCCACTAAATACCAGGGATTAGTTTTTAGGTTTTTTTTTAGGGTGGGGGCTGCCCGAAACGGGCACACCAATGCCCCCACCCTTCCTCCCCACAAAAATGACAGTCTTTCTGCCCCCCGGGAGGCAGATGGGAGCTGTAGCCCCCAATCTGGCCCCCCCTGGGGGGCACAGAAAGCCCACTAGAAACCATAGACTTTATAGTTTTAGTAGTGTAGGGGTTCCCCAAAATGGCCATGACAATACCCCCACCCCACCCCCAGAGAAACTCCAGTCTTTCCGCCCCCCTGGGAGGGTAGTTGGAGGCAGCGGCCCCTGATCTGCCCCCTGAGGGGGCAGAAAGCCCACTAGGCGCCAGCGAGTACGCAGGCTTCTTTATGCGTGGGGGCTGCCCAAAATGGTCATACCAATGCCCCCACCCCCACAAAAAATAGCCACAGTCTTTCTGCACCTTTAGGGGCATATCGGGATGAAACCCCCTTCCATGATTCCCCCCCAGGGTGGCTGAAAGTCCACTGGGCACCGCCTTTTTTTTAGCAATGTGCATACCTGTGGATTTCGGGCCCTAGCGCAGTTGGCACGTAGGCAAACCTAGCAAACCTGTACATTTTTTTAAACTAGACACCGAGGGGAATCCAGGATGGGGTGACTTGACTGTCTCTCACCAGGTTCTGTTACCCAGAATCCATTGCAAACCTAAAAATGTGTCCAAAATAACAAATTTTCCTCACCTTTCTGTGGTGGAAAGTTCTGGAATCTGCGTGGGTCCACAAAATTCCACCCACCCCGCGTTCCCCAAAGTCTTCTGAGAAAAATGGTACCTCACTTGTGTGGGTAGGCCTAGTGTCCGCGTCAGTCAAGGGCCCAAAACCAATTGAGGAGACATGAAAATTACCTATCACAAAACAACCTGGCTTTGCAAAGGGGGTCCTATGAGTTTGTGGCCCCGGGCTTGGCGGCCATCTAGGGAAACCTACCAAACCCACACATTTCTGAAAACTAGACACCCGGGGGATTCCAGGGAGGTATGGTTTGCATGGATACTTGGGCCTCCCACACGAGTGAGGCACAGTTTTTATCGGGAGACCCGGGGGAACGGTGGGTGGTAGGAAATTTGTCAGCCCAGTGATGCCTCAACTTTCCCACACAAAAATGTGTGAAAAAGGTGATTTTTTCAGCTAAATTTGAGGTTTGCAGGGCATTCTGGGTAAGGAAACGGTGGGGGATCCACGCAAGCCATACCTCCCTGGAATCCCCCGGGTGGCTAGTTTTCAGAAATTTGTGGGTTTGGTAGGTTCCCCTAGGTGGCCGCGGAGCACCGGGCCAAAAACCCAGGTGACCCCCCTTGCAAAACCAGGTCGTTTTGAGGTAGGCAATTTTCATGTCGCCTCAATACGTTTTGGGCCCTTGCCTGTCACGGGTACTTGGGCCTCCCACACGAGTGAGGCACCGTTTTTATTGGGAGACCCAAGGAAACGCTGGGTGGTAGGAAATTTGTGTCAGACCGGTGATGCCTCAACTTTCCCACACAAAAATGTGTGAAAAAGGTGATTTTTTCAGCTAAATTTGAGGTTTGCAGGGAATTCTGGGTAAGGAAACGTTGGGGGATCCATGCAGGCCATACCTCCCTGAAAGCTCCCGGGTGTCTAGTTTTCAGAAATGTATGGGTTTGGTAGGTTTCCCTAGATGGCCGCCGAGCACCGGGCCAAAAACCCAAGTGACCCCCCTTGCAAAACCAGGTGGTTTTGAGATAGGCAATTTTGATGTCGCCTCACTGCGTTTTGGGCCCTTACCTGCCGCGGGTACTTGGGCCTCCCACACAAGTGAGGCACCATTTTTACCGGGAGACCCGGGGGGACGCTGGGTGGTGGGAAATTTGAGTGAGCCCGGTGATGCCACAACTTTCCCACACAAAAATGTGTGAAAAATGTGATTTTTTTCAGCTAAAATTGAGGTTTGCAGGGGATTCTGGGTAAGGAAACGTTGGGGGATCCACGCAAGCCATGCCTCCCTAGAAGCACACGGGTGTCTAGTTTTTAAAAATGTATAGGTTTGCTAGGTTTCCCAAGGTGCCCGTAGAGCTAGGGTTCAAAAACTACAGCTAGACATTTTGCCAAAAAAGGGTCATTTTTCACTGCGAAATTGAGGTGTGACCACGTTGCGTTTTGCGCCGTTTCCTGTCGCGGGCACTAGACCGACCCACACAAGTGAGGTACCGTTTTTCTCGTAAGACTTTGGGGAACGCGGGGTGGGTGGAAATTTGTGGATCCACGCAGATTCCGGAACTTTCCACCACAGAAATATAGGCAAAATGTGTTTTTTTTGTTAATGTTTTAGGTTTGCAAGGGATTCTGGGTAACAAACCCTGGTGGTAGGCAGTCAAGTCACCCCATCTTGAATTCCCCTGGGTGTCTAGTTTTTAAAAATGTATAGGTTTGCTAGGTTTCCCAAGGTGCCCACAGAGCTAGGGTTCAAAAACTACAGCTAGACATTTTGCCAAAAAAGGGTCATTTTTCACTGCGAAATTGAGGTGTGACCACGTTGCGTTTTGTGCCGTTTCCTGTCGCGGGCACTAGGCCGACCCACACAAGTGAGGTACCATTTTTCTCGCAAGACTTTGGGGAACGCAGGGTGGGAGGAAATTTGTAGATCCACACAGATTCCGGAACTTTCCACCACAGAAATGTGGGGAAAATGTGGTTTTTTTGGACAATTTTTTAGGTTTGCAAGGGATTCTGGGTAACAGACCCTGGTGGGAAGTAGTCAAGTCACCCCATCCTGGATTCCACTGGGTGTCTAGTTTTCAAAAATGTATAGGTTTGCTAGATTTCCCAGAGTGCCCATAGAGCTAGGGTTCAAAAACTAGAGCTAGGCACTTTGCCAAAAAAGGGTAAATTTTCACTGCGATATTGAGTTGTGACCACGTTGCGTTTTGCGCCGTTTCCTGTCGCGGGCGCTAGGCCTACCCACACAAGTGAGGTACCATTTTTATCGGGAGACTTAGGGTAATTCAGATTTGTAAAGGAACTGTTATTATCTATTGACTTTCGATGCATTTCTGCCTTCCAAATGAAAGATATTGTGTGAAAAACAAGTCATTCTAAAAAATGACTGATAATTCTCATGCTAGTATGAGAATTCCCAATTTCAGAAATGTGCAAATATCTACTGTTTCTAAACTCTATATTTTGTTCCCATTTCAGAAATACATAGGTGTCTTTCATACCGATTTTTCCATGTACACATTTTTACAGAATAATTACTATATACCCGGTACATAATAAAAAACCATTGCAAGTTGCTGCTCAGTTTTTGGCTCTGGGTTCGTCGGGTTTTTGGTGAACCTACAAGTCCTATATATCCCCACAACCAGTAATGTCCAGCGGATGTAACGGTGTATTGCATTCAAAGAGCTGTCATAATTAGAAGAAGTTACAGGTGAAAACGTTGACACAAAAGGCTGTTTTTTTCAACTAATTTTCAATTTTTCCTATATTTAACTGTTAGTTTCTTTAAAAAAACCTTCATGGATTTACACAAATGACCCCTTGCTGAATTCAGAATTTTGTCTTCTTCTCGAAAATGTATAGTTGTCCAGGATCCATTATTGCTTTTGTACCCATTTCTGCCATTAACTGGAAGGAGGTCAAAAGCACAAAAAATAGCAAAATTAGGCTATGTCCCAGAAAAATGCCAAAACTGTGTAAAAAATGTTGGGTTTCTGACAAAAGTCTGGTATCCCCGAAAAGCTGGGAAAATTGTGATTTCAACCCCACAAACCCTTTTTTGATAACATTTGTAGGGAAAAACCCAGATGCTTTCATTTGCAGCCCGTTTTTCTGAAAAAAAAAAACATTTTGCTGTATTTTGGCTCATTTCTGTGACCCCTCTAGGAGAATCCACAAACCCTGAGTACCGTTAGAATCCCCATGATGTTGGAAGAAAAGGACGCAAATATGGCATGGATACCTTATGTGGGCAAAAAGTTACAGGGGCCTCAGCGCGCACTACCCCAAATAGCCAAAAAAGGGCGTGGCACAGGAGGGGAAAAGGACTGGCAGCGAAGGGGTTAATAAATACTATAGAAAAAAAAATTTATTTAAAATTAAAATACTTCGCAGCCTACTCCCCCAACGCTCAACCTGCTCCTATTTGTTTTTACACAATTAACATATTAACTAATTCATTATTAATAATTAATATCTAATTAATTAGTAATTAATACATTTTTAACACAATTAACGTAATAAAAATTAATTATTACTTGTTATTAATCAACTAATAATGCATTAAAAATTAATTAATTAACTTAATCAATCAATCAATCAATCAATCAATCAGCCAATTTATAAAGCGCGCTGCTCACCCCCTAGGGTCTCAAGGCGCTGGGTCCGCTACTGCTCGAAGAGCCAGGTCTTGAGTTGCTTCCTGAAGGAGAGATGGTCCTGGGTCAGCCGAAGTTGGATGGGGAGGGAGTTCCATGTCTTGGCGGCTAGGTAGGGGAAGGATCTTCCTCCGGCGGTGGCTCTGTGAATGTGCGGTACGGTGGCGAGGGCGAGGCTGGTCGATCGCAGCTGGCGGGTGGGTGTGTAGAAAGTGAGGCGGTTGTTGAGGTACTTGGGGCCCAGGTCGTGGAGAGCCTTGTGTGCATGGGTGAGGAGTCTGAACGTGATCCTCTTGCTGACGGGGAGCCAGTGCAGGTCTCTCAGGTGGGCGGAGATGTGGTTGCGGCGAGGGATGTCCAGGACGAGTCGTGCGGAGGCGTTTTGTATGCGCTGGAGTCTTTTCTGTAGTTTGGCTGTGGTTACCGCGTAGAGGGTGTTCTCGTAGTCCAGATGGCTGGTGACGAGTGCCTGGGTGACCGATTTCCTGGTTTCGGTGGGGATCCATCGAAAGATCTTTCAGAGCATGCGCAGGGTGTTGATACGACGGCGTTGACTTGTTTGGTCATCGAGAGGGAGGAGTCCAGGATGAAGCCCAGGTTTCGTGCGTGGTCCGTTGGCTTGGGGGTGGTGCCCAGGGCAGGGGGCCACCAGGAGTTGTCCCAGGCGGAGGGGGATGATCCCAGGATGAGGACTTCCGTCTTGTCTGAGTTCAGTTTCATGCGGCTGTTCTTCATCCACTTGGCGACGTCTTTCATTCCTTCGTGTAGGTTGGCTCTGGCGGTGGCAGGGTCGTTGGTGAGAGAGAGGATCAGCTGGGTGTCGTCGGCGTAGGAAATGATGTTAAGGTTATGTTGGCTTGCGATGGCCACGAGGGGGCTCATGTAGACGTTGAAGAGGGTGGGGCTGAGCGAGGATCCTTGAGGTACGCCGCAGGTGACTTCGGTGGCCGCGGAACGGAACGGGAGGAGGCGGACTCTCTGGGTTCTTCCGGTGAGGAATGAGATGATCCACTCCAGTGCCTTCTCTTGGATTCCAGTGTTGCTGAGGCGCTGTATTAGTGTGCGGTGGCAAACTGTGTCGAACGCTGCAGAGAGGTCCAGGAGGATGAGGGCTGCTGTTTCCCCGTTGTCGAGCAGGGATCTGATGTCATCGGTGGCTGCGATGAGGGCAGTCTCGGTGCTGTGGTTGGCTCGGAAACCGGACTGTGAAGGGTCGAGGGATCCGTTCGTCTCATGGAAGGCGTCGAGCTGTTTGTTGACGGTCTTCTCGATGACTTTGGCAGGGAAAGGGAGGAGCGAAATGGGGCGGAAGTTCTTGAGGTCGGTGGGGTCCGCTGTCGGTTTCTTCAGGAGGGCACTGAGCTCGGTATGCTTCCAGCTCTCTGGGAAGGTGGCGGTGGTGAAGGAGATGTTGATCATGTCCCGGAGTTGGGGTGCGATGATGGAGTCGGCCTTGTTGAAGACGTGGTGGGGGCAGGGGTCGGTAGGGGATCCGGAGTGGATGGTGTTCATCGTGCGGGTGGTGTCGTCGGTGCTGACTGGGGTCCAATTGCAGAGGGTGGTGGTGGGGGGCGTTGGTTCGGTGGTTGGGTGTGTGGTCTGTGCGCCGAAGCTGTTGTGTATGTCAGCGATCTTGCGGTGGAAGAATGAGGCGAGTGAGTCGCAATGGTCCTGTGAGGGTGTGATGTCGTTGGTTCCGGCGCTGGGGTTGGAGAGCTCTTTGACGATGCTGAAGAGTTCCTTGCTGTTGTGGGTGTTGTTGTCCAGTCGTTCTTTGAATGTTGTTCTTTTGGTGGTGCGGATCAGCTGGTGGTGTATGCGGGTGGCGTTCTTGAGGGCTGTCATGTTTTCTGTAGTCTGGTCGTGGCGCCAGGCTTTTTCGAGGGTGCAGCAGTTTTTCTTGGATGTTTTGAGTTCGTTGGTGATCCACGAGGCTTTCTTGCTGCCGGGTCTGCTGGGTGGGTTCTTCAGGGGTGCGAGGTCGTCGGCGCAGTTGGTGAGCCACTGTGTGAAGTTGCGGGCTGCTTCGTTGGGGTCCGTTGCACTGGCGGGAGGGTTCTGGCTGAGGGAGGTGGTGAGCTGGTCGGCGGTGATCATGTTCCAGTTCCTGCGTGGAACCAGTTGCGGGTGGATCGTGGTTCTCCTGAAGTTGAAGTGGACGCAGCTGTGATCAGTCCAATGAAGTCTGGTGGAATGGCTGAAGGAGATGTGCTTGCTGGAGGAGAAGACGGGATCAGGCGTGTGGCCAGCGTAGGGGGTAGGGGTGTTCACCAGTTGCTTGAGTCCGAGGTTGGCGAGGTTGTCCAGCAGGGAGGTGGTGTTGCTGTCATTGTTCTCCAGGTGGAAGTTTAGGTCCCCTATGTCGCAGCCAGGAATCCTCAGTCGTATGCTGCTTTTATGGTCCACCTCTCGATACCACCACGGTCTGGGTTATATTCACAGACTCCATGGAGTGATCAAGCGGGGGAAGGAAAGGATGGGAACAGCGGGGACGGAGACTTGTAAACAAGAGTACAAATGCTCAGACATAAGGAAACATATAACATAGACCATAAGCCTTTTCTACTCTCATATCATTTAGCCACCCAATGCATATGAATTATACCTGTAAAGAAAGAAAAGGCTTCTGCTTGTTTCGTCAGCAGTCAGATTTTAGCAGGTTTCAGTCATATCTAGAAACAAGAACCACATTGGTTTATCAAGAGCGTGCCCCTCCCCCCCCCTTTGCTTCTCCTGGCCCTCTCAATATGGTATCAACACCGACACCAGTAGGCTGGGAGCTGGACTGTACAGGGGTGCAGGGCTGACAGAGACGCACGTTCCCCTGTAGTTAAACAACAGAAAACACAGCACCCTTTCTTGAGTAACTACTTCATAAAGCATTACATTCACAGAGTACTGTAATGTCACACAACACGCCTCTCCGGGTGCTTTTCATCAATGAAACACAATGTCACACAACACGCCTCTCCGGGCGCTTTTCGTTAATGAAACACCATGTTGATATACCAAGGTCTGATACTTCTCAGACCTTCACGACTTTCTGCAACCTCGTGTCTTTTTGTGTGCACGCTAATCACAAAGCTCCTGTGCGCACTGTTTGTCACACTCTCACTTATTTGTCATAACGGTATTCTATTTCCCGGAGGCAATACTTGACACAAAGAATGCTGGCTGATATGGTGCACCATGTGAACGCTAATGCGTTGGTGTTCTGTTCCTTTCCGGGAAGTGATTCCCCAGCTGGGGCTCCTCGGAAGGAAAGTAGTAAGCCCACCCGCAAGAACCCTTCAATGGATTTAGCCAACGGGAGGGTTAAGCGCCTCAAAGACTTTTGCCGCTTCCGCTGTGAAGTCCTTGGATCAAGGAAATTTGTAATAAAGGGACATGGTGCAGTTGCACCCTCACCGGACCTTCATACTGCGTGTGCTCCTCAGCGTCTGGAGTAACCGGCACCCGAGCGAGCGTCCAGCCCCGGAAATACCTTCCTTCCGCGTCGCAATGATGTCATCGACGCACCTTGGCAGGGGCTCATGGGAAATGTAGTTTTGAGGCTTGTCGGGACTCGGATCTCCCGCTTTGCCTCTTCAGTGTCTTGCTGCGTGGCTCCTCCTGACACCCTAGGAGGATGTAGTCAGGGGAGGTGAGGGCGTGCGGGCTGATGAAGTTTGCGATGGCTTCGCTGAATTGTGTGCGTGGTCCCGGGGGTCTGTAGATGAGAGTGCCTCTGAGGATGGTCTTGGGGTCGGTGTGTATCTGGAAGTGAAGGTGCTCGGCGTCGTTGAGGGTGTTGTCGTAGTTGGTCGTGATGCGGATGGAGTTCCTGTGGACGATGGCGATGCCTCCTCCGGTCTGGTTGATGCGATCCCTCCGGGTGATCTTGTATCCGTCCGGGATGGCTATGGCGATGTCGGGAGCTGAGGAGGCGTTCATCCAGGCTTCCGTGAGGAAGGCGACGTCCGGTGATGTTGTGTCGAGCAAGTTCCAGAGTTCGACGGCGTGTCTGTGGACGGAGCGGGTGTTGAGCAGGATGCACTTGAGGTGGTTGTTGCTGGTGCCTGGCCTTTTAGGTGCGGTGCAGGTCCGGAGGCAGGTGAATTTGCAGGCTTGGCAGGTGAAGGGTCCGTGGGTGCGTCTCGGGGTGGCTCGGTAGCAGGCGGGGTTCCGGCCGGGGTTGAGTGCATTGAGGGTGGCGGCGTCGTAAGTCCGTTGTGTGGGCTGGCATCGACGGGGGTCAGGGGTCCTGGCACTGGGCGCGGTCCGGGCGCGGACGGGCGCAGACGGGCTTGCCTTTGGCACGCAGCGGCCGCCATAAGAGGGAGGAGGGGAGGAGTGGTCAGCTGGGAGGCGGGAGGGGAGAGGCAATGGGCGTAGGGGGGGCGGGCCGCGCAGGAGGCAGCGGCGGGAAAGACGGTGGCAAGCGGGAGGGGAAAGAAAAGAGAGGGGGCGGCACACGAGGCACACACACAAAGCAGGGTACAGAAAAAAAAGAGTCAGGGGGGGCAGGCACACGAGCAGGCACACAAGGGTGGAGTCACCAGGCAGGCCAGGTGGCGCTCGAGAAGAGCGCTGATCTGTGGAGGAAACTGGCGGCAAGTGGGCAGGCAGGCGGAGCTGCAGCGGTGGGGAAGTGACCTACCCGATGGTCAAGGGTCACTGACTCCGCCGCGCAGCGGCCGCCATAAGAGGGAGGAGGGGAGGAGTGGTCAGCTGGGAGGCGGGAGGGGAGAGCCAATGGGTGTAGGGGGGGTGGGGCCGCGCGGGAGGCAGTGGCGGGAAAGGCGGTGGCAAGCGGGAGGTGAAAGGACCCGGAAGCACGGGACGCTCCCAAATGCACGGGGTACAGAAGAAAAGAGAGGGGTCGGCACACGAGGCACACACACAAAGCGGGGTACAGAAAAAAAAGAGTCGGGGGGCAGGCACACAAGGGTGTAGTCAGCAGGCAGGCCAGGCGGCGCTAGAGAAGAGCGCTGATCTGTGGAGGAAACTGGCGGCAAGCGGGCAGGCAGGCGGAGCTGCAGCTGTGGGGAAGTGACCTACCCGAGGGTCAAGGGTCACTAACAATATACATTATTAAATATTAAATAATAAAATAATTAATTAATAAATTTCTATTAAATTACTTCCCACCCTAATCCCCTATAAACCCACAACCCGCTACAGAATTAAATTACACAAAAATTAATTTACATATAATTAATTAATTCTAAATAAATATTAACAAATATATTATAATTAAATTACTTCCCACCCTATTCCCCTATAAACCCACAACCCACTACGGAAGTAAAATACGCAAAAATATATGTAACATATTATTAATAACTTTAAAAAAATTCAAACATACATTACAAAAATATTATATAATTTTAACACATATACTAGCATACATAACACTAAAAAAAAATGTTTTTATGGAAAACAATATTTCTAAATTCTATATTATGGAAAACGATATTTCTTACCTCAAATTCGATATTCTACACACCTATATTTTGGGAATTCGATATTCTGTCCTCTCGATATTTTAGATTCGATATTCTGGACAGTCGATATTTAAAATTCGATATTTTGTGTGTTTTTATCGTGGATAATAGGTTCCTGCGTCTTGCTTGTAATTGCTTTACAATGAATGTGCTGGGAGCCTGTTTTTAGGGAGATACGAGGGTCTAGTGAGACAATGCGCAACAGGGAAAACATGTGCGACATTTCAAGTGTTTCATGTTCAGTGAACAGCTTGGGAGGTGATGAATCCGACTTGATCAATGCTTTCAAGCTAAATTCCCGGTGTTATCTCAGGGAGTGGACAAACAGGACTCCAGGTATTCATTGCTTGGAGAACCAGTCCGAGATGGCATGGGCTGGAGCCTGCTTTGGGAGGTTTTTAACAAATAATCCTGAAGTTTGCTTTGATTTGCTCAGTGCTTAAGTTTCATTTTGGAAGCACCTTAAAACCTTGCAATAATTACGTTGGTTGCCTTGTATTTTTTTTGCACATCATCATTAGCTTCAGGTATCCAGGAGAACCTGCCTCCTTTTGAAGCCTCCAATATTTTTGAGCACTGGAGGGCATGTAAAAACTTCCTGATGGCAGATGATGTTGTGAATTGTTCTTTTAGCGCAACACCTTGGGTTTTTATGTGTAATGGAGCGTGTGGACTTGACTGGCCTTCTCCATGCTCGCATGCTGTCTTGTTCTCACCTGCTGAGCGTGGTTTGGCCTCTGTGGCAGACTAAGCAAGTACTGCACGTGACTGGGCTGGGGTCTAGAAAGAAGAGGAGACCAGGCGGAGCCATTAGGCTGTTGCAGGGATTCTGCACATACACAGAACTATTGTCAGGAAACCAGGACCTCGGTGTGTAGTGGTGTACCGGAAAACGCACCTCGGTGCCCAGAACCCCAATCTGACTACCTATAGTGTCTCATTCGTTCTCCGTACTACAGCAAAGCTACAAATGATTAGACATCCTAGAACACGTCACTCTGTCCCTCTCAGGAATCGCGGGAAGAAGAACACCCTTGCATTCAAACCCTCATACTTGGTCACAGCGAAACAGAGAGATGATATAGTTTAAAATGTTTATTTTAACTAACGTGCTCTGTAATGCAGTACACAAGCCAATACTAGCAGCAAAATGCATACGAACAATATAATAAGCATGGCTACAATTCCATAAAGTATAAAATGGGAAATCATATTAAATGACAGTGAAAACCGGACTACAGCACCTTCCCACCCTCCCAGTGCTATGAGCTAGCTTATTTTAAGTATAGAAGCCCTCTAGGCTTTGTGAGGGGGAACCGATATCTCCAAGTTTAGATGCAAGGAATTACATCTCAGGAGAAACACAGCTCTTCTTCGTTGGAAAGAATCTCTCCAAGTGCCTTTACATGCATGCAATGCCATATTAAAAGCACTCAACTTTTAGTAGTGCAGGTGTGTTCGATGTTGTGTCTATGGGCATGGGACTGACCAAAGTGAATCAACTGCAAAAACAACAGTTGATGGACAGACTGCAGAAAAATGTCATACATTCACCCCAGTACAGAGATCTGGGCCTAAATCCATCGTTTTTTTGCTCACCATGCCATTCCAGTTTGAACCCAGCCATATGCAAATCAGTCTTGACCCTGTGCCTCATAGGAACAGTCCAGCCCGAACTGCCAACCCAGGTCCTCCCTGGACTGGATCCAAGCATCCTAGGACCGGTTTCGGGGTCTCACCCCTCTTCAGCCAGGATAGCTTGATTCCAGTGGCATGGAGAGTACGGGACTCACGTCTGAGCATACCCATGCCACTCGGGGTGACAAATGCAAAAACAACAGTTGATGGACAGAATGCAGAACAATGTCATACATTCACCCCAGTACAGAGATCTGGGCCTAAATCCATCGTTTTTTGCTCACCATGCCATTCCATTTTGAACCCAGCCATATGCAAATCAGTCTTGACCCTGTGCCTCATTGTAATAGTCCAGCCCGAACTGCCAAGCCAGGTCCTCCATGGACTGGAACCAAGCATCCTAGGACCGGTTTCAGGGTTTCACCCCTCTTCAGCCAGGATAGCTTGATTCCAGTGGCATGGAGAGCACGGCACTCACGTCTGAGCATACCCGTCCCACTCGGGGTGACAAATGCAAAAACAACAGTTGATGGACAGAATGCAGAACAATGTCATACATTCACCCCAGTACAGAGATCTGGGCCTAAATCCATCGTGTTTTTGCTCACCATGCCATTCTAGTTTGAACCCAGCCATATGCAAATCAGTCTTGACCCTGTGCCTCATGGGAACAGTTCAGCCCGAACTGCCAAACCAGGTCCTCCCTGGACTGGAACCAAGCATCCTAGGACTGGTTTCGGGGTTTCACCCCTCTTCAGCCAGGATAGCTTGATTACAGTGGCATGGAGAGCACGGGACTCACGTCTGAGCATACCCATCTCACTAGGGGTGAACAATGCAAAAACAACAGTTGATGGACAGAATGCAGAACAATGTCATACATTCACCCCAGTACAGAGATCTGGGCCTAAATCCATCGTTTTTTTGCTCACCATGCCATTCCAGTTTAAACCCAGCCATATGCAAATCAGTCTTGACCCTGGGCCTCATGGGAACAGTCCAGCCCGAACTGCCAAGCCAGGTCCTCCCTGGACTGGAAACAATCATCCTAGGACCGGTTTCAGAGTTTCACCCCTCTTCAGCCCGGATAGCTTGATTCCAGTGGCATGGAGAGCACGGGACTCACGTCTGAGCATACCCGTCCCACTCGGGGTGACAAATGCAAAAACAACAGTTGATGGACAGAATGCAGAACAATGTCATACATTAAACCCAGTACAGAGATCTGGGCGTAAATCCAACATTTTTTTGCTCACCATGCCATTCCAGTTTGAACCCAGCCATATGCAAATCAGTCTTGACCCTGTGCCTCATGGGAACAGTCCAGCCCGAACTGCCAAGCCAGGTCCTCCCTGGACTGGAACCAAGCATCCTAGGACTGGTTTCGGGGTTTCACCCCTCTTCAGCCAGGATAGCTTGATTCCAGTGGCATGGAGAGCACGGGACTCACGTCTGAGCATAACCGTCCCACTCGGGGTGACAAATGCAAAAACAAGAGTTGATGGACAGAATACAGAACAATGTCATACATTCACCCCAGTACAAAGATCTGGTCCTAAATAAATCGTTTTTTTGATCACCATGCCATTCCAGTTTGAACGCAGCCATATGCAAATCAGTCTTGACCCTGTGCCTCATGGGAACAGTCCAGCCCGAACTGCCAATCCAGGTCCTCCCTGTACTGGAACCAATCATCCTAGGACCGGTTTCGGGGTTTCAACACTCTTCAGCCAGGATAGCTTGATTCCAGTGGCATGGAGAGCACGGGACTCACTAGTTTAGAAAAATGAGAACCAATAAAAAATTAAATGCTGTGCATGGAAGAGCAAGTTTCAAATAAATGTACCCTTTCTTCAAAACCTGTTGTTCATCATTTTAGGAAAAAAGATAATCATAACATAGTTCTATTTCTATTCGTTTTTTATTTTTAATTGATTTAGTATTTAGAATTATTTCTCATATCAACAATAGAATAAACATTCATATGTACATATTTACAAGGAAATTAGAATCAATAAATGCATCTACCCAATAATATTGATCAAAACCACATATGAACATTATCTAAACCTGGCAATGATTTTAAGCAGCTTTTAGGCTATTGGCAAAATATGATGCATGATAATTTTATTGCTAACATGCCACCTATTGGCTAGAAAAACGCTCTCATTTGCTGATGTACAAAATTAAAGAGAGGAAAGAGAATTACAGTGACGTGTGATGAGAAAGCCCATAATGGAACAACCAACGCGTTTCGGCAATGCCTTCATCAGGATTCCATCAAGTGGTTCACTGAGCAGGGGACAAAAATGCACATATATACAGATATGAAAACCGTAATGTAAATTTGCTATTTCATGCATATGCACAACAGTGAAATTAAATTATCATCAATCTTAAAAGATACAAAGGTGACTGATCAAGAGTTTCAAAATTTCGAGTCAATGGAGAAGAAAAAGAGTCTTCTATATAACGAGTGAGGTCATAACTGAATATAAGAATCTTAGATAATGTGAAGTGAAAAAAGAAGAAATTTTTGTTCCTTTTTCTGATGGATGTTATAACGAAGATGTTATAACGAGGATGTTGTATATTAATTTAAACCATCAGTATGGTTCAGGACCAGTTTCTCCAAAAAATAAAAAATAAATAAAAAGAATGTGCAAGAACGAATGAAAAAATGTCGCTACCTAATGGATAGATCATTCTATATACATAGATTTAAGAACCAATGGAGATATGGAAAAACAGAAGTACCTGAGAATGTCGTAGCACTTCGAGATAGATCAAAATGCAAGTCCCATATTATGGTTAAATGACCTGCAAAATAACGTGTGTTGGAATAAATTTCTCAAACTTGTGAATCAACATTTATGGTAGGTTTATTAATCCTACTATCTGAAACGCTATTGGTCTTACCATTCCCAGAATATTCGTACTCCTTGTGGTTAAATGCCTTTACGTTATAATGTCACTCGGTCATACTTCACCACCTTTTAATGGATGTTAAAGCTGGAAAACTGTGCCAGAGTTCATGTATCTATAATATGATTGAAAATGAGACTAAAATGTAGAACTCTGTGGACTTAAAAGTTCCTCTTCACTTAGATGATATATACTGACCTTTAGCCTTTTAGCATGTGTGCTCCCAAAATGATGGAGGGATCCCTTGGCTGTGATGTAATTGACTCTGATTTATCATAAAGATAATTCTTTTCGCACTATTTGAAAAACGAGAAAAAATGGAATATATGAACCGAAATATGTGTGGTGAAAATACACCATAATGCCTAACGCTTAATTAGGGTGATTAATATTCATATCCTGAACTAGCTTGTCCTCAGGCAAAGTTTCAGGCTTTCACTTCATTAATCCTAAAGCCCAATGCTTGCAATATGACTATATCTTGAAGTTTAACTTAACATTAATTTTATCAGATAAACGCTATACTAAATGGCGGAGCACCCAATTGAGATAGAAAAAAATATATTTTTGGGCTCCAAATTCATTTAGCACTAAGATCTATTGGCGTAGAGCACATATCTTTATCTTTGGATTCACTGAGAGAAAGAATCATGATGTCAAATGACTCGAAGTGTGATGCGTGTTGAATGTAAACCTAACCCTAAGGAAAAGCGGGGATAAACGAGAGATAACGTGTAGCACTGGGCTGTGATTTACAGAGGTGGATGTAGAAATGCTGTTATATAGTAGACTAGCCAGACGTGTGAGGTTAGTATCACGTACCTCTATGTATGCAGCAATAGCGTCCGCCGAGTGCTGATATCAAGAGGTGCTGGCTGTTGTGTTAAATTTTATATGGCTGTTGAGGCGCGCCAACGTCGCATTGCAAGTTATGTCATTGGCTAAAACCGGTAGATATGGCCCATTTGAAGTCAATATGTGGGCGCCATATTGAAATGGCTATTTGAATATGAAAACATAATGTAGTTAAACGAATAAGACTTGTCTGACCCTAAGTGTTTTGATTTTCACAAAAAGTATTTTTTATCTCACACTGTCAGGATTGGCCACCTGGAGAACGTGATATTGGGAGAAAGTATCTTAACCTCTATTAGTTACACGGAGCTTAAACAAATAGTTCCGACTGGAGTAACGGTAATGATGAATAGCCAAGGGAAATGTAAGCGCCAAGTTGGAGAGTCTATATAGATGAGAGAATGACAAGAGCATCGGTTACGTGAAGCATGATGTAAATAGCTTCGACTTGAGTGCTGATCACCCCTCTTCAGCCAGGATAGCTTGATTCCAGTGGCATGGAGAGCACGGGACTCACGTCTGAGCATACCCATCCCACGAGGGCTGACAAATGCAAAAACAACAGTTGATGGACAGAATGCAGAACAATGTCATACATTCACCCCAGTACAGAGATCTGGGCCTAAATCCATCGTTTTTTTGCTCACCATGCCATTCCAGTTTGAACCCAGCCATATGCAAATCAGTCTTGACCCTATGCCTCATGGGAACAGTCCAGCCCGTTCCTCCCTGGACTGGAACCGAGCATCCTAGGACCGGTTTCAGGGTTTCACCCCTCTTCAGCCAGGATAGCTTGATTCCAGTGGCATGGAGAGCACAGGACTCACGTCTGAGCATACCCGTCCCACTCGGGGTGACAAATTCAAAAACAACAGTTGATGGACAGAATGCAGAACAATGTCATACATTCACCCCAGTACAGAGATCCTGGCCTAAATCCATCGTTTTTTTGCTCACCATGCCATTCCAGTTTGAACCACGCCATATGCAAATCAGTCTTGACCCTGTGCCTCATGGGAACAGTCCAGCCCGAACTGCCAAGCCAGGTCCTCCCTGGACTGGAACCAAGTATCCTAGGACCGGTTTCGGGGTTTCACCCCTCTTCAGCCAGGATAGCTTGATTCCAGTGGCATGGAGAGCACGGGATTCACGTCTGAGCATACCCATCCCACTCGGGGTGACAAATGCAAAAACAACAGCTTATGCACAGAATGCAGAACAATGTCATACATTCAACCCAGTCCAGAGATCTGGGCCTAAATCCACCGTTTTTTTGCTCATCATGCCATTCCAGTTTAAACCCAGCCATATGCAAATCAGTCTTGACCCTGTGCCTCATGGGAACAGTCCAGCCCGAACTTCCAAGCCAGGTCCTCCCTGGACTTGAACCAATCATCCTAGGACCGGTTTCGGGGTTTCACCCCTCTTCAGCCAGGATAGCTTGATTCCAGTGGCATGGAGAGCACGGGACTCACGTCTGAGCATACCCGTCCCACTCGGGGTGACAAATGCAAAAACAACAGTTGATGGACAGAATGCAGAACAATGTCATACATTCACCCCAGTACAGAGATCTGGACCTAATTCCATAGTTTTTTTGCTCACCATGCCATTCCAGTTTGAACCCAGCCATATGCAAATCAGTCTTGACCTTGTGCCTCATGGGAACAGTCCAGCCCGAACTGCCAAGCCAGGTCCTCCCTGGACTTGAACCAAGTATCCTAGGACCGGTTTCAGGGTTTCACCCCTTTTCAGCCAGGATAGCTTGATTCCAGTGGCATGGAGAGCACAGGACTCACGTCTGAGCATACCCGTCCCACTCGGGGTGACAAATTCAAAAACAACAGTTGATGGACAGAATGCAGAACAATGTCATACATTCACCCCAGTACAGAGATCTGGGCCTAAATCCGTTGTTTTTTTGCTCACCCTGCCTTTCCAGTTTGAACCCAGCCATATGCAAATCAGTCTTGACCTTGTGCCTCATGGGAACAGTCCAGCCCGATCTGCCAAGCCAGGTCCTCCCTGGACTGGAACCAAGCATACTAGGACTGGTTTCGGGGTTTCACCCCTCTTCAGCCAGGATAGCTTGATTCCAGTGGCATGGAGAACACGGGACTCACGTCTGAGCATACCCGTCCCACTCGGGGAGACAAATGCAAAAACAACAGTTGATGGACAGAATGCAGAACAATGTCATACATTCACCCCAGTACAGAGATCTGGGCCTAAATCCGTTGTTTTTTTGCTCACCCTGCCATTCCAGTTTGAACCCACCCATATGCAAATCAGTCTTGACCCTGTGCCTCATGGGAACAGGCCAGCCCGAACTGCCAAGCCAGGTCCTCCCTGCACTGGAACCAAGCATCCTATGACCGGTTTCGGGGTTTCACCCCTCTTCTGCCAGGATAGCTTGATTCCAGTGGCATGGAGAGCACGGGACTCACGTCTGAGCATACCCGTCCCACTCGGGGAGACAAATGCAAAAACAACAGTTGATGGACAGAATGCAGAACAATGTCATACATTCACCCCAGTACAGAGATCTGGGCCTAAATCCATCGTTTTTTTGCTCACCATGCCATTCCAGTTTGAACCCAGCCATATGCAAATCAGTCTTGACCCTGTGCCTCATGGGAACAGTTCAGCCCGAACTGCCAAACCAGGTCCTCCCTGGACTGGAACCAAGCATCCTAGGACTGGTTTCGGGGTTTCACCCCTCTTCAGCCAGGATAGCTTGATTACAGTGGCATGGAGAGCACGGGACTCACGTCTGAGCATACCCATCCCACTAGGGGTGAACAATGCAAAAACAACAGTTGATGGACAGAATGCAGAACAATGTCATACATTCACACCAGAACAGAGATCTGGGCCTAAATCCATTGTTTTTTTGCTCACCATGCCATTCCAGTTTGAACCCAGCCATATGCAAATCAGGCTTGACCCTGTGCCTCATGGGAACAGTCCAGCCCGAACTGCCAAGGCAGGTCCTCCCTAGACTGGAACCAAGCATCCTAGGACCGGTTTCAGGGTTTCACCCCTCTTAAGCCAGGATAGCTTGATTCCAGTGGCATGGAGAGCACGGGACTCACGTCTGAGCATACCCGTCCCACTCGGGGTGACAAATGCAAAAACAACAGTTGATGGACAGAATGCAGAACAATGTCATACATTCACCCCAGTACAGAGATCTGGACCTAATTCCATCGTTTTTTTGCTCACCATGCCATTCCGGTTTGAACCCAGCCATATGCAAATCAGTCTTGACCTTGTGCGTCATGGGAACAGTCCAACCCGAACTGCCAAGCCAGGTCCTCCCTGGACTGGAACCAAGTATCCTAGGACCGGTTTCAGGGTTTCACCCCTTTTCAGCCAGGATAGCTTGATTCCAGTGGCATGGAGAGCACGGGACTCACGTCTGAGCATACCCGTCCCACTCGGGGTGAAAAATTCAAAAACAACAGTTGATGGACAGAATGCAGAACAATGTCATACATTCACCCCAGTACAGAGATCTGGGCCTAAATCCGTTGTTTTTTTGCTCACCCTGCCATTCCAGTTTGAACCCAGCCATATGCAAATCAGTCTTGACCCTGTGCCTCATGGGAACAGTCCAGCCCGAACTGCCAAGCCACGTCCTCCCTGCACTGGAACCAAGCATCCTATGACCGGTTTAGGGTTTCACCCCTCTTCAGCCAGGATAGCTTGATTCCAGTGGCATGGAGAGAAAGGGACTCACGTCTGAGCATACCCGTCCAACTTTGGGAGACAAATGCTGAAAAAAAGCAGTTGAAGGACAGAATGCAGAACAATGTCGTACATTCACCCCAGTACAGAGATCTGGGCCTAAATCCATTGTTTTTTTGCTCACCATGCCATTCCACTTTGAACCCAGCCATATGCAAATCAGTCTTGACCCTGTGCCTCATGGGAACAGTCCAGCCCGAACTGCCAAGGCAGGTCCTCCCTAGACAGGAACCAAGCATCCTAGGACCGGTTGCAGGGTCTCACCCCTCTTTAGCCAGGATAGCTTGATTCCAGTGGCATGGAGAGCACGGGACTCACGTCTGAGCATACCCATCCCACTCGGGGTGACAAATGCAAAAACAACAGTTGATGGACAGAATGCAGAACAATGTCATACATTAAACCCAGCACAGAGATCTGGGCCTAAATCCATCATTTTTTTGCTCACCATGCCATTCCAGTTTGAACCCAGCCATATGCAAATCAGTCTTGACCCTGTGCCTCATGGGAACAGTCCAGCCCGAACTGCCAAGCCAGGTCCTCCCTGGACTGGAACCAAGCATCCTAGGACTGGTTTCGGGGTTTCACCCCTCTTCAGCCAGGATAGCTTGATTCCAGTGGCATGGAGAGCACGGGACTCACGTCTGAGCATACCCGTCCCACTCGGGGAGACAAATGCAAAAACAACAGTTGATTGACAGAATGCAGAACAATGTCATACATTCACCCCAGTACAGAGATCTGGGCCTAAATCCATCATTTTTTTGCTCACCATGCCATTCCAGTTTGAACCCAGCCATATGCAAATCAGTCTTGACCCTGCGCCTCATTGGAACTGTTCAGCCCGAACTGCCAACCAGGTCCTCCCTGGACTGGAACCAAGCATCCTAGGACTGGTTTCGGGGTTTCACCCCTCTTCAGCCAGGATAGCTTGATTACAGTGGCATGGAGAGCACGGGACTCACGTCTGAGCATACCCATCCCACGAGGGCTGACAAATGCAAAAACAACAGTTGATGGACAGAATGCAGAACAATGTCATACATTCACCCCAGTACAGAGATCTGGGCCTAAATCCATCGTTTTTTTGCTCACCATGCCATTCCAGTTTGAACCCAGCCATATGCAAATCAGTCTTGACCCTATGCCTCATGGGAACAGTCCAGCCCGTTCCTCCCTGGACTGGAACCGAGCATCCTAGGACCGGTTTCAGGGTTTCACCCCTCTTCAGCCAGGATAGCTTGATTCCAGTGGCATGGAGAGCACGGGACTCACGTCTGAGCATACCCGTCCCACTCGGGGTGACAAATTCAAAAACAACAGTTGATGGACAGAATGCAGAACAATGTCATACATTCACCCCAGTACAGAGATCCTGGCCTAAATCCATCGTTTTTTTGCTCACCATGCCATTCCAGTTTGAACCACGCCATATGCAAATCAGTCTTGAACCTGTGCCTCATGGGAACAGTCCAGCCCGAACTGCCAAGCCAGGTCCTCCCTGGACTGGAACCAAGTATCCTAGGACCGGTTTTGGGGTTTCACCCCTCTTCAGCCAGGATAGCTTGATTCCAGTGGCATGGAGAGCACGGGATTCACGTCTGAGCATACCCATCCCACTCGGGGTGACAAATGCAAAAACAACAGTTTATGCACAGAATGCAGAACAATGTCATACATTCAACCCAGTCCAGAGATCTGGGCCTAAATCCATCGTTTTTTTGCTCATCATGCCATTCCAGTTTAAACCCAGCCATATGCAAATCAGTCTTGACCCTGTGCCTCATGGGAACAGTCCAGCCCGAACTTCCAAGCCAGGTCCTCCCTGGACTTGAACCAATCATCCTAGGACCGGTTTCGGGGTTTCACCCCTCTTCAGCCAGGATAGCTTGATTCCAGTGGCATGGAGAGCACGGGACTCACGTCTGAGCATACCCGTCCCACTCGGGGTGACAAATGCAAAAACAACAGTTGATGGACAGAATGCAGAACAATGTCATACATTCACCCCAGTACAGAGATCTGGACCTAATTCCATAGTTTTTTTGCTCACCATGCCATTCCAGTTTGAACCCAGCCATATGCAAATCAGTCTTGACCTTGTGCCTCATGGGAACAGTCCAGCCCGAACTGCCAAGCCAGGTCCTCCCTGGACTGGAACCAAGTATCCTAGGACCGGTTTCAGGGTTTCACCCCTTTTCAGCCAGGATAGCTTGATTCCAGTGGCATGGAGAGCACAGGACTCACGTCTGAGCATACCCGTCCCACTCGGGGTGACAAATTCAAAAACAACAGTTGATGGACAGAATGCAGAACAATGTCATACATTCACCCCAGTACAGAGATCTGGGCCTAATTCCGTTGTTTTTTTGCTCACCCTGCCATTCCAGTTTGAACCCAGCCATATGCAAATCAGTCTTGACCTTGTGCCTCATGGGAACAGTCCAGCCCGAACTGCCAAGCCAGGTCCTCCCTGGACTGGAACCAAGCATACTAGGACTGGTTTCGGGGTTTCACCCCTCTTCAGCCAGGATAGCTTGATTCCAGTGGCATGGAGAACACGGGACTCACGTCTGAGCATACCCGTCCCACTCAGGGAGACAAATGCAAAAACAACAGTTGATGGACAGAATGCAGAACAATGTCATACATTCACCCCAGTACAGAGATCTGGGCCTAAATCCGTTGTTTTTTTGCTCACCCTGCCATTCCAGTTTGAACCCACCCATATGCAAATCAGTCTTGACCCTGTGCCTCATGGGAACAGGCCAGCCCGAACTGCCAAGCCAGGTCCTCCCTGCACTGGAACCAAGCATCCTATGACCGGTTTCGGGGTTTCACCCCTCTTCTGCCAGGATAGCTTGATTCCAGTGGCATGGAGAGCACGGGACTCACGTCTGAGCATACCCGTCCCACTCGGGGAGACAAATGCAAAAACAACAGTTGATGGACAGAATGCAGAACAATGTCATACGTTCACCCCAGTACAGAGATCTGGGCCTAAATCCATCGTTTTTTTGCTCACCATGCCATTCCAGTTTGAACCCAGCCATATGCAAATCAGTCTTGACCCTGTGCCTCATGGGAACAGTTCAGCCCGAACTGCCAAACCAGGTCCTCCCTGGACTGGAACCAAGCATCCTAGGACTGGTTTCGGGGTTTCACCCCTCTTCAGCCAGGATAGCTTGATTACAGTGGCATGGAGAGCACGGGACTCACGTCTGAGCATACCCATCCCACTAGGGGTGAACAATGCAAAAACAACAGTTGATGGACAGAATGCAGAACAATGTCATACATTCACACCAGAACAGAGATCTGGGCCTAAATCCATTGTTTTTTTGCTCACCATGCCATTCCAGTTTGAACCCAGCCATATGCAAATCAGGCTTGACCCTGTGCCTCATGGGAACAGTCCAGCCCGAACTGCCAAGGCAGGTCCTCCCTAGACTGGAACCAAGCATCCTAGGACCGGTTTCAGGGTTTCACCCCTCCTAAGCCAGGATAGCTTGATTGCAGTGGCATGGAGAGCACGGGACTCACGTCTGAGCATTCCCGTCCCACTCGGGGAGAACAATGCAAAAACAAGAGTTGATGGACAGAATGCAGAACAATGTCATACATTCACCCCAGTACAGAGATCTGAGCCTAAATCCATCGTTTTTTTGCTCACCATGCCATTCTAGTTTGAACCCAGCCATATGCAAATCAGTCATGACCCTGTGCCTCATGGGAACAGTCCAGCCCAAACTGCCAAGCCAGGTCTTCCCTGGACTGGAACCAAGCATCCTAGGACCGGTTTCGGGGTTTCACCCCTCTTCAGGCAGGATAGCTTGATTCCAGTGGCATAGAGAGCACGGGACTCACGTCTGAGCATACCCGTCCCACACGGGGGGACAAATGCAAAAACAACAGTTGATGGACAGAATACAGAACAATGTCATACATTCATCCCAGTATTGAGATCTGGGCCTAAATCCATCGTTTTTTTGCTCACCATGCCATTCCAGTTTGAACCCAGCCTTATTCAAATTAGTCTTGACCCTGTGCCTCATGGGAACAGCCCAGCCCGAACTGCAAAGCCAGGTCCTCCCTGGACTGGAACCAAGCATCCTAAAACTGGTTTCGGGGTTTCACCCCTCTTCAGCCAGGATAGCTTGATTCCAGTGGCATGGAGAGCATGGGACTCACGTCTGAGCATACCCATCCCACTCGGGGTGACAAATGCAAAAACAATAGTTGATGGACAGAATACAGAACAATGTCATACATTCACCCCAGTACAGAGATCTGGGCCTAAATCCATTGTTTTTTGCTCACCATGCCATTCCAGTTTGAACCCAGCCATATGCAAATCAGTCTTGACCCTGTGCCTCATGGGAACAGTCCAGCCCAAACTGCCAAGCCAGGTCTTCCCTGGACTGGAACCAAGCATCCTAGGACCGGTTTCGGGGTTTCACCCCTCTTCAGGCAGGATAGCTTGATTCCAGTGGCATAGAGAGCACGGGACTCACGTCTGAGCATACCCGTCCCACACGGGGGGACAAATGCAAAAACAACAGTTGATGGACAGAATACAGAACAATGTCATACATTCATCCCAGTATTGAGATCTGGGCCTAAATCCATCGTTTTTTTGCTCACCATGCCATTCCAGTTTGAACCCAGCCTTATTCAAATTAGTCTTGACCCTGTGCCTCATGGGAACAGCCCAGCCCGAACTGCAAAGCCAGGTCCTCCCTGGACTGGAACCAAGCATCCTAAAACTGGTTTCGGGGTTTCACCCCTCTTCAGCCAGGATAGCTTGATTCCAGTGGCATGGAGAGCATGGGACTCACGTCTGAGCATACCCATCCCACTCGGGGTGACAAATGCAAAAACAATAGTTGATGGACAGAATACAGAACAATGTCATACATTCACCCCAGTACAGAGATCTGGGCCTAAATCCATTGTTTTTTGCTCACCATGCCATTCCAGTTTGAACCCAGCCATATGCAAATCAGTCTTGACCCTGTGCCTCATGGGAACAGTCCAGCCTGAACTGCCAAGCCAGGTCCTCCCTGGCCTGGAACAAAGCATCCTAGGACCGGTTTCGGGGTTTCACCCCTCTTCAGTCAGGATTGCTTGATTCCAGTGGCATGTAGAGCACGGTACTCACATCTGAGCATACCCGTCCCACTCGGGGGACAAATGCAAAAACAACAGTTGATGGACAGAATGCAGAACAATGTCATACAGTCACCCCAGTGCAGAGATCTGGGCTAAATCCATCGTTTTTTTGCTCACCATGCCATTCCAGTTTGAACCAAGCCATATGCAAATCAGTCTTGACCCTGTGCCTCATGGGAACAGTCCAGCCTGAACTGCAAAGCCAGGTCCTCCCTGGCCTGGAACCAAGCATCCTAGGACCAGTTTCGGGGTTTCACCCCTATTCAGCCAGGATTGCTTGATTCCAGTGGCATGGAGAGCACGGGACTCACGTCTGAGCATACCCGTCCCACCCGGGTGACAAATGCAAAAACAACAGTTGATGGACAGAATGCAGAACAATGTCATACATTCACCCCAGCACATTGATCTGGGACCTAAATCCATCGTCCAGGGAGGACCTGACTTGGCAGTTCGGGCTGGACTGCTCCCATGAGGCACATTGTCAAGACTGATTTGCATATGGCAAGGTCTAAACTGGGGTGGTATGGGGAGCAAACGAATGATGGTTTTAACCCAGATCTCTTGACTGGGGGAGAATATTTTGATTTGTTCTGCATTCCGTCCATCAATTGTGTGTCTTTTGCTTTCTCGCCCTAAGTGTGCCGGGTATGCCTAGACGTAGGTCCCGGGCTCACTGTGCCACTGGAATCAAGCTATCCTGGCTGAAGAGGGGTGAAACCCCGAAACCAGTCCCAGGATGCTTGTTTCCGGTCCAGGGAGGACCTGGCTTGGTAGTTCGGGCTGAACTGTTCCCATGAGGCACAGGGTCAAGACTGATTTGCATATGACCAGGTCTAAACTGGGGTGGCATGGTGAGCAAAAGAATGATGGATTGAACCCAGATCTCTTGACTGGGGGTGAATGTTTTGATTTGTTCTGCATTCCGTCCATCAATTGTGTGTCTTTTGCAAAGTGAATCAACAGCATACATTGTTTTTCGACCTTGAACACGCTGTGCAGACAAGGAGCACAGTGTACAGCTAAGGGGCCGATTCCGATCCGGGTCAGAAGGGCACCGAACGTGATCCGGCCGGAAAAACTACGAGCCGTATGCGTGTTTTCTGCCCGACTCGTACAGCTGTACGAGCGAGCAAGTACGATGCGAGCTACATGAAATTCACCGACCAAGTCGTTTCTGAGTCCGAACCTCTCTGTCAGTCTCGGTCGTAAGCTAACCGTGTCGTGCAATGGATGCGATTCACGACCGAGCCACTACGATACACACGTCGGACAGCCTGTGCGACCTGGAGTGTCCGGCTCGCAAATTGTCCAGGTGGTTGCCTTTGGTTGTCCAGGTCGGACCCCCTGTCACCCGCAGCCCTACGGCTCGGACACAGGGGGAGACCCATGGGTCTCCCCAACACAGGCATGTACGGTGTGGATGGCACAGACGCGTACCCACTGTAGGGGGCGCCCTTGTGCGCGACGTACCCATTCAGTCAATGGGAGCCCATGTACTCGTTGTACAACCGGCTCCCATTGACTTCTATTTGAGTCCGACCGAACCGAATCTGGCAGAATACGGCCGCATCATACTCGCTCGGTCAGACTGCAGGATTTCCGCTCGGTTGGAAAACACTCCGGATCCGGCTCAGTCGGAGTGCTTTCCGACCCGGATCGGAATCGGCCCCTAAATGTGTGAAAAGCAGACAGTTCTCATGCAAGAATGCACCAGCAGTCTAGCCATGAGAATAAAGCCATGTAACACGTGCAAAAGCGGCAAGATGGCTGCCAAGCATATACTAACTAATGCTAACTTAGCAATGTCTGCAGATAATGCCATGACCTCACTACAAGGTAGCTAGATTTTGAGGTTGCAGAGCATTGATAGGGTGGGCGGGGAAGCGGGGTGTGAGGAAGGGATATCCACTACTAAGCAGACCGCTTCCAAGCCACCCCAAACTCAACCCTTCCTACAGCTGCCTAATGCCCGAGCTCATCAACCCCTCAGCTTCCAAAAGCCTCCTGCTACCACAAGCAGCCACAATCCAGAAGCAGGCCAGTACAGGCCACCCAGCCAAAAAGCGAGCCGTGCTGCAATAGCCAGAGAACCACTTACCCCTTCACGAACCTCAGGAGATTTGCATGGCCAGCAAAAATCTTCTGGGAATGCTGCAAGTGCCACACCACGCTGCAGCCTGAGCTCTTCTTGGGCTGAATGAAAGCGGGCCACAGGTCCTTTGTGGTGGACTTGTGACAGTGATTTGGCAGCAATGAGATGGGCAACCAATACCTCTCTATGCTCTTTTTGTAGCCAGGCCATTGTCCAATTTTCTAAGTAATTGTTTCTTGTACCAAGGAAGTAGTGCAGGAGGTTTATAATTCTTTATAATATAGCTTGAATTATTAACATAGACCCTAAGTGCCCAGAGAGTAGGGTGCGTGGCTCTATTACCATGTAATGGTATAAAGTGTGTTTTACATGTCCTGGTAGTGGAAGATCTCCAAAGTCAATTTTCGGTCCTGGAAGGCTGGTAATCCTGTTGGCTAACAATGGAACATGTTTATTAAATCTATTAAAACGTAACTTCAATATAGGACTAGCCAGAAAGGTGGTTCAAGGTGTCAAGTAAAAGTTTGATTGAATCCGACATATAGCCTAAGTTTGATTTCTAGTTTCCTAAACGCACCACAGATAGCCCTTTCTGATTAGACCAGCTAATGTCAGATTTGGGCTGCCTCGCCTGCCCTGTAATTAGGTGTGAAGGGGTTCTCGTGTACTTAGAGCACAGGGCAATCTGCAGGGAGGAGAATTCCTCTCCTATTGCAATATGACTGGAGGAAGGTAGCCAGTGGGCTAATTACACTTCAAAGGCAGGAAGCCTTGCAGGACCAGATATCACTGAGCCCAGCCACGCCCTTCTGCTTTGCCGGCTAGCCAGTCTGCCTTACTTACATGAGGTTAAGGGTTCTGACAGGAGTGTGTAGACCCCAATTCGCCACACTTCAGAAGTGGGCTAAGGAGCTCTGCTCAGAGAGAAAACAGTCTGCTCATGTTGGATTTAGGAAAATAGTGCACTCTGGAATAGTTTGTTGCCACACTTCCCAGGATTAGTCACCATGTGGATTGGGTGCTGAAGGTAGCAGTTGCCCCATTGGCTAGTGGGTTCTCTCCTTCAGCAGGCTTATGCCAGGGATAACATTGGCCACCCTACACTGTTAAGCTAGTTCACTGCTGGAATCGTGGAAGACAAAAGAAGGACTGCACTTGCGGAACAGCTGGCTGCTTAAAGAGAGGCTGGTGCAAGGACGGCACAGAGCACTGGATCTGCTTTTCAGGATGTGGAGAGAGACCCCAAGGGTTGAATCAACTCCCACTGTTGCCAAAGGACTATATAGTGAGTCTAAGGGCTCGATCCCTGGTAAGCCACAGGACTAGAAAATGCTTAAAGAGACTGATTTTTATGTGGCCAAATGTCCCCCATCCAGAATCGCCATCGCTGGTGTATGCTGGGAGATCAAGTCCTGACCCTCTAATAGGTGGCGGTCTATTGTAGGTTGATTATTTGAAAATCCAGTGGCTTTACAGGAGGCTCTGGTGTGGAGTGGAGTTATTCTATGCTTTAGGAGCAATATAAGAGAACACCCATCCTCCTGATCTGGCTCTGTGTAGGCTGGTGATGTGTATGAATAGGAGTCCTGCTGTCTGGATGGTTGATGGAAGGAGATGTGCCTGTTGAGGTAGATGAGGTCTAAGTTGTTTAGTGCCTTGAAGGTGTGCTTGAGGAGTTTGAAATAGGTGTGTTAGTGTATCGGGAGCCAGTTGAGCTTCCTGAAGTACGATGTGGAGGGAGTTCTGTGTGGGAGGTAGAGGATGAATCTGGCTCTCAATTTCTGGATGGTTAGTACTACTGGTTGGTGATCCTGGTCCAGTTTGCCAGTGGACATTCTTCTTGTGTTGACTGGGAGCCATTTAAAGAACGTTCTCATAATGTTCAGGGTGTGGAAGCAGGCGTCAGTGATGGCGTTGACTTCTACAGTTATGTGCAATTTGCTGTTGATGATTGTTCCAGAGTCCTTGACACGGGCACTGGATATGTGTCTGAGTATGGCCGTCCACCTGTTGGAGGCCCATGGTGATGTGTTCTTGCTGAAAATCACTTCTTCTGTCTTGTCAGCGCTGAGCTTGACACAGTTAGCAAATCTGATCATACGGGCAGCGAGCGGGTTCTTGTGCTGCAGGTCTTGTCCGCGAGGGAGAGTATGAGCTCTGTGTCATCTGCATAGGAGAGGATGGTGATGTCATGAGCATGGATGACGTTGGTAAGAAGAATCAATATTGCATTGAAGAGGGTGGTGCTGAGCAATGAACCTTGAGGCACTCTGCAGATAAGTTTGCGGGTTTCTGACGAATAGGGTTCTAGATTGACTGCTTGTTTTCTATTTGTTCCTAAGGAGCGGCGTGCGGTTCTTTGGATGCCGATCTTGTGCAGGAGCCTGATGTGGACTGGATGTGAGACCTTGTCAAATTCTGCAGAGATGTCCAGGAGAATGAGGGCTGCATTGTCTCCTCTATTAAGCATCAGGTGGATGGCGTCCGTGGTGGCGATGAGTGCTATTTCTGTCCTGGTGCTGGGCCTGAATCTAGACTCCGTGGCATCAAGGAGCCGGTGGTTGATCAGGCGATTGGAGAGGCATCACATGATTTGTTTCTCTAATTCCTTTTCTGGGTATGGTAGGAGGGAGATGGGTCTGTGTTGGCAACGGTGCTTGTGTTGCAGTTACTCTCCCACTTTTTGCCCCCTTTTAGCTACTAGATGTTGATTTTTGACTCTGACAGTGTCCCGGGGCCCGCTAACCAGACCTCGGTGCCAGCGCTCCTTCCCTAAAACAAGGTAAAGTCTAATTGTGCTACAATTGGAAAAGGACGCTAGCAGCCCTGTAAGTCCCTAGAAAATGGTACTCCAGGTACCTAGGGCAGTGGTACCTACGGGCCTCAGCATATATTATTTCACCCTAAGGGCCACACATACAAATTCCACAGAGACAGCCATTGCAGGCTGCGTGACGTGGTGCAAACCATGAGGGAAAAGCTGACATGACACATAGAAATGTGTCACGCCAAAGTCAGAGTATCTAATATATGTAAGTCTCCCCTACAGCAGGACTTTGAGCCCTCAGGCAGGGTGCATCATATTATATGTGAGGACATACATGCATGAGCAGATATGCCCTTGTGATGTCTTGTTCTATTACTAGATATTGCAATTTATGTGGAAAGATCATTTTAAAAGCATGTGTTGGTCACTGGTAAAAACAAGTTCCCCAGTTACAGGATGGATGGGATGTTTGACATCCAAAATCCCATATTAATATATCCACACTGATGTGAGCGTTGGATTTATTAAACATGCTCCCAGAGGGCACCTTATTTATTTATTTATTTGAGGTTTTATAGAGCACGAACGTGACCCGTTAGGGTATCAGAGCACCTTACAGGGATAAACATGTTACATACAGGCTAGGCATAGGCAAAATACAAGGAATGTGGGTTAGGGTATTGAACACAATAGGACAAAAGCAGAGATATAGCTAATAATCAGTGCAGTACCAAAATCAGCGAGCGACATGTCAACGATAAAAAGGGAAAACCAGCAATTCTATACGAGGGGTCAAATGATAACAAGAGGCAGAGAGAACCGGTGGAACATTTGAAGGAGTGAGAAAGCCATGAAAAATGGTGGTATGCGGGACAAAAGAGGAACTTGCTCATTAGGAAGGTTTTAGCTTCCTCTTTGAAGATTGACAGAGAAGGTATTCTTCTGATGGAGGATGGTAGCGAGTTCCAGAATTTCCCAGATACCACAATTTTCTGGACAAGGTATGCCGGGGAGTTTGTGTACAGGGCTTTGTGTGTGATGCAGGCCAGCTTGAGTTGGATTCTGGCTTCAAGAGGAAGTCAGTTCAAGGCCTTCAGATGTGTTGAAATGTGGTCACATTTTTTTGAGCCGGATAAGAGTCTAGCAGTTGCGTTGAGGCAAGCTTTTAGAGGGGCCATGGAAGTCTTTGGCAGGCCAGATAGGGTAGAGCAGCTATATTCAATTCTGGAGCTAACTAACACCTGACCTTTTAGGTCAGCAGTTTCAAGGAAGGGTTTTAGTTTTCTCAAGTAGCTCAGATGGAACAAAGCAGTTTTGGCCATCAAGTTGATGTGTTCACGCATATTCAGGTTGCTGTCCAAGGATATACTGAGAGATTTGGTAGAATCCACTATGGTCGGTGTGTAGTTGAGTGCTGTGATCGAGTTAATCCATTCCAGGATGTCGTTGGAGTTATTAGGGGGGAGATGAGCAGGAACTCTGTTTTTTGGGCATTCAGTTTGAGCTGGTTATTGGTGAGCCATAGAACAGTCAGTTTCAGAGCATCATTTAGATGGGTAATCTCCACAAGAGAAGAGATTTTTAGGTATATCGGAGTATCATCGGCGTACACATGGAAGGAGATGTTAGCCGTGCGAAGAATTTCAGCTAATGGTTCAAGGTAGAGATTGAAGAGGATAGGGGACAGAGTAGAGCCTTGAGGGACACCAATTGATATCGGGGAAGGAGCAGATAGGTTGCTGTTGACTCAGAATCTCTGGGTGCGGTTCTAGAGGAAGGAACCCAACCATTTGATGACGTTACCTCCTAGACCCATCCTGTGTTCGAGGCATTCAAGATGTTACTCGTGGTTGACTGTGTCGAATGCCGAGGAAAGATCCAGAAGGATCAAGAGACAGGTTTTGCCTTGGTCAAGGGCTTGGAGAGCATCATCTACGATGTGAAGAATAGTAGTTTCAGTGCTGTGCCCAGGCCTGAACCCCGATTGGCAATCGTTGAGCAATTTGAAATTAGCGATACGTTGGCTTGGTTGCAGCTGCGCACATTTCTCCAGCACTTTTGCAAGAAGAGGAATATTTGAAATTGGTCTGAAACTGTCTGGAATTGCGGGATTCAGAGTGGGTTTTTTTTTAGGAAGGGGATGACTTGCCCGGTTTTCAGGGTGCCAGGCATGGACCCTTGAAGAAGGGAAATGTTGATAATTGTAGTCCAAATAGGAGCGATGAGTAGGGAGGTCGCTGTCAAGCAGTTGGCGGGGAGAGGGTTGTTGAAGGGGGTATTTGGCTTTAGGGAGGATAGCATTTTCGAGATGGAATGGTCATCATATAGTTCGAAGTTGGACCGGTGAGCTTTGTTTTTGGGTGTTGCCTTGGGGGGGGGGAAGAAGAGAAAAGAGACCCGGTAAGAGGACGAGGGAAGTTTGAGGTGGAATATGAAAGGTTTTTAATGCCAAATTCCAGTGTTGGAAGAAGCATGTGAAATTCCCCAACAAGGAGTTCGAGAGTAGAAGTGATCCTTGCGCTTTGGTGGAATTATTCCTATGATATATTGTCAGAAAGTAATATCTTTAGTCTTGATAAAGATGGTTTAATTCAAGATAATACCATCGAAACGCGTCGACGCACTAGCATCAGATATCGATTGTTCCCTGTATATCAGGTTCCAGCCCCAACGCTGCTCTGCACGGATATGGTTTCTCTATGACAAAGTGCAGTGTCTTTGAATACTCTCATTTTTATTGTTTTTACAATTTAATTGGTTTGTTTGTCAATTTATGTTGTGAATTTTTTTATTTTGAAAATCATGAATTATGCATGATTAATTGTTCTTCTGTTTTTAATTTGCTACATTTTATTTTATATGTTTTTAATAAATTGATATATAATATCTTCAATACTATTTATGTGTTGGCACATTGCTTTTTCAGTTGTAACTGTTTCCCCCGTGGTTGAATCTATTTATGTATTTTATTTATAATTAAATTTATAAGGCGCACAGCTACCTTAACAGGGTTTCCCGGCGCGAGGATGTCTAGAGTCTAGACTAGGTAACTAAGCCAATTACTGGTTAAAGAGCCAGGTCGTAAGATCGCGTCGAAACCTTAGATAGGAGGATTCGTGTTTCATGTGGTTGGGAAGAGAGTTCCAGAGTCTGGGTCCAAGATATGAGAACAAGCGTCCGCCCATTCTAGCCAGTTTAAATCTAGGAAGTGCCAAGTTACCTAGACCGGAGGAGCGTGGTTGAATCTGTGTGACAGAGATGCTTGAATGAATATGAGTTCTCTCAGTATTGGTCAACCAAAGGACATATTGCTGTTTTTGCACTATATAGAGAGCCAGCGTCCTACTATGTGTAGTTAAAGCGCGGGGCTGAGTCACTGGTTGATTTCTCGAGCAGGGGCATGATGGTGACATGTCTCCAGGTGTTCAGGAATGTGGATAGTCAGTGGAGGTGCGGACGATGAGTTAGTGCTTCTCAGATCGGTAGGAGTCCTTTGGTGAAGTTGTGCTGGGGCAAAGGTCAGATGAAGCATCCAGGTGGGTGGTCTTCATGTCAGCAGCAACACTTATAGTTGTGACAGCAGAGCACAAGGTCAGGATTCGTTCATCACATGTGATAGGAAGTTGATTTGAGACTGTAACGGGCTCCAGTTGAGGGTCAAAGTTGCTGTATGTGGAGGTGATTTTGTTACGGCTGATTTAGCAACACACATGTATTTGCACATGACGCAGCCTAGGAAAGTTCAAATGCTGGTTGTAAAATTCTCATTCTGAGTCACACCGTCTGCAAATCTGTTCACCAGAATGTCCCTGGAGTGTGCTGAATTCTCTTCAGTTGTGGCAACAGTGGCTAAGTACGAGAGTTTATCAGGAGGGGGTATGGCTGGTAAACAGAAAACCATTCGCATGCCATTCTAAACATGATAGTGTATGTATGTGGGGCATTAGATGTAAGAGCGTGCATAGGCCACATTTTAAAACAGGCAGCTGTATAAATTGAATGCACCCTAATTATCCAAATAAGTATTAATAGCTCCAATTGGTTTATGTTTTGAAATGTGTCCCTTTATGCTTTCCGTTAGGTTAAAGATTGGGTTCCGCGTTTTTTAACATTGTTTTGGACAAAATCTCTTGATCTCTGTGACCCTTTAAACTTAATTTGGAGCCTGCATGTCTGTCTCTTCTGACCTGAGCATTTTCCTCTTTGCAGGTGGCTTCAAGTACGGCTCATGCGGGGGCGGAGAGGAGCTGCGGGTGGTTCTTGTTGGAAGCTCCGGAGCCGGGAAAAGCGCCACCGGGAACTCCATCCTCGGGGAGGAGAGGTTTGAGTCCAGGGCATCCCCGAAGTCAGTGACCCTGCAGTGTGAGCAGGGGGTCTGTGACCGGGACGGGAGGCGCCTGGTGGTCGTGGACACCCCGGGCTTCTTTAACAGGAATGCACCGAGGGAGGTAGTGCAGCGTGAGCTCAGCCGGTGTGCGGACCTCTGCGCCCCGGGGCCCCACGCCATCCTCCTGGTGCTCCAGGTCGGGCGCTTCAGCCAGGAGGAGGCGGAGGCCGTGGACACCATCCAGAGGGCGTTCGGAAATGAGGCGCACAAGAACATGGCCTTCGTGTTCACCCGGAAGGATGACCTGGGAGACATGTCAATCGCAGAGTTTGTTTCTAATTCTGACCCTAAACTCAGGGAGCTGATGGCCAAGTGCGGGGGTCGTTACTGCGCCTTTAACAACAGGGCGACCGGCGCCCAGAACGACCGACAGGTGGCGCAGCTGATGCACATGATAGATAACATAGGGCAGCATCTTTCAATTGTGAGTGCACCTCCACAAACCCCAGCTGTAGTGGCATTTGTAAAGACTCTCTGTAACCTGGGCACGGCGGTGGGAGCCGGGCTGGGGCTGGTACTTGGAGTGGCAGTGGCTGTGGGTGCAGGGACACCCTATGCGTTCATGGTGGCCGTCATGCCGGTAGGGTTAGGTATTGTAGGGGGGCTTGCCTATCAATTGTACAAAAGACCCTGAATGACTTCAACTCCAATGTCTCAATTATCACATGTACCTGTTGTGTTCAAATAATTATTCCAAGGGCCACACTTACCATTGGCCCGCAATATCCATTAAATAAGGAGCAGTTGGCAACGTGGAAGGTTCAAACGTTTATTAATCACCATAGATCTCTATATAGAGGAGCCTCGTCGATCCTCACCCATCAGGTGCGCCGAGGAAGACTGCTGGCTCCTTGACAGTAACACACTTTTATACATTATCAGCACAGCATACAAAACCTTACATGTGGAAAAGTACCAGTTAGTCCTGGCGCTCCTAATGAGCTCATGCCTATTTCTAGTTTCGGTTACACATACAAAGGGTTACTATCTTTACAGAGAAGGTCGGAAGGGTGACTCCCTTCTCGTCCCAGGTCTAGAGGAATTCGCTTGATACTCCCTTTTGGGGGACCTTGCTTCTCAGCAACTCTGGCTGTCTCCTAATAATTACCGTGAAAAGAAAAGGCAGATGGTGCGTAAAAGGGCCACGTGACTCCTAAGCGAAAGAGCCGCAATCCAAGATGGAGGCGGTTTGGTTCTCGGCCCTTTTGTCATGCTAAACGTAACGGGGATTTCGATCCTTTGAATGCACCATGGCTAAGCATACCATCATTAGATATACTGCGCTAATCATACCATAATGACTTGAATACCTCAGAACGGCCCTTTTAGCGCAGCATAGCTAATAACGAAGTCAGTCTTCGAAAATACCCTCATCGATCTGCATTAAGTCATGCATCTCCTTCTGAGTCCGCTGAGCATCTATCCTGGTTTGGTTGGACGTGGGCTTAGGGATGGATCGGCGAACCTGAGCAGCACAATATGCACAACAGGCCGGCCCGCATTGGAGGCAAATGCAACAGGTGAAAAGGAATCCTACCACTCCCAAGAGAATCATAAATAACTTCCATCCCCAGGTGGTCACCAAACCCCAGAACCACCCGGACAAGGACCAAGTACCAGTTTCGGTGTGAATTTCAGAGGCCAGTCGATGCAGTTTCTGGATAGCTAGATGGACGGAAGGGGCGGAGTCAGGTATATATACACAACAGGAACTGCCGATGACTCTACAAGCTCCTCCACGATCAGCTAGGATAACATCTAAAACAAGACGATTTTGAAGGGTCACGAGCCGGGTCGCCTGGAGCTCTACCGTAATATTAGTTAATATCCCTGCAGTAGTATTAACCACCCCTTCCACCACTCTGGATAACCTCCTAACTTCCTTACTATTGAGTTGAGGATGGGTCCCCATATGGGCAACGCCCCTTTTATAATATCGACGAAGTGTTGAGCTGGAGTGTCCGTCTGGTCGGTGGCATCATTACCGGCGACTTCAGCTTTTAGGCTCCGCCGATTTAAGGAATGAGACTTATGATAATCAGAAGGGGCTATGTACACTGGTGGGTAAAGGAAAGATAAGTAACACCTACCCATCCACCCTCTGGGTAGCCAGGTGTATGCATTTTCACCGCACACAAAATAAACATTGGGAGGGGTGAGTGTAGGGGGGCTACTGAATGTCCTCAGTCTATAAGTGTAATTACATCTACTATATCCTACGAACAAATGCCCCATCCCCTGCACGCAGAAAGAGGAAGATGTATTCAACACCGGGACCGGAATTATTTTTTCATCTGAGACATTTCGCTCTTGGAAGTATTTGAAATACTCAGTAAAGTTAAAGGTCATGAAATCCAGTACTTCATCCCTCAACCAGGTATCATTTTCATGATCAGTATATACATTCATGCAGGCGGTGGGGTCGAGGGTACCATCCGTTCCCTCAGCATTAGGGGTAAAACCTTGGTGTGTCTCTATATATGCTAAAATCAAGGCGTAATCTTTCTCTGAGAATCGACGTTCATCTATAGCGTAGTGTTCGTACAACATGGATAACATTTTAAACCAAGCTTCGCAACTACCTAAGTAAGATAAAGGCACTGATATAAACAAATCTTGCTTATGCATCACTGACGGGAGAAGCCCACAGACCCAACAATCGGTAACGTTTGTGGAGCTATGAGTCTGGTGCAGCATTTCAATAAAAGCATTATGTACATATGTCTGTCGGTGTCTTTCTTTATGAGGGGAAAAGGTCTGGAAATGATGTTCCTTAGGGGCAGGAGTAGACATTATCAGGGTGTGTACAGGATGACGAAACTCTAAATATATGAACAAACCTAAACATAGTACAAATGATACCATCAGTATAGAAATGAAAACAATTTTAACACGCAAGCTCCATGAGGAGAACATTGGCAAATGCGGAGGAAGAGCACGGGGTACTATGGGACGCCCGTCTTCAGGGACAAAACGAGCAAAAGGGTACATTTCCTCACTAAAAGTCCAATATAATCTCAGGAAAGGGGGGTCTACAAGCAGTCCGACCTGCCGGAGGGTGCTTCTTTCCTGTGTCCGTTATAGAGCCTCACAGGCAGACTCCTATTGTTCAGAAAAAAACAAAAAGGTAAAAACTTCTCACGTTGGAGTCACACTTGACGCAACTCGTGTTGAAAAGAGGCCTCCACCTGGGCCCCTCCGTTCGTCTGATCAATGTCTCTATCTTCGTGCTCTCAACGAGTTCAGTCCAGTGTTCCAACAATCCTCAGGTCTCTGCGGCGGCCTCCAGCTGCACCTGCCGGGGCTAGACCTGGGATTTGTCTATTTCCGGGGCCGCAGGTGATATCGATCCCGACCAGGGGTTTCAGGATTCGTAAACAAGGTGGGCACAGTGGGGTCAGATGAGGAGCTGGGCACCCAACCAGATGCTTCACTTTGGACGATTGGGTGACGACAGAAAGGGTTTTCAACGCTCACAGCACTCTCCCCTTGCCCGTCAACCTTTCGGCGGGTGTCCGGGGAAAGTGACTCTTCTGTGCTGGGTTCACCTTGAGTTGGCTGACCTTCCTCCTGGTCAAGTTGCTCCCTTGGCAATGGGAGGGGAACTCGCTTAAGATGGGAGATATGGATCCAATGCTGCTTCCCTTCGACTTTTACCGCTGTTCGCGTGGCCAGGAGCACCTGGTACGGCCGGGACCAGCGCGGATTCAAACTCGATTTCCGTTGGTAGTTTCGGACCAGGACCCACTGTCCTGGTTCTACGCCGTGTCCAAGACCCTCCGGCAGGGGCTGCAGTGCGGCAGATATCTGTTGATGAATGGAACGAAGATCTTTAGTCAAAGCATACAAGTAGTCAGTCAACATAGGATGTTCAATGTCCCTGAAAGATTTGGGCCGGGGTACTCCCCATACGTTGGCAGGTCTGCCAAAAATTACTTCATAAGGGGAGATACCGCTCCGTGAATGGGGAGTAGTTCTTACAGACAACAGGGCCAGGGGCAGGAGATCGGGCCATTTCAATCCCGTCGTGTCCTGAAGCTTAGCCAATCGTAATTTCAAAATTCCATTATATTTCTCAACCAGACCTGCTGACTGGGGATGTCGAGCTGCATGAAATTTCTGCCGGATGGACAGGCCCTTGCATACATACTTAACTAGGTTAGCATTAAAATGGGTCCCATTGTCACTCCAAATCACCCGTGGCAACCCATATCGAGGAAAGAATTCTTTCACCAGGGCTTTCGCCGTTGCCAAAGCAGTGTTTTCCTTCGTGGGATACGCCTCTACCCATCTGCTAAAGGTACAAATCACCACTAGCACGTATTTCAGATTGTTAACTCGCTCTAGCTGTATGTAATCCATTTGGAGTACTTCGAAAGGCAGAGTGGGTGGTGCAAAACTACCTGCTAGGACGGGGATACTGACCCCAGGATTATGCTGGAGACAAATTATACAATGCTGGACCAAGTTCCTAGCTGTCTTAGGGATATTGACATTTTACCAGACAGAATCCAATATGGCACAGATGGCCTGAACTCCTACGTGCGAAGGTCCGTGTGCCATAGTTACCACCGCATTTACAAAGGCGTTCGGCAGTAGCCATCTACACCTCTCTGACAGATCGGTCCAACACCCATTCTCATCAAGCCTCCCCACTTGCTCTTGCCAGTATGTCAGCTCTTCCGGGGTCACCTCTTTCTACAGCTCTTTCACACTATCTATGGTGTTATTAAAAACCTCTGCTTCTATCATTCTTGTCACTACAAGCATGGAAGTCGTGTCAGACTGGGCCGTTTCCTTGGCGATCTGGTCTGCAAAGAAATTCCCCCTCCCCACATCATCAGTTATAACTTTGTGTGCACTGCATTTGACTATAGCCAGGGCCTTGGGCAATGTTAATGCGGCTAGTAACCGTTCAACTATTGGCCCATTCTTTATTCTCTCACCATGGGATGTCAAGAATCCTCTTTCCGCCCATAACCTCCCGAAGCTGTGCGCTACACCGAACGCGTACTGGCTGTCGGTGTAGACATTCAGCCTGATGCCTTTCCCTAACTCGCAGGCCCTGAATAATGCAATCAATTCGGCTGCCTGGGCCGACCGGTATGGTATCTTCGCCGCCTCAACTACCGTTTGTAGAGTAGTGATCGCATAAGCCGCAGCTGTCGTACCATCCGGTAATCTGAAGCATGACCCATCTACATACAATTCCCCTTGGGCATCAGATAGTGGGGTGTCAGTTAGATCTATCCGGCCCTTGGTTTCTTCTTCAGTTCGAAAGATACAATCATGTACGTCTTGTCCACCGCCTCCCGAAGGGAGGGGTAACAACGTGGCAGGATTCAAATTAACACATCTCTTGATCGTTATGTGAGGTGCAAACAGGGTCAATTCGTACCCTGTGAGACGTGCACTAGTTAAGTGCTGCGTCTGTGTCCTGTTTAATAATACGTCCACAGCATGAGGCACCATCACTGTCAGGTCCGTATTCAGGACTAGCCCTTCCGATTGTCTGATTGCTATGGCAACTGCCGCTACAGCCCTCAGACAACTGGGAAGTGCTCTGGCGACATTGTCCAAAACCGCCGAGAAGTATGCACAAGGCCTTTGCTTACCACCAAAGTCTTGTGTCAACACTGAAAGAGAACAACCGTCCACCTCATGCACGTAGAGCACAAAAGGTTTCCGGTAGTCAGGGGTGCCAAGCACAGGAGCAGAGCAAAGAGCAGTTTTCAAAGTGGAAAAAGCATTCTGGCATTCATCAGTCCACAGTAAAGGTTCATGCACATCCTTCGTAGTTAGATACAGGAAAGGTTTAGTCAAGAGAGAATAGTTCGCAATCCATTGGCGACAGTAGGAGGTTATGCCAAGCAAAGCGCGGACATCACGTTGCGTGCGAGGGACAGGCATGTTAGTTATGGTTGCGATGCGCTCAGAAGTCAACCGTCTTCCCTCCTTCGACAGGAGATGACCGAGATAGGTCACCTCCGGTCGACAATATTGAAATTTAGAGAGCGACACTTTGTTACCGTGAGTGGCCAGATGTCGTAGCAGGGTAACCGTGGCATCGCGGCAACCCTGTTCTGTGTCAGAAGCCACAAGGAGGTCGTCAACATACTGCAATAGGACATTACCTGGGGGCAATTGCAAAGAGTCCAATACCCTCTTCAGGGCTTGGCTATAAATGCTAGGACTTTCGGTGTACCCCTGGGGGGCACGACAGAATCTAAAGCTGCGGCCTCCCAATGAGAAACCGAACAAATGTCTACTATCTGGATGAATGGGAATACTAAAGAACGCATTCTTTAAATTAATCACCGAAAAAAATGTGGCAGTGGGAGGAATCATTGTTAAAATAGAATTAATGTCCGGTACCACAGGATACTGGGGTACCACAATCTTATTGACTTCTCGTAGGTCAATCACAAATCGATAGGTATCAGCATAATCAGGGGACTGGGGTACAGGGGCTCGTTTAAGAATCGGGAGAATCGGGCTGTTTCAGATATTTGACGCCGTTTCTTCCACCACCCCTGTTTTAATCAGATCGGAAATAATGGTCAGTAAGGCACGTTCACCTTCGGGGGCTATTTTGTATTGTGGGATCCTTGGCAATTTAGCATTCTGTTTTAAAGTGATGGACACTGGGGGAATTTGTAGGTACCCCACGTCAGTGTCCCCCAGGGCCCAAAGATCCCTTGGGAGTGTTGCAAGCTCAGGGGGTAAGGAGTCCGTCTTTGAAAAACATTGGATGGAGGGGATGGAGGGATTCCTAATGGTCAGGTAAACTCCATCGGGGGAGCAAAAGATGCGTGTATGTAATCTTTTTAATATATCCATACCCAGGAGATTTTCCCCACACTGGGAGGTGAGGAGGAAAGAAGATTCAATCGTTACTGGTCCCACAGTAAGGGGAAGTGGCTTCGAAATGGGGCTTACCACCGGAGTTCCAGAGAACCCCACGGACACATTAGTCTGGCCAGACAGAGCAGCCCCCGGGACCAAGGCACGTGAAACAGAACTGTTCATAGCCCCTGTGTCAACCAAAAACTTACCTGATGCCTCCAGCAATTGTGCATGGACATAAGGTCCGGCCTGATCTATCGGGATTGACACATGCCCCTCACTCTGCCCTTGGCTATCCTATGCTTGAGTGTACCCAATGTCTCCATCTGTCACACGTCCGTCATGGTAGTATTGTTTACCCTGACTCTGATCGAAATAATTCTGACTGTTCTCACCTCGTACCGCCTGTTCTTGCCTCGTGTATCCACCTCGATGTCCACTTACTCTACCCCTTCCACGTCCCCTAGAAGCAGCGTTCTGCTCATGCAATAACAGGCATTGAGCTCTCCAATGCCCCTCCTCCTTGCAGAAAGCACATTGATTTATGCCGAGATCCGTTCGCACAGTCGTGTGCATGGGCCCCGCCCCTCTCGGAACGAAATTCTGCAACCCTCTCCCCCTTCCTCTACCCCTCTCCACTTGCTGTAACAATACTCGTGTCTTCAAATCCTTCGACTTTCTTTCAGTCTTATCCTTGCTCTCATTTTCCCGATGCTCATAATACTGAGCCATGCTTAATATCGTGGAAGGCGTGGTGGTCGTCCAGGTACTCTCGGCTGCTTGCAGCCGAGCCAATACCTCGGGTAGCAAATTTGTTACAAATCTATTAACAAATAAACGCACACCCCCCTCTGTAGCCAGGTCCTGTCCGCTGAAATCAATGAATACTCCCTCAAACCTTGTGAAGAAATCCGATACACTCTCATCCTTCTTTTGCTTGCAGGCCGTCAGCTTATCCCAATCTACCTTTCTGGGCGGGATTAATGAATGCATATATGTTATTATTCTCTCAGGTAGAGCCAATATCTCAGGTCGGGGCTTGTTCCCCGGTTTGCGATCTCTATCCCAGTTTCTCAGTTGATCCCATGTCCCACCAAATTCCGTGACATGGTCCTGGTCATGTACCTGGCGCCAAATATCCACCGGTACTAGTAGGGCGAAGAATAATTCAATATCCGCCAACGTCATCACTGCTGACGAGGCGGCTTCAGTCAGTTCTTTGTAATATGCAGTGGGGTTTTTTCTAGGGTCGGGCAACTGGCTTTTCAAGGATAATACCTCACTCCGCTTCCAAGGGGTATAGACCCATTGTTCCTGGAACCGGGCGTCTATTCCCGGACGGGTAACAACACCGTGGTCATCCACCACCGCGGCAACTTCCGGATGGAAGATATGGTGTACTTCCCGCATAGGGAACTGGGAGGATCCGGCGGGAATGGCGGACTGCAGACGAGTTCTATAAGAAACCAAAGTCTGCACCTTCCCATACACCTTTTCAGGCGTCAATTGGGATTTGTGAATCTGATCAAGAATATCATACAATATGGCCGGAGCTCTCCCTCCCTGGTGTACCTGTTCCCACACAGAGATGAGACGGTTGGCCATATGTTCCAGGGCATGCTGTTGCATTACTGGTTCGTAGTCCCTCATGGTACTCCAGATATCAGCAAGAGTATAAATAGGATGTCGCATCCACTGGGACGCTTGTGTGGCAATAGCTGCCCTTTCTTCCGTTCCCAGGGCAGAACGAGTGAACAACTTCCTACCCTCCGTTAGACTGGTCGGATGTACCGGAGTAGTCACAGCTGCTACTGGTGTTGTACTAGCGGAGGAGGAGGGTAGAACAGAAGGGGAAGACATTGACCCCGTCGGCAGCTGAGGAGTCCCAGCTGCAGCTGCCGTCAATAAATTAGGTAGCAGGGCTATAACGTCGGACACAGATGTCGACAACCGGGAGAGGTTTGGCAGGGAGGGAGGGGTAGTAGTGGCCGGGGGAGCCGAAGCCGAGGCCCCCAGGGACATATCTGGGGCCGGGGCTGAGGCCCTTGACACCTCTGGGTATAGTCTCTGGGGCACATAAGGGGGCGGTGGCCTGGTGTCCAACAAATCCTCTATTTCATCTTCCGCATTCGGGCGGGTCACATAGCTTTTATCAACTTTTAGTCTAAAATCGCGATTCATGCAATCCAATCCTTTCTCTACTCTTTCTCGGTCGTAGGCCATAGCCTTCTGAGTAACATTCTGTCCTGCCTTAGCTCTAGCTATTTCTCTTCCCTTATTCACCGCTGTTTGGCCTCCTTCTGCCATGCAATTAGAGCATCGAACATGGCTTGCCTACTTCGCCTAGAAAACAATTGTTCCTGTAGGAACGCAATTTTCTTTTCATCAAACGAACCAGTCTTGGGCCACCGTAATTCTTCATTACCCTTAGTATACTTATGCCACAGAGTGCAGAACAATAAAGGAGAGATTCCATGCTTGACATACATAAAATGGCTCGGACTGCCTTCCGGTGGGGCGGGTTGGCTCTCAGCTAACCTGGAGTCACTTGTGCGGCAGCAGCAGCCAAAACAATTCAATTTACTGAAACAGGACATTTTGGTTAGTTTTCAGACATGTACACATAGAACAACAATCAGACACAACATACAATCAATATCAGAGAACCAAGCCCGTCGACTCTGGTTCACAGTCCAGACTCCAAACTGCACGCGGTGATTCCGGTCACCCTCCTGGCTCACCACTAAGACCAACCCCCCCCCAACAAGGACTTGCCCCGTCGGGAGTATGGCCTGTGGCTACCCAGTCCAGGTCACAGGTCCTTCCACGTGCAATCCGTCTATATTCCTCCGGCGCGCTATTTCTAATCAAACCAATACCATCGGTACGTACTTCGAGTCAAATCACTGTAATGCGAACTTAATCAAACAAGACACCACTCTCCGGTGCGTGTCTTCGAATCAACGAACCGCTGTCCAGCGCGAACTTCAAACAAATGTAACCAGTGTTCAAATCAAAACAAATGCATCGTTCTTAACGAATGCTCTTAAACTGATCAAATAACACACCGTCCTCGACGCGTGCTTCAACAAAACATAATGCACCGTTTACAACGCGCGCGTCAAATCAAATCAAATCAATCTATACTCACCGGGTGCACCCAGATACGAATGTTCATTCTCCGCTGCCAACTCCTCCTGACCAACTTAGTCCATTTTCTGGGTTAAGCCCGTAGGACCCCGGTGAAGGGTGGCTAGCAGCAGGGGACGTACCGAAAAGTCGCGCAGGGTGGGAGAAATCCTCAGGCTCCTTCTCCCGTCGACCGGTCAGGACGCCCCCAATCCCACCACCCGAATACGGGGGGGGTTGACCCTGTCACGGGGTCCCTTCGTGGTCGCCAACTGTTGTGTTCAAATAATTATTCCAAGGGCCACACTTACCATTGGCCCGCAATATCCATTAAATAAGGAGCAGTTGGCAACGTGGAAGGTTCAAACGTTTATTAATCACCATAGATCTCTATATAGAGGAGCCTCGTCGATCCTCACCCATCAGGTGCGCCGAGGAAGACTGCCGGCTCCTTGACAGTAACACACTTTTATACATTATCAGCATAGCATACAAAACCTTATATGTGGAAAAGTACCAGTTAGTCATGGCACCCCTAATGAGCTCATACCTATTTCTAGTTTCGGTTACACATACAAAGGGTTACTATCTTTACAGAGAAGGTCGGAAGGGTGACTCCCTTCTCGTCCCAGGTCTAGAGGAATTCGCTTGATACTCCCTTTTAGCAGATGTGACCTTGCTTCTCAGCAACTCTGGCTGTCTCCTAATAATTACCGTGAAAAGAAAAGGCAGATGGTGCGTAAAAGGGCCACGTGACTCCTAAGCGAAAGAGCCGCAATCCAAGATGGAGGCGGTTTGGTTCTCGGCCCTTTTGTCATGCTAAACGTAACGGGGATTTCGATCCTTTGAATGCACCATGGCTAAGCATACCATCATTAGATATACTGCGCTAATCATACCATAATGACTTGAATACCTCATACCGGTGTGCTTTTGCCTCGCACTGCTTCCCATGCCCTGAATAACTCATGTTACTAATATACACCCAGGTGCAATCTACAGTTCTAGAAGCAAACATGTGCTCTGATGGGGAGAAAGCAACTGCTGTGACAACTGTGAACATCTGCATTAACTGAAATTAAAAACCATGTCTTGTTGTTTCAATTAAAAAATGATTGTGAAGATGAAACGTTTCCGCTCACTTATGTTCAAGTCAATAAGTTCTTATCACCTTCTATGATAATCAATATATTTAACGCTACCACACTCTAGCAGGTTAGCGATAGTTAGCTCTCACTCTCTGCATGTTTACTCCTCAATCAAGCCTTTGAGAGCCCCAGTGCTAGCATGGCTGAGTACCTTTACGCCCTCATAACAGCCCCCTGCCAAGCGTCACGCGTCAGAGGTTAAACAAAGGCATTTCAGTGTTTGAACCCCCATCCCTGCACTGAACTGCATGAGTCATTCAGCTTTCAGGCACAGCAATCAGAGAGCTGAGGTGAGATTGCAAACTTGCACAACGTGTGTTGTGATTGTGTGCGGTAAGGCTCCTTTGGGCCTCATTTATGAGACCCTTGCGCCACCAGAACGTAACTTTTAGTTACGTTTGGCAGCGCACACTGCAGGGCCATACCTCATTAGAGAGGCGTACCATGGGCATTACGGTGGGTGTTCCTACGTAAAACCCATGGCATTTGACACATTCCCAGATGTATGAGATTTCGTAAACCTGGGGAGGCATGAAAAGCCTACGCCTCCCCAGGGGAGGCGTAAGGAGGAGAAATAACATTATTTCTTCTTGTTTGTTCCATGTAACATCTCAAGCAGACAAGATGGAGCTGTACCATAGACAGGCACTGGTAACATTGACAGAGGCTTACACTAGTAATCCAGAGTTCTGTGACAGGCAGAGGATGTCCAGATGTGAGGCCATCAGGGCCAAGCACTTTGCCCCTGCACTTTCAATCATGGGTATTTGGGGCTAAAGTCTGTCTTCCATAAACATTCCTTCCACGGGTATCATTTCTGCGTAATTTAGGCACTGCTCTCAGCAAATAGTGTCCGGATGTCCCAGCTGGCCGTCTCCGGTGTGAGTTCTCTCTCGCTCCCAGGTTAAAGTGCATCGAAAACCGAATGAGGACTGTGAAACTGAGTGCAATTGGGGAGAAGATCTGAGACATATTTAAAAATGAAGCTATAATTGGTAACTATTGTGTTGCCTTTTCAAAGTCAGTTAACTGCAAGGCCCGGGCAGAATTTTGATTAAACTGGTATAATTGGAGTCATTTTGGTAAATCTGCATTACCAATAATCATGTGATTACTCCTTCTTGTGTAATTAGGAGTAATTTGGTGGTAATACTACAGCTAGAACACATTTATCGAGAGCGAGCGGCCTCTCACACTCGCTAATCATGTTCTTCTGCATTTAATATTGATTCTCAGCGTGACATGCGCGCTCGCTTCCATTTGGGATGCAAGGGTGCATTTTTCACTAAGGAAATAGCATTAAATGTTGGAAGTAAGTTGGGGGAATCATATCTCAAGAGCACATTTAGCTAGTGTAAAGTGTATTTTTGCTCTAAGAAATAGCACTAAAGTGAGAATTACTTCTGCATAATCTTGTGGAATTCATGGGTATTTTTACACAATTATGCTATAAGGAATTACGCCCACCCCAAGGAACTTCACATAAAAAATATAAAAAAACAGACACCGAAAAATGAGCTCACGTAATGAAATCAGTGTTGAACACACTATTTTATCTTCTGAAATCAGGGGTGGGTAACGGAAACACTGCAGACATCAGCATGTAAAACCAAAGGGTCACAAAACGGAATCTCGGTTGCCACAGTGGGGAACTGTGATACATATTTATGTGTCACGATGTTGCAGAATACAACAGAAAGCATTTTCAATATGTAAGTCAAGGGCAAAATGATTCCATTTAAATTTGAAAGCGCTCTACTAGGGACACCAAGTAGGGGGAGGCAAGGTGCAGCCCCCGCAGTCAAAGATTGAAACCATTCTGGTTTGGGAACCCCCAAAGACCCATCCAGAGGTAAGAGCCTTCTTAGATCTCACTGGATACTACATGAGATTTGTCAAGGTGTATGGTACCATTGGTGCCCCCTGAACAGAGCTGACTTCCAAGAAACAGCCACGCCAGTCACAAGCTTTGATACCCTCGAGGAAGCCATGTGCAGGGCACCCAAGCTAAAGACCCCCAACTTCTACCAAGGATTGTGGAGCAGAAATGCCTCAAAGCATGGCATAGGGGCCATGTTCTCACAGCTGAACAAAGAGGGCCAGGATTAAACTGTAGCCTCCCTCAGAAGTAGATTACTTCCCAGGAAACAGAGCTGGACTGCAATAGAGAAATAAACTTTTGCTGTAGTCTGGGCATTGAAGAAGCTAAGGCCATAACAGGTTGGCACTCACGTCTGGTGTCAGACAAATCACAGGCCTCTCAGATGGTTAATGCAAAGGAGGGATAAAAATCCTAAACTATTGAGGGGGTCCATCTCTCTAAAGGGAATAAACTTTTTGGCGGAACACAGCCCTGTAGCAGACCACACCAGCACTGATGGTCTCACCAGGTTCCTTTGCCTTAGTGAAGAAAACTCTCAAGGGCTTGGGTAGCGCTCCCCACTTTGTGCTGGGGGACACATGTTGGACCTAGCATTCTAGGTGTGGTTTCCCCTAGCTTTTGCCTTGTGACCTCCTGTTATTTCTGACTTCGTTTTTGCTGGTTGTAGAAATCTTGGAACCTTTTCACTGCTAACTAGTGCCAAGGGGTATGTGCTGTGTATCTAAAAAATGGTAACAATGGATTATCTATAATTGGCATATTTGATTTATTTATAAGAAAAATGCACTACCTGTGCTCAGGGCTTAGAAATCAAATGCGACTAGAGGGCCCACAGCACTGATTGTGCCACCCACATGAGTAGCCTCTTAAAGATATCTCAGACTTGCCACTGCAGAACCTGTGTGTGCAGATTCACACTGCCATGTTGACCTGGCAAGTTAAACTACTCTTATACTCTTAATTTCGTTTGGCTGGCTCCAAATTAGTTTTTCACAACTGCAAGGCATATCTCTCCCAAAGGATAGCATTGGGAATGCTTTATGATATCTTATAAGTGCAGTTTCCAATTGAGAAAATATAGTAAAATAAAATTTGGTGTCATTGGAGTCACAATTTAGAAACACAACATAATGTGAAGTTGGTTTTTAGATTGCAGCACTAGCAATGCCACTTTTAGATACTTGGCATTTTCTTACTTAAACTATTTAGCTGCATTCTTCCTGTCTCTGGAATATATGTGTAGGAAGATGGAATCTGACTAATGGTTGCCCCCAATTTTTTGCCTGGTATTTGAGTGGTTTTTGACTAGTCTGGCTGGGATCCTGCTATACAGGACCCAAGCCTATCTGCTTTCTCCCTAAAACTAATGTGAAGTACCCTAGGTACAAACCAATTGGATGCTGAGGATGCCCTGACAGTCCCTTGTAGATGGTACCCTAGGTACCCAGGGCATGGGTCCCTCAGTAGGCCTACCAGGGCTGCAGCACTTAATGTGCCACCCTGGGACAGCCATACAAACTGACACCACCAGACCACTACTGTAGTCTGGGTAAGGTGGTGCTAGCACCCCTTACAGGGATATAGGTACCCTATATCCCACCCCATTACAACACATATACTCTCATTGGTCACCCCTATGGCAGGCCTTGGTAATCCTACAAGGCAGGGTGCTGAGGTATGTGTGAGCGGGGACCCCTACATGAGTAGGGCCTCCCTGCAACCTTCATAAATCATTGCTGGGTTGTTTGTAGTGTAGCCATACCATATACTCTTAACCGCATTATAAGTCTATCGCGATAACGCGATAACTTGAGAATGGCTACACAGAACCATATCGTGTTTGGTGTCAAACATGTAGGAATCATACCCCCAGTCCAGCCATGGCCATGAGGGTACGATTCCCCCCTGCTAGAGGGGCAATATAGTAAAAGCGGCAGAATTTAGACACCAATTTAAAAGTGCACATGTAGTACAAAATGGCTACTACCCGCCACCCACACGACTCTGGCTGGCTGTTGCTGGGGAAAACCCCAGCCTCGCCAGCTGGACAATAGGGCTCCTGTGGCAGGGAGGTGCTAGCATCTCCCCAGACAGTATAATGTGGATTGGAACAGGGTAGGTGCACCAAATGTCCTTTCAGAGTTGCACGTAGGCAGCTGCAGAGCCCTCATTCTGCATACACCGCTTGGAACCGGTTCAGGGGCATCCTGCCCCTCGCCCAGGCGGGAAACACACAAAGGGGAGAGGGTGTAGCCACCCTTTCCCGCCTCACCTCTCATTGGTGGACACTACTATGGACACTCCCCTAATCTTGGGGATAAAGGTAAATAACGTGGCCCCAGAGCCTCAGATTAATCTTGAACTTTACAGTCTTGACCTTCGACTTGCTGCTGCCCAGCTGACTGAAGAAATCTCCCTTGGGATAAAGGAGTTACCCCCCTGCTTGGCAGGCACCTGAAACACTGCAAGTGACCCGGTTGGAACCTCGCTGTCCTATGGACTTCAACGACTTCCAGCACCCTTGAGGTGGGTTTCTAGCGCACCCCAGAGGCCAGTGAGTGTGCTCAACGAGTTTGGGCACCGTGGACCGCGTGGGTGCCGAGATCCCCAATACCCCAGGACACCGGCCACCTCTTGCGTAGCACACGACCCTGACCAGTGGGAAAGTTGTGCTTTGGCCCGTTTACGAGCCAACCACGCTTCAGCAATTGTGCCAAAGACCAGCGCACGAGCCACCTCCAGTGGCCCGTGGGTGCCCTTTTACGCACTCCAAATTGCCGCCTCCCACGGTCCCTTGTCTCTCAAATTGTGGGCTCCAGCGGAGGTCTATTTCGACAATCAAGAGTTCCCCTGGTTGCTCTAGGCCTGCTCTACAATCTCCCCAAAGAAGACCTCTCCCAGACCTCGTGGGTCTGTACTGTAGCAGATTTGTTCATCTTGCGTGGGTTGCGGTTGCCAAGGCTTAGTGGATCCAATCCGGACACTAACACCGCAGCAACCCTCATCCGATGTGGGACAGTCGCCCTCCAGAAGCTGGCCTTCCTTGAAGCCTCCCTGAGCCCGTGGCTGCAGATCCAAGCTACACCACTTCCCACCTGAAGCACCAGACATCGAAGGGCTCTTTGCTTTGAGCCTCCTGGTAACTTTGCCGTGACCCAGACTCTGTCCCCTCTGCTTTCAGGTTCTTCTCTACAATCTTCACATCTTTGATCTTCACGGCATCATCGACGCTTTTAGCTAGCAGCACTTTTGAACATTTTCCTATAGAAAATCAGCCCGCGACCGGACATCGAAAACGACCTATGCACCCGGCTTCCCTGGGGCAGGTAACAGTGGTAACTCAGTACTCTCGTGGCAGTGGGCTCCTCAAAAGCTTAAGTCTAAAGTTTTAACTTTGTACTCCTGCTAGAAGGGACTTTAATCTGTGTAATTTCAACCGCGACATTCTCCATAGGCTATAATAGAGATCCCGATAGCAGCTATTTCCGCTGCTCGCGCCTCCCGTGGGTCCCCTTCCTCATAACCTGGGGCCAGCGATCCTAAATGCCCTAGGCATTGTCTGTAGAATTGTCGTGGTTCTTATACCACTATTTTGATATATGGTTTGGCCCCCCCCCGGGGCCCTGTGATTCCTGTGCTATTTATTGTGTTTATAAATGCTTGTTTGAATTGTAACTTTGCCACAGCTTCATAAAGAGACTGTGGGATTCTGTCTAGAATAAATACATATATTTTATATATATACCTGTGTGGGCAACTCTTTCATTTGGTTATTCAAGAGGTTATCTATGGTAAAACAATAAGCTTAACACTCCTGCAAGACTTAGCCTGAAGGCTGCTCTCCACAGCTACCACTAGGATAGCTTTCTTTAAAGGTTGTCTTTAACCTATCACCATAAGAGTCGAATTGGACTGGTGCAAGGTGGCCACTATAACTAGGAGACAGCATATGCCAGGCCAACTTCTCACAATATGTCTCGGGTGGATGCCAGCTAGCTTCCCGATTTCCCTCTAGAGAACAACAAACAAAGGAAAGGAAGGTATAACTGAGCAGTCATCAGCATATTGATGGGTCATACTGTTGCAGGATGGGAAAGAGCAGATGACAATCTACATCTGAAAGGGCTGAGCTGGCCAAAAAGTGTGGGTAATGGAGCCAGGGGAGCCTCAGGCCCTGCAAGAGCATTGGTCTGGCCCTTATGAGCTGAAGGAGCGCAAGAGCGATATCACCTACATGGTGGACCTAACGACTTGTAGGAAACCTTTAAGGATCCTGTATGTCATTTGCCTCAAGCCCCACTTTGAGAGGTCTGAGACTACCACGATCTTGATTATTGATTTCCTTGTTTCTAAGGAGCAGGATGGGTCAGTGAAGGGTTTGAGTCTCTCCTCTATCTTGACCCTAAATCAACAGAGGGATTACCACCAGTTGCTGGGACAGTTTTCCTCTATGTTCTCCCTCATTCCAGGGGTCACTAGATGGTATACCCATGATATTGACACAGCGTTCCTGTGAAGAACACAATTTAGGAGTTACCTATTAAGATGAGATCGTGCATCAAAGAGGTGATCTCTAAGATGCTGGTGTTAGGGGTTCTTGAGCCCTCAAGCAACCCTTGGTCCAGCTCAGTGGTATTGGTCCCCAAGGCTGCCCCGCATAGTGTCACACCTGAACTCCGGTTCTGTGTGAACTACTGTGGATTCAATGAGGTCACTAAGACTGACGCCCACCCCATTCCCCGAGCTGATGAGCTTGTTGATCAGCTTGGAGCTACCAAGTTCCTCAGCACATTTTACTTTATGTTGGGGTACTGACAGATTGCCTTGTCTGAGGAGGGAAAAGAGAAGTCAGCTATATTTGGATATGAAGGGCAATTCCAGGTCAGTTTCATGCTTTTCGGGTTGAAAAACGCCCCTCCCACCTCCCAGAGGTTTGGTTAGACAAGTTCTGGCTAGGTTGGAGAACTTTTGTGTAGCTTACCTATACAACATTGTGGTCTTCAGCTGTAGTTTCAAGGAACACTTGAACCACCTCCAGGAAGTAATTCAGGCTCTGCAGAGTGCAGGCCTAACTATCAAGGCCAGTAAGTGCCAGATAGGTCAGGGTACAGTGGTCTACTTGGGACACCAAGTAGGTGGCAGCACAATGCCCGTGCAGCCAAAGATTGAAACCATTCTGGCTTCGGATCACTCTAAGACCCAGGCAGAGTTGAGAGCCTTCTTATGCCTTATTTGCTACTACAGGAGATTTGTCAATGAGTATGGTACCATTGTTGCTCCCTTGACAGAGCTGATTTCCAAGAAGCTGCCTCGTCAGGTGATACGGACAGCAGTGTGCCAGAAAGTTTTTGACACCCTTAAGGAAGCCATGTCCACAGCAACCATGCTCAATGTCCCGACTTTTCCCAAGAATTCGTGGAACAGACACATGCCTAAGAGCATGGTATGGGAGCCAATAAAAGCAAAAAGAACTTGCTTCCGGTCCAGGGAGGCCCTGGCCTGGCAGTTCGGACTGGACTATTACCATGGGGAGCGGGGTCAAAACTGATTTGCCTATGGCTGGGCCCAAAATGGAATGGCATGGTGAGCAAAAAAACGATGGATTTAGGCCCAGATCTCTGTACTGGGGTGAATGTTTGACATTGCTCTGCATTCTATCCATCAACTGTTGTTTTTGCATTTGTTATCCCGAGTGGGAAGGGTATGCCCAAATGTGGGTCACGTGCTCTCCATGCCACTGGAATCAAGCTATCCTGGCTGATGGGGGTGATAACCCGAAACCTGTACCAGGATGCTTGTTTCTACTCCAGGGAGGTCCTGGCCTGAACGTGGAGAAGTGTGGCTGGTGGAGAAGTGTGGCTCAATGGTTAGAGCGGCAGACCTCGATGCAGAGCACTGGTCCGGGACCAGGGTTCGATTCCCGTCGCGGCAGGGTCTCGGGCAATAAATTCCGCGGACTGGATATTCTCGCCTCAGTGCCTATTCTAATCATGGGTCCCACGCTGCAACTCTGGGCAATAGCTTGCTTAATCTCCACAACGGCCCCCCCCGCGGCGGGATGCCTGGCTTTCACCTTGGGGATGCCCAGTACGGGTTATCTCACAGGGAAAAACCAGGACGGGTTCCCAAGGCAAGCGCCAAGATGCCCAAGGGTAGTTGAGCGCTATATAAGAACATATAATAATAATAATAATAATAACGTTTGGGCTGCACTGTTCCCATGGGGAGCAATGTCAAGAATGATTTGCATTTGGCTGTATCCAAACTGGAATGGCATGGTGAGCAAAAAAATTACTGGCTTAAACCAGATCTGTGCCTGGGATTGAATGTTTGATTTGTACATCATTCCGTCCATCATCTGTTCTTTTTGTGTTTGTTGCCCCAAATCGACAGGATATGCCCAAATGTGGGTCATGTGCTTGCAATGCCTGAAACCCAAAATCAGTCCAGGAAAGCTTGTTTCCAATCAAGGGAGGACTTGGCCTAGAATTTCGATCTGGAATGTTCCCATGGGGAGCAGGGTCAAGACTGCTTTACATATGGCGGTGTCCAAAACTGGAATGGCCTGGTGAGCAAATATCCAGACCTGTGACTGTGGGTGAATGGCTGATTTGTTCAGCATTCAGTCCATCATCTGTTCTATTTGCATTTGTCACCCTAAGTGGGAACTGAATGCCCAGACGTAATTCCTGTGGTTGCTATGCCACTGGATTCAAGCTAGCCTGGCTGATGAGGGGAGATACTCAGAAACTGGTCCCAGGATGCTTTTTCCGGTCCAGGACCGACCTGGCTTGGCAGTTCGGGCTGCCCTGTTCCCATGAGGAGCAGGGTCAAGACTGATTTGCATATGGCTGGATCCAATCTGGAATGACGTGGTGAGCAGTAAAACAATAGATTTAACCCGGATCTGTAAATGGAGGTGAATGGTTGATTTGTTCAGCATTCCATCCATCATCCATTTTCTTACTTAACCCATTTTGGTGCATTCTGCCTGTCTCTGGAATACACCTCTGGGTGGGTGACAGCTAACTTTCTGCATTTCCTCTTTACAGACACACAAATGATTGGTAGCTGTGCCTAAGCAGCCATCTGCATGCTGACGGGTTATACTGAGGCATGATGCGAGGAAGGAGATGAAACTTTTCACCTGGAAGGACTGGGTCCTGTCCCCCCACAAATGGTTGCATATCCCCCTATAGTGTGTCAGGAGTCAGGACAGAAAAGGCACGCTCTTTTGTACTTCAAAGCATTGCTTTGAATTCTCCCTACTTCAAAGGCCAAATTGAGTACAAGTACTGGATCTCTGACACAATGATCTGCAAACACTTCTGGAACTAAGGGCATTCTATCAGGTAGAAGGACTGCTGTGCTGTAGGAGGGGCTGCCACTTTGCCGAAGTGTTTTGCTGTGTTAACCTGTTGCCTGCTACTTTGTGCCTGGGAGTGAGAGGACTGAACCTGCTCTCTACATCCTAAACGTGGGGCAACACCACAAATCTTCGAGCTGCACTACCCTAAGTCAAAAGAAAAGAGCAGGAATGTAATGTATCTAAAACATACAGCACAAACCTGTCCTTTCTGCCAGCACACAAACTGCAGCTGAGCGCCATCATAGGCATTCTTGCACCATGGTGCAATTGTGTCTGTGTTGATGAGATGATTGTTTTTCTGCAGGAAGGGACACCTTCCTCCACTAAAACAATCAAAGGAGGCATTTTCCTCGTTCTATGTGTGCTGCAGAATGCCACACACATAGAAAGAGGAAAAACAAGGGGAAATGTAAACATTTCTCCTCGTTACTCTGCTTTGGGAATGCATTCGTTTTGGCACTGCCCCAGGTTTACTCTATGTTGTAAATCTGGGGCAGTGTCAAAAACCATGCGTTTTGCATGGGAGCAGCCACAGCAACACCCATGGAACGCCTCATCCATGCAGAGTAAGGCATTGCCTTACTCCATGTTTACAAGGCTATGAAAAAAACATGCAGGGTGGCTTTGCGTGGCCTTGTAAATATGGTCTGGCACACTGTGTATTCGGAGTGTCACTTTTGGCAGCATAAACGTACCGCAGGGGCAATGCAAATATTCCCCTTTGTTTCTCCAAGGCCTCGTTGGCTTGCTGAAGTCTCAGGGATATTAAAGACATTACTTTTCTCGGCAACTCAGCATCTGCACTTTACTTTTTATAAGTCTTGCTCCGCCAAGTGGTGCCAATCTAGTTTAAGTGAGTTTAAAGTGCTGCATCTGACATGAACCTGCGAATCGACACCGCTGCATTGATTGGCACTGACACATCTCCTGCTGCTAGATAGAGATCGATGTCTAACTGTTCCTTGGGGGACTGGGACCAGCGTATCGCTTCTGGAACTACCGCTTCATATCCAACGCATCAACACCACTGCGCGGAGAAGATCGATACATCGCCCCTCCAGCATGAATCAACCCAGTGCATCGTATTTGGAACTGCAGCTCTCCGGAATCAACATTTAACTCCCAGAATTGAGACATCGCCACAACCGCGTGCTGGAGAAATCCAGTGCAAACCTCAACTGCGTGGGGAACATCGACACATCGCACTCAGTATTTCATGCTGCAGCAAGCATTAAGGTACTTGGCTCAGTGGGCCCTGCGTGGATCCCGTAGCCAGCCTGCGCTTCATCACGGGCGGCCTGAACTCTTGTCCAGCACGACCATTTTACCTCTACAATTGCCATTTGCTTCTAAGCACTATTTTGACACTTTTTCTTCAAAAATCTTGAACTCTGCTTATTGGATTTTTTTCATTTTGCTCTTGTTTTGTTCAGAATACGTTATTCTATTTTTCTACACTGGTGTGCATTTTTATTCTGATGGTTTCATTATTTTTACTGTGGTATGTGCACAAATATTTTACACATTACCTCTTAAGTTAAGCCTGCCTGCTCTGTGCCAAGCTACCAGAGTGTGAACATAGGTTAATTTATAAAGTGTGAATGATTTACCCTGACAAGAACTGTGGTTAATGCTTGGACAGAGTGCATACTCTGCCAAACAAAAACCCAATTTCTAACAGGACTATATCAAGCTTAGAAATCAACAATCAATGAGCAATAACAGATTATTCGACACAGTGCTTGTCTTTTGCACAAGGAAAGTACTTCAATGCACTTGCAAACAAAAAAAACACACACTGTAAAACGCAAGCACTGTCTTTCTAGTTCAGGGACACAGTATTCTGGCGCAAGCCTTCTCTCGTTTGGCAGTTTTCAAAGACACTTGCAAAGCTACTCCTCATCCTCTGGCATTCAGAGTTTTGCACTTAGTCTCAGAACATATCACAAGCAAGTTCACCTTAGCCATGTGTCAGCCATGGTCGGTCTGCAACACACATCAGCTACTGTCCCCTTCTTTGGAAAGTTGCTGCTTGGGATGTGAGGGTCACAGGACTCTGATTTAGGCCTGGACCAAAGTCGCCACAGGGGCAGCCATGTGGGTCTAACTTTCAACAGGTTTCAGCATTATGGAACTCTCCCATAATTGCAGGCCTTGTTCTCGGATGTGAGTTGGATGAAGGTCACAGGTTATGGGAGATGCAATTGTCCTGCAGGCCTGCTTGCACAGATGATAGGTAGGGAATGTTCATGCAGGTGCAGACTAAGAACACCCGGTGAGCCTCCATTGGAGATGCCTCCACTATCCAATACCCCAGTGTTGGCTCTGTGACCTGCCCCAACTGGTGGTAAAGATGACTGGTCCTGAGGAAATGGCATCCGCAGGTGAGCTATTAGTTGTACGCATGTGCACAATTACACACAGTAATCAGCATGAATAACCATTTCCATTATTGTCACTGCCACAAGGACCAACATTTTACAACATTAAAGGCTTGTTAACCTGGAGTCAGTGAATCCAACTTCTAGTTTAATGTGGGCGGAGGATGCACTATGGATGGTGACAGCAGCAGAAGAGCTCAGCATCCCTACACCATCCTAGGCGAAGTCAGGTGGAACTGCTGGTGCTCCTAGCGGTCATCTTCCTCCTCATAGGTTCTACATGAGTCCTGAGTCCTCAAGATTCTTCCAAACTCAAAAGTGTCCATCAACATAGAGCCCACCACTGAGCTAACAAGAAAGCAATGCTGTAGTCAGCGCTGTGGGGGGGATGACAATTGTGAGGGGTCCCTAAAAGGAGTTGTTAGACCTGGCATCCTTGCTGTGGTTTCCCCTGTCTTTTTGCCTCCACCTCCTGCATTTTTCATGTTATGCTGGACTTCGTTTTTGCTGGTTTAGGTACTCTCATCAGTGCTAAAGTGCAAGTGTTACCTGTGTAAATTGTGATTCTGATTGATTATCCATGATTGGCATATTTGATTTACTAGTAAGTTCCTGGTAAAGTGCACTTTGTGCGCCCAGGGCTTGTAAATCAAATGCTACTAGGCGGCCTGCAGCACTGGTTGTGCCACCCATATGAATAGCCCTGTAAACCTGTCTCAGACCTGCCATTGCAGTGTCTGTGAGTGTAGTTTTAAACTGTCATTTCAACCTGGCACACTTGCCAGGCCCAGACCTTCCCTTTTACTACCTCTAAGGCACCCCTAAGGTAGGCCCAAGTTAACCACAAGGACAGGGTGCAGTGTATGTGAAAGGTAGGACAGGTACCCGTTTCTTTTAAATGACCTATAGTGACATACCGCCAATTTTGTTTTTCTCAATTGCCCGGACTAGCTCTCCCCTAGGCTACCATAGAAGCTGCCTTGTATATCAATCAATCAGGGGTTTGTAAAGTGCGCTACTCACCTGTTAGGCTCTCAAGGCGCTTGCATCTTACAAGTGTACCTTTCAATTGGGAACAGCTAGATATTTGGAGTTTGGGCTCTTAGAGATCAGGATTTAAAAACCCATCTTTTAGTGAAGAAGGGTTTTAAAATGTATGTTTGAAAACGCCTCTTTTAGAAAGTGGGCATTTTCTTGTTTAACCATCCTGTACCTTTGCCTCCCTGTAGAATAAATATCTGGTTTAGAGTGTCAAGGACCTATCTGTGCATTCACTCTAGACATTCCCACAAAGGAGATGAGGTGTGACCTACATATCTTCCTGAGCTAGAGAGGTGGGATGAGTTGTCACTGACACCTGAATAGGTTTGTGTCTGGACACTCACAGTGCTGTCTCCACTCCGCTTGAGTGTGCCTGAAACCAAGATCAGGCAAGGTAAGAACTTGTGCACTACAAAGACAGTCCTTTGAAGAATGCCTACTTCAAAGACCAACAATGGTATAAGTATTGGGCCTAAACCGCAAGACTTTTAGAAAATTTCTGGGCCAAGAGGAGACTCTGCCAAGGAGAAGAGCTGAAGCGCTGTAAGGAGTAGTACTGCCCCTTTGCTGTGTGTTGCTTTTCTGGCTTGGCCTGCCGCTGCTGCTTCAACTTTGGAAATGAAAATGGCTGGACTTTGATGTGTATCCTGCTTGTGAAGTTTCTCTAAGGGTTGTGTGTGTGCTTGTCTCATGTTAGGAATTCTCAGGGCATCAAAGACTTCACCTGCAGCATCCCTGAACTCCACTGCTGGGATTTCTGACCTGCCAAGTGGTGTCAGTTCCAGTTCTGGGTCATTGGAGGTGATTCATGTGCAAAAAGCTACAAAAGACTTGAAAATGGCCACTGTAGGAGAGTAGGATCTGCACTTGTGTTGCCCCCACTTTTTTTCTGATTCTGATGTATACACTGGTTTCTGGCTATAGTCTGGCTGGGTCCTGAAGTACTGGGTATTTTAAGCCCAGCGGTGCAGGGGAACACACCCTGTGACTTCGGGGTTCTTCCTGTTTCAGACCTACAGAAACACAGAGTCTTCTGGGTGAAGTCAAAGATCAGTTTATTGGCTGCAGACCAATTACAGGCGTCCTAGAAGTACAACAGCGTGTATGTTCTCAGGAGACTGCTGCAAATCACAGAAACGGGCTTCTTCTTAAATACAGATTTTCCTGCCTCAGGCATACATTCTTAAGTTTATGGCATGGTCATTCAAAGTGTACATTACAAACGAAAAAGCAGAGTCATGATGACCATCCCACGTTCCAGTGAAACCAGCCCGCAATTATTTACACAGTAAAGCTCAGATCCCACATCAGATATCGATAGGCCCCAATAAACATGAGCATCTCCTGTTTTGGGAAACAAGCCATAAAGCAGGAACAGCCAGGTGTGAAAGAGATTAGCTGGAGGCTTGTGTAGGATGAAAAGACTTTATGGTGTGTCAAGCCCTGATGCTAATCACAGGTGGCCAGAGGACGGGGAACTCGTGAGACCAGTTTGACCTGGGGCAGCGGAGCCAAGCTGCCCAGGTCACAGAGAAGTCAAGGAAAGGCACATGTGCTCTAAAAGGCCCGTTTTAGCTTCATGCTATATAGCCTATGTGAGGGCAACCATAAGATGGCCACCGATACAAAATGGAACCCACGCAGTGATGTGAAATATCGTATACACAGTGCATTCATAGCTAAAACGTTACAGAAAGCACTCGTACATACCGCATTAACCATTCGCGGTTCACTATTACCGAGATAGACAGGGGTAGGGCCCTGTCTCCTACGCGGTCCCAAATTCTAAAGTACGACAGACCCTCCTTTTGCCCTTACATAGGCAATAACTACACTCATTTCAATCCGAGTCTAGGTCAATATTCACGAAGTCATGGAGATGTTGCTGTAGCACCATCCTATTACTTAGCTCGTCCCTCGATACAGGTTTCCTTACACATAATGTAGCACAGAGGCCACATATCACAGGAGCACACTGTATGCACAGACAGAACAGGAAAAGGATGGCTAAGATCATTCCAATGACCATCAGAACTTTCCAACCCCAGGCAGATATCAGTTCCCAGAACCATCCCACCAGTGACCAATCTCCTTTATCCACGTGTATGGACTCAGATATTTTATGCAGTTTGAAGATGGCTTGATAAACTGTTGGAGCGTTGTCTGGTATGAAAATGCAACAACTGGATTGGATAACCTTACATACCCCACCACGGTCTGCAAGTATGACGTCTAGAACCATGCGGTTCTGAAAAGTCATGAGGCGATCCGCTTGGAGCTCAGCTGTCAAATTACCAAGGGCACCAGCCGTAACATTAACAGTGGACTCAACCACACGAGTCAGCTGTCTCAGGTTCCTACTATTGACCATAGGTCCCCAAAACGGCAGGAAACCCAAAAAGAAGTCTCCCGCTTCCTGACCGGCAGTATCCTCCTTACTAATCACGCCTCTCACAACTCTGGTCTTGTGATAGTCAGAGGCGGCAGTAAATGTTGGCGGTAGCAGATTTGCAATATAACATGTGCCCGAGAAATCAGGGGGCAACCATGTATATGCTCGGTCATTGCAGATAAAATATGTACCCTTGGCAGCCAAAAACGCAGGGGAAAACTGTGACGGAAAAGTGTACGTTTCAGTACAGTCACTTCTTCCCAGTTGAGCTCTAGGATTCTGACCATTACCTTGCAAACAGAACCGACCTATGTGGGGTACGACCCAGATTGGGGATGAGATTTTCCGCTGTCTTTCACCCAGACTAATACTATACCCCGTCGCGTTCCACCCTACATAAGCTCTCAGCTCTTCTTTGGGAATGGATGAGTATGCATCGATATCTCTACTCATATCGGCAACTCCTTTCACTAAAGCTTTATTATTGGTGCTAGGTCTGATGGAACGCGGTTGTCGCGGGGAGTAGGCATCTAGTGCATAGAGAAACATCGTCTGGAATGCCCATGACGATCCATTGTAACTATCCGGCAGCACCAGATTGGGAATACCCTTATTAATGGTATGCGGCATCAAACCGCACACCCAACAATTCGTCGTATTCATGACTAGTTGGTGCTGGTGCAGGAGCTGAATAAACGAGTTATTCACAAACTCAGATCGTCTAGCTTGTTCATGTTCAGGCAGAGGGTGAAAAGAGTGTGAGGAGACAGTAGGAGGAGGTATAGGCTGTACAGTGGGTGCAATGGGCTCTTGAGAGGAGAAGAATACAAATCCTACAGTAAACACTACTATACTACATAATACAAACAGGCATAAAAATACAAAACGTTTGCTCTTCATTATTTTACATATTCTTGCTTTAAAGTTCATTTCCTCAGCGAGTCTCTCCATCTTGAAAAACTCCATCCTCTAATCGTGCCGCTCGCGGCGGGTGAGTATCTTCTGCTGAGGAGTACGCCTGTCAGTCCAGGGAATGCCCTAGACCAACCAGAACCGTCGACCTAACGTCTTCGGCCTGTACCCCAAAGTCTTGGCACCGCGACCCTGCGGTTGAACCCGGATGGTGGTTCAAAAAACAAAAATCAAGAAAGTCCTTCAGATGGGAGAGCTCTGGTTATCAAAAAATAAAAGGGTAAAGGAAAAGAATATTTATTTGTCCGTGGGCCTGGGCCTTAGATTGTAACGATAACGGCCAGGCACTGTTTGATCTTGAAACAAGAGTTCAGGCTCTGTAGTGTCCAATCGAGCTGACGGTGGCACCGCTTCTTGCAAAATATCGTCACTTTCCTGTGCTGAAGCTGTGCCTTTTATGCGTGCATCACTGAACGGCACAAAACGAGGTACAGTGTCGGCTTCAGAGTCTGCGATACCCTCCTGGACCCACCGGTCATACGGCAGAGGCAAAGGGATCCTTTTCACGTGGGCGCCGTGGATCCATTTTTTCTTCCCCTTCACTCGAACAGCTGATCTTGTCGACAGCAGCACGAGGTGAGGGCCAAGCCAGCGGGGCTCCTCGTTGGTCTTCCGCTGGAAGTTCTTCACAAGGATCCACGTGCCTGGTTCGATAGGATGTCCAGGAGCTTCAGAAGCCGGGGGGAGAGTATCATGCACCTGTTGGTGTAAAACACGCAGTTTAACTGTCAATTCGTGCAAGTGATCAAGTAACACTGGATGCTCGATTTCACTGAATCTCATCGGTCTTGGCACACCCCAAACATTGGCCGGGCGGCCAAAAACAACCTCGTAGGGACTAAGTCCCACCCGTGAGTGTACGGTCATTCTTATGGATAGGAGTGCTAAAGGCAGGGCGTCAGGCCATTTAAGACCTGAGCTCGCTTGGATTTTGGCCAGCTTAAGTTTGAGAGCGCCATTATAGCGCTCTACTAATCCTGCTGATTGGGGGTGGTTTGCAGCGTGAAACTTCTGCCTTATGCCTAGTCCCTCACACACATTCTTCATCACTTTACCCACAAACTCACTTCCATTATCACTCCACACCATTCTTGGCATTCCAAACCTAGGGAAAAATTCCTTCACATGGATATGATGGAGGCGCAAAATGACCAGCTGGAGTTGGGGTTCCCCTACCAGGGTTGTACTTCAAGCATACCATACAATTCTTGACCACATTCTCTGCACACTTAGGAATTCCAGCATTCTGCCATACTGGAGCCAACAACTTACAGATTCCTTTCGTACTGATGTGTGCCATTCCATGTGCCATAGTAACCACTGGAGCACATATGCATCAGGTAACAACCATCGCCTATGTTCTGACAAATCAATCCAACAACCATTCTCATCCAACTTACCCATACTTTCTCTCCACTTGCTTAACTCTTTCTCTGTGGCTTCAGCTTAAAGGGACTTTACACTCTCTATTGTGTTTTCACACATTCCAACATCACCAACCCATCTGGCAGGGCCTGCAACATACATTTGAGTCTTCACATCTTTTGCTGTTTCTTTCGCGACTTCATCAGCAAACGCATTACCACGACCAACATCATCAGTGATCTTCTTGTGCGCACTGCATTTCATAATCGCAACTTGCAACGGTAGGGTCAGTGACTCAAGAAGATCATTCACCAACTTGCCATTCTGAATCCTAGCTCCATGCGAAGTCAGGAACCCACGTTCCTTCCACAATCGCCCAAAACTATGAGCCACGCCAAAGGCGTACTGGCTATCTGTATATATATTCACTTTCATTCCTTCAGACAACACGCACGCTCTCGTAAGGGCAATCAATTCTGCTGCTTGAGCCGAATTTTGTGGCACACGTGCAGTTTCAACAATCGTGTGCAAAGTCGTGATAGCATATGCAGCAGTCGTATCACCATTCGGAAGCTTGAAACACGAACCATCCACCCATAAAGTACCATCACACTCAGTCAGGGGAGTATCTTTGAGATCTACTCTCCCTTTCGTTTCTTCTTCTGTTCTGAACAGACAATCATGTTGCTCAATCTCATCTAGGTCTGCTGGAATTGGTAATAGTGTAGCTGGATTCAACGTGTTACATCTCTTTATGTGTATGTGGTTCGCTAACAGTGTTAGCTCATAACCAGATAATCGCGCACTAGTTAAGTGTTGTGTCTTGGTCCTGTTTAACAATGTGTCCACAGCATGTGGAACCATGACAATCAATGTATTATCCATTACTAGTCCAGCAGACTGTCGAATAGACATGGCTGCGGCGGCTGTGGCTCTCAGACAGCTTGGCAATGCCCTCGCTACAGGGTCCAAGGTTGATGAAAAATACGCGCATGGACGCGGTCTATCGCCAAAAGGCTGTGTTAACACTGACAATGCACAACCATCTTTCTCGTGAACATACAATGTAAAAGGCTTGCTGTAGTCAGGGGTACCCAACACAGGAGCTGAACATAATGCATTACGCAATTCCACAAAACTTTTCTGACACTCTTCAGACCATGGGATAGGATTCGGTGTGTCCTTGCATGTTAATGCTAACAAAGGTTTTGCCAACAAGGAAAAACTTGGTATCCAACGCCTACAGTATGAAGTAATGCCCAAGAAAGCACGCACTTCTCTCTGTGTTCTTGGCACACTCAACTGTGCAATGGCTTGAATTCGTTCTGGGGTCAGTTTCCTTCCCTCCTTCGATAAGAGATGACCTAAGTAGGTCACTTCTTGTCGACAATATTGCAGCTTTGAGAGAGACACTTTGTGATGGAAGGCAGACAAATGACGCAACAATGACAAGGTAGCTTCTTTGCAAATCTTTTCAGTATCGGCGGCGATCAGTAAATCGTCGACGTACTGAATGAGGATAGCGCCACTGGGTAAAACCAGTGCATCAAGCTGCGCTTTTAAAGCCTGACTGTATATTGATGGACTCTCACAGTAGCCCTGGGGAGCGCGTTTAAAGCGCAAGCTGCGACCTCCTAAACTAAAGCCAAAAATGTCTCTGCTCTCCTCTGCAATTGGGATGCTAAAGAAAGCATTCTTTAGATCGATCACTGAGAACCATGCAGCGGAGGCTGGAATCATGGTTAACAAGGTAGTTATATCGGGAACAACTGGAAACTGTGGCACAACAATCTTATTAACCTCTCTAAGATCAATCACGAATCTGTAAACAGGTGGCTGTGAAGGGTCCGTTCGTTTTAAGACAGGTAAAACAGGACTATTGCAAACGTTGCCTCTTGTCTCTTCAATTACGCCCTTTTTAATCAACTCACTGACAATTGCTAACAACGCTTTCTGACCTTCATTGGAGATCTTGTACTGGGGAATGCATGGCAATCTGACATTGGCTTTTAAAGTGACCACATATGGCGGTATTTCCAAAAGACCCACATCATTGGGACCAGTAGCCCAAAGGGCATCCGGAAGAGATGACAATTCAGGTGGCATTGCATTTTTAGACAAATACATCGGGGAAATCACTTTCTTGCCTAATGTAAGTTGTACTCCTGAAGGAGAACAATACAGCGTGGCATGCAATCTTTTTAGCAAATCTAAGCATAGCAAATTTTCACCACAACCTGTTGTTAGGATGAGGGGTGCTTTTAGCTCACAAGGTCCAACAGAAAGCGACATAGGACTAGAAATCGGGTTCCTAACTGGTGCGCCAGAAAAACCTACTGATCCACTGGCACTGAAACAACTCCCTCTCTCTGTCTACGGCTGTCCTAGTAATCATCATCTTCTACATTGTCATCTTCTGCATAATAATCATTATTGTAGTACTGAGCTGTATTACCAGTCGCATTGGCTTGCTGATCAAAGCTATTTATGGTATTTTGAGGCGGAAGAGGACGCGCGTTCCGGAGAGCATTTCCACGCCCTCTGCCTCTAGGAGCCTGCTGACCACCTCTACCTCTTGCGCCATACGCATTACTGTTACGCTGCATTAATTTAGGGAAACTATATTTAAAATGACCTTCCTCTTTGCAATATGAACATTGGTTGGGACCTACAGGGATTCGTGGTTGATAATACCCATTCATTTGCTGATTATTCTGAAACTGTTGGGGCTGCTGATAAATACCTTGTGTTTGCCTATAATTACTCTGTCATGCACGTGGTGGATAAGCCTGCTGCAAGAGGACCTTTGTCTTTAGTTCTTTCGTTTTCTTATCTGTTCTATCCTTCTCATCCTTGTCTCTATTTTCATAATACTGTGCAGTAGCCAGTATTTGCGCTGAAGAGGAAACAGCCCAAGAACTTTCTGAGTCTTTAAGTTTCTTACACAACTCGGGGAGTAGATTCTGCACAAATTTATCGACAAATAACCGTTGGCCACCTTCAGTGCTCATGTCTTGACCACTGTGGTCGATAAACGTTTCTTCAAAGCTGGTGAAGAAATCGGACACTGTCTCATCTTTCTTCTGCTTGCATGCGGACAGTTTATCCCAATTTACGCGCATCGCAGGCATTATAGTCTTCATGTATGTAATAATTCTACCAGGGAGCGCTGCAATGAGGGGCTCAGGTTTCGCACCACCAACTTGTCTAGCGTCTGCAGCAACGATATTAGCCCATGTGTCACCCAATTCTGCAGCGTGATCTATATTACGAATGGATCCCCATAAAGGCTGTGGAACCACATTCCCAAACAGCATATCTATATCAGCCAAATTCATTACACAAGATTCTGCAGTTTGGGATAACTCCTTATAATATCCTGCAGGGTTCTTACGGGGATCAGGCAATGTCTGTTTAAGTGCTAACACCTCAGATCTCTTCCATGGGACATGTACCCAAACACGCTGAAAATGTGCTAAGACAGGTGGATTAGCATTCGGATCAGCAGGTCTCCAAACTGGGGGAACTTCACGCATCGGATATTGGCGCGCTTTTACCTCCTTCCCTATAGGGAAATCCAGATCAAACAATGATTGCTGATAATCGCCATTTCTGAGGGACAGTAAAGTCGCAACTGCTTTATCTACATTGGGGCCCACAATTACACCTGTTCCGAAATCAAATCGCACTCGACACAATTCCTGTGGGTTTGGGTTTGCACCCTGATCCTCCAATTCCTCACAGAGGAATTCACACATTTTATCAAAGACATACCTCTGTTTTGGGGCATCCCATTGGTGAAAAACGTTAACAACCTGTTCCACATCATAGAGTGAAGGGAAACCAATCCACCTACGCGCCAAATGATCTAACACCTCTTTCTCTTCGGGACCAGGTAGCTGACTACGCAATTGCTTACGTTGTAAGGCAGGAGTCGTACTAGATGACCCAAAGAGAGGCGACATCAGACTAGTAACTACATTAGCTAGTCGCTGTCGTGCTGAAGGAGAAGTTGAGGCGAAAACAGGGGGATAGACAGAGGGAAGAAAAACAGATTCAGATACAGGTACCGGGGTAGTGTAAGAAGGAGCGCCAGGGGAAGCCGCTGGCGCGATAGGCAAAGTCGCAGGAAGCGCGGGGGTAACAGGTAACAAAACTGGCGGCCCTTGAGAGGGCTGCACTGCAGGGATAGGAGCCAGCTGAAGAGGAGCTGGCGGCTGCGGGAAGGCTTGCGGCATATTTACTGGAGGCTGCGCATTTACAAGCTGTGGAGGTGCTGTGGCATTTTGCGCATATGGGGGTGGCGAACTTAGCAAATGGGACATTAGGGAATCCTTCTCTATCTCTTTTGTCTCATCTTGCACAAGGAGTGACAAAACAGGGTAACATTTATCAATCCCTAGTTTGCGCTGTCTGTGCAATTGCTCATTCCTTTGTTCTTCCTCATTATCTTTAAATTGCACAGCTGCTTGCATCATATACATACCTTTTTCTCTCTTATTCCTTTTCGCTAGCTTAATTTCCTTCTGTTTGGCTTCCTTTCGCCATAGGCGGAAAGAATCAAACATCGCCGGCCGGGCTTTCTTTTTAAACAATTTAACTTCCAAATTATCTAAGATATCTGTATCGAAACTACCATTTTGGGGCCATTTTAAAACACCGTCCTTTCTGGTGTATCGGATCCATATTTCATTATATGCAATGGGGCCCACGCCATGTTTTACATAAAGCTCATAAGTAGGAGTTCCAATTGGAGGAACCGGACATGAATCCTCTTACTGGAAATCCCTTCCACAACCCAAACAAAACAATCTACAAAATACACTAGAACCAGGCATCTTCGCTCACTAGTCGAGTTTCAAAACGTCAAAGGATTATCGAATACGATAGTCTCGTGAATACACGAGTCCTCTGGCTTTGGGACTTGCAAGCACCAAATGATCCCGAAGGATACCAAATTCAAACTGGGAGATGCTCCACTTATACTTAACTGAATATTGATGATCGATGGCGTCACCAGAAGACTCTCTCGATTGTTTCGCTCTACCAAAATCGTCAAGGGTCCAAAACAGGGCGATTAATCAGGGCAGCAGTCCTTCGTAGCCGTCGGAACGCGGAGAACCTCGCAGAAACGACTTTCGGACCACGTCGACATGCAGGGGTCGATGAAGTGGCGGCCTTCCTCCAGAATTTCCACACGAAGCTCCTCACGAACCTCTGGCTTGGACCGGTGCCGCTGAAATCGCGCCGAGTTGGGCGCCAACTGAAGTACTGGGTATTTTAAGCCCAGCGGTGCAGGGGAACACACCCTATGACTTCGGGGTTCTTCCTGTTTCAGACCTACAGAAACACAGAGTCTTCTGGGTGAAGTCAAAGATCAGTTTATTGGCTGCAGACCAATTACAGGCGTCCTAGAAGTACAACAGCGTGTATGTTCTCAGGAGACTGCTGCAAATCACAGAAACGGGCTTCTTCTTAAATACAGATTTTCATGCCTCAGGCATACATTCTTAAGTTTATGGCATGGTCATTCAAAGTGTACATTACAAACGAAAAAGTAGAGTCATGATGACCATCCCACATTCCAGTGAAACCAGCCCGCAATTATTTACACAGTAAAGCTCGGATCCCACATCAGATATCGATAGGCCCCAATAAACATGAGCATCTCCTGTTTTGGGAAACAAGCCATAAAGCAGGAACAGCCAGGTGTGAAAGAGATTAGCTGGAGGCTTGTGTAGGATGAAAAGACTGTATGGTGTGTCAAGCCCTGATGCTAATCACAGGTGGCCAGAGGACGGGGAACTCGTGAGACCAGTTTGACCTGGGGCAGCGGAGCCAAGCTGCCCAGGTCACAGAGAAGTCAAGGAAAGGCACATGTGCTCTAAAAGGCCCGTTTTAGCTTCATGCTATATAGCCTATGTGAGGGCAACCATAAGATGGCCACCGATACAAAATGGAACCCACGCAGTGATGTGAAATAGCGTATACACAGTGCATTCATAGCTAAAACGTTACAGAAAGCACTCGTACATACCGCATTAACCATTCGCGGTTCACTATTACCGAGATAGACAGGGGTAGGGCCCTGTCTCCTACGCGGTCCCAAATTCTAAAGTACGACAGTCCCTGATAATCAGGGCCCCAGTCTAATTGATCTCTCTAAACAACTTGGTGTGCATACTAGATGCACTAGTGATTGGATACTGTGGTACCTTATGAACCCCTAGTATATGGTACCTTAGGTACCTAGGGCATTGGTACTTCACAGGCCTACCAGGGGCTGCAGCATGTATTATGCCACCCCTGGGAAGCACTCACAATCTGACACCACAGGCCTGCTACTGCAGCCTGTGTGAGGTAGTGTTAGCACTCCTCACTGAGGTATAGGCTCCTATATCTCACCATACACACACATATAAACCTATCAGTCACCCCTATGGTAGGCCCTATCAATCCCAAGGGCAGGGTGCTTGGTTTACTATGTGAGGGGGTGCTTCTGCCTGAGCAGGACCCCTCTGCAGCTGGCAGAGTCTATTCTATGCTGCTGTTTGTGGATGCGGTTAAACCATATACTCTTAAGTGCATTATAGCCTCGCGGTAAATGCTATCTTTGGAATGACTGCATCAAAACATGTTGTGTTTGGTGTCAAACAACTTGGAATCCTACCCCCACACCAGTAACTGGTGTGAGAGTAGGATCCCACCCTTCTAGAGGGGACGACCTGTACACACTGTACTACACGGTAGAAATCATCTAGAGCCCCGGCATCACAAAATGGATGCCACCAGCACAGACACCGGGCTGCCCTCCTGCTGCTGACCGAAACTCGCAGTGGAGGGAGCTCAACAAAGGGTTTCCTGTCACAGGGAGGTGTCACCACCTCCCAGACAGGATTTAGTGCATTGGAGCTGGGTGGGTGCACTCTTAGAGTGCTTTGAAGTCCTGCACTGGGGGAGCAGTAGGCTCCTCTGTGCATATGCCAGCTCAAACTGGTTCAGGGGCTACCTGCCCCTGCTCTGGCGCGAAACTGGACAAAGGGAAGTGGGTGTAACCACCCACTACCCTGACCCTCCTAGAGGAGTGGTCATAGAGCTAGTCCCTCCCATCTTTACACTATAAGATACCACACATTGCCAATGCAATTTAGATTACACCTGGACGACGCTCTACGAAGAAGAATCCTGGCCCTTCAACTTTCTACTATCTCTAGAAGACCAAAGGATCTCCCTTGGAGTCAAGGAGTGACTCCCCTGCTTGGCAGGCACCAAACCTACTGAACTATGGTTGCAAACTTTGCCGCTCCCGCCGGAGCCCGAAGTCCCTGCGTCCCCTGAAGCAGATTTCCTGACCTCTCGATGGCCATTTTGAGTCCCCAGCTAAGCTGTGGCATCTGGACCCCACGAGTGACGAGGAACAGCAATACCAGGGAACCATGCACTGATTTAGAGTGCAAGCCCTAAACTACGTCCAACGAAGTTGTGCTTTGGACCACTTGTTGTCCAAGTCCCGAGCAGGTCTAGTACCAAAGACCAGCAGCCTACCCCGTCCCGAGTGACCGTGGGCTGTTGGTGAACTTTTCAACTTTTCCTGCAAAGGCGTCTTTGCGGTTGCTTGCCCGTTGGCTAGTAACTCTCCAGAAGACTTCCACATCACCTTCAAGGGCTCGCCTGGTTGCTCTGGGCCTGCCCTCACTTACCCTCGCTGGGTAAGTTACTGAGTGCCGACACCGTCACCAGCTGCAGACATCGTGGGACCCTCCGAACCCAGCTTCTGGTCTTCATCGATCCCTACTGGTCCTCATGTGCGAAGAGACAAAACGACATCAGCGACCTGAAGAGACGCGACAGCTGTGGTCATCCATCTTGCTGGCCACCGGTCACTGGCAAGTGACTTTGAACTCTGTCCCCTCAATTTCTAGGTCTTCTGCAACTCCAATCCATCTTCGGATTCCAGCAGACACTTCTCTCGACGGCGCAAGCAGCAAGTCTTCAGTGATCTCCATTGAAAACAGCATCGCGACACGACACCAAAGGACAAGTATGCACCCGGCTTCCCTGGGTGAGGTAACTCTTGCATTACAGTGCCCAAGTATGCATTGGCTCTCGAAGTACTTACCCTGTAAGTTGTTTGCTTGTTGTCCACTCCGAAGTGCCCTAGAACTGTAAAATACAAACCGCGACATTCGCCATTGAAACGCATTGAAAACCCGCGTGTGTGTTTAGACACTGCACGCGTCTCCTGTGGGCTGATTACTTACCTGCTAACACTGCAGAAGTGAAGCACCAGTGATTCCCAAGGCCCTAGGCCTCTTCATATTGCAAGTCGAGTTTGTTAAACCACTATTTTAGTATATGGTCTGGTACGCCCCTAGGGCTACAGCCATATTTGTGCTTAATTTATTGAGAACTGTTGATCTTTTGAATGTTTACCTGGCTCTAATCTCATAAAGAGATTAGTAGAGTATATTTAGAAATAAATACATATATATTTGGTATATATACCTGTGTGGTGTCTTTTCATTTGGTAATTCAAGAGATTATAAGGTAAAACAAGCTGCTTTACATTCCTCAGAGACTTAGCCTGAAGGCTGCTCTCCACAGCTACCACTAGGATAGCTTTCTTTAAAAGGTTGTCTTTAAACCTATCTACCAAGAGTCGAATTGGACTGGTGCAAGGTGGCCACTATAACTAGTGACCAGCATATGCCAGGCCAACTTCTCCCATTGGTGGGCAGCGTGTGGGATTCCAGCTTGCCATTGTTTTACCAGAAAATCTCTATTTGAATTACTAACTGAAAACCACTTAAGGTACTCAAGGTACATATAAAGTCAAGCTAGTATCAATAAGTTCTACTGTGAAGGGACAAGCACACCCTTGCTACAGCTCAAGCTAGGTCCAGTAGGCCTCAACTAGTGTAGGTAGTACAGCACTGCACAACACTAGTATGTCTCACCATGGTGGAGCCAGTGGGTCCACCCCATCTCAGTACAAAGATATAGCCTACACTGAACTGAAGGCCTTATGCTTTGAAAGAAATCTGAGGGTGGGCAGGAGTCCCTCATCACAACACCTGATAGATCTGTTAGTAGCAGATGACCTGAGACAAGCTCTAGGACCTAGTGGGTCTGCATCAGGAGGTGGGTCACACATAGTCTCTGGGTCTGATGATGACAATCAAGATGACCTGGACTCTGTGGTGAAGGGCCAGACCCAGAAGGGTCTGAAGAGAATAGAGGAAATCTCCCTAAGAGAGCTGAAAGTGTGGGAGACAGGCCTAGGTCCATCTCAAGGGACTCTGACAGGTCATATCACTCTGGAAGGGAATCTATTCCACAGAGGAACTCCAACTTTCCCAGGGAGTCCTCCTCTGAAAGAAGGTTCAAGATGCTCCAGTATGAGGAAGCTAGGCTTGCCCTCAGAACCAAGCAATAGGCCTTAGATAGGGAAGCCTTCGAGCTCCAAAGAGCTTCAAAGAAGGAGGGGTTAGATGCCCCTGGTGGCAGCAACAGAGTCCCTAGAGGCAAAGATTACATGCCAGATCATAGGAACCTGTCCAAGGTTGTTCCTCCCTACCAGAGTGGGGATGATATCCACAAATGGATAACTGCTATGGAGAGGGCCTGTAAAGTTCAACAGGTCCCCCAGAAACAGTGGGCAGCAATCTTGTGGCTCTCCTTTTCAGACAAAGGGAGAGACAAGCTCCTCACTGTTAGAGAAGAGGATGCTAATGATTATGAAGCCCTGAAGAGTGCTTTGATAGATGGGTTTGGCTTAACCACTGAACAGTACAGGTTGAAGTTCAGAGACACCCAGAAAGCACAGACTCAGGATTGGACTAACTTTGTTGATTGTGCAAGCAAGGCTCTAGAGGTTTGGCTGGTGGGTAGTAGAGCAACTGATTTTAAGGGATTGTATAATCTTATAATGAGAGAACAGAACCTTAATAACTGCCAGAACCAGTTGTTGCATCAGTACCTGGTGGACTCTGATCTGCCCTCTCCCCAAGAATTGGGAAAGAAGGCAGACAAATGGGTCAGAACCAGGGTGAGGCAGAAAAACCAGAACCAAGGTGGTGACACCAAGAAGCAAGATCCTAAAGGCTCAGATAAGGGTGGGGATACATCTAAAGATCAGAAGTCTTCACAAGGGCCACAAAAATCTGCATCTGGTGGGGAGTCACAATCTGCAAAGGGAAAAGGCCAAAAGAAGCCCTGGTGCAAATTCTGTAAACAGAAAGGGCACTGGACTTCTGACTGTACAAAGTCCAAAGACCAATCCACCACCACTCCAGCCCCTAAGGCAACTGTTCCCCCTAGTGCAGCAAGTGGTGGAGGTAATACTCAGAATAAGGGTGTAGTAGGGTTGACCCTGGGTTCTGATGTGGACTCTGGCCTAGTCAGAGTACCAACACAGGCAATGCTAGTTTGTGAGGGAGACCTTGATATGTCCTTCCTAGTGAGCCCCAGTAATCTGGGCAAATACAAACCGCAGCCTATCATAAATGGCAAACAGGCTTTGGCATTTAGGGACACAGGTGCTAGTGTCACCATGGTGACAGAGAACCTAGTGGACCCTACACAGATCATCCTGGGTGAAATGTACCAGGTAACCAATGCAAGCAACACCAGGACCAACCATAGCCTGGCAGTTGTGAATTTCTCCTGGGGAGGGGTAACTGGCCTCAAAAAGGTAGTAGTCAGTGCAAACCTCCCTGTCGAATGTTTGTTGGGCAATGATCTAGAGACTTCAGCCTGGTCTGAAGTAGAATTATGGACTCATGCTGAGATGTTGGGCATACCTGCAGAGGTATTTGCTGTGACCAGGTCACAAGCCAAAATGCATAAAGCTGAACCAGCCCTGGATCCTGAAACTATGGACCAGGTGCTACCCAAGAGGAAGAGCAGTAGGGTTAAGGCTGGGCCTTCCCCTCTGTCTCAGATCTCAGATTCCCCTCCTGAGGGAGGAGAAGCAGAGCCTGTAGAAGGAACTGCCCCAGAGGAACTTGAGCCTGGTCAGGTTGAGTTCTTGAGGGCAGGGGGCCCTTCCAGGGAAGATCTAAGCAAAGAGCAACAGTGCTGCTCCACTCTTGAACCCCTCACACAGCTGGCTGCTGCTGAGGCTGCTGGGAGTGCTAGTGGGTTCCATAAGGTTTATTGGGATGAGGGGCTCCTATATTCTGAGGCTAGAGATCCTACCCCTGGAGCCACCAGGAGGCTGGTAATTCCTCAGAAGTTTAGGGGGTTCCTCTTGACCCTAGCACATGATATCCCATTGGCAGGTCACTTGGGCCAAAACAAGACCTGGGACAGGCTTGTACCACATTTTCATTGGCCACACATGTCTGAAGACACAAAGGAGTTTTGTCGCTCCTGTGTCACTTGTCAAGCCAGTGGCAAGACAGGTGGCACCACAAAGGCCCCCCTGATACCACTACCTGTGGTGGGGGTTCCCTTTGAAAGGGTAGGGATTGACATTGTTGGTCCCCTGACCCACCAACAGCATCTGGGCACAGATTTATACTGGTGGTAGTGGATCATGTCACCAGGTATCCAGAAGCTATACCCCTAAGGACTACCACAGCTCCTGTGGTAGCAAGAGCCCTCATTGGAGTTTTCTCCAGGGTGGGTTTTCCAAAGGAGGTCATCTCTGACAGAGGTTTTAAATTTATGTCAGGATATCTAACTGCAATGTGGAAGGAGTGTGGTGTAAACTTCAAATTCACTACTCCCTATCACCCGCAATGGGTTAGTTGAGAGATTCAACAAAACCCTAAAGGGAATGATTAAAGGACTCCCAGAGAAGCTTAGGCGGAAATGGGACCTTTTACTTCCCTGCCTTCTGTTTGCATACAGGGAGGTTCCTCAGAAGGGGGTTGGCTACAGCCCTTTTGAACTTCTGTTTGGGCACCCTGTTAGAGGACCATTATGTCTGGTGAAAGAGGGATGGGAGTTACCTCTCAAACCTCCCAAACAAGATGTAGTGGATTATGTACTTGGTCTCCGCTCCAGGATGGCTGAGTACATGAAGAAGGCCAGTAAAAACCTTGAGGCAAGCCAAGAACTCCAAAAATCTTGGCATGACCAAAAGGCTGTCTTGACTGTTTACCAGCCAGGCCAGAAAGTGTGGGTGTTGGAGCCTGTGGCCCCAGCAGCTCTCCAGGACAAATGGAGTGGCCCCCATACAATTGTTGAAAAGAAGGGAGAGGTCACCTACTTGGTAGATCTTGGCACTCCCAGGAGCCCCCTTAGGGTGCTCTATGTCAACAGACTTGAAGCATATGTGGACAGGGCTGACATGAGCCTGCTCATGGCAACTGATGAGGACCAGGAGGAGGAGAGTGACCCTCTCCCTGACCTGCTCTCACAGAACCCTGAAGATGGGTCAGTTGATGGTGTTGCTTTGGCAAGCAGCCTCACTGAACATCAACAAACTGAATGTAGACAAGTGCTACAGCAGTTTAGACATATGTTTAGCCGACCCCAAGTCAGACTTCCTGGTGCACCCATGAGGTGGACACTGGAGACAGTCTGCCTGTAAAGAGTAAAATCTACAGGCAACTTGACCATGTCAGGGACTGTATCAGGACTGAAGTCCAGAATATGTTGGAGCTAGGTGTTATTGAGCCCTCAGATAGCCCTTGGGCTAGCCCAGTAGTACTTGTCCCAAAACCTCACACCCAGGGCGGTAAGAAAGAGATGAGGTTTTGTGTTGACTACAGGGGCCTCAATGCAGTCACCAGGACTGATGCCTACCCAATCCCAAGGGCGGATGAACTAATAGACACTTTGGCCTCAGCCAAGTATCTCAGTACATTTGACCTTACAGCAGGCTATTGGCAAATCAAGTTAGCTGATGATGCCAAGGCAAAAACAGCATTTTCGACCCCTGGTGGGCACTATCACTTTGTGGTAATGCCCTTTGGTTTGAAGAATGCACCTGCCACATTTCAGAGGTTGGTGAATAAAGTTCTGACTGGTATGGAAACCTATTGCTCAGCATATCTTGATGACATTGCTGTCTATAGTTCCACCTGGCAGGATCACCTGGTCCACCTCAGGAATGTACTGGAGGCCCTGCAGAAAGCAGGCCTCACTATCAAGGCCACTAAGTGCCAGATAGGGCAGAGTCAGGTTGTGTACCTGGGCCACCTTGTAGGTGGAGTCCAGGTTCAACCATTGCAGAGCAAGATCCAGACCATAATGGACTGGGTATCTCCAACCACCCAGACACAGGGGAGAGCCTTCTTGGGCCTGACTGGGTATTACAGGAGGTTTGTTAAGGGATATGGATCTATAGTGACCCCCTTAAATGATCTCACCTCCAAGAAAATGCCAAAAAAGGTTCAGTGGACAGCTAGCTGTCAAAAGGCATTTGATGACCGGCAATGTGCACTGCCCCCCCTTGGGCTGAGTGGTCGCTCCCCAGTGTCTTCCTGCATCAGTCGGTATTGTTGCTTGGCTGCCTATCTGCTCATTTGCCTCATTATTGCTGCCTGCTGCGTGCCTGGTTGCCGCGCTGAACATTTTGCATTTCTGTATTTTAAAAGCGCCGCTTTTTCAGCATTTGCGCATTTCCGCTGGGCTCCCCCCTCCGCCTCCATTTTGCCTGTGTTGTTGTTGTTGTGCTGATCTCTAGCCCGCCCCGCCTCCCAGCTGAGACGCCCTCGCCCCTCCCCCTCCACTACCCATATATGACAACAGTTCCCGCGCGCAGCGTTCACGCGCAGCGATCGCGCCCAACCCGCGCCGAAGGTGCGCCAAAGGTAAGCCCGTCTACGCCCGTCCGCGCCTGGACCGTGCCCAGCGCCAGACCCCCTGCCCCTCGCGCTGCCCAGCCCTCCCGCATTACCTACGATGCCGCCACCCTCCTAGCCCTTAATCCCGGTCGCGCCCCCAACTGCGTCCAAGCCGCTCCTGGACACACCCATGGACCTTTCTCTTGCTACTCCTGCAAATTCATCGGCACCGACAACATCTCCGCTACAACCACACCACAGATTCCCGACCCCAACCACCTACAATGCATCCTTCTCAACACCCGATCTGTCCACAGACACGCCATTGACCTATGGAATCTACTAGACACCACCTCCCCGGACGTCGCCTTCCTAACGGAAACATGGATGAACGCTTCCTCCGCCCCGGACATCACCATTGCCATCCCTGAAGACTATAAGATCACTCGCAAAGACCGTACCAGCCACACAGGAGGAGGAATCGCTATCGTCCATAAGAAATCAATCCGCATCTCAACCAGCTCTGACGCCAACCTCGCCAACTCCGAACACCTTCACTTCCAAATCCACATCGACCCCATGACCACACTCAGAGGCACCCTCCTCTACAGACCACCAGGACCCCGCGCAAAATTCAGTGAAGACATCACAGACTTCATCACTCCACACGCGATCCCCTCCAAAGAATACATCCTTCTGGGAGACCTCAACTTTCACCTTGAAAAGATCAACGACCGCAACACCACCACCCTCCTGGACAACCTCGCCAACCTCGGACTTAAACAACTGGTCACTTCCCCCACCCACATCGCAGGTCACACACTCGACCCCATCTTCTCCTCCAGCAATCATGTCTCCTTCAGCCACACTACGGATCTCCTCTGGACTGACCACAGCTGCGTTCACTTCACCTACAACAAGCCCAAACCCACCAACCACCTCCAACCGACTCTGCAAAGAAACTGGAACAAAATCACCACCGACCAGATCTCCTCATCGCTCCTTCTAAACACCCCAGCCCACTCCTCGGACCCAAACCTAGCCGCCGCCAACTTCACCCTATGGCTATCCAACACCGCCGACACCTTAGCACCACTGAAAAAACGTCAAAGCAAACCTGGCAACAAGAAGGCCTCATGGTTCAACGATGATCTTAAGAAGTCCAAGAAACTCTGCCGCACCCTTGAAAAAGCGTGGAAAAAAGACCCAACCACCAGCACCAAGGACGCCTTCAAAAACGCCACCCGCACTCACCACCAACTAATCCGAAAGGCCAAGAAAACAGCATTCAAGGATCGACTTGACAACAACGCCCACAACAGCAAGGAACTTTTCAACATCGTCAAGGAGTTTTCCAATCCCTCGGCCAACTCCAACGACATCACCCCCTCTCAAGCCCTCTGCGACTCCCTAGCCTCATTCTTCCATAACAAGATTGCAGACATCCACAACAGCTTCGACAACCAACCCGGAGCCCAACCCACCCAACCACATGCTGAACACTCTCCCCCCGCGAACACCCTTAACGACTGGAACCCAATCTCCACTGAGGACACCATCCGCCTAATGAACTCCATCCACTCAGGATCCCCCACAGACCCATGCCCTCACCACATCTTCAACAAAGCAGACTCCGTCATAGCACCGCACCTCCGAGACGTCATCAACTGCTCCTTCAACTCCGCCACCTTTCCGGAAACCTGGAAACACGCTGAACTCACCGCCCTTCAGAAAAAACCCACAGCGGACCCCACCGAACTCAAAAATTACCACCCCATCTCGCTCCTTCCATTCCCGGCCAAAGTAATCGAGAAAGCTGTCAACAACCAGCTCGCCGCTTTCCTCGAAGCCAACAAATCCCTCGACTCCTCACAATCTGGCTTCCGAGCAAAACACAGCACTGAGACCGCCCTCATCGCAGCAACAGACGACATTCAAACTCTACTGGACAATGGAGACACAGTCGCCCTCATCCTCCTCGACCTCTCTGCTGCATTCGACACAGTCTGCCACAGCACCCTTTTACAACGCCTCACCAACATCGGAATACATGGAAAAACACTTGAATGGATCACTTCGTTCCTCACCGGAAGAACCCAGAGAGTCTGCCTTCCACCATTCAAGTCCGAGGCCACCAAAGTCATCTGTGGCGTACCACAAGGATCCTCTCTCAGCCCCACCCTCTTCAACGTATACATGAGCCCCCTCGCGACCATCGCCCGCCAACACAACCTCAACATCATCTCTTACGCAGACGACACTCAACTGATCCTTTCTCTCACCAAGGACCCCAGCACCGCCAAAACTAACCTACACGAAGGAATAAAAGAAGTTGCTGAATGGATGAAACACAGCCGTCTGAAACTGAACTCAGATAAAACAGAAGTCCTCATCCTAGGTACATCCCCCTCTGCATGGGACGACTCGTGGTGGCTGGAAGCCCTTGGAAAAGCACCCATCCCGACAGACCACGCACGGAACCTAGGCGTTATCCTGGATTCTTCACTTTCAATGAACAGACAAGTCAGTGCCGTATCCTCATCTTGCTTCAACATTCTTCGCATGCTCAAAAAAACATTTCGATGGATCCCCACAGAAACCAGGAAAACAGTCACCCATGCTCTAGTCACGAGCCGACTGGACTACGGAAACACCCTCTACGCAGGCACTACCGCTAAACTCCAAAAGAAACTCCAACGAATCCAAAACGCCTCAGCCAGAATCATATTAGACATCCCACGCAACGAACACATCTCTGGTCACCTGAAAGACCTCCACTGGCTACCCGTCAATAAGAGAATCACTTTCCGACTGCTAACCCACGCACACAAATCACTCTACGACATCGGACCAGAATGCCTCAACTCAAGACTGTCCTTCTACACCCCCTACCGCCAACTACGTTCCTCCAGCCAAGCCCTCGCCACCGTACCTCGCATCAACAAGACCACCATGGGAGGCAGATCCTTCTCTTACCTGGCTGCTAAAACATGGAACTCACTCCCCACTCACCTTCGCCTTACCCAGAACCACCTAGCTTTCAGAAAGCAACTTAAAACATGGATATTTGACAAGTAATCCTCCCCCCCCTCCTTAGCGCCTTGAGACCCTCTGGGTATGTAGTGCGCTATATAAATTCTCTGACTTGACTTGACTTGACTTACAGAGTCCAGATTACAAAAAGAAGTTCATTGTCCAAACAGATGCTTCAGAGCTGGGTGTGGGAGCTGTACTGTCTCAACTTAATAATGAAGGTCAAGACCAGTCAGTAGCTTTTATAAGCAGAAGGCTGACCCCTAGAGAGAAACGTTGGTCAGCTATTGAGAGGGAGGCCTTTGCTGTGGTTTGGGCCCTGAAGAAGCTGAGGCCATACTTGTTTGGCACTCACTTCATAGTTCAGACTGACCATAAGCCCCTCCTATGGCTTAAACAGATGAAAGGTGAAAATCCTAAACTGCTCAGGTCGTCCATTTCCCTACAGGGGATGGACTATACAGTGGAACATAGACCTGGGACCCAACATGCCAATGCAGATGGACTCTCGAGGTATTTCCACTTAGAACATGAAGACTCAACTGGTCAAGGTTAGTTTAATGTCCCTGCGTTTGGGGGGGGGGTTGTGTAGGAGAGTAGGATCTGCGCTTGTGTTGCCCCCACTTTTTTTCTGATGTATACACTGGTTTCTGGCTATAGTCTGGCTGGGTCCCTGCTAATCAGGGCCCCAGTCTAACTGATCTCTCTAAACAACTTGGTGTGTATACTAGATGCACTAGTGATTGGATACTGTGGTACCTTATGAGCCCCTAGTATATGGTACCTTAGGTACCTAGGGCATTGGTACTTCACAGGCCTACCAGGGGCTGCAGCATGTATTATGCCACCCCTGGGAAGCACTCACAATCTGACACCACAGGCCTGCTACTGCAGCCTGTGTGAGGTAGTGTTAGCACTCCTCACTGAGGTATAGGTTCCTATATCTCACCATACACACACATATAAACCTATCAGTCACCCCTAAGGCAGGCCCTATCAATCCTGAGGGCAGGGTGCTTGGTTTACAATGTGAAGGGGTGCCTCTGCATGAGCAGGACCCCTCTGCAGCTGGCAGAGTCTATTCTCTGCTGCTGTTTGTGGATGCGGTTAAACCATATACTCTTAAGTGCATTATAACCTCGCGGTAAATGCTAACTTTGGAATGACTGCATCAAAACATGTCGTGTTTGGTGTCAAACAACTTGGAATCCTACCCCCACACCGGTAACTGGTGTGGGAGTAGGATCCCACCCTTCTAGAGGGGACGACATGTACACACTGTACTACACGGTAGAAATCATCTAGAGCCCTGGCATCACAAAATGGATGCCACCAGCACAGACACCGGGCTGCCCTCCTGCTGCTGACCGAAACTCGCAGTGGAGGGAGCTCAACAAAGGGTTTCCTGTCACAGGGAGGTGTCACCACCTCCCAGACAGGATTTAGTGTATTGGAGCTGGGTGGGTGCACTCTTAGAGTGCTTTGAAGTCCTGCACTGGGGGAGCAGTAGGCTCCTCTGTGCATATGCCAGCTCAAACCGGTTCAGGGGCTACCTGCCCCTGCTCTGGCGTGAAACTGGACAAAGGGAAGTGGGTGTAACCACCCACTACCCTGACCCTCCTAGAGGAGTGGTCATAGAGCTAGTCCCTCCCATCTTTACACTATAAGATACCCCACATTGCCAATGCAATTTAGATTACACCTGGACGACGCTCTACGAAGAAGAATCCTGGCCCTTCAACTTTCTACTATCTCTAGAAGACTGAAGGATCTCCCTTGGAGTCAAGGAGTGACTCCCCTGCTTGGCAGGCACCAAACCTACTGAACTATGGTTGCAAACTTTGCCGCTCCCGCCAGAGCCCGAAGTCCCTGCATCCCCTGAAGCAGATTTCCTGAACTCTCGACGGCCATTTTGAGTCCCCAGCGAAGCTGTGGCATCTGGACCCCACGAGTGACGAGGAACAGCAATACCAGGGAACCGTGCACTGATTTAGATTGCAAGCCCTAAACTACGTCCAACGAAGTTGTGCTTTGGACCACTTATTGTCCAAGCCCCGAGCAAGTCTAGTACCAAAAATCAGCGGCCTACCTTGTCCCGAGTGACCGTGGGCTGTTGGTGAACTTTTCCTGCAAAGGCGTCTTCGCGGTTGCTTGCCCGTTGGCTAGCGACTCTCCAGAAGACTTCCACATCACCTTCAAGGGCTCGCCTGATTGCTCTGGGCCTGCCCTCACTTACCCTTGCTGGGTAAGTCCATCAGATCTTTCTGGTCTGCTCCATCGACAATCTTCCATCCACACAAGACTTACAGTTGCCAAGGCTTGTTGGCTCCAAACTGAGTGCCGACACTGTCACCAGCTGCAGACGTTGTGGGACCCTCCGAATCCAGCTTCTGGTCTTCATCGATCCCTCCTGGTCCTCGTGAGCGAAGAGACAAAACGACATCAGCGACCTGAAGAGAAGCAACAGCTGTGGTCATCCATCTTGCTGGCCACCGGTCACTGGCAAGTGACTTTGAACTCTGTCCCCTCAATTTCTAGGTCTTCTGCAACTCCAATCCATCTTCGGATTCCAGCGGACACTTCTCTCGACGACACAAGCAGCAATACTTCCCCGATCTCCATTGAAAACAGCATCGCGACCCGACACCAAAGGACACCTGTGCACCCGGCTTCCCTGGGTGAGGTAACTCTTGCATTACGGTGCCCAAGTGTGCATTGGCTCTCGAAGTACTTACCCTGTAAGGTGTTTGCTTGTTGTCCACTCCGAAGTGCCCTAGAACTGTAAAATACAAACCGCGACATTCGACATTGAAACGCATTGAAAACCCGCGTGTGTGTTTAGACACTGCACGCGTCTCTTGTGGGCTGATTACTTACCTGCTAACACTGCAGAAGTGAAGCACCAGTGATTCCCAAGGCCCTAGGCCTCTTCATATTGCAAGTCGAGTTTGTTAAACCACTATTTTAGTATATGGTCTGGTACGCCCCTAGGGCTACAGCCATATTTGTGCTTAATTTATTGAGAACTGTTGATCTTTTGAATGTTTACCTGGCTCTAATCTCATAAAGAGATTAGTAGAGTATATTTAGAAATAAATACATATATATTTGATATATATACCTGTGTGGTGTCTTTTCATTTGGTAATTCAAGAGATTATAAGGTAAAACAAGCTGCTTTACATTCCTCAGAGACTTAGCCTGAAGGCTGCTCTCCACAGCTACCACTAGGATAGCTTTCTTTAAAAGGTTGTCTTTAAACCTATCTACCAAGTGTCGAATTGGACTGGTGCAAGGTGGCCACTATAACTAGTGACCAGCATATGCCAGGCCAACTTCTCACAGCCACTTCCCTGTGCCTGTTTTTCTGGCAGAGCTCCACCGTGCTTGAGAAAGTTCTATGCACCGCCACCTTGGGGCTGAAGAAATTGACGCAGCATCTGCCTGTGGTTGTAGAAACCGCTGCAGCCCGATTTTAGCACACCGTGGGGCCGATTCCAATCCTGGAAAAAGGCCGTACGAATCGTCATACGGAGCATTTTCTCCGTACGACTCGTACCCGGTAAACTTTCCGTACAACCTAGGAAGTACGATTCGTACTGAAAGCCTATGTCCGTACATTTCGTACAAAAGACCGTACGGGTCAAAAAAATCTACGATTCTGATCCGGAACAGCCTGTACGCGATGTCCGTACATATTTAAGCAGCGTTTTACGGCCCAGCAAGTACGATTCGTCCCTATGTCACTCCGTACAGCTCTTTTTTTACGGGAGCCAAACACAGCCGGAAAAGCAGAGTCCGACCCGAACCGCTACGCAACGGAGCCCCAGTACGCGACGTACACTCCATGAACCCCATCGTACGTGTCATTCCGGTCCTCCTAGCCTACGACCTGGTGCACCGGACCCGCTGCACACGCCGCAGAAGGTGAGAACAACACCCAGGGGCCAGGGGGGGGGGGGTGAGGGGCAGGAAACATACCCCATACCCAAAGCAAAACCTATAATATGGAGCCCATACATTAACACCAGGGTCTGGTCACTTGGGGGGCGTGGCCAGCAACCCCTGCCTACCGCAACAACGGAAGTGGACGTGTACGGTGCGTTGCACACGTACCCCTTTGGCACAAGTACAATAGTGATACAGATCGTACACACGCAATGAATGCATGGGTACGGTGCGTTGCACACATACCCTTATGGCACCAGTAGAACAGTGATACGGACCGTACACACGCAATGAATGCGTGGGTACGGTGCCGGGCACATGTACCCCTACGGCACCAGTAGAACAGTGATACGGACCGTACACACGCAATTAATGCGTGGGTACGGTGCGTTGCACACGTACCCATACGGCACCAGTAGAACAGTGATACGGACCGTACACACACAATGAATGCATGGGTACAGTGCGTTGCACACGTACTCCTATGGCACCAGTAGAACAGTGTTACGGACAGTACACACGCAATGAATGCGTGGGTACGGTGCGTTGCACACGTACTCCTACGGCACCAGTAGAACAGTGATACGGACCACACACACGCAATGAATGCGTGGGTACGGTGCGTTTCACACGTACTCCTACGGCACCAGTACATTTGGGATACAAGGCGTACACACGCCAGGAATGTGGGCTTACGGACTGGCCCTGCATGTTACCTTCATATTGGTGTTTGTAGGTCCAGGCCAGCAGTGTACTGCTCCAAGGGGGTGGGTGGGTGGGTGGGTGGGTGCAGAGTATTCCCAGCAGTGGCCAGCCATATGGGGGTGACTGCAGATCAATACCAGCAGTGGCCACACATATAGGGGTGGGTGCAGATGAATACCAGCAGTGGACAGAGACATGGGGGTGGGTGCATAGGACTCCCAGCAGTGGACAGAGACATGGGGGTGGGTGCAGAGGACTCCGAGCAGTGGACAGAGATATGGGGGTGGGTGCAGAAGACTCCCAGCATTGGCCTGCAATATGAGGTGTGTGTGCAGATGAATACCAGCAGTGTCCAGACAAATGGGGTGGGTGCACATGACTCCCAGCACTGGACAGAGACATGGGGGTGGGTGCAGAGGACTCCCAGCAGGGGACAGAGATATGGGGGTGGGTGCAGAGGACTCCCAGCAGTGGCGTGCAATATGAGGTGTGTGTGCAGATGAATACCAGCAGTGTCCAGACATATGGGGGTGGCTGCACAGGACTCCCAGCAGTGGACAGAGACGTGGGGGTGGGTGCAGAGGACTCCCAGCAGTGGACAGAGATATGGGGGTGGGTGCAGAGGACTCCCAGCAGTGGCCTGCAATATGAGGTGTGTATGCAGATGAATACCAGCAGTGTCCAGACATATGGGGGTGGCTGCACAGGACTCCCAGCAGTGGACAGAGACATGGGGGTGGGTGCAGAGGACTCCCAGCAGTGGACAGAGATATGGGTGTGGGTGCAGAGGACTCCCAGCAGTGGCTTGCAATATGAGGTGTGTGTGCAGATGAATACCAGCAGTGTCCAGACATATGGGGGTGGGTGCACAGGACTCCCAGCAGTGGACAGAGACATGGGGGTGGGTGCAGAGGACTCCCAGCAGTGGACAGAGATATGGGGGGTGTACATCATTATCAGATGACCACACCTACATGGTGGTATGGACGCATCCCTAACTTTGGACTATGGTGATAGTGCTATAACAACACATCACTGACAGCAGTGTCCCACTCCCAGGAGGATGGATGTATTTCACACACTGCATGACACACCACATGTGGGTGTGAGGACATATAACACATGCATACCCACCCATGGCGGATGCAGCACAATACACACCCTGATATCATGCCACAAGACTGTATAGTCATGTAACTGCCTACAAAACTAAGATAGCCAAAGGGAACACACACTGTCACGCACATTCGAGGACTGATAGGAATGTCCAGGTGCTGGTCCAGCCACCAAGATGTTGTCTCTCATGGAAGGAATAGGGTGGAATTCCCCTAGATACAATGCCCACAATTGTCAGTCAGGTGCCCAAATACCCTGCATAACAAGTACCATTTGTGTGGTAGGCTGTGATTGCACACATGCATAGTGCTGAAAAGGGGGAATTTGTCCCTGAAGACATTCTGACATACTGAAAACACGAGTACAGTGACTAGCAAGGATGGCACAGACGATTCAGCAGGAGACATCGGTGAGCAGGCATGGCCATTGTTGAAGGGATCCATCACCAACAAAGGAAATGTTGACACAGGTCAGCACAACAGTTGTGCAACTGTTTGCAGGGAAGATGTTAGGTGCCACAGAGGAAGGAACACTCCTTGGGACAATGTCTACAAACAAAATTAACACACACTACCAATGATTATTTGCAGAGACATTGTGATGGCACACAGATACCATGGTCCACCTCATGACCATCAGACTACAACATTTCTCAGAACCCTAACACATTACCAGAAAACCAACTCCAGGAGCCTCAGCACCATCATCAAGTACCTGAAATGCAATAGTGTTGAAAGTAAAAATAAAGGCTTTATTCAGCACAAAAAAAACAACGAAAAATAGACTATGTACAGAGGCCAATGGCCAGTCCATATTTCAAGCCCAAGGGGGGACGTAGGGGACCGCGTCTACCCCTAGCTTGCCTGCACAAAGGAACCTCAAGGTTTGTCGACCGGGGGGGGGGGGCATCATCTGTGGCAGTACCAAGCATCGCAGGGACAGGAGGGGGAAGGGTAGGTGTTGCTGGTGCAGGGGGGGATGTCTCCACCACAGTGGGTGGGGCAGCACCGAAGGTGGAGGTGAGCTCGGCGCTGCACACTGCTGCCAGTACCTCAAACCGAACCCCTGCACCTGAGGATTCCCCAGGGTCGACATGTTGGGGGACTCAACTTTCGTGCCCGGGGACTTCCTCGTCTGCTTGTGGGGTGGTCGCACAGTGGGGGACGAGGGCCAACTCACCCATAAAGATCTCCTTGGGTGAGAGTTTGGCAGGGGAGCCAAGGGGAGTGGTTTTGGAGGAACAGGGTTGTGAGGACTGCGGACTGCGACTGTGGCTGCGTGTATGTCGTCTGTCCCCAGACCCTGTGGGTGTGCCTACATCCCCCTGAGTGTGCGTGCCAGGAGGTGTGCCCTTTGCCTTACTTGGGGGTGTGCTGGCTGTGTCTGGTGGGGTGCGTGCCCGTGACTGTCTGGGTGTGCGTTGGACAGGCATGGGAGAGGGAAGTGTGGATGGGTCTGGGGTAAGGGGGGGACGGAGCGCTGCAGGAGACTAACTGCTGCCGTCCGGGAAGAGTCCATGGACAGCAGAATCCTGCGTTGGTCAGAAATCGTTGCTGACATGCCCTCCATGAACGACACCATCTGTGTGAGCAGTTTAGTGTGTCCATGAAGGACATTCAGCATCGATGCCTGCCCAACCTGCAACTGCCGCAGTATGTCCACAGACTCTTCACTGAGGGCAGCAGGGGTGACAGGGGCAGGGGGTGCGGTGCCTGGTCCGAAGGAGACATGTTGGGCCTCTGCACGGACAGAAGGGATGGGAGCCACTGGGAGGGCGGAGATGGTAATGGAGGAGGCGGGGACAGATGTGGGGATGCTGCCAGGTGGTGTTGCAGCCTCCGCCTCCTCGAGGAGGTCAGCGTCGGACCCGTCGGCATCGTAGCTGGTATCGTGTCCAGACAGGTCCTCTGACTGACTCCCCTCGCCCTCCGTGCCACTGGCTCCTCCTGACTCTACAGCACTGGTGGCACTGTCGCTGGGTCCCTCCTCCAGGTCCGTGCAGGTGTCTCCCTCCGTTGCGGATGATGATGCTGTGGGCAAGGAGAAGAAACCAAAATGCATCAGTCACCTGTATACATCTGACACATGAGCACAAAAACAATTGGTCACAGTGCATATCAGGCACATCGGAGATCGGAGCTTCTGAATCCCCTCTACTTCCACGGACGGAGTGATTTCACAGTCACACACGCACACACACATCACACGCTGGTGGGGCCCATTACACCAACATTCATCCTACCACTCTATCTGTGCCATGTATAAAGGGAAACACTTTCAATACCTAACCAATCTGCATATATCTTGAGGTCAATGGCATCAACTAGTTGCTATAGATCTGGTGAAACATTTCAGCCACGCAAATAAATTCAATAAACATGACAATAAAATAACCACCCGCCACAGTGATTTAACAGAATATTGTTTATCTAAAATTGTATGAAAAGTCAATTAAATGCAAGATCATTTCTTTCATTTTTACCTATTCTGGCTAAAAGTCGTTTTCTAAGTCAGAACCGGTCCTCAGCAAAATAATCAAAGTTTCTAGCCGTCATGTAGAGTCACCGTCCTCTTCTGTCAGCATCGGGACCTCTGATCATCAGTTTGGGAAGAAGTGGCACTAGACCTCTCTAGTCTACTAATATTTATACTAAAATTACATTCCAAAATGTTGCAATCATATCGTACAAAACGGACGAATGGCGGAAATTATGTCGTCTTGGTACATTGGGATACATCAGTACTTTTTCACACACATTGATCGTCTCAAATAATGAATAGAAATAAGGAGTCCATAACTAATCCGTTACTTCTACGGATGTCTCTTTCGGATAATTTGTATCCCATTCGTGGGATCATTACAAGTTCATAAAGTCAGTGTTTGGTTTGGCAACAGATTTCATATTCAGGGGCATTTGGCATCTCTCCCGGATTTGTCGTCATGATCATGGCTTTTCAGTTCGACAGGAGGGCAAGGTCACAGTCAGCGCGAAGCCTCCTTGCAAATTTTCCATCTACTCAAATACAGGCTGCAGGTGGTAGCTATCTTTTGGCAGGCCACAATGGGCAACTTAAGTAAAAGGAAACACAAAACATAATTACTGCACGGAAATGATTATACAGTGTTATTCCCCTGCTAATACCCTTATGTGTATGTATTTATCTAGCCATTTGCGACATCAAAAGCCATTAATGCATATTAATTATAGGCGCAAACACAATAACATCACATAAGCAACATTTGTTTCGTCAATTTGCTCACCAACTTAGTTCACCTATTATTTTAGCCATGCAATAGCATTCCCACGTGTATTTCTTCTGTTAATAAGGTTGATTAGACAAGACCTGACAAATCTTTAGTAGTTAATAATTAATCAGTAGTACTTTTTAATTATAACATACAAAAATGAAACAGGTATTTGGTTTTAAAGTAAAAACCCTGCTCCATCAATGCATCATGAGTAACAGCTAGATTACTCCGCACATATGTAAGCCCTCTACTGCCCAGTTGGTAGACCCACTATGCCACTTGGACACAAGGAAAAAAAGAACACACCAGGCCACTACTTGAATGAGAAATACACTGAGAAGCTAGTGTCTGTGAACCGGTGAGCACAGCAATACGATGAAGTCATGCCACCTCTTGTTTACCCTGAAAGAAACAGTAGTGGTGCACCCAACGTAAACTGACACACCTCAAGGTGTCACCACACTCAGAGACCTGTAAGTACTTTGGAACACAAAACGAAAATATGTAGGTACCTTGGGACTCACAATACTTTACACAATCAACATGTTTTGAATGTGCCAAATCGCCATTTCGCGAAAAGAACACTCATGTGCCTGCATGAAATATGTCTCACAAGGCAGTGCACACAAAACTACATTTACACTGTCATTGAAGAACCTGGCACCTTTTCTAAGAAGCCACTGTGAGAAATGAATGGTGTTGCAGGAAGTACATATACATGGGCCCACGGAGATCTTGATGTCTTGAGACTTGTTAGTTTCTATCACCAACAACAAAGGAGTCTCACAAAATCAAGACCACTCTGGGAACATGTATATGGAGAATCAGCAACACCATTTAATTCTAACAGTGGCTTCTTTGCAAAGGTGCCAGCATGTTCCATGAAAGTGGAAATGTCGTTTGGTGTGCACTTCCTTGGGAGACATCTTTCATGCAGGCACATCAGTGTTCTTAACAGAAATCATCAAATTACCACATTTAAACCATGAAGAACTTTTGACAAGTGCTGTGAGTGCCAAGGTACAATTGTTTTAGAGTAACAACTTGAATTATGTCAGTTGTCACATGGCCATCCGTCACCTGATTACACAGTTGGCTACACATATGACCTACTGCCTGTCATCTGGAGTGGCTCCAATGTCCACACCCAGGACAATGCATAAGCTAGTGGGCCTGCAATTGGGTTGTTAAAAAGCATAGCAGTACTGTGGAGACACCCTCATGGCAAGCCAGAATGTCCACACAGATGTCAGCACACACAGTCCAAACTGTGTGGCATCTGAACCACACACAGGTGCCAAAAATGTATGAGCAGGAATACACATATGACCTACTGCCTGTCATCTGGAGTGGCACCAATGTCCACATCCAGGACAATACATAAGCTACTGGGCCTGCAATTGGGTTGCTAAAAAGCATAGCTGTACTGTGGAGACACCCTCATGGCAAGCCAGAATGTCCACACAGATGTCAGCACACAAAGTCCAAACTGCGTGGCATCTGAACCACACACAGGTGCCAAAAATGTATGAGCAGGAATCATGTTTTTGAAAAAATGACACAGGCTGCAAAGCATGAACATTAAGCACTGGCCAGCATCACAGGGGCACTGCACAGTGATTCTGTATACAGCCAATTCTCACACACAGGTCAGACCTGGCAAGGAAAAATCAGGGGTGCCCATGTAGGCCTCTCCCGCACAACCACCCATACCTGAGTCAATGTGATTGATACAGATCAAGAAGTGACACCTCTTATTCAGGGTAACAAAAACTGTGCAGCAAAAATTGCTAGATTTACACAACATCACCTCCTGGGGTTGGCAACACATATTTGTGACAAACAACCAGCAACAGATTTTTGTGAATAGCCACACAGGCACTGCCCAGTGTGAGTATGCACAAGCAAAATGGTGTATCCCTGTCCAGTGGACACATGTAGCACACATTAGAAAAAATACAAACTAGGCCAGGGACCAATGCCACAGAGGCAGACCTATGCTGAACCCACAGAGAATGTGCACAGTGTTGGATGACACACATGATTAGGAGGCCAGGGTGTCTCAGGGGACTGTAGTGGGCACACTGCTCCGTGTTCCTGGAATGAGCTGACAGTACCATGAGCAACCGTCATGGCACTATGCATATCTTCCACTCATGCACATCATGTCTGAGGCCACAACATTGGTCATGCATGCTGCAAGGGGGTTCAGTTGAAACCTCACACTCCTATGTTGAGACTCATCATCAGTGCCAAAAAATATGGACCCCCAACACAGTGAACAGGTCATGGCACAGGCAAGGTACCAACACAAGTCACAGACCACCCTCCCACATGATGCAGAAAGCAATGTGCACTTAGATTTACTGGAACCCTAGATGACCATGTGCAAATGTGATTACACACAGACCAGGGGACACATGTCAAGGAGGGGAAGGGATGAAAAAGAGCACCAGGTGACATTGGGGAACAGAAAATGCACTGCACATATCAACTCTGGGAGTGTATCCAGGCTACAGAGCACTTCCAAAAGCTGGTGACATATAACACAACAAACAGCCATGTACCTACCCCCTTGTTGCTGCAGTCTCTCCTTTAACTTCCTATCGAGGTCAGGGAATACCACCGCCAGGACACGGCTCATGTGGGCGGTCAGGCGTCGGCGCCCGCCGTGGGGGCGAGGAGGGTCGATCCCCAGCTCGACCCAGGCGATCTGCCGGGTCCAGCACCGGATGTCCAGCCACCTTTTGCAGGCCTGTGACAGGCTCCGACTACGCTCCCCCGCAGTTCTCACGGCCGTGACGATGTCCCGCCAGATCTCCCCCTTCTCGTAGGCAGTTACCTGTCAGGATGACAAAGTGACGCAACATCAATACACCTGCTCCATGTCCCAGAGGCACACATTTGAACATATTTTAAATGTTGAACAGGGCATAGGATGCTGACAGGAATTGCATCATTCAAAATAAGAAATTGGCTTGTGTGCAAGCCCCAATGCACTACATGGCATTGAAAGTCAACAGGTGGCATGAGGGGTGCGACACACTCACTGATCATGGCACACAGTGTGCAGCACATGCAACAGCAGGCTGATGGCCAGCACGTGTCAAGCAGTCACATGTCCCACTCCACTGACGCACCCTCAGTAGACTAGACAGACACACCCAGGCACAGATCACTCGCCTGTCATTGACAACAGCGGATACAACCCTCACTCTGCACATGTGCCACTTGCCAGTGGGGTGTCACAGGTGTCATGCTAGCTCTGCAAGTCAGACACACAGCACGGCTTACTTGTCACATCAGATGGGTTGATCTATTGCCTCCTCCATGCAGCTGTGGTGCAACACTTCACATAGACACTCACCCACATGTCAAGGAACATTCACACACATCAATGTCCATGAGGTCGTACAAATCATTTGGACACTCTCACCACAGGTCCACTCAACTCATACACATCTGTGGGTACAGTCACCTGTCACACCGGGGGGACCACTGAATCACCTCAGAACAATAGGAAAAAAACCCACCAAGGATTTGCCAGGCTGAATGTGTCATGCAATATGCAGTGAAAGTCACAGTAAGCCCAATGCAAGTGAGGAGTGCACACAGGAACTACATCAGGCTCTGCATGAGAGACATTAGCATGTCCCCCCCCCGGGACCCACTCAAAACAACATTGCATGTCTGTCCCACCTGGACACAATATTGCCAGTCACACAACAGGTGCATAGGCAAAGGTAGTGGAGTCAGCACTCACCTGCTCCCCTGGTCTCCCATACAGCTTTGTGTACTGTGGGAGGAGGCAGGCCAGCAACGCCTCATTCTCCTCCAGGGTGAATGGCTGGGCCCTCTCCACAGTAAGTGACATGGTCCAGAGGAAGCAGAGACAGCAGCAGTGTGGTCGACTCCAAAGTTGTGCAGGCAAGTGCCCTCTCATGGGTTCTGGCTGCCTTATATCTGTCTTGCTGAGGGGCATTCATTTTGAGGAGTACATAGTGATTTGTCAGACACATTTGCATCGTACGTTTACTCCAATCCCTTTAAACATACACCTATGACAGGCATTCGCATCGTTCAAATTTTGAGCATCATGTCAAGTCAACAACCACTTTGCAACATTGTATTTTGTGGCCAACTGACTGTTCCAGGACACCTGATGGACACATTTCAACTGAAAACTCAGTATCCATGACAACCAGCATGCATTTAGGGCCTAATACTTGTCCCTTATGTGCCCCCTATGTAATTTTGAAATCCACACTCGTGTACGGTGCATTTCACACGTACCCCTACGGCACAAGTACAATGGTGAAACGAAGCGTACACACGCGATGATTGCGGGTGTACGGTGCGTTTCACATGTACCCCTACGGCACAAGTACAAAAGTGAAACGAAGCGTACACATGCGATGATTGCGGGTGTACGGTGCGTTTCACACATACCCCTACGGCACAAGTACAATGGTGAAATGAAGCATACACACGCGATGATTGCGGGTGTACGGTGCATTTCACACGTACCCCTACGGCATAAGTACAATAGTGAAACGAAGCGTACACACGCGATGATTGCGGGTGTACGGTGCGTTTCACACGTACCCCTACGGCACAAGTACAATGGTGAAACGAAGCGTACACACACGATGATTGCGGGTGTACGGTACGTTTCACACGTAACCCTATGGCAAAAGTACAATGGTGAAACGAAGCGTACACACGCGATGATTGCGGGTGTACGGTGCGTTTCACACGTACCCCTACGGCACAAGTACAATGGTGAAACGAAGCGTACACAGGTGATGATTGCGGATGTACGGTGCGTTTCACACGTACCCCTACGGCACAAGTACAATGGTGAAACGAAGCGTACACACGCGATGATTGCGGGTGTAAGGTGCGTTTCACATGTACCCCTACGGCACAAGTACAATGGTGAAAAGAAGCGACACACGCGATGATTGCGGGTGTACGTTGTGTTTCACACATACCCTTACGGCACAAGTACAATGGTGAAATGAAGCGTACACACACGATGATTGCGGGTGTACGGTGCGTTTCACACGCTTACAATGGTAATACAGGCGTACACATGCCAGGAATGGATGGCTACGAATCGCACAAGGATGCCCATCAAGTACTTGTCATTGCATACTTTCATGTGCAGGCCCAAGGTGTGTCAGCCAGAGATATTGCACAGGTCATCTCATCTAGTTGCACAATTGATGTGTGATGACCTGTGGACACACGTCATGTGTGATGGGGCACTATGTGGCACACATCACCTTGACACTTGCCACATGTGTGTCTGTAGTCCATCTGTGTCATGCACAGCAGCAGTGGGATGGCACAGTCATCAACACCCGCACCTGTCTCCTGAGGCCAGGGACAGGGACACTCTATCAACTGACATGTCACGATCGGCGTGCCCCTATGTGACTATGTCAGGTGTGTGTCATGTGTTCCCATGAGCTTGCTGTTAGTGTTCCGTCAACTGCATCTGCTGTTGGTGCATCCAACATGGGTCTGTGTGGAGATGGACATGGCACACATCTACGCTCACCATGCCGCATGTGGATTCCCATGGCTGTAGGGTCTGTGTGCATCGGACATCATATTTTCCCAGGTAGACATGTCTGCATCGTCTGAATGGCTGTGTTTAATTGTTGTCACGTGTACCCCTTCATCGTAATGTGTGTCATATGTACATTTGACATTCCATGTGACCTGTGCGTGTGCCTTGCAGTTAACTGTCTGGATGAGATGACATCCTTCCAATGCAGCTATGTGGATGTGTGTCACTCCGGTGATATCTCTGGCTGTTCACTCAGACTTGCCCCCAGCTCATTTCAGGGCATGTCATGTAGACTTGACAATCAACAGGTGTATCTGGCTTTTCGTAGGAGTGCCAGCAAGCTGGCATATGTGTCCTGGATGTATTGCACACACCAGACTCCATAGTTACCTGATGTGTATTAGCAGTTTAGCATGTGCTATGTTCATTGACATTGATGTTGGCAGACTCTCAATCTTCATGATTCCTAACAATGTCTTGCAGGGCACCGCCTGTCCCAAGACCAATGCCAGACTGGCTGCCATGAGGGAACGTGCCTGCATCCGACGTTACAGATTCACTCGACAGTTGATTGTGGACTTGAACGACAGGCTGGCACCACACCTCCAACCGCGACACAGGTATCCTACTGCGCTGACCCCAAAGATGAATGTGATGGCAGCCCTACATTTTTTTTGCCACAGGTACGTTTCAATTGACCATAGCTGATGTTGGTGGGATGTCACAGACAATGATTAGCCGTGTCCTGCGTGATGTTTTGGCAGCCATGTTAGAGCACCTTGATGAATCCATCAAATTTCCTACTCCTGAGGAGTTGACAGATGTCAAGGGTGATTTCTATGCCCTGGGAGGGATGCCCCATGTCATTAGGTCCATTGATGGGACACATGTGGCTTTGGTACCACCACAGGCACAGGAGCAAGGCTATCGCAACCGTAAACATTACCACTCAATAAATGCCCTTGTGGTGTGTCTTGCTAACATGCTGATTTCCCATGTCTGTGCTCGTTTTCCAGGATCAGCACACGAGGCCTACATCATGAGGCGTAGCAGGGTGCCACAAATGTTGCTGCGGCTGCACAACGAACGAGCATGTCTTGTTGGTGGGTATAATCGGTTGGTCCTGTGTGTTGCGGTATCTTTGGTTCTTACGGCATCTCCTGACCCACTTATTTACATGATGTTTCCATGTAGGGGACTCTGGATATCCCAACATGCCATGGCTAATGACACCTCTCCGCAACCCAAGAACAGCTGCAGATCACAGGTACAACAATGCACACGGGCAGACCAGGCTTGTGATTGAGAGGATGTTTGACCTCCTGAAGAGCCGATTCCGGTGCCTTGACAAGACAGGTGGGTCCCTCCCATTTGCACCGGAGAAGGTGTGCAAAATCTTCACTGTGTGCTGCATGCTGCACAACATGGCCGTTGAGAAGGCAGTGCCACTCATCCTTGATCCTGATGAGCAGCAACACCCACCCGTGGAGGATCCAAGGCTTGGTCATGAGGCAAGTGATGAGGAGGAGGAGGATGATATCCGGAGTCAGCTCATACGCAACTTCTTCTCATAATGGTGAGTCACTGGGTATGAGTGTGCAAGCTTGTAACATTGAATGGCATGTGTTGCAATGTGTGTGTCCAGCTGACTGAATGCAAAGTGACTTTGATGTGTGTACTGATGTGTCACTCAAGTGATGATGTCATGCCACACAGTTTTGTGGAGAGACGTTCTTTGAAATTTGCATGTGTCCAACATTGTTCATGTTTCGTAACTGACCATGTGTGCGGCGAGATTTGTTTTAGGTGACTTCTTGTGTGTCTGTCATTCCCAGGTTTTTGCGCCTGTAGTCTGCTCATGTCATCTTTGTCCTCCTGCTATTCCTCATGAGGATTGTAATGTGTGCTGAATCAGCGTTCCATGCACAGAATGTGGAACTGTCAGTTTGGGTAAGGATTGCAGCAAGGCTTTTTGGTGGTGGTACGGTTGGGAATGTGTGGCGACTGCTTCTGTGCATGTTGTGGTACCATGCATACATGTCTTCTCACCATGGAGCATATAACATGTAGCATCACTCCAATGACATGATAGTCACCCTTCTTGACAGTCATCTGTAGGGGAGTGTGGAGTCTGATGAAGGCATCAATGTGCGTAAACCTTGCCTCTGAAACATTGCTGATGCTACGGGTGGACATAGTGTGGGACATCACAACAACTGGCTCTATGGTGATTTGCAGCCTCTCCGTGTGCAGCAGGATGTGTTTGGCTCATCCCCTTGACTTGTGTGCCAGTTCATTGGGATATACAACATCCGTGTTGTGAAGGGGGGGTCCAGCGTATGTCCCACATGTTCTGTCAAGTGACCTGTGAGTCTGTTTGTATGGATGCATTTCCCTTTGTGTGAGTTTGTGCAATAAAGGTGTTCAGCACAATCCAAAGTGCCTCATCTCTGTCACTGCAGATCTCTTGACAGTTTGCATGTGTCATCTATGGCATAATTGTCAAAGATTGAGGATATGAGTGTATGTGTACTTCGGCAACATGCATGCATTTCTTCATGGCTAATAATCTCTATTGTGCATGAAGTACGTGGTTGTGTATGTATTTGTGCAGGTTGCTCCCCACAACGGGACGTCAACGCCTGCTGACGGTGTGTCTCCTGTGCGCAGCTCCGCATTTTGCTGCCTGATCCTGTGGCCGTCATTTTTGTTGATTCTTCATACATTTTCTCGGAGTGACCCATGAGTAACCTGATACTCCTTCCTTTACATACACCTGTTGCACTGTGCCTTTCTGACCTCCTTGTCTTTGTGTGCTACTTTTTGCCTAGTTTCTCACCCCTTCCTCCTGCTGCTGCCTCACCTGCGGCACCGCCCCACCGAGTGCCCTGATTCTGCAACCCACACGCCTCCAAAATACCCCTCCCTTCCCCCTCCACCCATTCTTAATGCAGCCAGCAGCTTGTCTGTGCCACTGTTGCGCTAACGCCGTGCCAAAGGCAGGACCGTCTGCGCCTGCAACGTGCACAGTGCACGACCCCCTGGTCCTTGCATGACCCACGTCACACAACAGGCTCATGCTGCAGCCATCCCTCCAAGCAATGTCCACCAGACAAGCAACCCCTAAGCGCACACACAACACCTTTGCATGCTGAGTGTGCAACTCCAACTTCCTACACAGCGCTGCCCCACCTACCAGACCCTGTCAGAACAATCAGGTCATGTGCCTCCTAATCCACACCCGCTCCGTCCACCAGCACGCCATTGGACTCTGTTACCTCCTCAACACAACATCCCCACACATCACCTTCATGACAGTAACCTGGATAAAAGCATCCTCAGCACACAACTTCTCCATTGCCATCTCTGACGGATACAAGATCACCCACAGGGACGGCACCAACAATCCCGGCGGATGACTTGCAATATATTCACAAGTACACCCTCAGAGTCACAAATCCGGTTTTGCACCAACCCCCTGGCAACCCTCAGAGTAACTCTCATCTACAGATCTCCGGGCCTACATTCACAAATCCCCAAAGCCATCAACACGTAGATCTGCACGCATGCCCTCACCTCCACAGGCTACATGTGGCTGGGGGCCAGTAACTTCTTGCTGGAGGAGAACCACACCACCATCCTTCATTGGTCCATCAACATTTGCATCCACGTCTCCGACAAGCAACACACTGCCCCACACCCCGCTACCGATCACCCAAAGATGCTTGATCTAAGTCGGCACAGACAAGCTGTGTGGGACACTCGAACCAACATTGCTGCCACATCCTGCAACCTCACACACTGGATCAGCAACTGATCCAACAATCTTGCCACATTGACGGACTTTCCTGTGAAGTACAACAACAGTTAAGCCACCTGGGACAAGGCAGACCTACTGGACTCATACAGATCTAGCCGGACTCTTGTGCAAACCTTGCAACACAAAGAACCATCAGTTAACTTACAGCCCTGAAAAACGCCACACACAGCCATCACCATATCATCAGCAAGGACAAGTGGAGATCCTTCAGATAGGGCCCAGGCACCACAACACACGACATAAAGGAGCTCATCAGCATTGTGAGTGACTGACAGCAGATCTCCATCCAAAAGACACCCCACCCTTGCAAGGCCGATCACATCCCTTGCAACTTTCTACCACTGCAAGCTCATGGCCATACACGACAGCCTTGGCACACAGAGGCAGACAGCACTATTATCCACAGGACAAACCCCCCTCAGGTTGTGGACTCCCGTCAGCAGAAAATACACCACCTGGCTCATATGCACCATCCACTCTGGCTCTCCATCAGGCCCCTTCCCACACAACATCTCAACCACATCATTCCACATCCTTGAAGCCCACGTCCAGCGAGTCCTAAATGTCTCCTTTGAGTTTTCCACATTCCATGGGAGCTAGAGGCATGCAGAGACCCAGGCCCTTCTTCAACAACGGACAGCAGTACCGCAGGATCTCCTGGAACATCACCCTGCTTCTCTACCCAGCAAATGTCATCAGGAAGACACTCAACGAGCAACTGACAAACTTCCTCCGCGCAAACAGCTCCAGGCAACCGGCACCAGAACATCTTCCACAGTAATCACACCACTGCAACCGTCATCATTGCCACCACCAATGACAACTTTGCCCTGCTCAACAATGGTGAGACCACCCCCCTTGACCTCTCAACAGCATTCTACACCATGTGCTACCACACTGTCAGCTCACACATCTCCAACACTGGTATCCAGAGGAGGGCCCAGGATTAAACCAACAAGTAGCTCACCAGAAAGGCCCAGGGAGTCGGCCTCCACCCTGCAGCATGTAGTACACTGGGGTCATGTGGCCCATGCCCCAAGGCTAATCTCTCAGCGTGACGAACTTCAATGTCTCCATGACCCCCCTCTCCACCATCACATGTGCACACAGCCTCATCATCATCTCGTACGCCATTGACACCCAGCTGCTCCTCAACCTCACCAAAGACCCAGCCATTGTCAGATCCAACCTTCAAGAAGGCATGAGATCCGTTGACGACTGGCTGAACATCAGCCACCTGAGGCTGGACTTGGACAGGACTGAGGGCATCATCTGAGGATTGTCCCCTTACGGCTGGGTCAACTCCTTGTGTCCCACCGGCCTGGGCACCGCACCAGCACCCAGTGGCCACGCACGCAAGCTGGTGTTCATCATGGACTCATCGCTCACAATTAACATGTAACTCAACACCATCTGTACCTCATGCTGCAACACCCTCCGCATGATGCAAATGATCCACAGATAGATCCACTCCAAGGCAAGACAGACCGTCCCCCAGGTCCACGACACCAGCCGGCTCAACTACAGCACCGCCCTCTATGGAGGAACAACAGCAAAACTGCAAGAGAAGTTGTCCACATCCAGGGTGCATCCGCACACCTCATATTCAACATCCCCCGCCCCAGCCACATCACCGTCCACCTGAGATAGCTACAATGGCTCACTGTCTGCTGCAGAATCACCTTCAGACTCCTCAACCACACTCAGGAGGCAGTCCACAACCCCAGACCCAAAACCGACCTTGGACGTCTGTCATCCAACAACCCATTGGCCCAACTCCATGCAGCCCACCTTGCCCTGGCCACCATTCATCACATCCACAGGAAAACTGCATGCAGGAGATAGTTCTCCCACCTCGCCAAACAGACCTGGGACCCCCTCCCTGGGCATCTCAACATGACCCATGACCTCTACACCTTCATGATACTCTGCCAAATTGGTCTGTCTGAGCAGTATTGCAAGCCCCCCCTCAGCAGCTTGAGGCCATCACGGGTCAGTATTTGGCTCCATGTCTGTATTTGGTGATACATTGTGACCCATGTGTGTCCTCAACCGGACTCAGATCCAAGTGTATGGATGGCTGAAGTTAGTTCCACACTCATGCATACTTTGACATATCCCCACACGTATGTTGTGGACTCATGCTAAATGACTGCAACATAAAATTACAATTTTACATTTATTTATTATAGGTCTGGGGCGTGATTTGTGCATAGAAAAAGGTGCAATACAGGGACCATAGAATCCAAAGTTCACAGGGGGAGATGGGATCCTTGGCATTTGAAGTCATCAAAGTCCAGGCCACATTGTTTGGCATCATTGTTCAGACTGTGACCAGCAAGTCCATGTGGCAGATGATGTCAGTCAATGAGGTGATGCTGTCGCACATGGAGGCCAGGTGCCAGGCCAGGTGACCTGGGAGATGTGGATGGTCCGCTGCCTCTCACGGTCTTTTCCGTAGACAACCCACCTTCCTCCGGGACCCTCAGATGCAGGCCTTGACGATGCTTGGGACGCTCCGTCAGACGAATCCTCCTCCTCCTCCCTCCCTGTGGCTGGTGGTGGTCTTCGCCTGGTGGCACAGGGAGGGTTGCCCATGTTGTCGGCGATCGGACGGAGTGAATGGCTTGTGTCCCTTTGCACCGCCAGGAGCTCAACCAGTCTTGCCTCCATCCGTCCTTGGTGTTCTTGTTGACTGGCGTGTTGCTTGGCCTGCTGGTTCTTCATCTCTGTGAGGGTCACCACTACCTGGCTGAACTCCCTGGTGTCACGCCGGTATGCGTCCATGATGTTGTCTATGTGTGACATACCGGTCCCTTACGCTGGCTGGTCAGGTTCTCGCCTCCGCCTGCCTCCACTCCCACCACCCCTGCCCACACGAGCCTGGGCTGCCGTTGTGGGCACATCGGGTCTACGGGACCCCTGAGGGATGGCAGTGGCAGTGTTGTCTGCCTCCTCCTGGGTGCCCGGCGCACCTTGTCCCTCCTGGTCAGACTGGCTCAGTTGTTCACTGCGGGCAGGGCTCCTCGGTGTCTCCTGGGATGTGGCAGGAATGGGGGTGGTGGTTGGCACAGATGTTCCAGAACCAGGTGCTGCTGGGGCTTGGACAGCAGAGGGTCCAGGTCGGTCGGGGTCATCCGTGGAGTGTTGAGAGGCGTCACTGCCGGTGGGATCAGGTTCCTCCTGAGCCTGGGACTGTGATTCTTCACCCCCATTGTTGGGGGGAGATTCATCACATTGCCCTGTGTGTGAGAGATAGACAATGTTAATGCGGTTTCATGCAACATCCATGTTTCATACACATTCAAGATGGCACTGTTCCTCCAGGTAATTGTATGTGCCTAGCATTCTCCTCAATGTTCACTTGTGGATGGGTATGTTGCGGGGGACAGATTGATATGTTCTCCTGAGTCTTTGACATGTAGATTTTTTGCTTGGATGCTTCTTCGGCTATGTATTGGTGTTGTTGTGTTACATGTCCATTGTGACAGTGGGTAAATCCATTGCCTGTCCCGGGGGTGTCTGCTTGTGTAAGGGGTGTGTGTGACAGGGCCTGCTGGTGGGTGTAGTGTGATTTTGCACTGGGGCTCCCAGGTGATGTAGCTGTCCCCCCATGGAGCATGCTGCCATGACAGTGAGTGTGAGTTCCTGTCCTAGATATCTGACCTTGTTGTCTTGGTGTTTGTATTTGCACTGGTCACAGGAGGGACTTGTGCTTCCTACACCCGGGCCCAGTGTCAGCTATCTTGTCAGTACTTTCCCAATCCCTGTGCATTGCACATGGTGCATGGGTATGTACCTGGGCCATATGGGATGAGGGCAATTGTGTCTGATTTGGAGTTCAAAAATGCGTTTTGTGACACCCACCCTCCCAGCATACCGGACATCCATTCTTGGGTTGGTGCTTCGTGTAGCATGGGACATAGCATGGCCTTGCTTTGTCAATGGGGCATACACATGTTAGTGGTATTAGCGTTGTTTTTGACTGTGGTTCTGGCCGGTGAGGGCTTGAGGGTAGTTGCGCGCATTTTGTGTAGTTGGGGTGTGGATGCCATTACCCCCATGTTACGTAAGTTGTTTGTGTACTCACCAGGCTCTGGAAGTCCTTGAAGTCCATGTACTCCCACCGGCGGAAGCAGGGCCATCACCTTCTCCTCCCAGGGATGGAAATGTACTGGTCTGCGGGGCCCACCCCCTCCAGTGATGTTGCTCTGGGCGTAGTCGTCATTCATTTTTCGCTTGACCGCCCTCCGCAGATCGTACCACCTGGCTTGGCATTCAGTCCTGGTCCTTCTGTTGGGTGCAACAGCATTCACCCTATCGACGATCCTCTGCCACAGGCGTGATTTTTCGCCTATGCTGGTCTGTCTGACCAATGTTCCAAACAGCTGTGGCTTCACTCTGATGACTTCATTGACAAGGATCTCCGGCTCCTCCCTTGTGAACTTTGGATTCTTGTCTGTGGGCATGGTGTGGGGTGAGGGTGTGGATGGTTGGGGTGTGTGGGTCTGAATGTGAATGTGTGGGTCGGAATGTGAAGAGGGGGTATGTGTGAAGGAGGTTGTGTGAAGGTGTATATGCTAAGGTGGATGGGTGCAGCTGTTGGTGTGTGCTCTCTAGCTGCAGTGAGTCTGTTGCAAAGGCTCATGGTTTGTGTGTGTGGGCCCTTTTTTTTGGTCCATTTGTGGGTGGGCCTCAGTTTGAATTTTTGGTGGGTGTGTTATAAGGGGTGGTTGTGAGTTTGCCCCTCTGTTTGCCTGTTTGGATGTGGCCAGGTCAGTCATTTCCATGTTTTGTGCACTGTAAACCTGTTTTGTGGTGTTGTGCGAGTCGAATAGACCCTCCTTGTGCTGTTTTACATTGCTTATGTACAGTTCGTACATACGCGATGTTGTTGTGAGGTGCCTACATACGCGATGTTGGGGTACGCACCGTACATAGGCGATGATGTTGTTGTTCGGTGTGTACATACGCGATGATGTTGTTGTGAGGTGCGTACACACGCGATGTTGGGGTACGCACCGTACATACGCGATGATGTTGTTGTGAGGTGCGTACATATGCGATGATGTTGTTGTTCGGTGTGTACATACGCAATGATGTTGTTGTGAGGTGCGTACATACGCGATGTTGGGGTACGCACCATACATACACGATGATATTGTTGTGAGGTGCGTACATACGCGATGATGTTATTGTGAGGTGCGTACATACGTGATGTTGGGGTACGCACTGTACATACGCGATGATGTTGTTGTGAGGTGCGTACATACGTGATGATGTTGTTGTGGGGTGCGTACATACGCGATATTGGGGTACGCACCGTACATATGCGATGATGTTGTTGTGAGGTGCGTACATACGTGATGTTGGTGTACGCACTGTACATACATGATGATGTTGTTGTGGGGTGCGTACATACACGATGTTGGGGTACGTACCATACATACGCGATGATGTTGTGAGGTGCCTACATAAGCGATGTTGGGGTACGCACCATACATACGCGATGATGTTGTTGTAAGGTGTGTACAAACGCGATGTTGTTGTGAGGTGCGTACATACGCGATGTTGTTGTGAGGTGCGTACATATGCATGGGGGAGCCTGTACGATTCGCACCCCGAGAACTACTTTTCCCGGGATACGAGTCATACAAAGTTTGCTTTGTAGTGGGTAAAGTCATTCCCCGTGTACGGAACGTTTTCCGTACGAATTGTAAATCAGAAAGCCGGTCCGGATCGTACTTGTACACTCGGACTGTTTTTTTTTTATTCATACAGAAAAGTGTCCGGGTCCGTCTCGCACAACTTTTCCCAATCGAATTCGTACGGATGGGGCCGATCAGTATGTATTTTTCCCATACGATTCGTACTTCACGGGTGGGACGGGACTTGTATGATTCGTACGGGAAAAATTACGGATGCGAGTCGTACGGGAAAAAAAACATACAGGATCGGAATCGACTCCCGTGTCTCCGATGTTTGATATCTGACGCAGGCCCTGCTTTGAGGCTAAAAGAATTTAGGCATCACACGACCGCAGCTGACAGAATTTATGCAGCTCCTGTTTGCCGCCACCACATCGACCTCCAGCACATACAGATTTCCATGAATCGCACATGTGCACCTAGTTTTCCATCGCACCACGCACAGACTAGAACTTTCTTGGATTTTGAATCATCGAACTCTCAACACTTTTTTGTGCTATTCGATGTTTTACAGCTGTTTTTCTCTGTAGATTTTGAATCATCCAAGTTTTTTTGTACACAATCACCGCATCCATAGAGTTCCATGGATAGAATTGCTTTAAACCTCTTTTGCATGTCTTTCCTTTCTTCACTTCTACCTCTCCTGCATTCCTTTCTTTTCATCTCTTCCACCTCTTCTGCATGTCCTTCCTTTAATCTCTACCACCTCTTCTGCATGTCTTTTCTTTCATCTCTTCCACCTCTCCTGCATTAATTTCCTTTCATCTCTTCCAACTCTTCTGCTTGTCTTTCCTTTCATCTCTTCCACCTTTTCTGCATGTCTTTCCTATCATCTCTTCCACCTATTCTACTCGTCTTTCCTTTAATCTCTTCCACCTCTTCTGCATGTCTTTCCTTTCATCTCTTCCACCTCTTCTGCATATCTTTCTTCCACCTCTTCTGTAAGTCTTTCCTTTCATCTCTTCCACCTCTTCTGCCTGTCTTCCATTTCACCTCTTCCACCTCGTTTTTATGTCTTTGCTTTCATCGCATCCACCCCTTCTGCATGTTTTTCCTTTCATCACTTCCACATCTTCTTCATGTCTTTCCTTTCATCTCTTCCGCCTCTTCTTCATGTCTTTCCTTTCATCTATTCCACCTCTTCTGCATGTCTTTCCTTTCATCTCTTCAACCTCTTCTGCATGTCTTTGCTTTCATCTCTTCCACCTCTTCTGCATGCCTTTCCTTTCATCTCCTCCACCTCTTCTGCATGTCTTTCCTTTCATCTCTTCTACCTCTCCTGAATTCCTTTCCTGTCATCTCTTCCACCTATTCTACATGTCTTTCCTTTAATCTCTTCCGCCTCTTCTGCATGTCTTTCCTTTCATCTGTTCCAACAATTCTACATGTCTTTCATCTCTTCCACCTCTTCTGCGTGTCTTTCCTTTCATCTCCTCCACCTTTTCTGCATGTCTTTCCTTTCATCTTCACCCCTTTTTGTATGTCTTTCCTTTCATCTCTTCCGCCTCTTCTGCATGTCTTTCCTTTCATCTCTTTCACCTCTTCTGCAAATCTTTCCTTTTATCTCTTCTTCTATTCTACATGTCTTTCCTTTCAAATCTTCCATCTCTTCTTCATGTCTTTGCTTTCAACTCTTCCACCTCTTCTGCATGTCTTTCATTTCATCTCTTCCACCTCTTCTGCATGTCTTTCCTTTTATCTCTTTCACTTCTTCTTCAGGTCTTTCCTTTCATTTCTTCCAACTCTTCTGTATGTCTTTCCTTTCATCTCTACCACATCTTCAGCATGTCTTTCCTTTCATCTCTTCTACCACTTCTGTATTCCTTTCCTTCTGTCTCTTCTACCTCTTCTGCATGTCTTCCCTTTCATCTCTTCCACCTCTTCTGCATTACTTTCATTTTTTCTCTTCAACCTCTTCTGCATGTCTTTCATTTCATCTCTTCTACCTCTTCTGCATGTCTTTCCTTTCATCTCTTCCACCTCTTCTGCATGTCTTTCCTTTCACCTCTCCCACCTATTCTGCATGTCTTTCATTTCATCTCTTCCACCTCTTCTGCATGTCTTTCCCTTCATCTCTTCAACCTCGTCTGCATGTCTTTCATTTATTCTCTTCCACCTCTTCTGCATGCCTTTCCTTTAATCTCTTCTACCTCTTCTGTATGTTTTTCCTTTCATCACTACCACTTCTTCAGCATGTCTTTCCTTTCATCTCTTCTACCTCTCCTGCATTCCTTTCCTTTCATCTCTTCCAACTCTTCTGCATGTCTTTCATTTCATCTCTTCCACCTCTACTGTATGTCTTCATTTTCATCTCTTTCACCTCTTCTGCATGTCTTTCCTTTCATCTCTTCCACCTCTTCTGCATGTCTTTCCTTTCATCTCTTCTACCTCTTCTGGATGCCTTCCTTACATCTCTTCCACCTCTTCTGCATCTCTTTAGTTCATCTCTTCCACCTCTCCTGCATGTCTATCCTTTCATCTCTTCTTCCTCATCTGCATGTCTTTCCTTTCATCTCTTCCGCCTCTTCTGAATGTCCTTCCTTTCATCTCTTCAACCTCTTATGCAGGTCTTTCATTTAATCTCTTTCACCTCTTCTGCATGTCTTTCTTTCATCTTTTCCACCTCTTCTGCATTTCTATCCTTTCATCTCTTCCACCTCTTCTGCATGTCTTTACTTTCACCTCTCCCACCTATTCTGCATGTCTTTCATTTCATCTCTTCCACCTCTTCTGCATATCTTTCCTTTCATCTCTTCAACGTCTTCTGCATGTCTTTCATTTAATCTTTTCCACCGCCTCTGTATGTCTTTATTTTCATCTATTCCCCTCTTCTGGATGTCTTTACTTTCATCTCTTCCACCTCTTCTGCATGCCTTTCCTTTCATCTCTTCTACCTCTTCAGTATGTTTTTCCTTTCATCACTACCACTTCTTCAGCATGTCTTTCCTTTTATCTCTTCTACTTCTCCTGCATTCCTTTCCTTTCATCTCTTCCAACTCTTCTGCATGTCTTTCATTTCATCTCTTCCACCTCTACTGTATGTCTTCATTTTAATCTCTTTCACCTCTTCTGCAGGTCTTTCCTTTCATCTCTTCCACCTCTCCTGCATGTCTTTCCTTTCATCTCTTCTACCTCTTCTGGATGCCTTCCTTGCATCTCTTCTACCTCTTCTGCATCTCTTTAGTTCATCTCTTCCACCTCTCCTGCATGTCTATCCTTTCATCTCTTCTTCCTCATATTCATGTCTTTCCTTTCATCTCTTCCACCTCTTCTGAATGTCCTTCCTTTCATCTCTTCAACCTCTTATGCAGGTCTTTCATTTCATTTCTTTTACCTCTTCTTCATGTCTTTCTTTCATCTATTCCACCTCTTCTGCATGTCTTTTCTTTCATCTCTTCCAACAGTAGGGAAAGTGTTGGATTGCGGGTATATAAAAATTACTGTTCCCACTTCAGTGAGTGTAACAGTAGGGAAAGTGTTGGATAGCGGGACTACAAAAATTACCATTCCCACTCCACAGAGTGCAACAGTAGGGAAAGTGTTGGATAGCGGGTATATAAAAATTACTATTCCCACTCCAGTGAGTGCAACAGTAGGGAAAGTGTTGGATAGCGGGAGTGTAAAAATTACTATTTCCACTCCAGTGAGTGCAACACTAGGGAAAGTGTTGGATAGCGGGCGGGTAAAAATTACTATTCCCAATCCACCGAGTGTAACAGTAGGGGAAGTGTTGGATAGCGGGTATATAAAAATGACTATTCCCACTCTACTGAGTGCAACAGTAGGGAAAGTGTTGGATAGCGGGAGTGTGAAAATTACTATTCCCACTCCAGTGAGTGCAACACTAGGGAAAGTGTTGGATAGCGGGAGTGTAAACATTTCTATTCCCACTCCAGTGAGTGCAACACTAGGGAAAGTGTTGAATAGCGGGTGGGTAAAAATGACTATTCCCACTCCAGAGAGTGCGACAGTAGGGAAAGTGTTGGATAGCGTAGGGGATAAAAATAACATACTTATAAATTAAACAATTTTTTAAATTAAATAACTAATTATTAATACATTTACAATAAATTATATAAGAATACCAATAAATAAAAATTTATAATTACTTTAATAACATTAAATTACTTCCCACCCTATTCCCCAATAAGCACACAACCCACTCCACATAAAATTTCACATAATTAATATAATTATCAATTAATCAATTAATTTAGATTAATTACCAATTAATAATTAATAAAAAATACATTAATTATCAATACCAATTAATAATACATATTAAAAATTAATTACCAAATAATAATTAATTATCAAGAAATTAATTATCAATACCCACAAATAAAAATTATTAATTATTTCATTACAATTAAATTACTTCCCACCTTATTCCCCTATAAACCCACAACCCGCTACAGATTACACAAAAATGAATTAACATATAATTAATCAATACAAAAAAATTCTTAATTAATATATTATATTTACATTACTCCCCACCCTATTCCACTATAAACCCACAACCCACTACGGAACTAAAATACGCAAAAATAATTAAACATAAATTTCATTACTTAAAAAAAATTCCAACATACATTACAAACATAATATATACTTTTAACACATATACTAACACTTAAAACTCAAAAAAAAAATCGATATTTTTAACAACTATATTATGACTGTCGATATTACTAACTTCGATATTATAAAAAACGATATTTCTTACCTATATTTCGATATTCTGCACCACTATAATTTTGATAGTCGATATTATGTCCACTCGAATATTTAAAGATCGATATTTTGGCATATCGATATTTAAAATTCGATATTTTGACTGTTCACCGGGAGATTTACAACTGGCAATCAGTAGCTTGGATATGAGCCTCTGGTTTTTGGCTCGGCACTGATGGGGGTCCAGAAGGGTTGATCCCCTCTGTGTAGAGGTCGCACTCTTCAGAGCAGATGGGGGGTGGTGGATGGGGGACATGGTGTTCCTGCTCAGGGTATAGTATAGTCAAGTCAGGATCAGGCCTAGCCATGGGAGCTGCAGTTAGTGCCATACGGACGGATTGTATTAAGAATCAGATTACCCAGTACCCGGGTCCTGTCATACCTTAGGAGCCCAGCAGATAGGTGCTATTGATGGAGTCGGTACAGGCTTTGTTGTGTGCCTGATTTAGGCCCGGTAGGAATGAGTGATATTTTACATGAACACAGGATAGGATAGGATATGTGCTTATAGAGCGCTCGTATGCCGTGGCGTCTTGGCGCTAGGGTGAATACCAGTATTAAGGCCTGCAACAATCGCCTATGATGTAGCAAACAGCCAGGTCTTCAAATCTCTCCTGAAAACTAATCTATTAGATTGAAAACGCATGGCTGTCGGCAATGCGTTCCAGAGCTTCGCTGCGCAATGGGAGAAAGCTCTCCCACCCAATCTTGCCTTCCTGATCCTGTCAATATGGAGAAGACCCAGAGTACTGGATCTCAATGAACGGGCGGGGGTATAGGGTCTAAACATTCTCTGAATGGCCTTAGCTCCTCCTCCATAAAAGGCCTTATGGTCCAGACATAAGGCTTTAAATTCAACTCAACGCTGGATTGGAAGCCAATGTAAGCTTCGAATTCCAGCGGAGATGGATTTACCTCTTGGTATGTTAAGGAGTAATCTGGCAGCGGCGTTTTGTAATGATTGAAGCCTGCTCATTTGGGACTTTTTAATTCCCAATAGCAGGCCGTTACAGTAGTCTAACTTGGAAAGCAAAAGGGCTACTACCACTGACTTCTGCAATTCCTTCCCAAAAAAGGGAAAAATCTTCTTCAAAGTTTTAATTAGAAAGAAGCAAGAGGAGGTAAGAATATTTACCTGGGCAGAAAAAGTTAGTTGACGATCAAAAATAACTCCCAGATTTCTAACCTTAGGAGCCAGGGTGGGACATTCCCCAGCTGTCGTTGGCCACCAAGAGGCGTCCCACCGGGGATGCCCCTGGCCGAATTCAATGACATCTGTCTTGTCTGTATTGATTTTTAGGAAGCTGTGGTTCATCCAGATCATAATCTCCTCCAAACAGGCATGAAACCTAGCAGCCGTATTCTCTGGGTGTTTAGCCGTGGAGATTATGAGCTGGGAATCATCTGCATATGATGTAAAAGCAAAACCATGTTTCCTGATCAGACTGGCCAGGGGCAGCATATAGATATTAAAAATAGTAGGTGATAATGCTGAGCCCAGGGGGACCCCACTCTCTGATTGCAAACCCTCCCAGTGCAGGCTCTGTACTCTCCCGTCCAGAAAAGAGGATAGGAGGGACAGAGCTGACCCCCCAATTCCCACATCTCGCAGCCGCTGAACCAACACCGTGTGGTTCACGGTGTCGAAGGGCGCAGACAGATCGAGCAGCACAAGGACTGCATTACCCCCTTGATCAATTATTCTCCGGATCTCCTCAGCAACTACGATCAAAGCGGATTTGGTCGAGTGGTTTGGTCGAAAACCATGCTGAGTTGGATCCAGTACCTCATTGGTATCCAGATATTCCTTCAATATTCTGTTCACTGACTTTTCCAAAATCTTGGCCGTTATAGATAAACCGGCAATCGGCCGGTAGTTCTTAAGTTCCGTAGGATCTAGCGTAGGTTTTTTTAGGATAGGTCTGATCGTGGCCTTTTTCCAGCATGCTGGGTAGCTGCCTGACTCCAGGACTTGATTGATTAGTGGCGTCAATTCGTCGCCAATCCTACTAGCAACCAAATGTAATACCGTAGCAGGACAAGGGTCTTTAGGTGATCCAGATTTTATAGAGAGGAGCAGTTTACAAGCTTCATCTTGACTAATCGCTGGAAATCTGGTTAGCTCCATCACCGGTGGTTCTGCTGTCGACTGTGATGGCAGTGATATATCTGAGAGCATTCAGGCTTCAGAGAGGTTATCATAGATAGCTTGCACTTTATTTTGAAAGAATGTTGCTAGCTTATCACACATAATTTGATTTGGGTGAAAGATAGTGCCAAGCTGTGATTTAGAGAGCAAATTTACTGTTTTAAAAAGCTCCCTGGAAGAATTACCCGCTTCCTCAATTTTAGTAGAGTAAAACAGCTTTTTAGCTTCAATAATTGCCTCTTTATATTGTTTAAGGGCAAGATTATAATTCATGACCTTGTCATAATCCTGCCGCCATTGTTGTTCGGCTGTTCGACATTTCACCTTTAAGACCTTCAGTTGTGGGTTATACCAAGGAGATGTAGGCTTAAGTCTCCTAATAGTAGACCATTTTTTGGGGGCTACCTGATCAGCTGCTGTCTGGAGCCAGTTGTTAAATTCAGAGGCTGCCTCATTACTATTTTTGGCCAGCGACAAGGGACCTTGACCAAGAGCTACTAACAGGTCGTCTGCGCTGACTTTATTCCACCTTCTGGACATTACCTTAGTAGGTTTTATTTGTTTTCCCTGAGGTGGCAGTGGGACCTTGATCTTAAAATGGACCGCATGATGATCTGTTCATGGAAGAGGTGTGACTCTTACCACGAGTATTTTAGGGTTATTAGAAAAAATACCATCTAAAGTATGACCAGCCTGATGGGTGGGCCTTATCACACTGCTTTGCCACCAAGTACAGGGTCCCTCACATGCATGATACAAATGTGATTGTTATTTTGTGCATATGGTGATGCAGCTATCTTTAAAATACAAACAGCAGCATGATCGCAATCTCAGGTCCCCGGACACGGTTGCCCTTTTTTTTATATATATCCTAATGTCTCAACACACAATCAGAGGAGACACCTGCTGACTTCTAGGGGTCTCTGCATGCTGATGCTTTTGCCTAGCAGCTGACTGACATCTCTGTGAGGGGTGTCCAGTTCATGACCAAGAAGGGGTCCTACACTCTTACCCACCAGGGTAAGAGATCATCCAGTCATTAGATCATCCAGTAGGGGGTTTCTTGGCAAAACATATATCTGCACCCTGGAGACATAGGTTAGGGTTCTACATGGTAGGGTGTTGCAGGGATTCTGCTCATGCACAGAACTATGCGCAGGAAACCAGGACCTCAGTGAATTGTGGTGTACCAAAAAGTCACCTCAGTACCCAGAACCCCAATCCGACTAGCATCAGTGTCCCATTAATTATCCGTATTCTCTCGGAGCTCCCAATGTATAGACAACCCAGAACAAGCGACTTATTGTACTCTCAGGAATGGTGGGAATCAGAAATACCTGTTCGTTATTATTCTCATATCAGTCCACAACAAGAGTAATCAGAGACACGGTAAAGTTTAAAATGTTTATTTTATAAACTACGTGTCCGAAGAAGCAGTACTTTGGCTAACATAAGCAGACAAATGATTAAAAGTAAAACCATCAGCATTGTTACAATACCATAGAAAATGAAGGGAGAAATCATATTACAAATGATAGTGGAATACAACCACCCTCCCTTCGTAAGCTAGTATTATTAGACTAATAGAAGGTCTCCAGGTTTGAATGGGGAACCCCATACCGTAAATATCAGCTAAGGTGAATCACATCACAGGATCCGCTTTGCTCTGCGCCTGGAAAAGTTCTTCTCCAGAATGTGTGTCTAATGCATGCAAACTGCAATATTAAAATCTCTCGACTTTCAGGTGTTTGCAGCTGTGTGCGTATTATGGCTAGAGAGTGGGCCGATCAACCTGAACTCAAAAACATACATTGTTTGGCGGCTCAGAGTGTTTCTGCACACAATGTTTAGACCAAGGTCGCAGTGCACGTCTAGGGATGTGAACAACAGACAGTTCTCATGTGAAGAAAGGGCAAGCAAGCAGTTTTCAAATAATAACATTTATCTGCAGTGTCGTGTGCAAAAGCAGCAAAAGTGGCAAGATAGCGTTTCTAACATCTAACGCGCTTATGCTAACATAGCAATGTATGGATCTAAAACGCTGCCTCCACTACAAGGGGTATGCTAGATTGTTATATTATTGTATATGCATGCATATATAAGTTGTCTAAAAAAATGGAACTTTTCATTTTATTCACTGATTTCACACTCATTATAACTTTATTCTGCTTCTATCTGTTAGTCATCACAGCACATATTTTCTATGCAAGAATCACTACGGTTCAATAAATAGTGAGAAACACCCCTGAGCACAAGTGACTGAGTGAAAAGTTCTAGGTCTGTCACCACGATTCCTGAAGGAACAGGGTTGTCATGTTCAAGAGGTTGCCAGAAATGTTCGCTCCTTGCTTGGTTCAGAGGGGCTAACAGTGGCACGGTGAGCTAGCTAGTCTAAGAGACAACATATCCTGTGGGGGGGCTTTGAATCAGTAGGCACCATCCAAAGTTCATGTTGTCCACAAATGTGTAGTTCCTACTGATCAGTGGAAACTACACGACAGCTTCAGGCGGAGAATTCTGTCTTAATACCTTCTAGAAGGTTGACAAGCGTGGAAAGTTCCTTAAAAAAATTATGCTGATGGGTGCACGGAGTGCCACTGGCGAACTGAGGTGATTTATAGCACAGCGGTGGTATAGAGTGGCAGGCAGCCCCTCCACCAGGAAGAGATGGTATTATAGGATTATGGGGAGGTGGCCCAATTGCAGTCCCCAGTCAGTAACAACATGTTCAAACAGTCAAACAACCAACAAAAAAACGTACAGAGTTTATTAGTCTCCCTGTGTGTGACGATATAGTATATAGGAGATATAAAAGTAGAGGAGTCGGATGCAATGAAGAGCAGTGTCAGCTTCTAACAGCCAGTAACAGCCACTTACCTCTTCCCCATGTCCCTCTTTGATGGCCACTGCCTCCACCCACAGAAAAAGTCCAAACCAGCATGGGTGCTCCTAAGCACCTGAATGGACTCCAAACCTCTCCAGCACCCATTAGTTAGTGATCACATTATCTCCTTGAGGCACTTCACTGGGATATAATGGGCACGCCTAGCCCCCGACTTCAGTACTCATTGGATTTGGAACAAGGATGAGAAGAAAACCATGTTGCACTCATTGGAAGTGCATAAAGAGAGGATGTGACGTTGGAGTGACTGCAGCTGCTTCATTTTGGGTTAGCACAGTTTGGACCCTGTTCTGCATGCCTGGGTTGGGAAAAAGTGGATTCCCAGTCTGAATCAGAGACTCCAAGGGTCAGTTGGCTGACCTCCCAGATTAGCACTGAGGTTACTAAAGCTGAAAGAGGATGAGTTGCATCCCTGGTAGCCACTGTAGACGTTTTGCCACTACTGGGTCCCAAACAACCGTAACCGTAAGGACAAATTGGAAATAGTCAAAAGGTGCACCTGTGTCTGCTTGACCCATGAGTGTTGATTGTGTCCAGATTCGCCACCCAAGGGGGATACCATACCCCACCAAAATTTGTACCATGACTTCTCTGTTGCCAAAGCGCAAGGTCTGCATCGGCAGCCCTTAGAACCCTGCATAAAGGACTTTGTAGGACCATGAGATCCATGGACAGAATCACCTCCACTCACCTATGGAATGAGGACTTGACCAGACTTCCCTCCTGTGCACCTCACAGCCTCAGGAGCACCACTGAGCATCTTTAAGCCTGAATCCCTCAGCATCAGGACCTCTCTATAGAAGTCCATAGTGGTAGCCCTGTAAAGTTTGGAAGTCACTCTAAAAACACTCTGGTGGTAAGTATTCTTCTAGCCCCCAAAGATCTCAACCCTGTTAGATTTGGTTGCCCAATGCCCTGTCTCCAGGCTTGTGCCCACCACACGTCCACATGTCCATATGATCACAGAAGAGCACTGGAGACTCAGTAACTGTGGAGAGCACACAGAGGGAGTGTTGTGGGTCTTGCTATAGGTCCTGGTGCAGGTCCTGTTACCCCTCCCGCCTACCATTTATGATATCAATGTTGCCTGCAGGGGTTTATCTGGCTTCCCAGTATTGGACCTGTGGGCTCCCCCTTCAATTTGTCAACCTATGGTCCCAACTGCCACTGCTTCTGACTCACACGGGGATCCGAGTAAGTATGGATGTGTGGTAGGCCAGCAGGCATTTTCACAGCTAATACAGCTGAGGGCAGTTGTGTGGGGGGAGCCAGGTGTTGAGAGCTGGGAATATGTCATGGATATTTGGGCTCTCGAGGCTTCTTGAACTCGTGGGGCTTTCTCGGATGCCCCCTTGTCAGAGAAAATACCTCTGCAAAACCTGCAAGACCGTGAGTCTGTGGTGGAACGTGCTCTGCCCTGGGCATCTTGAGTTTGGCATTTTGATTTTGGAGCCATTTGACCTTGGAAGATACTGGAGGAAACTGGAAGAAAGCGATGTATAACAGAATGAGTTAGTGCAAGCCGTTGAAAAAATTGTCCGATGCAATGAGATAAAACATGGTGCTCAATTTGCAAAAGAAGAGATGGTCATAGAAATTTAGAGAAAGAGATAAGTGAAGAGGTACAAGGAAGGCATAGTCATGCTCCTGTTTATAAATGGGAGTGTAGTAGCATTTGTAATATTCACCAAGAATCAATTGATAGATTAAGACATTTTCTATTTCAATTTGCAAATAGAAGTTTGCAGCAGAAAATTGAAGTGTTACAAGCTTCAGATCCACGCAAATTGAGGAAATACACTAAATTACAATGACACTCATTGGCGTATCTATCCATGAAAGTGTGCACAAGCACCTTTCATCATTTGCAAATTTTGGCTGTTCATCAATCAAAATGAGAAATGTAGTCAGAAGACTTCACTTTGTAAAAGGTTCCGCATTGTGTTTGGGAGAAATAAACAAAGCACTTCTGTATGGTACAGTATCTGAGGTTGCAAATGTTTATGAATATCTTCATTTAGGTTTCTTTGGCTGTGAAGTGCAGTCTGGGCAGAATTAGGATTTGATATGTTCAGATCTAGAGGAATAAAACACAGATAATAGTACTGATAGCGTTGGATGAGAAATAGAAAAATGTAATGCAGTTTCTACAGAGAAACCAAACTATGTTTGTATTTGTTGTTAGCTTATCCACTACAAAGGCCACATTTAAAATGTTGATGGGTGCTTAAAATTGAAGAAGAAGAGGGGGCGTGGCCTGGCATCACCCGAGATGGCTGCGCAAAGAGAAAACTCCATCGGGGCCGCGCTGAAGGCCCGTGATATCCACTCTCTATCCTGAGCTTGCAGCCCTAAAATCATCTGCGGATGTGTGGGACATCAAGTGCTCCCGCTGGGTTCTAAAATCTGGTCATACGGTCTCGCACGGACATTGCAGGACCACGAGGAGCTGCGGCTCCCATACAATGCGGAGGTTTCTTGGAGTGGCTGGGCGGGGCTCGTTACGGCCGCGTCCAGACTCTTTCCTGGCCTGCAGGTGGAGGAGGCCGCTGCATGCATGGCCGCAGACATCCAAGCTGTTCCCCAGAGACCCCGAGCCGCGCTGCCTGACCCGCCCGGTAAGATCTGAAGAGCTGGGCTGTGTCGGGTGGAGGCGGAAGCGAAGAAGCGACCACAAGACCGTGCTTTCCTGCCTCGCATGCTGGGCCCGAGCCGAGGGGACTGATTGTGGGATTCCCCCAAGCACTGACAAGATCTTACTGCAGCCTGGACAGGCCGCAGCAGGGACTGGCGCCCGTGTCCATGCATAGGAATTTGGGAATTGCCTCTTGCCGCTGCCACATTTTGGGCTCTTACGGCGGAGGGGGTCCTGTGCATTACTGTCTCCCCCTGCCCCCTCAGTGAGATCGGTGGATTGGAGTGCTGTGGAGAAGTGGCGATATGGCTATCCTTTGCTAGTGGGCCACTTCTCTTTAGATTGTACAGAACTGTCCAATTGTGCAAACCGGACTTTAGGTGTACAAGGCTGAAACCGGACCTGAAAGGGTGGGGCAGAGGAGGGCCCCCCGCTCGGATCGTGTACATCCTGTGCTGTCGGTGCACATGTAAGGTGTGGCCCTTTGAAGTGCTAGTGAGTGCGGCTACACCTGAACTTCTCCTGCCCACTCATGTTTGGTCAATTAAGCCTCTGGCTGGTAGAATTGCGGCTCTGATCTTAGACCCCTCCATCTTGTGGTGCTGTTTAGACGGTGTGGGCTGCTGAGAATGGGGATGGACCGCCTGTGGACTCGACCAACGGGATGCGGCATCACCCACCTCCTGATACTCTCCCCTGGACTGACGGACCTAGTGCGAGGCGGACCCGTGGTGGGCCCTATTATATATTGGGGACGGCCCACCCGTGAGACCAGTGCCAATTGAGAGTGGTGGTGCATGACTGGGCTACATTGGAGACACATCGTATGCAGCAGATCATGAATCCAGGAGTTAGCAGCAATGAAACCGAAAAAGGCCCCAACAGTGCAATCGAACAAACTGGATAAGTATGCTGTCCCACGACAATCATCCTCGGCCAGACCAACATCTCGGAACCATCACTCAGCTCAATCATGATGACCATTCAGGTTTTGGAAATGACGCTGGAGACCAAAATTAATAAAGTTTCAATTGAAATGAACCTTCTCTGAGCCGATATAAATAAAACCTCGGAACGGGTCACCGCGACAGAAACAAACATTGCCTAGCTTCAAACTACCACACGTAAGCTGGAAGGATAAGTTCAGCAGCTGGTCCATCAATATCGCCAGGTAGCATTGAGGCTAGAGAATCAGGAGGGGCGGGCCCGCCGGTACAATATCTGCATGGTGGGGTCCCGGAGGGATCGGAGGGCCCAAGTATAGATCACTTCCTTGAAGACCTGATATCAAATTACCTAAAGCCCAAACGGCTCTCTACCTTCTTTAAGGGCCCCTCCCAGAACGATCACAGCCAGACTCCCAAATTATAGAGACCGGGACGCCATCCTCCAGGCAGCGCGACAACACAGCAACCTCCCGTACGAGAATACGACAGTGTGGTTCTTCCCGGACTTTACTTTAAAGGTACAACAAGAACGGCGGACCTTCGTAGGAGTGAAACGACCCCTAAGAGATAGGGGCGTTAAATATATGATGTTCTTTCCGGCAAAGCTTAAAATCATCGCTGATGGAAGATCCTGGTTTTTTACAAATCCATCTGAAGTACAAGCCTGGTTGGATGAGACACGACCACAGAAACATAAGCTGGACATGGCCGGAAACTGGAGAGAAACTTGTGAGCGCTTCCCGGGCTCCTCTTGCGGAAAAGAGGGAATGGACCTGTGCTCTCGACGATCCAAATCATTGAGCTCAGTGAACTCTGAGTCGCACCGAAAATGAACTCACCCCTGCAGTCATGTGATTTTGGGATTAATTGCTATATCATGTAATGTATATCACTGGGGATGGCAAGGTGATAACTGTATCTCTCATGACATATATCTATGTAGACCTGCTGTTGGGCTGCAAGGGGTTTTCCTCCGAGGTCTGGGCTGGAAGGGGCCGACGCGTAGCTATTAGGAGGTGACACCTGGCAACTCCTACCTTAGTTAACTGTTTTTGGGTGACAGGCGCTCTGCTAGTTGGGGATGTGGGTAGATTCATCCCTACGCAGCAGGGTAGCAGGGAGGCGGGTTTGGGGATGGGGGAAGTTTATTATTTATTTTTTGGGGGTATGTTTTATTCGCTTCAGCTCATTGCCATACTTACACTAGCTCAGGTAGTGAGACACATGACACTACACAGATGCTGGGGGTGTGTGGACATTCACTAGTTGGGAGGGCAGGAGGGTAGATTCAACAGTTGTTTTATCCAAATGGCATCATGACATAAAAAACACCTGAAGGTACTATCCTGGCATGTGAATGGCTAAGGCGATAACATAAAACGGACCATGGTGTTGCAATATCTATGAAGACATTCCTTAGACGTGATGCTTCTACAAGAGACACACCTCAAGGGGAATGATTATCTTGCTCTTAATAGATTCGGATACAAGCTGGTGGCCCATGCAGGGTTCGTGACTGGCTCCAGGGGCATGGTGATTTTACTCAGGAGCACGCTCCCCTTGGTGATTGCTTGCTCATGGGCTGATCGTATGGGACGCTATGCTGCATTATCAGGGACATGAGAGGGCCTCATCCTTAACATCTGCTCAATATATGTCCCCCCAGATTGCATGGGATAACTTTTCCAGATTTAGGTTTATTAGGATGTGTTTGTTGGAGCTACATTTAAGTGCCGATGCACAGCTTGAGGTTGTTGAGAAAAACTCAGTTTCCTTCATTTGTGAAGTGAACTCCATCACTTCTGTAAATATCATCCATATCAAAAAACAGATTGCTGTTATAGATGGACACCATGCTGTGATCTCTGAGGTATGCAGAAACAGCTTTATTGACATTCTTCCTACCTTTCTCAATCGTTAGGCAGAATTGATTTGACAACTTCCATTACTATCTTGATGAGAAATAGCGACGTTTAATGCAGTTTCTACAGAGAAACTAAACTATGTTTGTACTTGTTTTTGGCTCTTCCACTACAAAGGCCAAATTTAAAATGTTGAGGAGTGCTTAAAATTGAAGAAGAAAACAGAGAAAAGTGGCTAGAATTTGCAGTGCATTTATTTGCAGGGAGACATTTTGATTAGTCGATATGCCAGATAATGTCAAGTATTGTTATGTCAAATTAGAGGACATCAAAGCACCTGCAAGAGCAATACACAATAAGTTAGAGGTGGATGAAATTCCAGAGTAACTTTGACATCTGAATGCTTATGAAGGAATACACCTGAATAGTCTCATGGCTGATTTTCCGTGCTCTACACATCTGAGTAGTTATTTATACAATTTATGCAATTTTTTCAAGACTGGGAAACTACCACTGAATGAGTTTCAGAAAGGGCTTAAAGGTAGAGTTGAGTATTTAACTTTAGGTTTTAAATGCAATGAGTGTAGAGAGAGATCTGGAAGAACCGCTTGTTACTCTAGTGAATGTTGTGCCCACAAATCACAAAAATGTCTGACAGGAGTGAAGAAAGTTACATTGTACCTTAAAGAGAATCATGTATAACATAAAGATGTAGATGTTGTTGAACATGGAAGAAAAACGTAGGAAGAAATGTTGCCATCAATAGACAATTTGAAAAAGTGGATAGAAGTTGATCCGAAGAAATATATGAGCACAAGAGCATCCATCCACTACAGTCAAAAGAGGTTATCGGATGAAACAAGCTAAAGGAGCGCCAATGAGTGTGTGGGAGAAAAGTTTAGAGGCTCGATGTTTCTCACAACTGTTTCTAGAGTAGGTGGGCGGTATGATGACCGCCTTGTGAAAATACCTGCCTTAGACAGGATTATATCCAGAGGACCGTAGATCTTGGCAAAGCATTTCATATGTATTTCAACTCTTGTTTGAAAGTGATTTCTCTGGTCTGTCATATACTGTTAACCATACACGATAGGCGTTATTGTCAAAATATGTCTGCAAAAGACTGTTGCAAAATGTATGGGAAAGATTAGGAGCTCAAGTACAATTTGATAAATTTGATGGCATGTCAACGTGAGATCAAAGAGTACTGACATCGTGGTCATGGTGAGCTCTACTGTATGTTGCGAAATTTAGGTGCACCAACTTGGGTCGATTATGATGTTGTCCGGAAAGGCTTGACCGGCATTCGATTAATTCGAATCCTATTCAGGAAGCCTTGTTTCCGAACGACTCGGAAACATTTCTAGACGACTGATTAGGATGTCTGGAAACCACCGTGACTCTCCGACTCAGTTCCAAACAGCATTCAGAGTACCCGAGTCAGTCAAAGCCAAATCGCTGGGGCCTACAGAGTACGTTTCCAAACGAGTGATTAGGATGTCCGATTCGGACAACCTTTCAGAATCGGTCCTTCCGACACTGATCGGCTGTCGGAATCTGACTTTTGGAGGCCATAGCAGGCCCTCTCATGTGAGGCCCTCGAAATCAAACCCATGGGGGACCCATAGGTCGCCCCTTTCCATGCATGCACAGTGTAGCAGGCACCATGGGGTGCCCACCATAGGTTGTAAGGTTTTTCCAACCATCCCTTTTTTCAATAGGAGGTTGTGGTCTCGTTCGGAACACAGGCTTTCATTTAGTCAATAGGAATCCGACAGAACAGTGTTCGGACACACCGTAATCAATCTATTAGACTAATCGAACCTGAGTCTTTAGGAAAGCATTCCGGAACCTATTCGGTCAGACTGCTTTCCGGACAATATCGTAATCTGCTGCTTATTTGTACAGAGTATGCATGGGATGTTCTACTTGAGTTTTTGAAAGAAGCAAACTCTAACATTAAAGTTAGCAAATTGAAGACACCAAGAGAACTTTGCTCTTTTGATCCTGCAAATCTGTGCAGGTACTTCAACCACAGATTCCAAGCTTTGTTTTCCTTTACCTGCAACAAAATAAATCCACCTCTTCAAGAAATTGCTGATTTCTTTTGGCAATGTGAATGCCGCGCTATTGGGATTCTTAGAATCTAACAACGTACTGCACCCATCACAAACGGGCTTCCGGCCCCTACATGGGACTGAGACAGCACTACTAGCGGTGGCTGAAGAGTCCAGGAGGATTTTAGATCAGGGTGGCACAGCAGCGATCATTCTCCTGGACCTCAGTGCCGCATTTTATACCGTTAATCATAAAACCCTGATTCTCTGACTTGGGAGCTTAGGAGTGGCAGGGGGTGTTATCACCTGGCTACAATCCTTCCTAGGAGACCATGCCTTTCAGGTCTTCCAGGGAGAAGTAGTATCAAAATATATGGCCCTAAGATGTGGTGTGCCTCAGGGATCCTCCCTGAGCTCCACATTATTTAATGTATACATGAGGCCATTGGCTGAGATAGTCCAACCATTTGGCATAAAAATCATCACTTATGCAGACGACACACAACTGGTTATGGCCTTAAATCACCCAGACAACTATCCTACGAGTCTAGGCCCTTGCTTAGAACAGGTTGCCAAATGGAGGGAGCTCTCTTGCTTAAAGTTGAACGGAGACAAGAAGGGAGCTCATGCTCCTAGGCTACTCTCTGAACCCCAACAATGAGTTGCACTGGCCAAACTGCCTTGGCCCTGACCCTCCTCCAAAAGGCCAGATAAGAAGTCTTGGCATGTGACTGGATCATTCCTTGACTTTTGGGCACCAAGCAGCAAAATGTGCGGCAATGTGCTACGGCATCATGAGAATGCTTCAGGAGTTCTCCTCCTTTTCCTTTGCAAGAAGGATCATGGTCCAGGCATTGGTTTTTTCACACGTGGACTATGGAAAGGTTTTTTACCTAGGAGCACCCAAAACCACTATAGCTAGACTCCAGATTATTCAGAACTGTGCAGCTCGTTTGCTCCTAGACATCCCTTATCGGCTATCAGCCAAACCTGTTTTGGAATTCTTACCCTGGCTTCCGATATTAGAGGGAGTCAAATTCAAGGCACTCTGTATTACACATAAGTCATTCTGGGGAAAGGGACCAGCAATCAACCGTTCCTTAATTATCCCCTACCGTCCAACCCGAAGCTTGCGCTCAGTGAATTTTCTGCTCGCCACAGTGCCAAAAATAAATAAAGCAAGAAGTGGAGGCCGCTCCTTTTCTTACAATGCTGCTAGGTTGTGGAATGCCCTGCCACTCCGAATACGGCAGGAATCTAATAATTTGTCCTTCCAGAAATTACTAAAAACATGGCTTTTAAAAACCACTGGGTAGTAAAGTCGCTCTCTTGGTCTGTGTCTGCAAACGAGGCTGGGATGCCTCAGGGTAGCTATGCGCTTTATGAATGTCTTTTCTATTCTATTCTATCAAGCAAGAGATGCTCCTCGCATTCATGTGCTGTTGTTTGCGAACACTGTTTGCATGTCCGACACTTCAGTTTGAAAATGCTTTCACACCGAAATATTGGAACCTATGAATGTTGTGATCATTTGAGTTTTGCTAGCTAATATTCTAAGTCCAAAGGAATTATGTGGGTGAGTCTTGGTCTACAATTAAGTTTTGACATCTTTTCCAGTAATTAAAAATCTACCCAACTTTGAGCTAGATAGTACAGACATTGTAAAAACAAACATGTTGGACACTTACTATCCAAAAATGGAGTGCACTTCTTGAAAATGTTTGTATATTTGAAGAACTCCTGCACTACATATAAAAACAATATGAGAGAAAATATAGATAAAGGTAAATTTGCAGTAGTTGGTTGCAATGGGTGTTTGGTGCCACGTACCAAAGGCAGTCTAACCATAGAAAACTGAGCTGCCAGACTGAAGACTAAAAGATAATTTTTCTATTCTGCAATTTTGCAGCTGTTTAAACCGTGGTGCTGTGAAACAGAATTACTAGCTGAGTTTGACTACCTTGTAGACGAGTTTCTTTACAATGCCAGTCATTACAACAACTTGCTTTAGGGAATGCGGTGTTGGACTGGGGTTGGATTTTAAGTTCAACACCTTCCCTACTGATACACCAACTAGAGTTGTAATTGAAACTATTCCAAAGGTCAGCGCTTCACTAAAGCAAGTCGCTGTAATGACTTGCATTATAATGGAACATATGGTAACGACACAGTCATGTTACTGACGGCGTTGTTAAGCCACGTGCGTTTTTGGCATGCGTGGTAACAGAATCCTACTGAGGTGGCAAAGAAGAGTTCTGAAAGTAGCCAAAGTTCAGCTCCTCAAAGTCAAGACCCACTTTGAAATGAGGCTGCTATTGCAATGAATGAGGTGGGGACCGCAATGGAGCAAGCACGACAATAAACAATTGATTTTGTAGGTTTAGTTGATGAGCAAATGCAAATATATATGGAGGTGGAAGCTACAGTTCAGCATCGATTGCTTCATGATAAGAAAGAGTGTGCATGTTCAACATTTAAACCTATACCGGTGTATTTCAGTGGCCAAGCTGGAACTGGCAAAGTTTCTTAATACAAATTCTTACTGCTTTTCTACAAAAGATTACAGAGTGTGGTTTATCATGTGTGATTACAATATCTAATGGATTAGCTGCACACAGTATCAAAGCTATTAAATTGCATCAACTTTTGAACATGAACACAAACTGGAATATCAAACGTTATCTGGTGGAGCTTATGAAGTGTCAAGAGTGTTAAAAAAGTTAAAACTTTTAATCATTGATGAAATGAGCGTGGTCTCAAACTTAATGTTTTCCTTTGTGCATTTGAGAATGCAAGAGGTTCTGAGAATGGGTTGCTGTATGATGAAACTAAGAATTCTTAGGGAAGCCTTGGAAGTGTTAAAAAATAAATGTGTTGGGGCCCGATTCACAGAATTAACTTAAGACAAAATCCTAAACTTACTACTTTTGGTATTCACAGAATGCACTTACTACTTTTGGTATTCACAGAATGCACTTACTACTTTTAGTATTCACAGAATGGATTTACGACTACTAACTTTACGTCCGCACTCGGGCCGGAAATTCAGGCCCGGAGGTGGAGCTTCCGGCCCGGAGGCGGAGTTTCCGGCCCGGAGGCAGGGCTTTCAGCCCGGAGGCGGAGCTTCCGGCCCGGAGGTGGGGATTCCAGCCAGTGGCGGAGATTTAGCCATGGCCAAAATGTATTTAATGAGAGCAGCATAAAGGCAAACTCAAGTTGTGCTAAAGAATACAAATGATTAAGAAGTCTGTATGCTCCTCATTTAGGACAGTATCCTGTTTAGGAGAAATGTTCCATCTGTCCAACGCCAACAGTTTAAAAGCAGTGTAGTGATGCTCTTGCAAGGACGGATATGAAAGAGAAGAAAGAAGTTGTTAAGATACAAAAGATTTTAAAAGAGGGAGATATTTTTGGTTACCAGTTGTCAAACCCCTCTGGTGTGAACAGCTATGCTAATGTTGTGGTAAACATATAGTTTGTATTAACTAATGGTCTAGAAGCAACACACGAGAAACAAAATAATGTATTGTGTTCTGCACTGTGTGTTTTGTTGGATCGTCTGTGTGGTGAGAGAACTAAAATACATTCTAAATCATCAATTCCAGACATTAGATATATTTAGAGGATCTATGCAGTTTAGTCAAAATACTCATGAGTATGCACAGGAGTGTTTAAAGGTGATGTATGGTGTTCTAGAATAAGAGAGGATACCTAATAATGAGTTATTTGAATGTATCTACTTGTGGCATCATGAATATGTAGATTGCTCATACACATCAACTACACAAATAGAAACAGAGCTTTTTATTTATTTAAGATTACCAGATTCTAAAGGTATGAATTTTGAGAGATTAGTGAGAACGGTACACAAAGTAATGTAAGTACAAATTGTTGAACAGATTATTGTCGACTTTACATGTATTAGCATCTTGCAAGTATGTCATTTTAATGCTGCAATACAGATGGCAATAAATTAAATACTAACTTTAAAGCAGTACAAATATATAATAACTGGTAAAACATGCACTAATATCGCTATAATTTTCTGTGAAGTATCAGACCTGATCATTACACTGTCTATCCAAAAAGTAGAAATGGATGTAAATAATGTAATGACAAGAATCTTAAATTCAGGAAAAGATTGCCTTGGAAGTTACCAAATTCCTATCTTTTGTTTTTGGAATGAAAGGTCAAAGGTGGGTGTGAGAAGTTGGCCTGGTATATGTTGTTCACTAGTTAAAGTGGACACCTTGCACCAGTACAATTCGACTCTTATGGTACTAGGTTTAAGACAACCTTTTAAAGAAAGCTATCCTAGTGGTAGCTGTGGAGAGCAGACTTCAGGCTAAGTCTTTAGAGGAATGTAAAGCAGCTTGTTATACCTTATAATCTCTTGAATTACTAAATGAAAGGACACCACACAGGTATATATATCAAATATATATGTATTTATTACTAACAACTCTCTGCTAATCTCTTTATGAGATTAGAAGTCAGGAACATATGCACAAATCAACGTTTCACAATAAATTAAGCACAAATATGAATGGGGCCCTAGTGGCGTAGCAGACCATAGACTAAAAAAGAGACTTAAGAACAACAACTTGGGAAGGGACAAGGCTAGGGCCTTCAGAAGCGCTGGGGCCTCACTAATCCACCCAAGGCAGGTAAGTAAAGGACCCACGGAGACACATGCAGTGTAAGAACACAGCCGCGGATCCCAATAGACTTTAATGGAGCAAGTTGCGGTTGGAATTTTAAAGTTTTAGGATACTTCGGGAGAGTCTACAAGCAAGTCACTTACAGGGTAAGTAGTTCTAGAGCCAACACACACAGGAGCACTGTAGTGCTGGAGTTACCTCACCCAGAGAAGCCGGGTGCATAGGTGTCTTTTGGTGTCGGGTCGCAGCGTCGTTTTCAATGGGAGCCAAAGAAGACTTGCTGCTTGTGAAGACAGGAGAAGTGTCTGGTGGAATCCAAGGCTTGGCAAGTGACACAGCAGCGACAAAACTCCTTGGTGTCTTTTGAAATATGTGGCCAATGAAAATGTGGTACAAGCCTGTCCCAGGTTTTGTTTTGACCCAAGTGACCTGCTAAAGGGATATCATGTGCTAGGGTCAAGAGGAACCCCCTAAACTTCCGAGGTATTACCAACCTCCTGGTGGCTCCAGGGGTTGGATTTCTACCCTCAGAATATAGGATTCCCTCTTCCCAATAAACTGTATGGGACTCACTAGCAATCCCAGCAGCCTCACCAGCAGCCTGCTGTCTGTGGGGTTCAAGAGAGGGGCAGCACTGTTGCTCCTTACTCAGATCTTCCCTAGAAGGGCCCCCTGCCCCCAAGAACTCAACCTGATCAGGCTCAAGTCCCTCTGGGGCAGTTCCTTCTTCAGGATCTGCTTCTCCTCCCTCAAGAGGTGAATCTGTGATCTGAGACAGAGGGGAAGGCACTGCCTTAACCCTACTGCTCCTCTTCTTGGGAAGCATCTGGTCCATAGTTTCAGCATCCAGAGCTGGTTCAGTTTGGTGCATTTTGGCCTGTGACCTGGTCACAGCAAATACCTCTGCAGGGATGCCCAACATCTCAGCATGAGTCGATAACTCTACTTCAGACCAGGCTGAATTCTACAGATCATTGCCCAATAGACACTCTACAGGGAGGTCTGAACTGACTACTACCTTCTTGAGGCCAGTTGTCCCTCCCCAGCAGAAATTCACAACTGACAGACTATGGTTGGTCCTGACATTGCTTGCTTTGGTTACCAGGTACATTTCCCCTAGGATGATCTGCCCAGGGTCCATAAGATCCTCTGCAACCATGGTGACACTAGCACCTGTGTCCCTGAATGCCAAAGCCTGTTTGCCATTTATTACAGGCTGCTGTTTGTATTTGTCCAGATTACTGGGGCTCACTAGGAAGGACATATCAATGTCTCCATCACAAATCAGCAGTGCCTGAGTGGGTACTCTGACTAGGCCAGAGTCCACTTCAGAACCCAGAGTCAACCCTACTACACCCTTATTCTGAGTACCACCTCCACCAGTAGCTGTACTAGGGGGAACAGGTGACTTAGGGGCAGGAGTGGTGGTGGTTTGGTCTTTGGACTTGTTACAATCAGACGTCCAGTGCCCTTTCTGTTTACAGAATTTGCACATGGGCTTCTTTTGGCCTTTTACCTTGTTGGATTGTGACTCCCCACCAGCTGTAGATTTTTGGGGCCCATGTGAAGACTTCTGGTCTTTTGACTTATCCCCACCTTTCTCAGAGCCCTTAGGATCCTGCTTCTTGGTGTCACCCCCTTGGTTCTGGGTTTTCTGCCTCACCCTGGTTGTGACCCATTTGTCTGCCTTCTTTCCCAATTCTTGGGGAGAGGTCAGATCAGAGTCTACCAGGTATTGATGCAACAACTGGTTCTGGCAATTATTAAGGATCTGTTCTCTCATCATAATATTATACAATCCCTTAAAATCAGTAACTCTACTGCCAACCAGCCAACCTTCCAGAGCCTTGGTTGCACAATCTACAAAGTCAGTCCAGTCCTGAGTCTGTGCCTTCTGGATGTCTCTGAACTTCAACCTGTACAGCTCAGTGGTTAAGCCAATCCCATCTATCAGTGCACTCTTCAGGACTTCATAGTCATCAGCATCCTCTTCTCTAACAGTGAGGAGCTTGTCTCTACCTTTATCTGAAAAGGAGAGCCACTGGACTGCTGCCCACTGCTTTTGGGGGACCTGTTGTACTCTACAGGCCCTTTCCATAGCAGTTATCCACTTGTGGATATCATACCCATTCTGTTAGGGAGGAACAACCTTGGAAAGGTTCCTATGGTCTGGAATATATTCTCTGACTCTAGGAACACTGTTGCTGCCACCAGGGGGTTCTAACCCCTCTCTTCTAGAAGCTCTCTGGAGCTCAAAGACTTCTCTGTCTAATATCAACTGCTTGGTTTTGAGGGCAAATCGTGCTTCCTCATACTGCAGCAGTTTGTACATTCTGTCAGAGGAGGTCTCCCTTCTAGGAAAGAAGGAGCTCCTTTGCTGGACAGATTCTCTGCCAGAGTGATAGGAGTGGTCAGACTCCCTGGAAAGGGACCTAGACATCTCCTCCACTCTGTCAGTTCTCTTAGGGAGAATTACTCTGTCCTGTTCAGATCCTTAAGGATCTGGCCCTTCAACCACAGAGTCCTGGTCATCTTGATTTTAATCATCTGGCCCAGAGACTGTAATTGACCCAGCCCCTGATTCAGACCTATTAGCTCCTAGAGCTAATCTAAGATCATCTGCTGTCAGCAGATCTATCAGGTGTAGTGTGGAGGGACTCTGCCCTAGCTTCAGGTGCCTTGCAGCACTCATGGCTTTCAAGTCAAAGAAAGTCATGTCCTTATACTAAGGCTGGGTGGATCCATTGGTTCCACATTTTGAGGACATTCTAGTGTTGTGCAGTGTTGTACTACCTACACTAGTTTGAGGCCTACTGATACTAGCTTGAGCTGTAGAAAGGGTGTGCTATCCCTTGGCACACAGCTCTAAGTTCAGTAGAACTTATTGATGCTAAGCTTGACTTTATATGCACCTGGAGTACCTATAGTGGTTTTCAGTTAGTAATTCAAATAGAGATTTTCGGGTAAAACAATGGCAAGCTGGAATCCCACACGCTGCCCACCAATGTGAGAAGTTGGCCTGGCATATGCTGGTCACTAGTTATAGTGGCCCCCTTGCACCAGTCCAATTCGACTCTTATGGTAGATAGGTTTAAGACAACCTTTTAAAGAAAGCTATCCTAGTGGTAGCTGTGAAGAGCAGCCTTCAGGCTAAGTCTTTAGAGGAATGTAAAGCAGCTTGTTTTACCTTATACTCTCTTGAATTACTAAATGAAAGGACACCACACAGGTATACATATAAAATATATATGTATTTATTACTAGACACACTCTGCTAATCACTTAATGAGATTAGAAGTCAGGAACATTTGCACAAATCAACGTTTCACAATAAATTAAGCACAAATATGGCTGGGGCCTTAGGGGCGTACCAGACCATATACTAAAAAAGAGACTTAAGAACAACGACTTGGGAAGGGACAAGGCCTAGGGCCTTCAGAAGCGCTGGGGCCTCACTAATCCACCCAAGGCAGGTAAGTAAAGGAGACGCATGCAGTGTGAGAATACAGCCGCGGATCCCAATTGACTTCAATGGAGCAAGTCGCGGTTGGAATTTTAGAGTTTTAGGATACTTCGGGAGAGTCTACAAGCAAGTCACTTACAGGGTAAGTAGTTCTAGAGCCAACACACACAGAAGCACCGTAGTGCTGGAGTTACCTCACCTAGGGAAGCCGGGTGCATAGGTGTCTTTTGGTATCGGGTCGCGACGTCGTTTTCAATGGGAGCCAAAGAAGACTTGCTGCTTGTGAAGATGGGAGAAGTGTCCGGTGGAATCCAAGGCCGGATTCAGAAGAAGGAAGACCTGAAAGCAGAGGGGACAGTGTTCAAAGTCACTTGGCATGGAAGATGGATGCCCACAGTCGTCAGATGATTTCAGGTGATCATGGGTGTCTTGACTCTTCAGCCACGAGGTCCAGGAGGCATAGATGACTACCAGGAGCTGGATTCGGCGTGTCTCACAAAGTATGCAGCTTACTGCCGTTTCGGTGACCAGATTGGAGCCAACAAGCCTTGGTAACAGCAAGTCTCGTGGAAAGGACAAAAAGACAGCGGTGCAGACCAACAAGGTCTAAGGGACTCACCCAGTGAGGTTAAGTCAGGGCACATGTGGAGCAACCAAGGGAGTCCTTTGGAACTGTAAAAAAGTCTTCTGGGAACCCACAAGCCAGCTGGCCAGGGATCGCGAAGACGCCTCGGGAGGATTCGCTCAACAGGGTCCCACGGTCACTCGGAACGGGGTAGGCCTCTGATCTTCAGTGGAAATCCTGCTGGAGGCTTGGACCACACATGGTCCAATGCACAAGTTGAAGAATGTCGTGAAGGGGTCACTCGAAAATAGTGCAAGGTACCCAGGGATTGCGGTTCCTCGTCACTCGTAGGGTCCACTTGCCTCAGCGTCACTGGGTACTCACGATGGCCTTGGAGAAGTCAGAAAATCCCCTTCCTGGGCTACAGGGACTTCGGACTCTGGCGGGAGCGGGAAAGTTTGCGACCGTTAATGCAAAGTTTCGGTGCCTGCCAAGCAGGGGAGTCACTCCTTGACTCCAAGGGAGATTCTTCCATCTTCCAGAGGTAATGGAATGTCAAAGGTCCAGGATTCTTCTTCAGAGCGACGTCCAGGGATATCTAGTTTGCAATGTCAACGGTTCCCTAACGTATACTGAAAGGAAGGGAGGGACTAGCTCTATGACCCCTCCTATGGGAGGGTCAGGGGAGTGGGTGGTTACATCCACTTCCCTTTGCCCAGTTTCGCACCATAGCAGGGGCAGGTAGCCCCTGAGCTGGTTTGAACTGGTATATGCACAGAGGAGCCTACTGCTCCCCCAGTGCAGGACTTCAAAGCACTCTAGAAGTGCACCCACCCAGCCCCAATACACTAAACCCTGTCTGGGAGGTGGTCACACCTCCCTTTGACAGGATACCAATTGTTGGGCCTCCTCCACTGCGAGTTTCAGTCATCAGCAGGAGGGCAGCCCAGTGTTTGTGACTGGTGGCATCCATTTTGTGATGCCAGGGCTCTTCAGGATTCTACCGCGTTTCCACAGTAGGTACATGTCTATCCCTCTAGAAGGGTGGGATCATACTCCCACACCAGTTACTGGTGTGGGGGTATGATTCCAAACAGTTTGACACCAAACATGACATGTTTTGATGCAGCCATTCCAGAGTTAGCATTAACCGCGAGGTTATAATGCACTCAAGAGTATATGGTTTGACAGCATTCACAAACAGCCCCAGAGAATAGATTCTGAGAGCTGCAGAGGAGCCCTGCTCAGGCAGAGGCACCCCCTCAAATGGAAACCAAACACCCTGCCCTCAGGATTGCTAGGGCCTGCCTTAGGGGTGACTGATAGGTTTAAATGTTTGTGCAGTGATGGATATAGTGAACCTATATCTCAGTGAGGGGTGCTAGCACCACCTCACCCAGGCTGCAGTAGGAGGCCTGTGGTTTCAGATTTAGTCTTCTTCCCAGGGGTGGCATAATACATGCCTCAGCCCCTGGTAGGCCTGTGAAGTACCAATGCCCTTGGTATCTAAGGTACCATATACTAGGGGCTCATAAGGTACCACAGTATCCAATCACTAGTGCATCTAATATGCACTCCATGTTATTTTAGAGAGAACAGAGAGGCTGGGGCCCTGATTAGCAGGGACCCAGCCAGACTATAGCCAGAAACCAGTGTAATAATCAGAAAAAAAAGTGGGGGCAACATAAGGTGCAGATCCTACTCTCCTACAGTGGGTGACAGGTGTATTAGTGGAATAGTCTAGTTATTGTAGATGCATTATCAGAATTTATGACATTATGCAGTCTTCCAAGAGTGTTGTCTTTATAAGGCTTTGTCTATGCTGATGTGCCTTACATATCTAGAAGCAATACTGTAGCACTTCTAATGATGAAGTTCTCATTTTCAGCAATTGATTCTCTTAATTAGTATTGCAAGTATAGATAAATAATCTTTTACAAAATTGCAGTATGTACCATGCACTTTGTTGCTTATTTGCAGTGACATGGTGTGCAGTTGGTACTGTTTTTCCCTGTTCAAAAATGATTCTTTATACAGTACATCATTTATGTTGTATAAGAATAAAGTCTGAGAACACTAAAAAAGGGAAAATGTAATGTTGATTTTTCTTATAACACACCTATACAGACATTAATGTCAGTGTGGAGCATCGACATCGATGGTACCAGGGCGGTGATGTGAAGCAAGATGAAGTGTTGTGCAATGCCCAGGGCCAGACTGGGAACGAAAACCGGCTCTGGCAAAGTGCTCGCCCCCCCGGGGTAGGGGGTGCCGCCGAGCTCTTTGCCAGGGCCGGTTTTCGGCAAATTTTGTTACAGGGCCGATTTTGCAGCTGTGCTGCAAAAACGGCCTTGTAACAAAAACGGAGCCAAGGGGCCCAACACCGGCCCCCACCCATGCGGCACACCTGGGGATTGCCCGGTGCCTGCTACGGCCAGTCCGGCCCTGGCGATGGCCACAGGACATGGGGCAAGAAGTGGCTCGATGACTGCATCGTGAGGGTTGTGTTGTGAAGTGGGGCGATGCTTCGTGCAGAGCCATCAGGTCATGGTGCATGCAGCGGTGTCAATGTTCTTTTTCTTCTGTTGCAGCAGAAACATGCAGTTCCCAGCGCTGGAAAGCAGATGAAGTCGAAGCCTTTGATGCTCCTGAGACTTCCAACAGGAGGCAAGCTCTACCTCAAGCCCTTGGAAAACATAAACATCAGGATAAAGACACTTCTATCCAGTCTTTAACTGACCAAGATAGAAGCAGACCACAGTAGGCCAACACAGCAAAGCATGCAGAAAAGTGCTATTCTCTTCTAGACAGGGTTTCCAGCCATTCTTCTTGGCAGAGTCCTTAGTCAAGAGTATTCTAAAGTTGTGTGGTCAGAGACCCAATACTTATACCAGTTTTGGTCTTTGAAGTTGGCCACCTTCAAAGAAAAGTGTTTGTTGTGCACAAAACTAGGCCTCGGCGTAGTTCGCGGAGTTTTGCTACGCGGAACTCTGCAAAGTTACAAAAAACTCTGCAAAGTTCCGTGAGTGGCGGAGTGCAGTGCGAACTGCAGTTTGTGCTAGTATTCCTGCTGCTCGGGTAAAAATTCTACCCGAGATCAGAATCAGGTAATCAGAATTACAATTTACACTGAGAGCATATACACTTAAGCACTGAATAGTGGTGGTAAATTCCACAGAGTCCTAAAACCATCAAATTCTGGTTAGAACAAATGCGAGCGAGGAGGCAACATTTTTGGGGATAACCCTGCAAAAATGTCCCTATATGGGGTTACTAAAGTCTGTGAATTTGTCATTCTAGCCATGATGAAGTCTGCTGGTGAACTTACAGCGTTGACACATGTTGGCTAGAAAACATCAAGGCTTCTGAAACGCTATACGCCAATAAAGGATTTTGCCAGAACTTACATGAAAGAAACTTGCATTGAATCATTTTAGGAGTAGTTGGGACTCTGGCGTACACAGCCCCTTCAGCACTTCACACTCAGAAGTGATGGTAAGCAGTCACCGGCTTCTCAGGAAGACAGCGCTGGAGTGCATGAAGCTTAGAAATCAACAATCACTGAGAGCGGCAATAACTGATTATCCAACACAGAGCTTGTGTTTGTAAAAATAAAGTTCTTTGATACACTAAAAAAAAAAAAACACTCTAGAAACACAAGTACTGTCTCTGTCTCTAGTCTAGTCTGGTGTAAGCCTTCTCTAATGTTGCAGTTTTTAAAAACTCTTGCAATGCTACTCCCTGTCTTTTGGCATTCAGAGTTTATCACTTATAGACTCAAAGATCATATCACAAGCAAGTTCTCCTTTGCTTAGTCTTTTGTCAGCAGGCTTGGGTCTGCAGCACACATCGAGTACTGTCACCTTCATTGGGAAGTTACTCTTTTGGATTTGAGGGTCACAGCACTCTCATTCAGGCCTGGACTAAAGTCCCTGCAGGGGCAGTGATGTGGATCTGGCTTTCAAAATGTTTCAGACTTGTGGACATCTGCCATGATTGCAAGCCATCTTCTTGGATGTGAGTCAGATGGAGGTCACATGGTATGGAAGCTGCAATTGTCCTGCAGGTGTGGTTGCACAGATGATAGATAGGGAATGATCAAGCAGTTGCAGACCAAGGAGTAGGAACAACACCCGGTGAGCCTCCACTGGAGATGCCTTCACTATCCAATTTTACCAGCGCTCCAACTGGTATAGCAGACAGGTCCTGAGTGAATAGCATCAGCAGGTGAGCTGTTGGCTGCATGCGTATGAACACTTCTAACAGGAATCTGGGTGAATAACCCTTTTGATTGTTGTCACTGCCACAAGGATGAACATCCTACAACATTAAAGGCTACGTAACTGGAGAAAGTCAATCCAGCTTCCAGATTAATGTTGGTGAATGGCTCAAAATTGAGGATACCAAATGGTAGAGTGGATGGTGACCTGTCACATGGCCCATAGGGACATTGTTGTCTTCTTTAAGTTAGCATGAGCACGCTGCAGATAGCCTGTTGCTTTGCGCACGTTACTACAAGACTTTATCTTTTGCAACTGTCTCTATTGCCGTTATCACATGAGAACCCATTGCTGTGTTCACACCCTGCAGGTTCCTGGGATTTTGTCTGAACATTGTGGGCAAGGTCGAACAACAATGCCCCTTGTTACTTTCTTCTGGCCAGACCTTAGCACCTATATAAAATACACTGATGCAGCTGTTGTTTGGGACAACGTACTTTGGTCTTATTGGTATACACAAGTAGGGAGCGGACACTTGGAGAGGGACCTTTTCAGGGAGAAGAGCGAGACAGCACCTAGGATGTATATCTGACCTCTATAGGCTAAGGTGTGGGGTCAGCAGACAAAGCCCAGAGATCTTCTAATATATAACACTGCTGCTTCTATGCAAGGGGAGGGAGGTTAGGCTTTATTGACTTTTCATAATGCCATCACTTTTCATGATTTATGGACTAACTGATATGCTGACTGTATTTGTATTACGCATTTTTCTGCTTGTTGTGAGAAAGATTGGACGATTGAGCGCATTCACTTATTGGTGAGGTAGTAGGACCAGCTGAATTCGAAAGAGGAACGTGGACCCGAATATGTACCTACAGTAACTTTGATACTAAATTATAAAAGTGTATATCCTAAAATTTGAAAGTGTCTAGAATGAGTATCGGGAAACTCCGAGCCGAAGACTCTGCGAAACATTATAGTTGCCCTGAAGAAGCCTGAAAGGGTGAAACGCGTTGGCCGTTTTGCTGCTATACATACAAAACTGAAATAAAAAAAGACTAAGAACATTTCCGGCTACAGAAATCATTTATTCTGTCATCGTCTGTGATGAATGACAGAGATTAACTCTTTGGTCATTATAGCATTGCCTCTGCCTTCTATCTGTATATCTGTTTTTTATTTGAAACCAAATTGGTGGCTGTTTTCAGGAGGTGGGCATTTGTTGGACCACTACTGGTTGAAATAACTAATATGTATTAGATATTGTACAAGAACACAAGTAATTGGTGCAGCATCTTATACCCTGCAACTGTTCTCACTGTGTATGTAGAATATATGACGTTACAATGCAAACAATTACAACGTATGCTTTTAAAAATTTTTTTTTTTATATCGCAGCTACCATTACAGCGCACAATTTTACAACACATGCCATTAGCCCACCGGTAACATGGAATGATGCTACTGTAGTCCTTATCCTGAAACCGGCTAAAAACCCCTCCAGCTGTGGGTCTTATCGGCCCATTTTGCTCTTAAATGCCGATTATAAAATCTATACAACCATTTTGGCTACTAGATTGGGGGAGGTGGTTGGAGATATTCTTCACCCCGACCAAAAGGGGTTTGTGAAGGGGAGACAGTTAGTAGACCTCACCTACGACCTGGTCGGTGCAATAGACATCGCCTCTGCTTAATCACTCCCCCTCGCAGCCTTGACTCTAGATGGCACCAAGGCTTTCGATAGAGTAAATTGGATTTACCTATCGGAAGTCAGGGAGAAATTCAATCTGGGTGTAAGGTTTTGTCGGGCTATTCAGTTGATATACAAATCCCCATCGGCTAAGCTCCAGCTGAATGGCATAACCAGAGGAACCCAACAGGGCTGCCCTCTCTCCCCCCGTTGTTCGATATGTGTATCGAACCATTTGCACAGAAATTAAGGTACAACCCTGATATAGATTCCTTTAGACATGGGGATTGGGAGAGAAGGGTAGCCCTGTATGCGGATGACATTCTAATATTGTCAGCAGACATAGACAGAACTCTCCCGGCAGTAATTAAACTGGCAGAGGAGTTTGGTAAGGTTTCTGGTTACGAGCTAAATGCTGTCAAAACAGAAGTCATGATTTGGAACATCCCGCACACTGTCTATCAGACAAGCTGCAGTATGCGTTACCTCGGGGTCACAATTACCCAGGATATTAATAAACTGGCAGATACCAATCTATTGCGAGTCCTCCGGGATTGCCATAAACAAATGAAGTCATAGGTGCACCTCCCCATATACATTCTGGGGAGAGTTAATGTAGTCAAAATGTCTATACTGCCTAAGGTCACTTTTCTTTTTAATACAATCTCTCTCCATTTTGATGAAGATATTATAGGAAAATTCCAATGAGAAATAAATTCCTTTATCTGGGCATATAGATCTACCAGAATAGCATGGAAGAAACTAAGGCGTAGGAGAGAGAAAGAGGGGTTGGTGTTACCTGATTTACAATACTACGCTTGGGCATTTCAACTCACTCATTCTCACACGTTATTGAAAACGCCAAGTGATAAAGGGAGCGGTGCTATGTTTCTGGCCATGTTGAAAGGGGTGGGGCTGCCAGAAGGGTTTATGTTTAAATTTGGAGATCAAAAATTCTTTAAAAAAATTAAATTTAAGGTCCTGCAGGGTTTCGCCAGGATATGGTTATCGCTAAGGAAGGTGACAGGTCTCAGTTACTTCTCTACACTGGCACCTCTTTGGGATTCCCCAGGCTCCCCAGAATGCCTTTGTGATAAGCTGGCGATCCCACTTAGAGATGCTGGATTTAAAGTATGGGGAGACTTAGTCAGCAATTCTACTTTAGTTTTATGGGAGGATCTAAAAAGGAGAGTGAGTAGTGGCCCCTCAAGATTTAAATATATCCAGTTACATAGTTGGGTACAGTCCTAGTTTAGAAAGAAAAAAGCATTGGTGAGGGAACCAGTTTGGAGCAACAGCAGGTAAAAGGGAGGGGGCATATTATCATGGAACGGCGTTAAAGCGGCGATAATGGGCTTGATAATATGCCCATGAGAATTCCAATAGAAGCCCAGGTTGACACCAGCACATGGGCTTCTATTGGAATTCTCACAGGCATATTATCAAGCCCTTTATCGCAGCTTTAGCGGCAGTTTCCTACCGCTAAAGCAGCGATAATTTTAAAGCCGTTCCTTGATAATATGCCCCGAGGTCTCTTATTGGTATTGGGCTTTTGAAAAAGAGGTTGATGGGGAATTCAAGCTGGCTGATGAGATGTGGAGCAGATCGCTGCCTAACGAACAGTGTGACCATCTATGGCAGGAATCTTTCAAAATCCTTTTTAACATAGTGAAACCAGCATGGTTGAGGAGGAATCACTTATTCACGACTCATCGTGCATACCTATCCCCCCTAATGTTATCAAGAATTGTTAAAGGCTCACAAATCAGCTGTAAATATGTGGATTGGTAGAAGCCTCGAACCTCCATATGTTTAGAGACTGTCCCTCCATCCAGGCATTCTGGGAAGATGTACAAAAAACATTGGAGAGTATACTAGGAGTGACAATTCCAAATGACTTAAAGCTAATAATCTTTGGCTTCAATACCCAGGTATCAGGACCAGCTAGACTCCTTCTATTTTACTCAATCTTACTGGCAAGAAGACAAATCTGTAGACATTGGGTAGATCCTGTCCCTCCTAAACATTCGGGCTGGTTGACTTCTTTGTATGAAACATCTAAAATGGATATGGCCAGAGTATGTATCAGGAAAAAGATCGCATACTGGGACTTGTTGATGCAGTGGAGATGATAACTTTTTTTTTTTTTTGGTCCAATGATTATGCCAACTGGACACTCCTTGGACCAAGCTGGACACGCCCATGGATTATGGAGCATCGAGAGGGTCCGCAGGGTCTCTTAGATCAATCTGGAGTGATACCTCCCTATATCGATCGGAAGTGGCTTTTCAGTCTGAAAACACACCCCTCCAGGCTTCGGGCTGATGGTATCGAGAGAATCCGAGGGAAGAGCCCATGTCATTCTAGCCTGGAATGTACAGACGGTCTGCACACTATGGGTATTGGCGAATGAGGACTAAAAAAAAAAAAAAAAAAAAAACACATGCCATTCCAACACCTTTTTTAGAAACTACCTTTACAAGGTATTTCATTAGAATGCATACCATTACAACGCATACCATTACAGCGCATAATACTTTTAGGGTAACAGTAGGGTAAGTGTTGGATAATGTAGGGGTAAACATTACTATTCCCACTCCAATTTAGCAGCCTTTCACTGTCAGGACATGGTACACACCTCAGTACCTGTCCTCTTTCACATACACTGCACCCTGCCCAGGAGGGTACCTTGGGACTACTATAGGGTGTCTGATGTGCACGCAAAGGGAAGGTAAGGCCTGACAAGTGGGTGCACTTTGTGAGGACAACAAGGCAGTTACAAACTGAGAGCAGGCACTACAGTGGCAGGCCTGAGATCTCTTTTTAGCGATAGTTGAGTGGGTGGCACAATTAGTGCTGCAAGCCCACGAGTAGCATTTGCATTACCAGCCCTGGGACACATAGTGCACTTTACTAGGGACTTTACTAGTAAGGCAAACTTACCAATTATGGACAACCAATTACCATAACACTTTATACAGGGAACACTTGCACTTTGACACTGATCAGCAGTGACAAAGCGCCCATAGCATCTAAGTCGGCAATATTATGTCAGAAAAAGGTCTAGGAGGAAGGCAAAAAGTTTAAGGAACTTTAGCCAAAAAAGGGCCAAGTCCAACACAACCCCCTCCCAGCCAGAAGCCAGGGTAAGCCAATCAACTACCTTGATGGACTTCCCTGCTTAGGGCGATAGAACCCGGACGCGGGTCCGCCACTGCAGGAACAGCCTCCCATTCTATGCTTTCCTGACCCCAGGGGGTTCCCTTCGTTACAACTTTCTGGGCCAACTAAGCTTCTCCAGTGGTACTTCTTGGCAATCGGTGGCCCCCTAGGCGTGCTGGTCCCTTGCCAATTTCCACCTGGCTTCAGGTTAGAGGTAGGGTTACCCTGGTGACATCTAGGGGTCCCATCCCTTCTGGCTGGCACTCACTCATGGGTTCTTCTACTGGGGAGCACAACCCCCTCTTAACCTTCCATCTAGACTTCTGGGCCTACATTCCCCTAACATATATGTCAAGGACCGTCAATCCCTGCTTCTGTACGGCTGAGACCAGCAAATACCGTGTGGTTGGAGCTCGGACATCCTGCACCTCTATGGCCCGTGGCTGGGGAAGGACAGTCTGTTCGCTGGCATCCTTCTGCCACAACCTCGCGCTACAGCCAAGCCCGTCACTGTCTATTACCCCGCACTGTCATAATGGCGGTGTCAGCATCTCGCCCTTCCCCCCCAAACATACCATATGGATACCTCTGTATTATTCACAGCCTCTGACAACAAATCACAGGTGTCCTTGCTGAGAAAATGATGACACAGCTGAATAAATACTTAAAAATGATGACTAAAGTATGAATTTGTAAAGGAAATAGTTGCAAAGGTAAGCTTATCTAGATATAAATATAAAATCGCAGAAGTTGCATATAATAGATCTATTCTATTTGGGGGGTAGTGGGTTAGAAGGAAGTCACAGTCTAAAGCAATGTTCAAAAGTAAGGCGCAGAGCCCTGGATATGAAGTAAAATATAACTCCAGGACGAACTAGCATGTGCAGGAGTAAGTCGTGGCATCGCTCAGTGGCGTAAGTGCCTGCCAAACACATCTGTGTGCTGTCTATAGGAGAAAGGGGAAGCAGACTCAACGTTTCATCCTCCGAGACTGATAAATAATTAGCGTTCACCCATAAATGCGACACCTACATTTAAGCACCAATATACAATTCCAGGTGTGCGTGCTATACGTACGAATGGCAGTACTATATGCCGAGTCCTTAGCGAGGGGCGCCCTGAAGTGCCCGCGCAAGCTACCAGGCCCTATAATTACCGGACAAGACCCAGCACAGCCGTGCACACGCCGCAGGGGGCGGAGTCCAGCACAACACACAATGTCCGTACAGGCACTAATGGGATGGGGTGGGGCGTGCAGCACAGCACACACTGTCCGTACAGACATTGATTGTGGTGGGGGTGGGCATAGCACACAGGCCGAGTCCAGCACAGCACACAAAAACCTGCAAACACTGAGGGGGAAGACCAGCACAGCACTGCAGGCCCCATGGGGGGAGGGGAGTTCAGCACAACAGCCACAGCCTGTGCAGACACAGTTCAGGTGTGGGGAGTCCAGCACAGCACACAAAGCCATAAAGGCGACACGGGGGTGCAGCACCCAGCCCATGCGGACACCGCGGAAGGAGAGGGAGGGGGGGGGGAGTCCAGCACAGCACACACAGCCTGCGCAGACAGTGATGGGGAAAAGGCCTGCACACAGAGCCTGGAGGTACTGCGGGGAGAGACCTGCACAGCACACAGCCCATGCAGGCACCGCGGGGGGCGTCCAGCACATCAACCCAGCCCATGCAGATATTGATGGGAAAAAGGCCAGTCTGTGCATGCACTGCGGGAAAAGACCTGCACAGCACACACCTCCCGTGCACACACTGCGGGTGAGACTGGCATAGCACACACAGACACAGGAGGGTGAAGCCACCACAGCACACAACCTGCACAGGCAACGTAGGGGGGCCAGCACGTTACACACAGATCATGCAGACACTGCAGGGGGGTCCCAGCACAGCACACAGACCCATGCAGGCACCGCAGCGGAAGTTCAGCACAACACACACAGCCCATGCAGATACGGATGGGAAAAAGGCCTGCACAGCACACACAGCGCTTGCAGGCACAGCAGGGTGGTGGGGGGAGGAGGCAGACAGCACACACAGCTCATACATTTACTGCGAGGAGAAACCTTCACAGCAAACACAGCCTGTGCACGAACTGCAGGGTGGGGCCAGCATAGCACACAGAGCATGTGCAAGCGAGGGCAGAGGGGGCCAAAACAACATAAGAGCCCGTGCAAGCACTGTGGGGTAAAACCAGCACAACACACAAAGCCCATGCACGCACTGCAGGGACAGACCTGCACAGCACTCGCAGTCCATGCATGCACTGAGGGAAGAGACCCCTACAGCACACACAGCCTGTGAACGCACTGTGGGAAGAGACCTGCACAGCACTCGCAGTCCATGCATGCACTGCGGGAAGAGACCTGTCCAGCACACACAGCCTGTGAACGCACTGTGGGAAGAGACCAGCACAACACACAAAGCCCATGCACGCACTGCAGGGACAGACCTGCACAGCACTCGCAGTCCATGCATGCACTGAGGGAAGAGACCCCTACAGCACACACAGCCTGTGAACGCACTGTGGGAAGAGACCTGCACAGCACTCGCAGTCCATACATGCACTGCGGGAAGAGACCTGTCCAGCACACACAGCCTGTGAACGCACTGTGGGAAGAGACCTGCACAGCACACACAGCCTGTGAACGCACTGCGGAAGAGACCTGCACAGCACACACAGCCTGTGAGCGCACTGTGGGAAGAGACCTGCACAGCACACACAGCCTGTGCACGCACTGTGGGAAGAGACCTGCACAGCACACACAGCCTGTGCACGCACTGTGGGAAGAGACCTGCACAGCACACACAGCCTGTGAACGCACTGTGGGAAGAGACCTGCACAGCACACACAGCCTGTGAATGCACTGTGGGAAGAGACCTGCACAGCACACACCTGTGGACGCACTGTGGGAAGAGACCTGCACAGCACACACAGCCTGTGAATGCACTGCGGGAAGAGACCTGCACAGCACACACAGCCTGTGCACGCACTGTGGGAAGAGACCTACACAGCACACACAGCCTGTGAACGCACTGCGGGAAGAGACCTGCACAGCACACACAGCCTGTGAACGCACTGTGGGAAGAGACCTGCACAGCACACACAGCCTGTGAACGCACTGCGGAAGAGACCTGCACAGCACACACAGCCTGTGCACGCACTGTGGGAAGAGACCTGCACAGCACACACAGCCTGTGAACGCACTGCGGGAAGAGACCTGCACAGCACGCACAGCCTGTGAACGCACTGTGGGAAGAGACCTGCACAGCACACACAGCCTGTGAACGCACTGCGGGAAGAGACCTGCACAGCACTCACCTGGCATGCACTGTGGGAAGAGACCTGCACAGCACACACAGCCTGTAAACGCAGTGTGGGAAGAGACCTGCACAGCACACACAGCCTGTGAACGCACTGTGGGAAGAGACCTGCACAGCACACACAGCCTGCGAACGCACTGTGGGAAGAGACCTGCACAGCAGACACCTTTGCATGCACTGTGGGAAGAGACCTGCACAGCACACACAGCCTGTGAACGCACTGCGAGAAGAGACCTGCACAGAAAACACAGCCTGTGCATGCACTGTGGGAAGAGACCTGCACAGCACACACAGCCTGTGAACGCACTGCGGGAAGAGACCTGCACAGCACACACAGCCTGTGAACGCAATGAGGGAAGAGACCTGCACACCACACACAGCCTGTGCACACACTGTGAGAAGAGGCCTGCACAGCACACACCTGTGCATGCACTGTGGGAAGAGACCTGCACAGCACACACCTGTGCATGCACTGTGGGAAGAGACCTGCACAGCACACACAGCCTGTGCACGCACTGTGGAAAGAGACCTGCACAGCACACACAGCCTGTGAACGCACTGTGGGAAGAGACCTGCACAGCACACACAGCCTGTGAACGCACTGTGAGAAGAGACCTGCACAGCACACACAGCCTGTGAACACACTGGGGGAAGAGACCTGCACAGCACACACAGCCTGTGCACACACTGTGGGAAGACACCTGCACAGCACACACCTGTGCATGCACTGTGGGAAGAGACCTGCACAGCAGACACCTTTGCATGCACTGTGGGAAGAGACCTGCACAGCACACACAGCCTGTGAACGCACTGCGAGAAGAGACCTGCACAGAAAACACAGCCTGTGCATGCACTGTGGGAAGAGACCTGCACAGCACACACAGCCTGTGAACGCACTGCGGGAAGAGACCTGCACAGCACACACAGCCTGTGAACGCAATGAGGGAAGAGACCTGCACACCACACACAGCCTGTGCACACACTGTGAGAAGAGGCCTGCACAGCACACACCTGTGCATGCACTGTGGGAAGAGACCTGCACAGCACACACCTGTGCATGCACTGCGGGAAGAGACCTGCACAGCACACACAGCCTGTGAACGCACTGTGGGAAGAGACCTGCACAGCACACACAGCCTGTGAACGCACTGCGGGAAGAGACCTGCACAGCACACACAGCCTGTGAACGCACTGTGAGAAGAGACCTGCACAGCACACACAGCCTGTGAACACACTGGGGGAAGAGACCTGCACAGCACACACAGCCTGTGCACACACTGTGGGAAGACACCTGCACAGCACACACCTGTGCATGCAGTGTGGGAAGAGACCTGCACAGCAGACACCTTTGCATGCACTGTGGGAAGAGACCTGCACAGCACACACAGCCTGTGAACGCACTGCGAGAAGAGACCTGCACAGAAAACACAGCCTGTGCACGCACTGTGGGAAGAGACCTGCACAGCACACACAGCCTGTGAACGCACTGCGGGAAGAGACCTGTACAGCACACACAGCCTGTGAAGGCACTGCGGGAAGAGACCTGCACAGCACACACAGCCTGTGAATGCAATGAGGGAAGAGACCTGCACAGCACACACAGCCTGTGCACACACTGTGGGAAGAGACCTGCACAGCACACACCTGTGCATGCACTGTGGGAAGAGACCTGCACAGCACACACCTGTGCATGCACTGTGGGAAGAGACCTGCACAGCACACACAGCCTGTGCACGCACTCTGGGAAGAGACCTGCACAGCACACACAGCCTGTGAACGCACTGCGGGAAGAGACCTGCACAGCACACACAGCCTGTGAACGCACTGTGGGAAGAGACCTGCACAGCACACACAGCCTGTGAACACACTGCGGGAAGAGACCTGCACAGCACACACAGCCTGTGCACACACTGCGGGAAGAGACCTGCACAGCACACACCTGTGCATGCACTGTGGGAAGAGACCTGCACAGCACACACAGCCTGTGAATGCACTGTGGGAAGAGACCTGCACAGCACACACCTGTGCATGCACTGTGGGAAGAGACCTGCACAGCACACACAGCCTGTGAACGCACTGTGTGAAGAGACATGCACAGCACACACAGCCTGTGAACGCACTGCGGGAAGAGACCTGCACAGCACACACAGCCTGTGCACGCACTGTGGGAAGAGACCTGCACAGCACACACCTGTGCACGCACTGTGGGAAGAGACCTGCACAGCACACACAGCCTGTGAACACACTGTGGAAAGAGACCTGCACAGCACACACCGCCTGTGAATGCACTGCGGGAAGAGACCTGCACAGCACACACAGCCTGTGAACGCACTACGGGAAGAGACCTGTACAGCACACACAGCCTGTGAACGCACTGTGGGAAAAGACCTGCACAGCACACACAGCCTGTGAACGCACTGCGGGAAGAGACCTGCACAGCACACACAGCCTGTGCACACACTGTGGGAAGAGACCTGCACAGCACACACCTGTGCACGCACTGTGGGAAGAGACCTGCACAGCACACACAGCCTGTGCACACACTGTGGGAAGAGACCTGCACAGCACACACCTGTGCACGCACTGTGGGAAGAGACCTGCACAGCACACACCTGTTGTTAGACCTGGCACCTTGGCGTGAGTCTCCCTTCCACTTTTTGCTGATGTGCCTCATGTGTTTTGTTGGTGTTAGCTGCTCAGGGCACTGTGCCACTGCCAATCAGTGCCACAGTGCAAGTGCTCCCTGTGAAAAATGTATACATTGATTGGTGTCCATGTTTGGCTTATTCGGTTTACTATCAGCCCCTAGTAAAGTGCACCAGGAGTGCCAGGGCTTGTAAATACAAATGCTGCTGGTGGGCTTGCATCTCTGGTTGTGCCACCCACAGAAGCGGCCTAGTAAAATGTGTCTAAGGTCTGCCACTGCAAAGCCTGCATGCAGTCTGGTACTGTCGCGCTGACTGCGCAAGTACACCTACTTGCCAGTCCCTAAACCTTCCCTTAACTACATATTAGTCACCCCTCTGGTAGGCCGAAGGGCAGGGTGCATTGTAGGAATAAGGTAGGACATGCCCTGATGTGTGTGGCATGTCCTAATACTGAATTACAGCCATTTTCGTTTTTCACTATTGTAGAAATGGGATTTCTGGTTGGCTAGGGCTTGTGCCAAAGCCAGGCAGAAACCACCACTCTAGTCAGGGCAAGGAAGTTACACGCCAGAGATAACCCCGGCTGACCCCCTTGGTAGCTTGGCACGAGCAGTCAGGCTTATCCTGGAGGCAATGTGTAAAGCGTTTGCGCGCGCACCCAGCAACAACACCCAAGGCCCACCACAAAAGAAACTCCACACAAGGTTATATATAAAAATAGCCTTTGTATTATACCAAACACATTAGATAATAAATACACACTTTACAATGTGCCACTGGCACGGGCAGAATTTACAGGGGATATGTACAAGACAGGGCAACCTGGACCACTGTCAGGAATAAGCCCTTTTAGAACTAGCACGTTGTAGAACTAGCACTTTGTATGAATAACACTTTAGAACATAGCACATACAATCACTGTAGCACCAATTAGAAAATGTAGCGCACAACCAGTATCCACAGGTAACAGGTAAGTACCACATACACAACCATAACCACCTTAGGAAAATATTACGCAGGGAACCATGAACTCACTAGTATCACTATACTACGTAACACAATCTCCTAGGTATAAAAATACATCTAGAGGGATACACAAAGCATTGCATAAATCACATTAGGAATGAAAATAGCCAGAAGGCAATGCACCGGCGCAAAAGTACTCAGGTAACAATGATCATGTACCCTAGGTAAGGGCACCACACAAGATAAACTGTCCCTAGGCCAACTTGGCCTCTCAAGGGCTAAAACGCCCTTTGTCCATAGAGTCAGGGCTGGACTGCGCAGGCTGCACAAGCCAAAGCGCAAAGGGGCACCACCTAAACGTTGCAGCTGCCCACTAAGAGCTGGGCAGCTGGGAAAATGATCCTGGGCACTCAGGGGCCCGTTCAACAAATGGCGCAAGGCAATCTGGCACTCCTTGTGCCTCTTAGGCCCCCACGGGGGCTTCTTAACACAATCTGCCCCCTATGTATCAGCTGCCGGTATCTGCTGCGCAGCTGGAGGTAGCTACAGAAACACTGGCACCAAGGTTCGCGTTGGAGCCCTACTTCGGGACTCTTGGGACGGATTTGTCCCCCACGTTAGAGGAGAGATGAAGGGCAGCTGCCCACTACTACCCGGGCAGCTGTCTGGCCAGAAAAGGGAATGTCGGCGTGGCCCCTCTCTGGGCCCCGGGGGCCTCAGGCACCGACAATGTGCCTGGGCCGCCCCCCCCACAGACTGTCTGGCCACGTAGCCCTACTCACCAGGACTTCTCCCGCGGGACTCTCCCTCTGGCAGCTCTTCGGGTCTCCGGGGTCCTCACGGCGGGGTAGGCTCCCGCCTGCAGGTCGACTTCTGCTGGGCCGACGACGGAAACGGAGCATACAACGCTCCGACTTCTCTGGGGCTGCGGGGCTCTCTTTCACCGACGGAGGCGGGGTAGGCTTCCGCCCTTCGTCTGGACTCCTGGCTTCCTCCCGACCCCTTAGTCACGGCGTCTCTCGGGGCACACGCAGTAGCGCGGGGTAGGCTCCCTCCTGCTTCCTGCCTCCGGGCACGGCTTCCGTCTTGCGGCCCGCCCCCAGAGGGTGCCTGACTTCCGGGTTGGCCCGGACTGCGGCGGTGATTTTCTTCACGGGGTGGGCTCCCGGTTGAAGATAGAACAAATGCGGGGTGGGCACCCGCTTGGAGGATGCAGATGGTTGCGGGGTGGACACCCATCAAAATCAGGTTATAAGCAGGGTGGGCACTCGCCAACGAGCACCACAATGCGGGGTGGGCACCCGCTAATAAATACGGCAAAAGCGGGGGAATCCCTACATCGGGGTTCCCTCGTAAATTATCGTAGAGCAGCGCTGCTGGCCACAACGGAGGCGCTCCTCAGTCCAAACCACAGCGCTCCTCCAGACAAGGCAAGGTTCCTAGGAATAAAGGCGTCCAGGAGGCAGGGGGGCAGGGGCTGGGCCCAGGGGCCAGCTCACAGGGCCCTCCAGGCAGGGAGGCAGTCCCTAGTGGCGGTCTCTCCTGGCGCCCAGAAGCAGCAGGCCCCCCCTTCAATTAGGATCAGCAGAAAAACATTTCACTTGGGGTCACAGCCCCATTTTATACACAGGTTTACCTTTGTTTCAAGGTGCAGGGGAGGGGCGAACCAGATGCAACTGGTTCTTGAGCACTTTGTTTTGCTCAGCCCCTCTCCCTATTCTCAGAACAGGCCAGGGTCATCAGTCGCACCACAGGGGGCGGAGCCAGCATTGTGTGGGGAAAGCCCAGCCCTATTCAGGTCCCAGGTGTACTCCTCCCACCCATCTGGATGTAGATATCTCCACCCACCACTGGGGCAGACCCATCCTGACTCTGGGGATTCCCTAGCCCATCACATGACCTCAGCCAGCCAATCGCCAGGCAAGGCACTCATCTCACGCTGCACACAGAAATGCCAACTTCTAGAAGGGGCACTTCCACACTAGGGACATTGACGCCACACACATCATCGCGCAGCATTTCATCACACGAGTCCGCACATACCAAACTCGCACCTGCACTCCCCACGCATCAGGAACTACCAGGACACATACATTCCCCCATGCATTCCTATGGGAGGGCAGGCCAACCTCACTACACACACGCACTTTAGCCTGGGACACAGTGGTAAAGTGCGCAGAAGCCAAAAATCACTAACACCAGGTCGCAATAAAAAGCAAAAAGATTTAGGGGTGAACCTGCCAGAAGGGCCAAGTCCAACAACTATTGAAAGGCTACCTGCTCTCCATAGGCCAGAATGGGCTGCTGGAATTATTACACTCTATAATCCCAGCGGACTCAGAGAGCATGGTAGAAAGTCAAGTTTAATATGCCTGAACTCTGAATAATAAAATACTTCTTTTAGTAAAGTTTATTTTAATATCCTGTGTTTGTAAATACTACTTTTAGAAAGTTAGTATTTACTTGCCTAGCTATTTCAGTCCGCCTCTGCTGTGTGTTTGTGTGCTGCCTAGTTTCAGTGAGGGGCAGGGCTGGGGAATTCCAGGAGACAGGCTGGCTGGCAGGTGGTGGGTAGAGAGATTACACCAGGATGGGTGGGAGGAGTACACCTTGACTCTGAATAGACCTTTGCTCTGCCACCACAATGCTGGCTCCACTCCCTGTGTAGCAGCTGATGTCTCTTCTCTGTGTACTGAAAGGAAAGAGCAGAGTCACCACAACAAAGTGCTACAAAACCGGACTGAGCCAGGCATAGGCCCCCTGGCCACAAAGAACAAAAGAAACTGTGTATAAAAGAAGGAGCACTGCTCCTAAGAAATCAGATCCTGTTTACGCCAAGAAGAACCTCTGCCCGAAGAGAAGGACCTGGGAAAGCTACATGGAGGAGTACTGTCTCTAAGCCTGAGAGACTGGCCTGTGGTGGGTGCTTTGCTGCAAGAAGGAGAGGAAAAGACTGAGAAAGACTTTTTATTCATCTTGTGCTTTGTGAACAATCTCCAAGGGCTTGCTTGTGAACTTGCCCCCTGAACTGCACCCCAGGAACAGTGGGAGCTACCCCTCCCTGGAAGAAGGGAAGCTGCTGCTGGTGAATTGCCTCAATGCTGACTCCAGAGAACCTGTGTGCCCCCACCCCGCCGAGCAACGTGACTCCTGCCCGACTGTGCTGCTGTGAGCACCGTGACGGCCTGCCCCGCCTGGCCTGAGCAAAGTAAGCTGCTGCCCCCTCGAGCCGGAGCTCGCACCGTAAGGAGGAACTTTCCATCCGAGCAACAAGCGTCTGTGGCCCCCAACCCATAGAGACCACCGCAAGGACCGACGACACCCAAGTTCGCTGCTTCTGGACGACGCCGCAGCGCCTCGCGCTGAATTCGCCCCCGAGCTGCCCCTCCTTCCACCAACCTCGAGGCGAGCCGTGAAGTCCCGAGGCGCCCCACCAAGCATCGTTGTCCTCTGCCAAGCGGGACTGCAACGCGACGTGGGACGCCCCTCCTACGACTGCTGGGGCCACCCCGAACTCACCATCAAGAAAGAAGGTATTGTGCGCCTCGAACCCCTCAGCGTACTTGCAGCGTACGGCTGCATCCCCCGGAGCGGTGCGCGCCTTCGAGGGCCAACTGTACGGTCCGTACGGTCTTGGACTATCGTCCCAGTACGCTGTTACCCGCGGGAAGCGTGAGCCCTGGAAGGGAGCGTCCGGAAGAGCGTACACCCCGGTACGACGCGTACTATCACCTGTACGGCCTGTACGCCAGCGTCCCCGTCCGACTGCTCACGCATAGGGGGGAAGCGTCCAGAAGAGTGTACGGCCCGTACTAACAGCGGTACGGTGCGTACGGACGGCACTTGGACGCGCACGGACCCCCAAAAGGTGCAGATTGTACCTAAATCGTGCACTTTGAAGAACTGTGGCACCTTTAAACATTGCAACCAAGTAACTGGACCCATATTTAAAAGTGAAGACTGTAACTAAAGCCTGCTTGAAGAAACCTATATAAAGAAGCTTTATTTTTATAAATACAGTCTGGTGTCTCTGTGTGGGGGGGTTGGTGATTGTTGTGGGACATCCTAAATGCTTAATCTTATGTACTCTAGAGTTTAGCCTGACTGCTCGCGCCACACTACCTAGAGGGTGAGCAGGGGTTATTGTCTGAGAGTAATCCTTTGCCCTGACTTAGAGGAGAGGGTCCCTGCTTGTCGCAAGTGCATACCTGTGCCAGCCAGAGACCCCCGATTCTAACATTGGTGGCAGCGGTGAGGATCACGGATTTGCATTTGTGGTGTCTGCGCAGTGATTACTAGCCATTGCACAGTGAGGACAGTCCAGTAGCTTGAGCCACAGACTTTTAATTTTTGCTTGCCAAGAAAGAAGATCCCTTGTGTTTGGAGTCATGCCTGGCCCAAACAGCATAGAGAAAACAGTATCTGAAACCTCTGAAGTAGGAGAGATTGAATGGGATGAGTCAAAACTGGACAGCTACACAAAAACCGAACTCAAGTACTTCTGCAAGAAGCTCAAGGTTCCACATGTAGGATGCAGGATCAAATCAGATCTCTACAAGGCACTGAAAGCTTGGATTAAATCAAGGAAGGCACCTGAGGAAGTTGTACCAGTTGTACCAGTGGAACCAGCAGAGATCGTTCATAGTTTTGGCAGAGGCCTGTCGCCAGAGGAGCTGGCAGACAGACAGGGCACCAGGGATCATGAAATGAAATTGGCAGAGCTGAAATTAAATGGCCAATTGGAGCTAGAAAGCAAGAAGATGGCTCTGGAAGAAAGAAAAATTCTGATGGAACATGAAATGAAAATGAGGGAGCTGGAGCTAAAAGCCAAAAGTTTGGAAAACCCTCCCTCTGGTGGCAGCGCAACGCCCGTGCAGGTAGAGTCAAGGGTGTACATGCCAAAAGATGTAGTTAAAGAGTACTTTATGAATAATGACATAGGGCAATGGTTCAAGGCCTATGAGGTAGCCATGTCCTCCCACCGGGTCCCTGAGAGAGATTGGGGAGCGGGGTTGTGGGGGCGGTTCCTCAGTGAGGGGCGGAACACACTCGTAGATTTGCCCTCTGAAGTCTATAACTCTTACCCCCACATGAAGGAAGCTTTAATGACCAGATATGGGATAACTCCTGAATTATATAGACAGAGGTTCAGGGGGTGTACCAAGATTGTTGGGAGTACCTATGTGGAGTATGTAACCTTTTTCTGCAGAGCACTGGATGGCTGGGTGAAGGGTAGCAAAGTTAATGATTACCAAGGTCTCTTTGATTTAATTGCATGGGAGCACTTGTCCCTTAATTGTTTTCCTGAGCTATGCCAACACCTGATTGATAGCAAGCTGACTAACCCTAGGAGGCTTACTGAAGAGGCGGACCACTGGGTCAGCACCAGGGTCCACAAGGGTCACGTGGGAGACTCCGCCAAGGGTGGGCAGGGTCCCCAGCAGAAGAGTGGGGGGGACAGGGGAAAACAGAAAGGGTTCCCAAAAGGCCCCCAAAGTAATACCCAAGGGAACCAGCAGAGAGGTTCTCAGCCTCAACCACCCCCGAAGCAGGCAGGGGCCCGACAGTTAAACCTGTTCCCAAGGGGCCCCCACAATGTTATAAATGTGGTGAGCTGGGTCACTTTGCCAGTGATCCCAAGTATCGCCAGTATGTAAAACCAGCACCCACTGGTGCTTCCCCCAGGCAGGTGGCTAGAGTAGCCTTTGGGGAGGAGATAGAAGTCCAAGGTGGGTGGGACCCCGTCCAGGTGACCCTAGTCTCATTAGGAGACAGTGAAATGGTCCCTGAAACCTACTTGCCCTCCAACACTAAGAAATATGGGCAAGTGGTGACCGTCAATGGGAGGAAGGTAGAGGCTCTTCGAGACACAGGCGCCAGTGTGACTGCAGTGCGGCAGCACCTGGTATCTCAAGAGCAGGTTGTACCCCATGCCTATTGTCGGGTTGTCAATGCTGACAACACAGAGAGTCGTTGTCCAATGGCTCAGGTTCCCTTTGAGTGGGGGGGTGTCTCTGGTACTCTGCAAGTCGCTTTGAGAACTGCCATTCCTGTAGACTGTCTCCTAGGAAATGATTTGGAGAGCTCCCCTTGGGAAAAGGTGGAGAAGACAGCTCACATGCGGATGGTGGGTTTACCCGACTGGCTGTGCATGACCACCCGGTCAATGGCAGCCAGTATGGGTGTTCAAGAGATCCTGGAGCCTGAGGGAGAGGCCCAGGAACCGGCCTTAGGGAGAGGGCGCAGGAGGCGCGGGAAAGCGGCCCCTAAAGTTCCCACGGCCCAGGAGAAAGCAGACCTTGAGGGGGATGCCCTGGAGCCTACCGGGGAACAGATAGCCGAACTGGGGGACCTGCCTGAGCTGACCCATTGGCAGCAAGAAGGAGGCCCCTCCAGGGAGGAATTCTGCAGGGAGCAGAGAGAATGCCCCTCTCTCGTGGGTATGCGGCAGCAGGCTACAGCCCAGGCCAATGGTAATCAGTCCGGTACACATTTCATTTACTGGGAGAGTGACCTCCTGTATTCCGAGCCTAAGGTTGCTGAACCTGGGTCAGCCCGTGCACTGGTGGTACCCCAGAAGTTCAGAGCCTTCCTACTGGGGCTGGCTCATGATATGCCATTAGCAGGGCATTTGGGGCAGGACAAGACCTATGAGAGGCTTGTCACCCACTTTTATTGGCCTCAAATGCACAAGAGCTCAGATGCTCATTGTAGGACCTGCCAGACTTGCCAGGCAAGTGGTAAGAGTGGAAGGAAGCAAAAGGCTCCACTCCAACCTTTCCCTGTGGTCAGTACCCCATTCCAGCGAGTGGGGATTGACATTGTGGGGCCACTGGACCCCAAGACAGCCATGGGCAGCAGGTTCATCCTGGTCTTGGTGGACCATGCCACCCGGTACCCTGAAGCCATCCCTCTGAGGACAGTGACGGCCCCCGTGGTGGGACGGGCACTAATGGGAATTTTCTCACGAGTAGGATTCCCTCTAGAGGTGTGTTAGAAATGGGATTTCTGGTTGGCTAGGGCTTGCGCCAAAGCCCGGCAGAAACCACCACTCTAGTCAGGGCAAGAAAGTTACACGCCAAAGATAACCCTTGCTCACCCCCTTGGTAGCTTGGCACGAGCATTAAGGTTTATCCCGGAGGCAATGTGTAAAGCATTTGCGTGCGCACACAGCAACAACACCCAAGGCCCACCACAAAAGAAACTCCACACAAGGTTATATATCAAAATAGCCTTTGTATTATAATAAACACATTAGATGATAATCACATAATTTACACTGTGCCAACTGGCACTGGGCAGAATTTTACAAGGGACTATTTACACGGGACAGGGCCACATGGACCACTGTCAGAATCAGCACAAATCACCAATTGTACATGTAGAACATATATACGAACTGTAACACAATTTATCACTGTAGAGCACAACCAGTAACTACTGGCGCAATAATGACCTCAGCGTCATCACACTAGAATCAGGTAGCACAACCAGTAACCACTGGTAACAGGTAAGTACCACGTACACAACCCTAACCACCTTAGGAAAATATTACGCAGGGAATCATGACCACATCAGCATAACCTACACTAGGAAAAACCCTCTCCTACGCATAGGCACAGTTAGAAACACACATGGCATAAAGGAAAGGCACATTGCGCAAAAGTACACAGGTAAACATAACCAGGTACCCTAGGTGAGGGCACAACCCAAGAAAACTGTCCCTAGGCCCACTTGGCCTCTCAGGGGCTCAAACGCCCTTTGTCCATAGAGTCAGGGCTGGATTGCGCAAGCAGCGTAGGCAACAGGGCACAACCTAAACGTTGCAACTGCCCACTAAGTGCTTGGCAGCTGGGAAAAGGAGCCTGGGCACCACTGTGCCTTTAAATATGCAGCGCGTAGGGTGGCCACCTGGGCTCTGGGGATTTGTATGCCACACGGTGGAGCCTCTCTGGGCTCTGAAAAAAAAATGCCCCCAAAACAGCGTGGGAGCCTCGTGGGCTCTAGAAGAATGATGCCCCCAAAACGTTGGAGCCTCGTGGGCTCGAAAAGAATAATGCCCCCAACGTGCTGCCGCTGCCCACTGTCATGCGGGGCAGTGGGAGGGAGAAATGCACTCGGCGCCTCGTTGCAGCTGCCCACTGGGAGGCGGAGCAGCTGTAAAATTCTGTGAGTCCCGATCCGGGGACTCGACTGGCCCTTCGTTGGAGCGGCCCGCTGCCTTCCGGGGCTGCTCTTATCCACAAAAGAAATGCCCTTAAAATACTGGGTGCCTGACGTTGGAGTCTCGACCAGGGGCTCCACCGCAGGCGAGGCGCTGCGTGAGGCGGAGGAGGGACCCACGGGGACGCCCGCACTCACTGTCGATTTGGGAGGCGGCGCCTCCTCTCTCGGGTGTCTCCTCTGCAGCGCGGACCTCTCTTCACCCGGGCCCCCTCCTGGGACCCGGGACTTGGATCGGAGCCGGCCGAGCTCCGGACTTCTTGCTTCCTCTTCCTCCTCCCAGTACAGGAGCGCGGGGTAGGCTCCCGTCACTTCCTGATTGAAGTCCCGCCCACGTCCTTACGGAGTTCGCCTGACTTCCGGGTGAAGCCCGACTGCGGCAGTGATTTTCTTTTCTTCCAACACTGAAGCGCGGGGTGGGCTCCCGCCTTCGTTATAATAAAATTAAAATATGAGACAATAAGTGGGGTGGGCACCCGCCAACGAGCACCACAATGCGGGGTGGGCACCCGCTACAAAACACAGGCAAAAAGCGGGGGAATCCCTACGTCGGGGTTCCCTTGCAAATTATCGCAGCTCAGCGCTGCTGGCCATAATGCAGGTGCTCCTTAGTAAATAAAGAGATAGCGCTTCCCAGGCTCTTGAATGCAAGGTCCAGGAGCAAAAGTCCTTAGGAAGGCAGGGGGGCAAGGGCTGGGCCCAGGGGCCAGCTCACAGGGCCCTCCAGGCAGGGAGGCAGTCCCCAGGGGCGGTCTCTCCTGGCGCCCAGCAGCAGCAACAGGCCCCCCCGGTTAGGATCAGTAGAGAACATTTTGTAAGGGGTCACAGCCCCTTTTTATACACATTTTACCTTTGTTTCAAGGTCCAGGGGAGGGGCGAACCAGATGCAACTGGTTCTTGAGCACTTTGTTTTGCTCAGTCCCTCTCCCTATTCACAGAATAGGCCAGGGTCATCAGTCGCACCACAGGGGGCGGAGCCAGCATTGTGTGGGGAAAGCCCAGCCCTATTCAGGTTCCAGGTGTACTCCTCCCACCCATCTGGGTGTAGATCTCCCCATTCACCACTGGGTGACTCCTGACTCTGGGGATTCCCTAGCCCATCACATGACCTCAGCCAGCCAATCGCCAGACAAGGCACTTATCTCACACTGCACCCAGAAATGCCAACTTCTAGAAGTGGCACTTCCACACTAGGTACATTGACGCCGCACACATCATCGCGCAGCATTTCATCACACGAGTCCGCACATACCAAACTCGCACCTGCACTCCCCACGCCTCAGGAACTACCAGGGACACATACATTCCCCCATGCATTCCTATGGGAGGGCAGGCCAACCTCACTACACGCACGCACTTTACCCTGGGACACAGTGGTAAAGTGCGCAGAAGCCAAAAATCCCTAACACCAGATCACAATCAAAAGCAAAAAGTTTTAGGGGTGAACCTGCCAGAAGGGCCAAGTCCAACACAACCCCCTTCCAGCCAAAACGCAGGGTAGACCAATCACCACCGTGATGGTCTTCCCTGCTTGGGGCGATAAAACACGGACGTAGGCCCGCAACAGCAGGGACACTCTCCAGTTTTACGCCACTCTGAACCCACGTGGTTCCCTCTGTAAAAGCTCTGGGACCAACTGGGCTACCCCACTGGTACTCCTCAGCTGTCCGCGGCCAGGACCAGGCCCTAGGCCATCCAGGTGCCACAGGTCCTTGCCTAACCACAGAGTGGGAGGTGGTAACCCCTGGCACATAGCAACCATTCTCCACTCTACCCCTCATCAGGGCAGTTCTAAACTGCCACTGATCCTCCAGCCCCGGGGTCTGTACCCTCAAGCTGACCAACAGTCACGGGCGAGGCTCTCCTCCCCCTACCTCTTCTTCTAGGGTTCCGTCCTCTCTTCCTCTGAGAGGCGACCTCGTAACACAATTTCCCCACCATTCCAGGACCTCTTCCTGAGAACTGGTCTCCCAACCTGGGGTTTACCCCTCAGGTTGCACCGGGGTCAGAGGCGGGGACTCCCTCCCTCTGCACCCCCTTCCAGAGTCCGGCACCCTCCCAACTGGAATGCTGCCCCTAGCAGCTACATTGGTCAGGACACTGCGTACAGTTGTCCTTCCCTCCAGGTCAGGCTGATCCTGAACCTGGATTCCCAACCAGGGGTCTAAACCCTTCGGCTGAGTACTTGCCTGGCACTCCAGGACTTCTGGGGACTTACACACCATCCCCCCGAGGGTAACATATGCCTCATATGTTGCGTGACAGTCTGCCTGGCGTAGATCTCCCGTCCCCTGTCCACCTGACAGTGCGCAAAGATCCCCCAGGACAGACGTGTGGTCACCATGGTTACCTCTAGGAGACTCAGCCCTCCCGGCTGGTCCCTGACCCATTGGCTCCTCCACCGGGGAACACAGCCCCATGCCACCCCTCTCGCTGGACTTCTGTACCCTCCCTACTGGAGCGGCACTGCCAGACACCAGAACCACTGGAGCTCTACTTACAGATGCTCCAGGTCCTCTATACTCTAGGTGATCCTCCTCAAATGGACTAACAGGACAGCCTAGGCCCCCAACCTGGTGTTCCCTGAAGAAACCATCCAGGCTCTGAGACTGGGTTTCGGGCATCTGGGGACTCGAAGTCACACACTCACTCCTACTCCACTGAGATAGGCTGTGAGCCCCTACACCCCTCTCACTACTCTGGGACCTAGCTGGGCTACTCTGAGCCTATTCCCCAATGCTGGACGGGAAGATACCTGAAGACCTAAATTGCTTTACTTAATGTAGGTATACATGGAGATAAATATCACAACTATATATGTATTTTTTTAAACTTTTTTATTCATATTGTATTCATTTTATAATTAATTTTTAGTTGTTTTTTTCTTTAGTTGATTGCTTCTTTACATTGTTTTTCTCATACAATAAAATTCATTTCTTATTAGTAAATGAACAGACTATGCAAAAATGGTTTTATCTTATTTGTAAAATATTAAATCAGAGAAAGTTTTTTTTACAGTTGTCAACGCATATAGATTTCAAAAATAGTACAAAAGATAACCCCACACCAATCACACCTCTAAAATTACTCCATGCATATCACGATATTGTGTCTAGGGTCTGCCACTGCAGAACCTGCGTGCAGTCTGGTACTGTCATGCTGACTGCGCAAGTGCACCCACTTGCCAGTCCCTAAACCTTCCCTTAACTACATATTAGTCACCCCTCTGGTAGGCCCAAGGGCAGGGTGCATTGTAGGCATAAGGTAGGACATGCCCTGATGTGTGTGGCATGTCCTAATAGTGAATTACAGCCATTTTCGTTTTTCACTATTGAAAGGCTACCTGCTCTCCATAGGCCAGAATGGGCTGCTGGAATTATTACACTCTATAATCCCAGCGACTCCTCCTCGGTGATCAGATATCGATATTTTTATTTCTCAAATTTTCAGCAACTACTGAACAGACTTACACCATTTAAAATAAAGAGTGCTTTCTGAAGCAAGAGCTACCTTTTTGCCAAATTTGGTGTAATTCCATCCAGCCGTTTGGGCTTTGGCTGTGTCTAAAGTTTCCTATTGGAAATTAACATGGGGAAAACGTGTTTTGGGACCCCCCTTTTTTCTCGCCCCCCGTTTGACAAATCACCACAAAACTTTCAAGACACGAGCTTACCGGTGCGGGCCTTTAGTTTAAAAATGTTTGCGAAGTTTCGTGAATTGGTGCTAAGAATATTGGATATTGGCAAATCAAAAAACGCTTTTTGGATAGAAACAAGGTCCTAACTATAACTACCTACTGATGACCGCCAGTAGGTAATATATATATATATATATATATATATATATATATATATATATATATATATATATATATATATATATATATATATATATATTACCTACTGGCGGTCGCCAGTAGGTAGTTATAGTTAGGACCACGTTTCCATAGGAAAACCTCAACATTCTATTTTGAATAACTTTGGCGCCGGTCGACGAATCCTCGCGAATTTCTCAAAATAGGTGGGGCGCTACGCTCCGCGCTCCTACCCTGAAAGTCTCGGGGGGATTCGTCAAGCGGGGGCTGAGATAAAAGGGGGGTCCCAAAACGCATTTTTCCCATGCATTTTTCCATAGGACCTTTAGAACGAGCTACAGCCCGAACGGCTGAACAGAATTACTAGAAATTTGGCAGAGAGGTAGTCCCTAGGTCAAGGAAGTGCCTTTTGTAGGTTTGGTGTAAATCTGTTCAGTAGATTCTGAGAAAATAGCCTTTAAATCAATATATATATCTGAGCCCGCTTACGGTACGCTTACCGTACGCTTACCGTACGCTTACCGTAAGCTTACGGTGGCGTGCGCGAGCGCGATTCTGATTGGCTCTTAGATCTTAGTAAACATTCGAATCGGCCGAAACCAGGAAGCGGCGTCCGCCATTTTGTCTCTCGCACTGAGTGTTGTTTATCAAACATGATGGCCAAAAACATGTTACGGGGCTGTTTTGACAACTCCCTCCCACATAGTCATGTTGAGGGAGTCCCCAAACATCCCCCAAGAGCAAAAACGGTTTTAATTTTTTTTCGGCAATTTCGCGGGGTACGCTTACCGTACGCTTACCGTACGCTTACCGTAAGCTTACTGTACGCTTACGGTAAAAAAATAAAAATAAAAAAAACACTATCCACACTTACCCCACCCCCTGTGCTTTTGGTGGCCGCAGGCCACCAAATGTGCAGGGCTTATTAATAGAGAAAAAAAACGTAATTTTGGCAACATGAAATTATAAAATCGAAATAAAAAAAACACTATCCACATTGACCTCACCCCCTGTGCTTTTGGTGGCCGAAGGCCACCAAATGTACAGGGCTTATTAAAGTTGATAAAAACCGTGCACGGAACGAACTGCGTTAAGTGGGCGCGCACGCCACAAATGGCGTAAAGTAACTTAGCATTTAAAAAACCGTACAAATTCACTGAAAAAACCATAGGTTTCACACACGTTATAGTTAGGAAATAGCATTTAAAAAACCTTGCTAATTCACTGAAAAAACCATAGGTTTCACACATGTTATAGTTAGCTGGACATTTTACTGATAAAAAACCAATGAAATTCCCCCGTTATAGTTACTGTAGGCAACTATAACTCACGCGACCGTAATCCTCTGCTGATGACATATGTGTCTTTATGAAAAAAAAATATTTGTAATATATGTATAGCTAAAATTTAATGGAAGAAGATATGGGCAAATAAGTGTCTAAATACAGTATTAGCATCAGCAGAGGATTACGGTCGCGTGAGTTATAGTTGCCTACAGTAACTATAACGGGGGAATTTCATTGGTTTTTTATCAGTAAAATGTCCAGCTAACTATAACATGTGTGAAACCTATGGTTTTTTCAGTGAATATATATATATATATATATTACTCAGAGAGTATGGTAGAAAGTCAAGTTTAGTATGCCTGAACACAGAATAATAAAATACTTATTTTAGTTAAGTTTATTTTAATATCCTGTGTTTGTAAATACTACTTTTAGAAAGTTAATATTTACTTGCCTAACCATTTCAGTCCGCCTCTGCTGTGTGTGTGTGTTCTGCCTAGCTTCAGTGATGGGCAGGGCTGGGGAATTCCAGGAGACAGGCTGGCTGCCAGGTGGTGGGTAGAGAGATTACACCAGGATGGGTGGGAGAAGTACACCTTGACTCTGAATAGGGCTGTGCTCTGCCACCACAATGCTGGCTCCGCCCCCCTTGTGGAGCGGCTGATGTCTCTGCCCTGCTGCTGAAAGGAAAGAGCAGAGTCACCACAACAAAGTGCTTCAAAACCAGACTGAGCCAGGCACAGGCCCCCTGGCCACAAACAACAACAAAAAACTGTGTATAAAAGATGGAGCCCTGCTCCTAAGAAATCAGATCCTGTTTACGCCAAGAAGAAACTCTGCCCGAAGAGAAGGACCTGGGAAAGCTACATGGAGGAGTACTGCCTCTAAGCCTGAGAGACTGGCCTGTGGTGGGTGCCTTGCTGCAAGAATGAGAGGAAAAGTCTGAGAAAGACTTTTTATTCATCTTGTGCTTTGTGAACAATCTCCAAGGGCTTGCTTGTGAACTTGCCCCCTGAACTGCGCCCCAGGAACAGTGGGCGCTACCCCTCCCTGGAAGAAAGGAAGCTGCTGCTGGTGAATTGCCTCAACGCTGACTCCAGAGAACCTGTGTGCCCCCACCCCGCCGAGCAACGTGACTCCTGCCCGACTGTGCTGCTGTGAGCACCGTGACGGCCTGCCCCGCCTGGCCTGAACAAAGCAAGCTGCTGCCCCCTCGAGCCGGAGCTCGCACCGTAAGGAGGAACTGTCCATCTGAGCAATGAGCCTCTGTGGCCCCCAAGCCGTAGAGACCACCGCAAGGACCGACGACACCCAAGTGCGCCGCTTCTGGACGACGACACAGCGCCTCGCGCTGAATTCGCCCCTGAGCTGCCCCTCCTTCCACTAACCTCGAGGTGAGCCGTGAAGTCCAGAGGCGCCCCACCAAGCATCGTTGTCCTCTGCCAAGCGGGACTGCAACGCGACGTGGGACGCCCCTCCTACGACTGCTGGGGCAGCCCCGAACTCACCATCAAGAAAGAAGGTATTATGCGCCTCGAACCCCCCAGCGTACTTGCAGCGTACGGCTGCATCCCCCGGAGCGCTGCGCGCCTTCGCGGGCCAAGTGTGCGGCCCGTACGGTCTTGGACTATCGTCCCTGTACGCTGATCCCCGCGGGGAGCGTGAGCCCTGGAAGGGAGCGTCCTGAAGAGCGTACACCCCGGTACGACGCGTACTATCACCTATACGGCCCGTACTGCTCTGTACGCCAGCGTCCCCGTCCGCCCGCTCACGCGTGAAGCGTGCGACGTAGGGGGGAATCGTCCAGAAGAGTGTGCGGCCCGTACTAACAGCGGTACGGCGCATACGGACGGCGCTTCGACGCGCACGGCCCCCCAAAAGGTGCAGATTGCACCCAAATCGTGCACTTTGAAGAACTGTGGCACCTTTAAACATTGCAACCAAGTAACTGGACCCATATTTAAAAGTGAAGACTGTAACTAAAGCCTGCTTGAATAAACCTATATAAAGAAGCTTTATTTTTATAAATACAGTCTGGTGTCTCTGTGTGGGTGGGTTGGTGATTGTTGTGGGACATCCTAAATGCTTAAGCGTATGCACACACTACCTAGAGGGTGAGCAGGGGTTATTGTCTGAGAGTAATCCTTTGCCCTGACTTAGAGGAGAGGGTCCCTGCTTGTCGCAAGTGCATACCTGCACCAACCAGAGACCCCCAATTCTAACACCTGTGCACGGACTGCGGGAAGAGACCTGCACAGCACACACAGCTTGTGAACGTACTGCGGGAAAAGACCTGCACAGCACACACAGCCTGTGAACGCACTGCGGGAAGAGACCTGCACAGCACACACAGCCTGTGCATGCACTGTGGGAAGAGACCTGCACAGCACACACCTGTGCACGCACTGCGGGAAGAGACCTGCACAGCACACACAGCCTGTGAACGCACTGTGGGAAGAGACCTGCACAGCACACACAGCCTGTGCATGCACTGTGGGAAGAGACCTGCACAGCACACACCTGTGCACGCACTGCGGGAAGAGACCTGCACATCACACACAGCCTGTGAACGCACTGTGGGAAGAGACCTCCATTCCCCGCAGTGCAGGGCGCCCCGCAGCCTCACCCCCAGACACCTTCAGGGGCCTCCCAAGTCCCGGGCAGCTTCACAATGTCGGGGCAGGAAATCCGCCGCCGCTGAATTGTCCGCTCTGTGTCCACTCAAGGCCCCCAGCCGTATTTCTCTGTTCTGTCGCTGTGTACGCCGTCCCTCAGGCGCAATACCGGCCAGTTCTCTCCGCTGCGTGTTCATCTGCGGCGTTTCGCCCGCGGCGGCCTACACGCCTCGTGGGCGCATCGGCCTGTCGTGACTGTGTCTTGCCCAGCACAGACCTCCACCAGTCAGGCGCCCTGCTCTAGTTGGGGATGTTTCCTTCTCCCGTAGCCTCCTCGCTACTCCGTCACCCACAAGGCTCGCCAGCATTATCTACCGGGCATTTGCTCGTCGATGCCAGACGTTCATAGAGCATGCCCGACCCTGAAGAAGGAGTATTATGCTGATTATTCTACCGGACTGTGGGAGCTTCACCCGAAGGCAGCCATTCCACAAGTGCACCACCTAGCGCCCCTTGTTTTCAGAAATATTGCAGGATTGTTCACACATGCATTGGAGGAATTGTTTATTGTTTGCATAAGCATTGCAGGAAATGTACACACAGCCATTGCAGGAATTGTTTATGGAGGCATTGCAGGAGTGATTTGCTATTTGCATAAGCATTGCAAGAAATTAAGCATTGCTCATTGCTAGCATAAGTATTGCAGGAAATATTTATGTGTGTGCACAAGCACTTTAAATTCATTTACATGCATAAGGCATGTCTAGTTCACACGTGACGTATCATATGGCCTTTTCACACATAGTAGGGCTCTTTCTTTAATTGAGCTTTGCACAATGTGTGACTTAGATGACCACTTAGAAGCATTCTTACAATCAAAAAGGGTGGGGACTGTCAGTCGGTCAGTCAAAGGGACCAGCGATTGTAGGCGGAAAGAAGTAAGTGGCCCTTCACTGCTTTGATTAACGCTGTGTAGTTGGCTTCAGAATTGAGCCTTGTAGAGCATGGTTGTCCCTCTCAGAACTTATAACTCACCTTGTAGAGAGGATGCAGTTTCAGGGAGGCCTTACCATTTGGTGTACTGGTGCGAATGGAAGGGTCATAGGTCAAGGGCTTCTGAGATAGGGCAGGCAATTTCAGGGATCTTTGTGCTGGAGTCAAACCAGGGATTTTATGGCTAACTTTAGGTTGAAGTGAGGGGAGCATCATAAGTCCTCCATGTATTTGTTGTTGCAATAGTTGAGATAGGAAACCATCAGCACAATGACCAATGCAATTCTTCTTGGTGTTTTGTCCACCATGATGACTGTAGCGTATATATATGCCATCATGCCCCTTTACACCATAACGAAGAGAGGGTGGTATCGCCCGTGCTCAAGCAATGAGCACCACTATGCAGTATAGTGATAGTGTGCTAATTGGTAGCTGTGAATCAAGGGAGTGGTGAATAAACTACTTGATGCTTTTCCATGTTGAAGAGCCTAGTCTGCTTTGAATGTATCAGTCTCTCTCTCAATTTAGAAAGGCCTTAGAAATCTTTCTTTTTAACTCGTAGTTCATCATGAACAGTACTTCTTTTCAGCACCAAGAACCATATCCAGCTGAAAGGTACTCTCTGTGAATATCTACCGCCACTGATACTGTCTTCTGTACATGAAATGACGTGATCAATTATCTTTGCCAATATTATGAATGCCGCCTCTGCTTCTTTAAAATTGATATACAGGAAGCAGATTGACATATAGGTTCTCACCTTTAAATCATAGAGCCTTTATGGTTAAGTAAGAAGCTACAGTAAAAATTCACTATTGATTTCTATTTTTCAAATCAAATCCTTAGGAAAAGGAACGATAAATGTACTCTGGTTAATGATCTGCCTTCATATATTTCAATAGCTCACTTTACAGCGATACTTTTTGAGAAGGTTTTTAACAGCTCGGGTGTTGGTAGAATCAGTGATCCAACCAGTTGCAATATAAGAGGATGGAAACTACACACCACACTAAAGCTAGCTTTTCAGCTTGGCTTGTAATGTCCATTCAAACCTTCAACACATTTGTGAGTAATATAACTACTGTTCCTTTGAGGTTTACTTTCCCTTATTATTCTGAAGGAGTTCAGAAAACAGAAACTATGTCAAAGAGTTTCGCAGACTTAAATGAACAAGCCATGCAGTGCAAACAGCTGAGTCAGTAATGTATTACCAGATATATTATGAGCCAACATGGTCTCCCATTTCCTTCAAGTCTAGGACAATTGATAGGAAATCTGATTCATCTTATTGCAATGTAAATGCACCAGTCTGTGAAGGTGATCTTTTAGAGTGTCCATTTCTGACCTGTGATCACCAATTCCTTCCTTTAAATCCAGTTCAATTTGCCTTCACATCAAGCTTGCCCCAGTCTCATGGTTGTCCCTCTTCATCTTATCTTCACATACACCTCAACTTTACATCAATTCCATCCAAATCTCACATTCCCAGCTCAACCTTGCATCGGGATAATCTCGTGCAATCCATCTATATGTCAATTTTGGCTCAAATTCACCTAAACTTATCTTCCTTGACATCCTGTTAGTGTTACCTCAGTGACATCTCCGCCTCATGCTTGCCTTACATCAAGCTCACCATCACCTTAACATCAACCTCAGCCTCTTCTGGACCCCCAAGCCACAACCTCACCTAAACTTTAGCTCATCCTCAAACTAATGCCCCGGTCACTTTCTGCAACCTTCCTCTTAACTAAGCCTGACTTGAACCTCACTTGAATTGTACCTTCTCCTCAACCACACCTAAAGATATTTTAACCTTAATTTCATCCATCCTCACCTTTTTCTCATCTTTGCTTCATGCCTGCTAACGTTCATTTTAGGTTTCTTGTTTCAAAACTTTGTTATAATAATTTGATTTCCTTTTTCATTTTGACTTGTCTCAAATGTAAAGTTCTTCTCCTAGTGCATTACTCAGTACCTCATATTTATGACTTAAGAAGTTATGGTTACAATGTGTTGGGCAGTGGGAATAATTGAAAAGACAATGGGGCATATTATCAAGCCAGGCGATAAAATTATCGCCGCTTTAGCGGCAGAATACTGCCGCTAAAACGGCGATAATGGGCTTGATAATATGCTCTATGGAATTCCAATTGAACCATGTTAGACGTCCTTCACATCTAACATGGCCTTCAATTGGAATTCCATAGAGCATATTATCAAGCCCATTATCGCCGTTTTAGCGGCAGTTTTCTGCCGCTAAAGCGGCGATAATTTTATCGCCTGGCTTGATAATATGCCCCATAGTTGGGGTGGAAAAGTATTCTGCATGGCTAGACATGTACCCCTGCCTTCAGTAGCCAACTCTACTGTGGTCTGGATCCCTATTGCTGATTTGTTGGATAATGTGTGTGTGCCATGACATAGGCCTGTCTCACAGATCGCAGTCTTGTTGGACCAAAAGTGATGTCTAAAGCACTACCCTCAAAGTGGTGAAAGGCTATTGCCATCACCAAGAGTTAAAAAACAAAAACGTGGTGGTGGCGGCATACGGTGTAGTGATCAGCAGTACCGAACAGGTCGTTTTTACCCTTTGTCAGTGGAGTGAGGCCTACAATCTCACTCACCTTTTTAAACATTCGGCTGCTTACCCAAGGCGTACTCACCTTGTACTCACCCATGGCATATGTCAGGTAGATGTGGAGTACTGCACGGTGTAAGAGTAGTAACTCTGCCCTGAATGTATGTGTGCCTGGGAAAGGTACAGTAAAGGGATAGAGCAATAACGTACAGTATATGTGTGGTTAGTGTATTTTTGGCTGTGGGAAATTCATCAAATGAGAGATGTATCACTGTGCAATGCATGCGCAATGAAAGCATGTGCTGAGTGTATGTGTACTTGCATGAATTACAACACATGAAGGGTGAACTGTGCAGTGTGCATATGGTGAGTATGTGTGCTGACAGTGCATGTGTTTGCAAACAGCACACCTTGGAACAATACAGAAAAGCTTATGTACCGAACAGTGCACACAGACTGAGTGTGTGTGCTGAATGTATGTGTAGCTGTAATGGCACAATGCATGGAGGTAACAGTGCTGGCCAATAAGTGTGCTGTGAATGTGTACTAGGTGTATGTGTGTCTGCAATGGTACCCTACATGGAAGACATTAGGTGCCATTTTGAGAAGCCCAGGCCTGCCTGGTGAAGACATGAGGAGTAGAGGACCCCCTAGACAGATTTGTGTATTTCGAATTTCTCAGAGATGGGTGGAACACATACTGAAGAAAGGGAGGAATAGACTGCCCATTTACAATTCCAAATGTTTCTCTTTTATTCAGTGATAGATCACAAGGAAGCGGCCTCAACACATCTCAGAAGGAGATGGGGTTAATAAGGGAATCATAATGATTAGAGCCTGGAGACAGGATTAATCTTTTGATGCACGTATAACTGTGGCTGACATCCAGGTGTGAACCCTGGTCACTCCTATGAACGGTGTTGTGGGTCTATCAGCTTCAGAGCCTTTCCTGCTGTGACAGAGGGAAGAAGAAAATGAAAAATGTACACTTCAAAAGATGCAGAACCCCAACATTAAACTTCAAAGACTTAGGGGGTCATTAGGATGGCGGACGCAATTGAGTCTGTCCACCATCCTGTGGTAAACTGGGACCGTCCGCAATACATGTGGCGGTCCCGCATACCAAATAAGGATGCGACCGCCACTGTGGTGAAAAGCCATGTTGTGCATTTCACTGCACTACGTGGCATCACCCCACGGTGCCTGCCAAGTAGTGTTGTGAAATGTAGGGGGGTACCATGGGTACCCCCCAAGTGCACCCTCACTTCCCACAACACATGGTGGCCCGCAACGGGTACCACCTAAGTAATCCCCACATGCCTTTCCATGGCATCATTGCCGCTATGGAAAGGCATGAAATTTCCTTCATCATAATTTGGTGGACGGTGCCTACTAGGCTCCGGCACCATTTTATGGTTCCTGGATCTGAATGCATGCGTCTGGAAGACAAGTGACGGACGGTCTTTCCATCCGCCGCGGTCAGAAAACGATTCCCCCTCCATCCTAATTTGGGGGGGAAACTCACGGTCAGAAGGACCGCCGCCGCGTGGCTGGCGGTGGCGTTCCTTCCACCATTCTAATTGACCCCTATGAATTTAAATCACATTTGGTGTCCGGCAATGGACTAAAAGAAGGGGTGGTTGAGCCCCCAAATTGTGTTGTTTGCCAAGCAGCCGGCCGGGCTGTTTGAGAAGGCGAAGCTGTGCAGGACTTCTGCCTGTGGCAGGACTAGCGACAATGGTCGGCTAGTCTCCCTACTGGGTGAGTGGACATCACCCAGGGAAAACCAAGATCACCTCCTCTGGAGCATAGAGCGCCAGTGCATGCCTGCTTGCCAAGACCCGAGTGCCCTGTGAGGCAGAGGAGAACGTTGGACAGAACAAAGTCCAGTGAGAAGCCCTACCGCGGGAACCCTGTATGTTGGAAAAAGTTTGGGTTGTTATCCACACAAAATATCACAGTTGTGACTTGCTGGCCAAGCCTGCACACTAATACCTGCACCTTACTAATTCCCCCACAAACTTAAAAGACTCTGCTTGAGATGTTTTACCATCGCTTGGCTCCAGTCAGGAGCTGGAGGATCAAATAACCCCGTGAGGCTCAGACGTGAGTCACTTGCTCACTTTGCCACTGGATTCAAGCAAGCCTGGCTGAAGACGGCTGAAATGCCAGAAACCGGTCCTAGGAAGCTTGTTTCCAGTCCAGGGAAGGCATGGCTTGGCAGTTCGGGCTGGACTGTTCCCATGAGGCACAGGGTCAGACTGATTTGCATATGGCCATGTCTGAACTGGGGTGGCAGAGTGGGCTAAAGAACGGTGATGGATTAAACCCAGATCAGTTGACTGGGGGTGAGTGCTTGCAATGTTCAACACTCCGTCCATCATCTGCTTTGGTTTTGCTTGCCTCAACGTACCAAAGCAGTGGCAGTGGGACAAGCTGGCACTGCTGCTTGAGGGAGATTGCCTGTGCCGGCGGTGCTGCCGCATGTAGCACGAGCAGCCTGGCTCCACAGAACAGGATCATGGCTTGTGAGCATCCACAGAGAGAGCACTCACTGCACACTGAGAGCAGGTACGACTAGAACTGGGCCTGTGGAGCCCGGGGGGACCCGCTGCTGACGCTGCTATGGCACTATAGACACTTTTGACTAATCCCTAAAGAGTCAATGGAGAACTCTTGAGTATGGCCTATAGTGAGCATTCCCTAGATGTGGCCACAGTTGAATGAGGAATCACCCCGACCATGTTAGTAGGTAGAAGGTGAGACAGGGATGGGCCTGAGAACTAATAGAGCCCGACCTCAAGGGGATTGTGTTCTTGCTCATGAATGTTGTTATGTGTAGAGTTAGAAATAAAATACTTATTTTTCATATAAAAGGAAGGATTTGTCTGGACATTGATTTATTATTAGTACTGTATGCAGCTATGAGTCATGTTCACTCACCAGTATCTATACTCCCCCCCCATCCCTCTCCCCCCTCCCCCGAGGGAGCCTTTGACTGCTCGTCCACAGCTTCCACTGAGAATCAAGTGCAGAAGGGGTATTTGGCCGAGTTGCTCAGGATCCATAGTAGGTCGGGTCCCGGGACATCAGAGGTAAAAGTCCTCAACCCCAACGATTGTGCTCAGTAACCCCTGCATGGCCCCAGGCCCTCTGAAAAGTGTTCTGACAGGCAACTTTAAGGGCAGAGTCATTTTATAAATTCTCTACTTCAAAAGTAGCTCTTTGCCCTATCCACTATCCTGTGAGCATCAAGAGTAAAGCAGGTGGTAAATGGAGGGCGAGAGGATGCTGCACTCAGACTGCTGCAACAAGACTAACGAATGAAGCATATTTGTGCTTTCAATCTCAGGCTGCATGGCATTATAATAGTCATTGTTTAATATATTTGAAGCCCCATCATCATCATCCAGGCCCTCACCCCCAAACTCAAGCTACTTATGAACATGAGTTCTGCAGTAGTGGTGAGCACAGCATCCAACCACAGTACAATACAAATATTAATCTACTGTGCACAAGGGAAGCTCAAGAATAGACTACTGGCTGGTGTCTTTGGGCCTGACATCCTAGATTGGGCACACTGGCAATCTATGCCAATCCTTATCAGACCACTCCCCAATAGTTCTGGCACAGGACTGTGTGCAGAACTAACACACTGGAACATGGATATCTAAACCAGAATCCTAATGAAATGCCTCTTTCATGAACGACCTGCGGAAAACAATCACTGAATATTCGGACCTCAATCTGGTCTCTGTGCTGCGGATGACTATGTTTTGGCAGGCCCTTTTAAGTGTATGTTGTTGGGAAGGGCATAGCAAAGGAAGCAGGGACATTGAAATAGGTAGCTGGAAAAGATTATACACAGGATCAAAATTATGCCACCTTTTCCTCAATAAATGAACCATTAAGCAATTACAGAGAGGTTGAAGAGCAGAAAGGGAGATTCTTAGGAAAGCAAGCTGAGGAATTTTGTATTAATAGATGTTAGAAATGGGGTATGCACCTCAGCCCGGCAGAATCCACCACTCTAGTCAGGGTAAGGGAGTTACACACCCAAGATAACCCCTGATTACCCCCTTGGTAGCTTGGCACGAGCAGTCAGGTTTATCCTAGAGGCAGTGTGTAAAGCGTTTGCACAACACACACACCCTAGTAATACACTAGGCACACCACAAAAAGGTACTCCACACAAGGTTATATAAAAATATTCTTTGTATTATACATAAAACACATTAGACCACAATCACAAAAACCCTTTTGCCATCTAGGCAATTGTCATGACATCACATAGATCATAAATCACTTTGCCAATCAGACAATTATCATAACATCAGTTAGTGCCTAAAGTAAATACTTATAAGTGGCACATGTCACAAAGACCTTATCACTGTACATAATATGCAGATCCTGAAATGATACTCGTTATCCTGTCATTAAAAGGCCTAAAATGACATCAATCATAATATCAGGGCATAAAATGCAGGTTAGGTCATAAATCACTTAAGGCAGCTGGGCATTCTATGCAAGTCCTGGAAATGTAAGGGAACACAACCAACATCACAAAATCAGGACATAAGTAAGAAGCAGTTGGGAAATGACTACAAACACAGGTAGAAACACCTACATCAACCTATTGGAGCTGGTATGGCAAAAATAATAATTAAGGCACAGGAATGACCAATTTCCACCCTGAACACGAAAGCCACAGCGCACCTGCATTTCTTTGACATGTTATATGGTAAGTCCTGAATGTCTCCTGTGTTCAGCACAATGGGGGCCTCCATTGAGGTTTCACCCCATCAGACGACAGAAAAATATCCCACAAGGTAAGTTCTGTCTAGAAAGGGGGAAGGCACCAATGTGGGTAACGGTGTTGGGGAATCTTGTCTGCCACCTCCACTCCTGCATACTGAAATACCAGATGCAGCTGCCCACAAACATGCGGTGCAGCTGATGAAGACAATGGCAGCCCCCCAGGGCAGGAGTTTCAGCAGGACACAGGTCCAGCCACAGAGGAAGCGCATCATGATGGCACTACTCCCCAGGCATGTCGCTAGTACTTGTAGGAGCATCGGTGCACTTTGGGTAATAAAGGCAGACGTGGGAGCACCAATGGGCTCGGATCCCGGCATCTACGGTAACAGGGGTCCCCTCCAAGCTTTGGCAATTGATCCTCTGGTGCACGAGTGGAGCACAACAATGACCCCTCAGGACGTTCATCCATGGGAGGTCTTGCTCCATCCCTCGGGATGTTGAAGACTCTACTCCTGCTGCCCGCATAAGACCATGACAAAGCCACTAGAGTGCCATACTTTCCTGCTGACCGAGGATTGCGGCATCACACGGGTTACTCTGGTCACCCCGGGGTGGGGGTAGCTTCGGGGACTGGATGTTGGTGGCCCACCCTCAGGAAGGCAAGCACCACGTTGGTCAGCCCCGCATTGACTTAGGGACAGCAACCCACCGCTACTCATGTGCGACTTGGGGCTAAGGCACAAAGAGCAAACCCACAATTAGCATGAATCAAGTGCTCTCCCTACGCTGGGTTGCAGCAACTTTAACTGGAAGTGCCCTCATTCCCAGCTCAAAGCACGCTACTGCCGGACTCACGGAGACACGAGTTCCATGGCAGAGTTGCTCAATGTGCCAATTTTGTAGGCCCCCTGAGAGCACTGGGGGCACACACACAGCAACAGCAGGCAGGAAGGCCAGCACAGATACTCAGCTTGCAGAGGGGAAGTCCCTCCAGAACAACAAGCAGACAGTCCAAATGGTGGTTCGTCCTAGCAGCACAATAGTTCTTTCTGGCAGGTGCAGTCTGTAGAGGCAGCAGCATCTGTTTACAAGTCCCACACAGTGTGGTCACAGCCCCTGTACTTATACCCACAAAGTCTTTGTTCTGGGGGCACTTTGAACAACTGTAGAAGTGCACAACTCCCCCATTCAATCCTCAGCCTTGGCTTCAGACACACTACAGAGGGGCGGAGACAGCATTGTGAAAGGCAGGCACATCCCTGTTCACGTGCTAGTGAAATTCCTCCCACCACTCTAAATGCAGACCAGACCTATTCAGCCCAACTAAGAGTCACCCAGGAAAGGCAGGACACACTTCAAATCCCCTTGTGACTGTGTAGAGTGAATGCCCATCCCCAGGCCCTGTCACTCCAAAACCAGACAGTGAATGCACAACCAGGCAGGACACAACGAGGCATAAGTACATAGAAATGCCCACTTCTAAAAGTGGCAGTTCTAAAATAGTAATAACAAATCAGCTTTCACCAATAAGCAGGATTTATCGCTACTATTCCAAACGTACCAAACATGGCCACGCTACCCCTTTCATATCAGAAATTACCACTGAAATACATATCAGGAAATTCCCAATGCAAACCTATGAGAGGAGCAGTCTCACAGCAGTGAGCAACCAAATGGGCTGTTTGTCACTACCAGGACATGCCACACAACAAAGGCACATGTCCTACCTTTTACCTACACAGCACCCTGCCCATAGGGCTTCCTAAGGCCTGCCTTAGTGGTGACCTATATGTAGTAAAGGGGAGTTTCAGACTTGGCAAACACTTTAAATGCCACATTACTGTGGCAGCAAACTGCGCACGCAGGCCCTGCAGTGGCAGAGGCCTGAGACAGGTTAGAAAGTCTACATCTGTGGGTGTCGCTAGCAGCGTGCCAGGACCACTAGATGCATTTAATTTACAGGCCCGGGGTATATAGGATACCACTGTACAAGGGAATTGCAGGTAAATTAAATATGCAAAACAGGTGTAGATGAATCTTACCAAGTTTCCAGGAGCGAGCACATTCACTTTAGCACTGATCAACAGTGGTAAAGTGCCCAGAGTCAGAAATCCAACAAAAACAGGTCAGAAAAAATACAAGAGGAAGGCAAAAAGTTCTGGGAAAACCCTGCAAAAAGGGCCAGGTCCAACATTAAAAAATAGTGCATTACTAGGAATCTGTAGAATCTTAATCTACACTTGAATTCACACTTGTATACTGACCTGATGCTATTGCATTTGTAACTATATTTAAATGACCAGTTAAAGTGTGTTATCCTGGCTTTCGACTAACTATTCCTTATTTAGGTTTTAACATCATCTTGTCAAAAATGTATGTCACATTCACTGTTTTTTTCTGCTGCACAAAGTCAAGCAAATCATCTGTGTTTATTTCTGAATGGCACTGTTCTTGAAGAAGACTCTTTGGCATAGACTTAGAACGTAACATTTTTCCAAGGCACTTGCATGTGGTATTGAATTTATTCACAATGGTTTACTGTTGGTTATGTAACTAGTTTGTTCTGACACCTCCAGATGACATTAGGTCAGGGGGTTGGGGGTATTCATTATTCATGTAGTAGGTTAGTGCTTAGGTAGTAAGGCTGGACAACATTATTAGTCTGTATTCTGATTTGTTGAAAATGTATTTCATTCCTCATACCACAATGCAGCAGTTTTCATACTGTTCTATGGGGAGATTTACTTCATAAATGCCTGTTTTGGGGGTTGAGCCAGAAGAGATTTCCTGTGCTACTAGTAGTGATGCTGTCTGAGTTTGAACTTGGTCTTTTATGCTCTGTATTGTTTTTTTAAAGAGAGCCTTGACTGCTATGACTTTATGCATATAAATGAGATTAGTTGCATTTGCCGTTCACTATTTCTGTATTGTACATTTAACATTTTTGTAATAAATCTTCATAAAACTTCTAATTCAGCCCTTTATCTCACCCGAGTCAATCCTTTCTTATTTGACTGTATTTTGATATGCTGATTTGTACATTATCTTGGGACACATGGCCTCATGAAATTGAGGGTAACACAATTCTCGATCCACCCAACCAGTGGGCGTGTTTTTGTTGTGCAAGGATTTAGGAGTACAGCACACTCACAAAACTCAGGTCCTTAGACTAGAGGAATGTAGAATACAAAGTTGAATGCTGTGCTGTACACTTAGAAATATTGCATGCATTCTCGTCACTGTGAGTTCAGTCTAGAGGCACTACTACAGCGCAGCAGATTTGATATCACACCTGCATGATTGGAAAGGTTCACACCTGTCTGCCTTGAGGATTTACTAGAGGTAATAAAGTAGCTGCAGAGTGGTAGGTACCTGGGCCTAATGGGATTACAATTCCATTTTATGAAGGTTACGCTAATTTGGTAAGCCTCCAACTCCATCTGAGGGGCCTGTGGTCTGTATGAACCCGGAAGTGAGTCCCAAACAGGTAGGGTCTCAGCTTCTTCAGTGCCCAGACCACAGCAAATGTCTCACTCTCAATTGCACTCCACCTCTGTTCCCATGGAAGTAACCTCCTACTGATGAAGGCTACAGGTTGGTCTACTCCCTCCTCACTCATCTGTGACAGAACAGCCCCCACCCTATGCTCTGAAGCGTCTGTCTGGACAATAAATTCCTTAGCAAAGTTGGGCCCCTGGAGAACGGGTGCTGTACACATGGCAGTCTTGAGGGCATCAAAAGCTTTCTGACAGGTGTCAGTTCAGTTCACAATTTTTGGCCGCTTATTGGCAGTCAACTCAGTCAAGGGGGCAACGATGTTGCCATACTCCTTGATAAACCTCCTGTAATAACCCGTGAGTCCTAAGAAGGCCCTCACCTGGGTCTGGGTCCTTGGGGCTCCCAAGCCAGGATGGTTTCAATCTTGGGCTGTAGAGGTGCCACCTGGCCACCCCCTACCTGGTGTCCTAAGTACACCACGGAACCCTGCCCGATCTGGCACTTACTGGCCTTGATTGTGAGGCCTGCTCTGCGCAGCGCCATCAACACTTCCCAGAGGTGGTGTAAGTGGTCCTCCCATGAGGAACTAAACACTGCAATGTCATCCAGGTAGGCGGCACTGAAATCCTCCAGCCCAGCCAACACCTGGTTGACCAACCTCTGAAAAGTGGCAGGGGCATTCTTCATCCCAAAGGGCATCACACGGAACTGGTAGTGCCCATCTGGGGTGGAAAATGCTGACCTCTCAAACTGTTTTTGTTTGAAATTTGGTTGACCTCTCCTTTGCCCCATCAGTTAAGGCGATCTGCCAGTACCCAGACGTTAGCTCAAATGAGCTGAGGTACCGGGCAGCTCCTAGCCGATCTATGAGCTCATCAGCTCTGGGGATGGGGTGCGCGTCGGTCCTCGTGACCGAATTGAGACCTCGGTAGTCCACACAGAACCTAAGTTCTGGAGTGTCACCAGGCGCAGCAGCTTTTGGTACCAAAACCACAGAGCTGGACCAGGGGCTGCTAGAGGACTCAATCACCCCCAGGGCAAACATTTTGGAGACCTCCTCCTTAATGCAGGCCCTGACCCTGTCAGTCACTCTGTAAGCCTTGTGCTTGACAGGAGGACTGTCCCCGGTGTCCACCTCATGGACGCACCAATCAGTGACACCAGGCACCAGGGAAAATAAATCAGGAAATTGCCCCAACAGCTGGTGGCAATCTCTCTGCTGCTCAGGGGTCAGTGTGGTGGAGAGGACCACTCCCTCCACTGGCCCATCCTTCTCTCCTGCACACAGGAGGTCAGGAAGAGGCTCACTCTCCTCCTCCATCCCTGCATCTGTGGCCAGGAGCATGCCCACTTCAGACCTCTCAAAGTGGGGCTTCAGGCGATTCACATGCAGGACCCACAGGGGGTTCCTGGGAGATTTAAAGTCCACCAAATAGGTAACTTGACTTTTGCGCTCCTCCACCTCAAATGGGCCGGTCCACTTATCTTGGAGTGCACAAGGCTCCACTGGGGCCAGTTCCCAAACCTTCTGACCAGGTTCAAATTCGACCAGAGTTGCATTCTGGTTGTGCCAACGTTTCATCTCCTCCTGGCTGGCTTCCAGATTTGCCTCAGCAATTTTTCTGAAACGCCGAGTCTGGTTCCTGAAGGCCAGGATGTAGCTAAATACATCCTGGGGAGGTTTCCTGGGAGATTGCTCCCAGCCTTCCTTGACCAGACTCAGAGGCCCTCTTACCGGATGGCCATAGAGCAGTTCAAAGGGGCTGAACCCTAAGGACTTCTGTGGCACTTCACGGTATGCAAACAACAAGCATGGCAAGAGGACGTCCCACTTACGCCTCAGGGGCTCTTCCAAGCCCATGATCATGCCCTTCAAGGTCCGGTTGAACCTTTCAACCAGACCGTTACCTTGGGGGTGGGAAGGAGTGGTGAACTTGTAAGTTACCCCACACTCCTTCCACAGAGACTTCATATACTGGGAGATGAAGTTGGTCCCCCTGTCGCTCACCACCTCTCTGGGGAACCCCACATGGGAGAAGATCCCCATCAGTGCACGTCCCACCACGGGGGCCATCACTGTCCTGAGCGGGATGGCTTCAGGGTACCGGGTGGCAAGGTCCACCAAGACCAGGATGTACCTGTTGCCCATGGCTGTCCTAGGGTCCAGAGGCCCCACAATGTCAATGCCCACTCGCTCGAATGGGGTACTAACAACTGGAAAGGGCTGGAGTGGGGCTTTGATCTTCCCCCCACTCTTCCCACTTGCCTGGCAAGTCTCACAGGTCCTACAGTATGTATCAGAGCTTTTGCGCATCTGGGGCCAATAAAAGTGGATGACCAGCCTCGCAAAGGTCTTGGTCTGCCCCAGATGTCCTGCCAATGGAATGTCATGAGCCAACCCCAGTAGGAAGGCTCTGAAGCACTTGGGTACCACCAGCACACGGGTTGACCCCTGCTCAGCAGCCTTAGGCTCGCTATACAGGAGACTGTTCTCCCAATAAATCAGATGTGAACCAGACATATCACCTGCTGCCTGGGCTGCAGCCTGTTGCCGCATACCCTCAAGAGAAGGGCAAATTCTCTGCTGTTCACAAAACTCCTCCCTGGTGGGCCCTCCTTCCTGCTGCCACTGGGTCAGCTCAGGCAGGTCCCCTAGGTCGGTACTCTGCTCCCCGGTAGGCTCCAGGGCATCCCCCTCAGGGTCTGCTCCCTCCTGGGCCGTGGGAACCAAGGGGGCCGGCTTCCCGCGCCCCCTGCCCCTTCTCTCTAAGGCAGGGACCTGGGTCATACTCTCAGGCTCCAGGCCTTTCTCAATACCCTTCATGGCCGCCATGGACCGAGTGGTAGCACATGCCCACTCAGGCAGACCCAACATTTGCAAGTGAGCTCTCCTCTCCACCGTAGCCCACGGTGAGTTCTCTAAATCATTGCCCAACAGATAGTCCACAGCCATGGCGGGCCTCACAGCCACCTGAAGAGTTCCTGAGACCCCCCCACCACTCAAACGGAACCTGAGCCACCTCACATTGGCTCTCTGTGTTGTCTGCAGACACTACTGGGCTAGAATGCATGGGGCACAACCTGCTCTTTGGACACCAACCGGGAGCTGACAGCAGTTACACTGGCTCCTGTGTCCCTCAGAGCCTCCACTCTATGGCCATTGATGGTTACCCACTGCCTGTATTTTTTTGTGTTATCAGGCAGTGCAGGCTTAGGAACCATTTCAAAGTCTCCTAGTGAGACAAGGGTCAATTCTACGGGGTCCCACCCACCTTGGGCACCCATCTCCTCCTCCCCCAGGGCTTCACTAAGAAGCTGGCGGGGTGGTGCACGGGGTGGTGCAGGAGTATCCCTTTGGGGACACTGGGGATCAAAGTACCTGTGGCCCACCTGGCCACACATAAAACAAGTAGGAGGGCCCCTTGGAACAGGCCTACCTGTTGGGGGCATTGGTTTCTTATCCTGGGGAGGCTGGGACACCACTGCCTGGTTCCCTTGGGAATTATTTTGGGGCCCTCGGTGGAACTCCCTTGGTTTACCCCTGTCCCCCGCACCTCTCTGCTCAGGACCCTGCCCACCTTTGGCGAAGTCTCCCACTGGACCCTTGCGAACTCGGGTGCTCACGCAGCGGTCCACCTCCTCAGCAAGCTTCCTAGGGTTAGTTAGCTTGCAATCTATCAGATTCTGGCATAGCTCAGGAAAACAATTACTAGAGAAATGCTCCCATGCAATCAAGTCATACAGTTGCTCAAAAGTTTCTACTTTGCTGCCTTTTACCCAGCGCTCCATTGCTCTGCCAAAAAAAGACACATATTCAACCCACGTGGTACTCTCTAACTTCTTGCAGGTTCTAAATCTCTGCCTTGACATTTCAGGGGTCAAACCATAGCGGGTAATCAAAGCTTCCTTCATGTGGGCATAAATCATCCTACTTTCTGGGGGCAGGTCCAACAAGGTATCCCTCCCCTCACTCACAAAGCGTCCCCACAACCCCGCTCCCCAATCCTTCTCAGGGACCCGGTGGGACACCATAGCTAATTCATAAGCGGCAAACCATTGCCCAATATCTTCACTTTTATGGAAATCCTTAATAACCTCTTTAGGTATATACACTCTACTCTCAGTATGCACTACTGGTATGCTGCCACCAGAGGGGGAGAACTCTAAACTCTTTGCTTTAATCTCCAACTCCCTCAGAATTCTCTCATGTTCAAATTTCACCTTCATCATCTCAAATTCTAACTTCTTATTCTCTAGGTCTCTCTGACCATTCAATTTCAGCTTAGCCATCTCCATATTATGCCGCCTATCTCTCTCCCTGTCCTTCATCTCTTCCTGAGTCAGAATCCTTGAGGACACACTAGTGCCCGGGCTGGAAACTGCTTTATCCCCTACCAAATCTACCACTTCCTCCTGCTGCTCTCCTGCATTCTCTCCCCCCTCCACAGGCTCTTCCATATTCCTAGGGGCATCCCTGGCTTCTAACCAGGCCTTCAGCGCCTTGTAAAAATCTTCCCTTCTAGTGAGACCTGTGATAGGGACTGTGAAGCGTTTGCAAAAATATTTGAGCTGCTTGGCATTGTAGGTTTCTAATTTCTCTTCTTCCCAGGAGAGATCCTCAGAGGCATTGGATCTGGGCTTGCCCATTGTAGCAATAACTGGCAATAACAATCAAAAATAGAATCAAAAATCTCAAAAACGTACGTGGTTATGTTATGGTCTGCACTCACTAGTAGTGTACACTATAATTACTGTATGTAATCATAAATGCAAGTCCAGATCCTCACCGATGACCACCAATGTTAGAAATGGGTGTGTCTAGTTGGCAATGGCTGGCCACTGTCCAAGTAGAGACCCTTCTTCCTAAGTCAGAGTAAGCAGACTACCCCCTTTGACAACCCCTGCTCAACCCTGTGGTAACGTAGCACAAGCAGCTAGGCTTATCTCAGAGGCAGTGTGTGAAGCATTTATGACCATACACAGTAATATAATAAGGAACACTACAAATGGACACCACTCAAGTAGTTATAAAAAATAGGTATATTTATATAGACTTAATCACAAGACCAATACCAGTAAAAAATCCACAATACAAGAAAATAGGGTTACTTTAAAAATGCTGCAAAAATAGTTCAAGGTGCACAAAATGATGTTCAGTTCAATGCAGTGGTCGCTGCGACCCTTTTACTCACAAGGTATCTGGATTCTGTAGCAAAGCAACAAAAATGTCGCTCAGGAGTTGTAGCGATAAATTTCCTCACGCTAACCAGCATGCGTTGAATCCTTACCGCAAGGGAGGATGATGCGCTGGGTTGCGGGCAGGGCAAAGCGACAACCTTCTTTACGCTAAGCCGGTGATGCGATAAAATCCTTGCCGCTAAGGGAGGATGATGCACCGAGCCTGTTGCGTGTGCGATCTTGCTGCGATGAAAGAAAATGGCGATCCGCGAGGGAGCGACGATCCTGATGCGATGCGGGGAAAATGGCGAGCGCTCGGCGTCCGCGCTGCGATGAGCTTGATGCGATGATTTGGGGTTAGCGAGCGCTTTGGGGCCCACTAACAAGCAATGCGACAATCTTCGGGATAGCAGGCGTTTTCAGGCCCGCAGACAGGTGATGCGACGATCTTCGGGATAGCGGGCGTTTTCAGGCCCGCTGACGGGTGATGCGATAATCTTCGGGGTTAGCGAGCGCTCGGCGATAGCAGAGCGATGATTTTTCTCACGCTCACCAGCTGCAACGGCTCGCTAACGGGGGTTAGCGACGATTTTCAGCACTCTTTTCTCGGCGGTTGAACTAGAGGCCCTGGAACTCACAGGAGCCTCACCTGCAGATAGAAATCCTCACTGGGAGGAAACAGGAGGCTGGTGGTGGAGTCTGATGTGCCTGAGACTCCTGCAGGAGGCTAGCTCTCTTCTAGCCCTTCCAAGTCCAGTAGTAACCACTGCAGGCCAGTCCAAGAAACAGCACACAAGCACAAGGACAGTCCTTCTCCTGCAGATTCCTGTAGTCACACGGACAGAAGTTCTTCTTGTTGTCCAGGAGCAATACAAATTGTAGGGGTTTGGGCACAAATATTTATAGCCCCAAAGTCTTTGTTCTTAGGAGTCACAAGTCTCTGAACCCAGCCAGAACCAGTTCTGCCCAGCCCTGGAGCACTTTGTTTACCAGGCTGCATCCTTCCTTTCAGAAAGAGGGGGTCTGCCTTCAGACGCACAGCGGGAGGTGGAGCCAGCATTCACCTTGCCAGGCACAGCCCTATTCAAGTGCAGGAGCTACCCCTCCCCTCACTCCAAGGCAGATCTCTCTATTCAACCCAGGTCTGACTCAGCCTGCCCTGTCCCTCCAAAACCAGACAGCCAATACACATAATAGCAGAGCACACTGGAAGGCTTAGGCAAAAAGTACCTATACTCTAAAAGTGGTAGTTTCAAATACAGAATATAAAAATAACCTTCACTAAAAGATGTGTTTTAATATTCTGAGCTCAGGCATACTAAATTCGTTTTTCTGCCATGTTCTGTGGGTCAGTTAGGACTATAGGATGTTATAGCCCAGACCTCCCATTCTGGCCTATGGAGAACAGGTAGCCTTACAGTAGTGAAAAAACGAAATTGGGAGTAATTCACTACTAGGACATGCTACACACATCAGCGCATGTCCTACCTTACACATACAATGCACCCTATCATAAGGGTGGCTTACAAGATGCCAAGGGAAGGTTCAGGGGCTGGGAAGTGGGTGCACTTTACAGCCAAGATGGCAGTTCTGGACTGCACGCAGACACTGCAGTGGCAGGTCTGAGACACACTTTACAGGCTGCTTCTGTGGGTGGCACAAACCAGCCCTGCAGGCCCACCAGCAGCATTAGGTTTACCAGCCCTGGGCACACAGGCCACGCTACTAGGGACTAACAGGTAAACCAAATAGGCCAATCATGGATGTACCAATTCACATGTCATCTGTACAAAGGGAGCATTCGTGCTGTGGCACTGAATGGCGGTGGCACAGCGCCCAGAGCATCTCTAATCAGCAAAAACAGAGGAGACACAGCGAAAAATGGAAGGGAGACTCACGCCAATGGTGCCAGGTCTAACAACACCTCTCCCAGGTCCTGTTTGTTGAAAGGCCACACAGATCACTGGCTCCTAGGCCACCACCGGGTTCGCCCCGAGGCCATCATAGCCAGGTTATTGATTAACAGAGACTGGGACTCGGTATTGAAACTGGCGAGAGACAAAAAAATCATTAAGTATCAAGGGAATGAAGTGGCCTTTTATTCAGATTTCATAATAGCTGTACAAACAGCACGCACAGAATTAGCAAATTTAAAAAAGAAGCTCCGCATTGTAAACATTCCATATGCAATGATGTACCCGGCGCGCCTCTGAGTCATGCATAAGGGCAAACCCAGATTTTTCACGACGCCAGTCACAACCATGGATTTTTTGAAGCAGGTGCAGCGGTACCAGCCGGGATCACAGCTCTCAGTCACATCTGAACACGCGGAATGATACCAGGACCGATCAGCCTGTGCAAAATCTCCAGAACATTTAAAAAGAAAAATGGATGGTGCGCCATGAACGACCTAACAGTGGGAACACAAACAATCAGCTCTCACGGCTGCATAATAAGGACTGACTGGCGGTCGTATGCTGCAACATGGTCGTAATGGTAGTAAGCAGTATGGTAAATATACATGTGAAAACAGCAGTTGTAGAAAGAACTAATATTGCACACAGAACATGAATGTAATGCAATTTGAGTAATATTGTAAGGTTATTAAAAAAAACTCTGAGGGGATGCACACCATGTTTAAAGACATGCGGGTAGATAAAGAACTCAAACTGCTATAGCATATATAGAGAAGATGGCACCCTAAAGCGTATAAATTGCAACGACCCAGGTGTATCGCTATAGAATGTGTATGATTACCACAATATGTTATGACAACGCTTGCCCAATATAAAGTGTCTGCCCCCCGTACACTGGGCGGGACCTTTAGGCTCTAAGCTGCCCCTAAAAGGGAGTACCCCCACATCTACGCAGCTCGTAGACAAGAGGGGAACGTAGCTTCATCCGGGAAATGTTGTTTTTTGTTGTATTGCTTATTTGGGAATTTCTTTGGCATAATTGGGTTGCTGAAGCGGGAGGAGGTATGGGGGACTGTTTGTTGTTCATACTTAATGCGGTGCATCACAAAATATGACTGCCGAAGCGTAGTGCACATGGGGTGGTCGGAGCACCAGAGTAAGACACAAAGGCAATATTATGTAGAATACCATCAAGGCTGAAAAAAATTTGATTTTTGACTTGGAATGTCAGAGGATTGATTAATCCCAAAAGGTTTCGACAGGTGTTTGCATATTTAGATAGGCATCATGTTCAAGTAGCCCTGATGCAAGAGAGTCATCTCAACAAATTACGAGATACACGCATAGGGCGGTGGTGAGAGCAGCCGCTTCGTACTCCACATGGGGAGTTATTATACCAATTAAAAAGGGTACTTCTTTCACACTCACCCACACTATATCCGATGATAAGGGCTGCTATACGATGGTACAGGGTAAACTAACTGGCACAGAAATTACCATTGTAAATATGTATGGACCTAACGTCGATGACCCTGATTGTTATCACCAGTTGGAGAGCAGTCTATATGCTCTGCAACCCACAATAATCCGATGGGGAGGGGATCTGAATACTTACTACGGGGCATATTAGCAAGGCACAGCGATAATTATCGCTGAACGCGCTTAGGGTGTTTTTTTCTATCACCGGCAATCGCTGGATTATATCGCCATGTTAGCACTGTATCAACAACGCTTAGCGCATTGGCGATATTTAATCCAGCGATAGCGGCAAAATGGGCCAACATTGCTGTTAAACCAGCGAAAATAAAGGCACAACGGGGAAAAGCTTGCTGATATGGCCATGTGGCCGTAACCCCAAAATCCACCTCCCATGTTAAGCATGCCTAACTCAGGATTTTTGCAGGCGTAAGATTCAAGGGATGATCGTGGTTAGCGCAAGTTTTTTCATCGCTTCGCGGCCATTGGTAATAGGGGGAAGGTGAGTTAGCGGCTGCTTTCAGTTGCCTTGAAGTTGGGAATGCCTACTTTGCATATCATTAGCGATAAATATCGCTGACATGCAAAGCGGCACCCAAACCGGTCGCTTTCACCAGGAAGCTGTCGCTAACAGCTGTTAGCGACAGCTTGCTGATAGGGCGATGAAAATATCGCAGCGAAAAGTGCCGCTAAAGCGGTGATGACGCCATTGCTAATATGCCCCTTAGACCTTAATCTGGATCGCAGTGCCAACGCAGAATGCCACTGGATTCAAACTAGCCTGGCTGATGTGGGCTGATGCCCCGAATACTGGTCCCAGGATGCTTGTTTCTGGTCCAGGGAGGACCTGGCTTGGCAGTTCGGGCTGGACTGTTCTCATGAGGCATAGTGTCAAGACTGATTTGCATATGGCTCGGTCTAAACCGGGATGGCATGGTGAGCAACAGAGCAATTGATTTAACCCAGATCTATTGACTGGGGGTGAATGTTTGATTTGCTCTGCATTCCGTCTATCATCTGTGAGACTTATGATTCCAGCGAGGGCAGGACAAAGTGCTCCACCAAGTGGCGGTTATTCCGTGACTTCACCCCAGGCCTGCTGCACCACCGGGCATTCCCAAACCATGTGGTAAAAAAACTGCCTCATGTGCTCTACATCTGGGGCATGCAGAGGATGCCTTAGGAAACATGCCCTTGATGCATTTCAGTACGAGGTGTGCCTGGGGCAAATAATTAAATTGCGTGTAACAGAAGCATGGATTATGTGAAACCTCCTTTACATGTTGTAACACCCGGGACCGGAGACTGTCTGCCAATTGCGTCTCAAGGTCTGCCATCCATTGGTCTTTAGCCCTGTTGTCCAACTTGCAGTGGGAAGAGAGCAACAAAATCTAAATGGCTTCAATCATTTACAGTGTGCTTCTGTGTGACAGGATTGCATGCAGTGGTAGTGTAGTGTAGTGATCGCATGCTGTGCACAGTGATACATCAGGAAATCCCCTGCCACAATGCTATAAGTGTCCATTATCTACTGTAAGGGCATTAGTGCATTCGCCAGGAAAAGGTCCCTCATTTGGTCAATCTCTGCCTTTCTCCAAGACAACATGTCATGGTGTTGTCCTGGAGTGTTAGCAACCGCCAAACGGGGATCAGTCGGGAGGACGGAGAACGGGGCCCCTTGCCTTTCTCGTATGCATGCAAGCAATAATGTACTATCTTCATCTGATCCACTTCTCTTTCAACAAACTCAACGCACACCTCCACCATTCACCCTGCAGAAGCTGGAACAGAGTCACAGAAGATCAACTCACCACCTTCCTCAATCATACATCACCACTGACATCCTCAAACATCAACATCACAGCACGCAACCTCCACCAATGAATCGCAAAGTGCGCCAACAACATTGCCCCCCTCAAGAAAGCCACTGGCAAACAACACGTCAAGAAAGCAAGCTGGTTCCCCCCCTCACTTCAAGACTCCAGGCGCACCTGCAGATGGCCCGAGAAGACATGGATGAACAACTAAACCCTGGAAGCCCACGCTGCCTTCAAAGCAGCCACCACTGCACACCACCACCTCATCAAAACCACAAAGTAGAAGGCCCTCCAAGACAGAATCACCAACAATGCACACAATAGCAAAGAACTCTCCAGCATCTTCAAGGAGTTGTCAAACCCAATAGCGAGACCACAGACTACCCACCCTCCCAAGACCTCAGCAACAGACTCAGCACCTTCTTCTACCACAAGATCATGACTATCTATGAAAACTTCGACACCCAGGACCACCGGGCCAGCAACCACCACAGCTGGTCCCCACTCACCACGGACGACACCATAATGATCATGAAAAGCATCCACTCCGGAGCACCTTTGGACCCCTGCCGCACCGCATCTCCCACAGAGCCGCCTCCACCATTGCACCCGAGCTATGCCGAACCATCAACTACTCAGCCGAGACCGCCACCTTGCCCCGACGACTGGAAACACTCCGAGATCAACCCCCTCCTGAAGAAACCCTCAGCGGACCCAACGGACCTCAAGAACTTTAGGCCCATCAATAATCATTGAAATAGCTATCAACGCCCAGCTCACCGACTTTATCGAAACCAACCATGTCCTGGACATCTCCCAATCTGGATTCTGAAGCAATCAAAGCACAGAGACCACTCTACTCGCTGCTACCGACGACATCCGCTCACACCTCGAGCAAGGTGAAACCGTGCCCCTCGTCCTACTGGACCTCTTGTCGGTCTTCGATACCATCTCCCACCTCAACCTAGCCACAAGACTCCACAATGCTGGTATACGAGTCAAGGCCCTCAACTGGATCTGCTCCTTCTTCACTGGCAGAACACAACGGTTTAGACTCCCACGTACCTCTCGAAACTGACAGAGATCAGTTGCGGGGTACCCCAGGGCTCCTGCCTCAGCCCCGCCCTCTTCAACGTCTACATGGCCCCAATCACAGCCATGGTCAGGAAACCACAGGCTAAACATTGTCACCTATGCCGATCACACCCATCTGATCCTCTCCCTCACCACAGAACTCACTACCACCAGGAACAATTTCCATGATGGTATGAAAGCTGTTGTCGCCTGAGTGAAGTACAGCTGCCTGAAGCTCAACTCCGACAAGACAGAAGTCCTCATCCTGGGAGCCTCCCCCTCCGCCTGGAACGACTCCTGGTGGCCCTCACCTATAGGAAGTCCCCATACCCCCACAAACCACTTGCAAAACCTCAGCATTGTACTGGACTCCTCGCTCACAATAGACCACCAGATAAACACTGTCTCCTTGGCCTGCTTCAACACACTCTGCCTGCTTTGAAAGACCTTCAGATGGTTCCCCACCGAACCCAGGAAGACTGTCACCCATGCCCTCATCAGCAGCAGACTCGACTACGGCAATGCACTCTACGCCGGTGTCACCCAGAAACTCCTCCAAAGACTCCAGAATGTCTAGAACATCGCATAAAGACTACTCCTCAACATCCCCTGTCACAGCCACATCACTCAACACCTCTGTGTCCTCCACTGGCTCATAGTCGACAGAAGAATAGCCATGGAACGCCTCACCCATGTATACAAGGCCCTTCACAACACCTGAACCACTGCCTCACATTCCACGTACCCAACAGACACCTTCGCTTTACCCAGCTTTCCCTTGCTACCGTCCCACGAATCTGCAAGACCAGAACCGGAGGAATGTCCTTCTCCTACCTCCCACCCAAGACATGGAACACCCTCCCCATCAACCTCAGGAAATCACCCTCGCTGATGCACTTTAGGAAGGACCTCAAGACCTGGCTATTCGGATGATCTCAGCACTGATCCACTGGGTCCCCTGCCCCCACAGCACCTCGAGTCCCTCACTGGTGAGTAGCCGTGCTTTACAAATCCTGATTGATTGATTGATTGATTGATTGATTGATTGATTGATTGATTGATGTGATGCATCTCATGCGGTGGGCTAGCTCAGGGGTCCGACAGCCACATATGTGTGTACACCCAAGGAGCCTGCAAATGGTTGCTCTCTCCTGTCAATGGGCTGTGTCCAACCTGCACATCACACACTGCAGCTGAGCTGCTGCATATTACAACTCATAATTGGGGGTGCCAATACCACCCTCAAGAAACAGGCTCTGGAGTATGGAGAGCTCCCCCTGCCTCCTGCCTGAGCCCCATATCAGCTCCAGCAGGAGACCATAGAGGTCCCAAAAGTAGTACTTGGTAAGTGTAAGCGGTAACGCTGCAAAGAAGTACAGGAGTTGTGACAGGTTAGGCATCTTGGAGATCGCCGGCCGGCCCAGCGGGGACAGCAACAAGGACAACCCTACCCATGTTATCATTACTCTCCACAAGGTCCTTGTCCAAGTGGTAGATCTGTACACCCAAGGGAACAAGCAAGAATTAGACCAATTTACCTGACACGATTCCAAATTCCTCCAGTATCTCCATAAGGGCTGGAAGTGTGGCAGTGGCATCACACAGATAAATAAGGACATCATCTGCTTTTAAAGCGATGACATGGTGTTCGTCATGTTCCAGGAGACTCCAAAGTGAAGGCAGCAGGCCAGAGGCTCCATGGCCAGGGTACAAATCAACGGAGACAAGGGGCAACCCTCCCTGGTGCTCCCATGTATGTAATCACACCCCAGTATGCCAAACACCTTTTCTATGACACCACCAGCTGTTTCTCCCGTCTCACTCGAGGCAGCTTTCATCAAAAGAAGTAGCCGTTATATGTTGAGGACGTTTTTTCATTCTGGAATAAACACAGACTGATCTACATGCACTAGGGTGTTAGCAACAGGGAGCAGCCTATCGGCCAGGGCCTTCCCTAATATCTTATATTCTATGTTTAAGAAGGAGAGCGGCCAATATCAGTGGACTTTGGGGGTATCCTGGCGCAGTTTTGACAGAACCTCTACCAGTGCCTCACAGAGCGAGTCTGGGAGCTGACCCTTCTACCTTGCTTCATTAAAAACTTCTAAGACATTCTGGGAAAGGTGTACACTGAAGGTGACATAAAATTCTATTGTAAGTCCATCCGTACCCAGGGTTTTATTTTGGGCAATTTGGGTGCTAGCCGGCCGTTTCTCCTCAATTTGAAGGGACTCATCTAGTTCCACTCATGGGAGCACTCATGGGAGAGGATTCAGCCATGGTAACAGTAGCCTAAACTGGTCCAAGACCTGTTTGTTCCCGTTGCGCCAGGGCGAACCGTGACCGGCGGTCCGACCACTGCTCAATTGGGAGCCTGATTGCCTTAAATACCTCGGAGTACATATATCCATTCTGCCGCAGATATGCTGGAGGGCAACGTGGGGCGCTGTATACGAGCACTGAAGGGCAGCATGTCCTTCTGGGCCACACTCCCACTCTCGGTGACGGGGAGAATCTCGTTACTGAAAATGATAGCGTTGTCACGTCTCCTGTATTATTTCCGCACGCTACCGGTGTGGATACCGGGCTCTATTTTCCGACAGTTGCGATCGTTATATTTCTCGTTCCTATGGGGCACGGGACGGCGCAGAGTTGCGATGGCGACTCTGACCCGGCCGAAAGATGAGGGGGGCCTGGCGGTGCCGGACTTTGAGCTTTACTATCTGGCAGCGCAGCTACAGATCTTTACACAAGAGGTGGCACGGGTGTACCGGGCGCCGGAGCAGGACAGGAAGGGAGGCACCCCTCGCCATGTGCTGGCGTATATTACGCTACAGCAGAGGCTGGTTGTAGGAGACTTGTCCCTGGAGGAACAGACGTTCCGGCATTGCTGGAATCGATCGCAGCGTCGGGCGGGAGCGCGACGCCCGTATGCGCCGGAGATTCCGCTGATAATGGTGACGACGCTCCCGCACGGTGGAGACTGGTCGGGACTGCAGGTGTGGGAGGAGACGGGCCTCCAAATGTTGGGCGACTTATGTGAAGAGTTGGCGCTAATCCCGTATCAAACTCTGCAGGAGCGGTTCGATCTTCCGAGGGGAGATTACCTGATGCACGCGGCGGTGACGGGAGCGATGCAGGCGCACTGGGGAGAGAGGCTCCTGGAGCCTACGACATCCGCGGCTTGCCAGTATACCATGATGTCTGCTGGCACTTATAAAGCGGTGACTTGTCTGTACTCCAGAATGTTGCGCGAAACCTTGCAGCCGCTGGCGGCGCTGAAGGCAAAATGGGAGCTGGATATACAAACTGAGATCCCTGACACCACGTGGGCGGGTATAGTGCGGAGGGCCAGGAAAAGTACCAGGAACGCACGCTTCCAGCTGATACACTTTTATATCCTCCACAGGGCCTACCTCACACCCAGTAAACTTGGGAAGTATTTCGGGATGGCGGATGCGGCATGCCCTAGATGCGGTGTTATAGGAGCGGAGCTCGGACATATGTTATGGGACTGCCCTCACCTGGAGGGAAGTGGGCGAAACACTGACTGAGGTGACGGACAGGGACTTGCAATACACCAAGGCGGTTTGTGTCCTGCACTGGTTTCCTCATACGCCCAAGAACAAGAGCACAAGTAAATTTATTGATATGGGCCTCCTCTTGGCAAAGAGAGAGGTGACGCGACTCTGGAAGTCGAAGGCGGGCCCCACACATGGGAGGTGGATTAAGGAACTACAGAAATGGGCGGCGAGTGAAAGCACGCTTTGATACCAACGAGCGACTCGTAGGGCTGACGATAGAGCACTGGCGGTGGCCACAGCGTGGGAGGGGTTGGTGCAGGCCCTGCGCAGCAGCGTGGCGGAGGAGGATGAGGCGACCTCTGAGCCTGATGTTGTTCCCCGGAGCATTCCAACCACACAAACACAGTAAATGGTTATGTACCTCTGAGATGTACCCCAGACTATACATTAAGGCCGGGAACAGTCACAGTCGTAGGCGTGGGCACTGGAGGGTGGAGAGGGTGGGGGCTGGGGGATAGGGACTGGGGAGGGGGAAGTGATGGGGGGAGAAGGGGGGAGGAAACTTCAAAGCGGAACGCAGACACCCTACTATGTTCGCGGCAAATGTACAGATTGAAATATGGTTAAATACAGTGATTTCCTTACCACCGCTGCCCGGCCTCAGGGATGTGGGCTCACCAGCTGTGTACGACTGCCTAAATAGCCACGTAAAGTTATGGCATTGGCAATAGCGGTGCAGGAATGTTATGATTGTACGCTGCTTATTACATTACATTGTTCTGAAATAAAAACGGTTTTAAAAAAAAAAAAAAATGGTAACAGTAGCCTATGAAGAAACCCTTTGACCCTGTCAATGTGGGTGGGGTGTGTCTATATCCGCATACAGGGACAAATAGGAATTCGAAAAGGTGGCATTAATGGCCACTTATTCATTAACCACAGTGCCACTCCCTATCTTGATTACTCCTATCGGGGGGCGTTCCTGGGCCTCTTTAACCAGCCATGCCAAAAGCCTGCCTCAGCGATTCGTCCTCCGTCATGTTTCCCCACCAGCACCTCTAGCTCCCTGTGACTCTTTCTCAGCTGCTTGCGTCTTTCCATCTGTTTCAAGTAGTCTCAACTCCATGTCCAGGATTTCCTTGAGCAAGGCCCCCCACATAATGGCAATGCATTGACCTCTGATGCTCTGGTGGGGGTGGTGTCTTTGTTAAGTTAAAAATATTGGGTACTATGTCTTCACAGGGCCTCCCTGAAGGAGGGTTCTGAAGCGCCTCTGTCTGGAACCTCCAGGTCCATAACCTCATTAGCAGTTACACCTGTCGCCTCCATTTCGCATGTACTTTTTCTAACTCTACCTGTGTCAAACGCATCTCTTGCAAAAAATCTATGTTTACGCAGCTGCGCTTAAGATATGAATGAACCAGTACCTCTTTGTGAAAGTGCCCATGCCCCTCACTTTCCACATCAGCCAGTTATAGAGTGGGGTAGTATGGCCCGTAGGTGTGCCAATTGGGTGTTGGTGGTAAGTAGTGAGGCATTGCTTTCCACGAGTCCCATTGCCCACAACTTCAGTGTGCGTGTCCCCTGAAACGCACGATGGACGATCAAGAGGCTGGTGTGGTACAGGGATATATAGGCGACTCCATCTGTGTATCAAAAGAAAACACAAGATTTGTAACTGTCATTCCCTGACCAAAACTCCTCTGAGTACCCAGCCATACCATTCAATGAATGAACAACAACCAAAGTGAAATGTGTAATAAAATACATGTCCTGTTTGGAGAGGTCAGGGCTCACGGATGCACAGGCCCGCTCCAATGATCTAGGCATCCAACCCTCGCTCATGAGGCCCGAAGGTGTCTACAACAGTCATCGGTGAGCAGTCCACACCACTTATCACACAGTAAAGAAAAAAAAACACCCTTCATAGCAGATCATCCGCCAGCGATGGCGTCAACCTCGGCTCCCAGGAGTCCTCCCCAGCAGAGGCCATGGAGCCATTAGTATCCAACTCTGTCAGAGACCTAGTCTGAGCACAATGCTTCAAAAGAGTTTTGGCCATATTGCAGCATCACTTCCCCTACCTGTGCTCGCTCCCTGGCCATCTGTGCCGTGAAGGGGTGGGCTATGGGTCCCCCACTCCTCCTACAACTCAGTTATGACGCCAGCCATTTACTAGCATTCCGGTCATCTGATATGGGCTTCGCAATTCCCTTTGCATGTAACCAGGTTTATGCATCTGCAGGAGTCAAGATAGAATGGGTTCACTGATCATCCATCACCTTAAGTTGACCGTGCTAGAAAAGAGCATACTTCAGGCCTAGCTGCCGAAGGCATTGCTTGACCACCATATGTGAGTTACGAAGATGCTGCACCTCCACAGTAAAATCTGGGTAAACTGTGATGCTTCTGTCCTCAAAGTGGCAGGGACCTTTCATCCAAAACAACTGCAGAATCATGTCTTTGTCAGTATAATTAAGTAGTTTCACAATTACAGGACTCGGCTGGGCCCCCAGTGGCAGCGGCCTCCAAGGTAGACAATGTGCTCTCTCCATAGAGAAGAATGTGGGTACATTGCCTGCTAGCATTGCGGTCATCAACCACTGTTTGAGGAAGAGTTCCATACTCAGGCCTAATGAGCACTCCAGAAAGCCAGAGAAGTGGACATCATTACTCCTTACGCGACCCTCCGCATCCTCCGATGTAGCAAGGTTACCTCTGCCCTCATTTCCTTCAGTTGGGTGTGGAGTTCCTGCAATGTGGGTCGCACCATGGTTAACGTGGATTCAGCATCTTCCACACCGTCCACCTGTTTTCTGGACCCGTACAGAGCAGGTTCACATCCAAGGAGACGGCATCGATCTTGGTCAAAAGTGTGGCTTTTATGTCCAGAATTGCATGCAATATCTGTAAGAAAGTGCCATCTTTTTTCATGGTTGCCCCCACTTTTTGCCAAACTGTTGATGTGCTTTGACTGACTGTGTCCTGGGTTCTTGCCAAACAGGTACCCAGGGCCTATGTGCATTGCTACAAAATCCAATTGGCACTCTTTGGCCACCTGTAAGTCTCTTGTAAATGGTACCATAGGTACCAAGGGCACTGTATCCATGGAAGGCCTCTAAGGACTGCAGCACTTATTGTGCCGCCCTTAGAGGCCCTGTACCTTTACAAACACACACACTGCTATTCCAGGCTGCGTGTTTTGGTGCAGAACAAAGTGAAGAGTCGACATGGCACACATCCCTGTGTGCCATGCTTACAACCCACTGCCCTGGCATAGGTAAGCCATCCCTCTAGCTGGGTGCACTCTATCAGTGGTGAGGGTACAGGTGCATGAACCCTGTGCCGCTACAGTGTCTAAACCAATTCTTAGACATTGTAAGTGCAGTAATACCATTAAGAGTATATGGTGCAGGTAGTTGGTCATTACAAACTCCACAGCAACATAATGGCTTTACTGAAAACTGGGAAGTTTGGTATCAAACTGCTGAGCACATTAAACCCACACTGATGCCAGTGTGGGATTTAATGAAAAATGCACTCAAAGGGCATCTTTGAGATGCCCCCTGAAAAACGACCTAACTCTAGTGTCCTGAATGAGTGGCTGCTCGCCAGCTGCCACCATCAGACATGTTTTTGGACCCCTGGGTCGAGAGCCTGCTGCTCTCGGGGGTCTAAAACAATGCACATCCTGGGACAAGGTGCCAAGCCTCCCTCTCCCAGGATGGGCAGGGTTCACGAAGGGGAAGCTTCAAAGGCTTATGGCCTTTATGAGCTACCCCAGCCATTTTCTGCTTCCAGCAACTGGCCCCCACCGTTCTGACTACCACTTTGGGAGAGAGAATCGGCAGGTAACCATGTGAGGAAGAGATGTCTGCCCACCTTTGCCAACACCACCCCTCAGGTGGGGGAGGCGAGTTGAAGCACAACTCTCAGTCCCTGCCATCTTGCAGATGGGAGGATCCAGGAAACCAGAGAGAGGCATATGCCCCCCTCCCTTTACCTACCTGTAACGCCTCTAAATCTAGTATTTAGGGGCAACCCTGAACCTTGCCTCCTCAGAGAAGAACCGACCAATAGAAGAGAAGAAGAAGGACAGAAGAAGCCGTGCTCAACTAAGAAGAGGAGGACGCCCACTGACTTGATCCCACTTCGAACCTGCTCCAGCGAAAACCAGGTGTGCAGCCAGCAGCCCCCAAAAACCCGGAGGACCTGCCCTGCCTTCCCAAACCAAGACTTTGTCTCCAGTGAGCACATGGAATTACCCATAGACTCTTGCTCTGGCCAAATCCGCGAGTCTACACCACTCTGCACCCGATGCCCACGGCCCATGTTCGAGTGGCCCAACACCACGAGCAGGCCTACCAGCGATCCTGACTTGAGATCTGGTGATCTCTGACCTGCCTCGAATCTCCAATCGACGCCTTCAGCCCATTTCTGGATGATCTCCCCGACCACGACTGGAGCTGGCTAGAAAAACACGACTCCTAACAACACGCCTGCACCCGACGTCCAACGGCCTTGGGTGGCCCTACCAATGGTGTCCCAGCATCCCCAGCCATCCCAACTTACCTTTCCAACCAGTGGTCACCTCCAGAAGATCTTTGTTCCCGCGCCTGCAGTGTTTGTTGCAACCAGAGAATCCCTATTGAAATCAACAGTGCACCCGACACCAAAACAGCACCCTGTAACCAGCTGCCCCAGCGCCGCTGCGGGTGCACTTTGGGTGCTAACTCAGATCCACCTTTGCCTTGAGCCTAACACCAGGAGCTTTGCTCCCACAACCTTGTGGCTTGCTCGTGAGCAGCCACCAACCGGAGGCACCCTTTCCCCCTTTGGATAACATCGGGCCTCAATACTCTCAATCAATCAGGGCTTTATATAGCGCACTACTCACCCGTGAGGGTCTCAAGGCGCTGGGGGGCAGCTCCGGATCAGTCAAAGAGCCCGGTCTTGAGGTCCTTCCTGAAAGTGTGCAGGGTTGGGGAGCGTCTGATGTTCACGGACAGCTCGTTCCAGGTCTTGGCTGCGATGTAGGAGAAGGCTCTCCTGCCTGTTCTGTTTCTGCGGATGCGGGGGACCTCTGCCAGGACGAGGTTGGCGGAGCGGATGTTCCTCTTCGATCTCTGCACCCGGCTGCCCTATTAGTGCTGAGGGTGCTTGAAGAGGGCATCCTTGACCCTGGGGGAACCCTGGTGCTAACCCCAGAAGATCAACTCCCATACCAAAGTACTTACCGTTAAGTCGATAACACTGTTTCCTCCCATAGGACCGCATTGACTGCTTTCCAGTGAAAAATCTTTTAAGTGTGGAGTTGGTTTGTATAACAACTTGAAAAACTGCAAATATACAAAAACTGCAATACTTACCTTTTGTCTACGAGATGTCCCAGTGTGATATTTAGGCATATCACACTGGTCAGCACAAGTAACTTAAAAAGTAATGTAAGAAGTAACGTTCACAGTAATCTGTAAAGTAATTGAAAATAATTTTCGAACTGTTGACTCACCTGTAACTCAAAGAACTGCATTAGAACCTACATTCAACTATCATTCACTGTATAAAAACTTACCTGCACCAGGCTTGGCTTGGTTCCAGAAATAAGATAACTAAATAATATTTTTATACAAACAAAATTGGTCTGAGTTCGGTCTTTGAGTGTGTGACATCATTTCTTGCTTGAATCTGTACAATAAATGCCTAACACTACCTTACTGCTTGCCCATACCACCACAAATAGGGAGTAAGGTATTATCTTTTACCTCTGCCTACCTTTGGTGTTCCACTGGACTATGTGCACACTATACCTCATTTTGGTATAGGCTATACAGATCCAGCTTTCTACAATATCTTTTCAAACTGGACAGAGTGACTATGGAGTGGCCCAGAGTGCCAGCTCCATTATCAGGAGGGGAGGGAGGGCCTGGTGCATCCCCAGTGCCTAGGGTGAGGTTCTTAGTAGATTTGGGCTTCACCGTCATGCCCACATTGGTATCAACCCCAAATGGATGCTCCAGCAGCTTCTAGACATTGTATCATTGCTACCGGTTCTCTGCCGGAATCAGGCCACAGTTTAGCGCAGTGTAATGCGGGAGCCGAGCGTGTTGTCCGCGAGGCACCCTCATATAAATTGAATGTTAAAGTAAGTGTGGCCTTAGCGTGGTGCAGGTGGGGGACTGTAGGGTACCCCGGGACCTTCGGCATGATCATTGGTAGATTGCGGATGCCCTGTCACAAAGAGGGCCGGCCGCTCTGCTGGAGGCCTAGTCGCACAATGGTTGTGTTTTGCTATGCTAGGCTTTGTTTTGTTATGTTATGCTATGTTTTGTGATGCTATGCTATGTTTTGTTATGTTTTGTTATGCTATACTATGTTATGTTATGCTAAACTATGTTATGTTATGCTATACTATTTTATGTTTGGTATGCTATGTTATGATTTGTTATGTTATGTTATGTTAGGCGAGGCTATGTTTTTTATGTTATGTTATGTTTTGTTAAGTTATGGTATGCTATGCAATGGTTGTGTTTTGCTATGCTAGGCTTTGTTTTGTTATGCTATGCTATGTTTTGTGATGCTATGTTATGTTTTGTTATGTTTTGTTATGCTATACTATGTTATGTTATGCTAAACTATGTTATGTTATGCTATACTATGTTATGTTTTGTTATGCTATGTTATGATTTGTTATGTTATGTTATGTTAGGCGAGGCTATGTTTTGTTATGTTATGTTATGTTTTGTTAACCCCTTCAGCGCGGCGCGGATTTCCGCGCCACGCTGAAGATTCCGTGCGCGGGCGGGGCCATGACGGAACGGTTCCGTCATAAGCACAGCCCAACCGACGTGCATGACGGAACCGTTCCGTCAAGCGCGTCGAAGGGGTTAAGTTATGGTATGCTATGCAATGGTTGTGTTTTGCTATGCTAGGCTTTGTTTTGTTATGCTATGCTATGTTTTGTGATGCTATGCTATGTTTTGTTATGTTTTGTTATGCTATGCTTTTTTTTGTTATGCTATACTATGTTATGTTATGCCATACTATGTTATGTTTTGTTATGCTATGTTATGATTTGTTTTGTTATGTTATGTTAGGCGAGGCTATGTTTTGTTATGTTATGTTATGTTTTGTTAAGTTATGGTATGCTATGCAATGGTATGCAACGCTAGGCTATGTTTTATTATGTTATGTAATGGTATGTTTTGGTATGTTAGGCTATGTTCTGTTCTATGTTATGCTGTTATTTTATGTTAGGCTAGGCTATGTTTTGTTATGTTATGCTATGTTATGGTGTATTAAACTACTGTGGATTTTATAACATCCAAAAGCTGATGAAAGGAGCGGGCTTGCACGTCTTTGGGCTTGTGCGCGCTCCCCTCCCACCCCCACCACAGTACTTTGCATTTTGCCCTGTGTCTGTGTTTAGTTATGCTACGTTTTGTTGTGTTTTGATATGTTATGCTATGTTTTGTTATGCTATATTTTGTTATGCTATGCTATGTTGTGTTATGCTATGCTATGTTTTATGCTATGCTGTTTTGTTGTGTTTTGTTATGCTATGCTTTGTTTTGTTATGCTATGTTTTGTTATGCTATGTTTTGTGATGCTATGCTATGTTTTGTTTTTTGTTATGCTATGTTTTGTTTTGCTATGCTATGCTATGTTTTGTTATGCTATGCTATGTTTTGTTATGCTATGCTACGTTTTGTTGTGTTTTGGTATGCAATGCTTTGCTTTGTTTTGCTATGTTTTGTTATGCTATGTGTTGTTGAGTTTTGTAATGCTATGCTATTTTTTGTTATGCTATGCTATGTTTTGTTATGCTATGCTATGCTTTGTTTTGTTATGCTATGCTTTGTTATGCTATGCTATGTTTTGTTTTGATATTTTTTGTTATGCTATGCTCTTTTTTGTTGTGTTTTTTATGCTAAACTATTTTGTGTTATGCTAAGCTATGTTGTGTTGTGTTCTGCTATGCTAGGCTTTGTTTTGTTATGCTATGCTATGTTTTGTGATGCTATGCTATGTTTTGTTATGTTTTGTTATGCTATGCTTTGTTTTGTTATGCTATACTATGTTATGTTATGCTATCAGTGGAAGCAAAGCGTGAAGGCGATACACTGAGTACAAATGAGTGTGTGGCAAAGGAGCAGAGAGTGATGTAAAGTTAACTAAGGGCAACATAGGAGGAAGGGAGAGATGGAGAAACATGATGCAAGCATCGATGTATAGTCATGAGCGAGGAAACATGAAAATCTGCTGCGCGCTGACAAACACACGTGCTGAAGACAAAGTTGAATGGAAGCACAAGCGATTATCCTTACCGTTTGTCTGATCGTGCCTTTACATTTATTTACATGCGTTAGAGGACACGCGCTGTAGATGATATGAAATGAAAGTACAAGCGATAATCCTTCACGCTTGGCTGCATGCTGTTAGTTGAAGATGGGTAAGACTTCCCTTGAAATCGGAACAAGCGCGTAGGAATCAAGGCTCAGCAAAATAAAAGAAAATCAAAGGCGGTAAAAGGCTTGAAAGATTTGTAGCGTCAAAAGTGAAAGTAATCGAGCAGAGCATCAAAGGGCTGGGTGAGAAGGGAGGGGGGAATGCAAGGGTCAAAGCGGCTAAAGTGAAAGAAAGCTATAGAGAAGGGAGGGGGGAGTGGGAGCAGCTGTGCACGTGCATGTGATCGTGCACTCAAGGTTTAGGCCAGCCAAAACTGTGGATAGCACTTTGAAAATCCCACATACAAAATGTCTCTTTGTGCCTTTGGCTCAGCGAGGCCTAAAGAGGGGGAGAGCAAACTAACAACTCATCAAAAAATCTAACCGAATTTTCGCCCCTCTGTGCCATTACCCAACAGTAAGCTCACAATAGCAAACTCCACAAAGGGGAAAAGGGCATTAGACCCAACTGCATTATCACCCCATTGCCCCCAAGCCAACCCCACATATAAGTGCAGCGAGGGCAAGCAACCTCATGCCCCACTCGACGCTCAGGCAGGATTAGAGAGACCGTCAAAGCAGTAAAGAAACGCATTTCCAAGCGCAAATCCAAGCAGCCAGTAAACTATCGGATGGAGACTACTCTTGAACATCAGAAACAACCATACCAGCCTCCCTGATTCAACCTATAAAAAAGGACATTCAGGAGCCTTAAAATGATGGATTTCTTTAAAATCCCCAAAGAACCAAGGCATGGCAATGACCATATCATCTCAACCAACTTTACTTGTACCTCAGATAGACAAACCTATAAAAACACCCACCAGGCAGACAACAGTCAAAGCGCACGTCCACACCACTGAAATAGAACAACAACGCAGGGCCTCAACTATCAGTTCACCCCAAGTTACTACCTTTGGGAATAGTCAGCTCATTCATCACCCCCCAACTTTACACATAAAGTTTAAGATATTGTACAGTTAGAAAAATCATTGGAGTCATCAACGTAGTGGCAGGAATTGTTACTCACCCCTTTCGAAGAGACATGTGACGAAGATGGAGTTCACTTAAACATAACCGTAAACTCCGGACCCAAGCATGATTACAATGCCTTGCTCTCCCCAATCAGACTCCAGAGCGAAAACAGCCCCACCATCTATAATAACACCCCTGAAGGTAAGTCCTAAAACAACGAAATTCCAGCAACCAATGCCACCTCATTCACAACACAAAGCAAGTTAGCTCGGCACTCTCCATCATCCTCAGCACCCTTGGGATCCCCATTTATAAACACAATGGAGGTGATTTTATTGGCTCTAACATTTAATTCAGAAACCTTGAAATGCAAAGGTAACAGTGGTCCTTAACCAGCGATTCAAATAGCTCTCCCTCAGAATCAAGAAACCGTAACCTCTGAGCACTCTCGTACACCTGTTTGCCCTGGAAGCCCACCCACCGGCATAGTCTGGCTCCTGAGCATGGCCCCACAAGATTGTGGTATAATCCATCACAAATCAAAATTAACCTGCGCATGCCCTTTGAGAAAAACAATTCCCACAGTATCAGCAACAAGCCTAAGCGATCAAAACCTTCCACAGCAAATGCAAGAGGCACAAAAATGGGCCAAGGCAGGGCCGAGCCAATGCCCCATAAAGGGTCACCATACAACTCATTCTGAACCAAGTCTGTCCAGCATATCTCACCTGACTTGTTCAACCGCAACAGAACATGTTACGAGCCAATGGGCTCACCCACTTTTTGAAGCTACCACCTCTGACCACACCCAGTGCCTGCACCATTCAGAAGTACAAACCCAGGCAGGGGCCGTCCAGGGGCCAAACACTACCACAAAGCTATCACGGGTGACGCTATACAGAGGCAAGAAATTATTTCCTACTATAGGTCCAAAGGACACCAAGACACATTGAACAGGAATGCAATACTGAAACTTGTTAACACAATTAAAACCTTGAATCAAGTAACAACTCACAAAATAGAAGGCATTGAGTACAAACCCAATCGAGAAAGGGCAGGTCCTGAAGTAACGGTGATCACTTGGTCCAACTCAAAAACAGCCACGGAGGTATGGCAACATAGAGGAGGCTTTCTAAATTGGGGCATTGAACTAAAACGAATTGAGCCAGAGAGGTATCCCAACCCCCTACAGCCACAGCTGACCCATCCTCCAAAAACTGGCACAGTGTCAGCCAGTACCCTCAGGGGCGCAATTGGCCCAGCAGGAAAATACCGCACTAGTCTAGAAAATCTATGCATCATCCATACAGCAGCCACCGGAGCTCCGAGCTCCATGAGACAGGTCTCCTTGCAAAGCTCACAGGGCCCTGCTCCTGTAAGAAGAGTGGCATGATTAAATTATTAAAACCCAGTGCAACAGAAACATCTCCCAATCACCTTTTAAAGTTCTGTTCTTGGAAAGTGAATGGCCTTAGAAGCAAGGGGGGGGGGGGGGAGTCAATTTTCATTTCTTTTCTTCACAACTTTGACATTCTCCTCCTTCTAGGAAACCTGGTCTGACCATCCCACAGCAATCATAGCCTTCAAGGACTATCAACAAGAAGCAACTAAAAATCTAAAGAGCGCAGAGCTGCGGGAGGACGCTCAACTTATATCGCAACCCATCTTCGGTGGCAACAAAACCGGGTAGACCTCGGCCTGGCGTGGATACAATGCACCAAACTCTCATTATATACAGATTTAGGGCCACAACTCAACACCTGCAATGCTAATCTGTTAATTCGCAATGTTTACATACATCCCAGCCAGAAGAGTAAACTTGGTCACATTGCCTCATTAGCAACAATTCTAAAATCACTCCAAAAACAATTCTTCAACAAAAGTTTTTACTGCCGTGAGTCTCCAATATGCATTTTGTAAAATAAAATCCCCATCAACTTAATCAACAATACATTGCGACAGTCATGAAGTAATTACCCTTATTAATAACAAGCCATTAAAAAACTGATCGCTATGGAAAATCTCGTACAACTGCCCTAGAGGAATTTGCTCGCTCAATGGCCGCTTTCCTCAAGATCAACCATCCAATTTCACATGGATTTCAAACAAAACCACTTCCACTTTGAACTACACATTCGTGGACTCGGAGATTTTCAACAAGATCTTGAGTTACTGTATAAAACCGGGAGTAGAGAGTGACCACTTCACTCAGCAAGTTGAGCTCCTATAAAATACCCCAAGACCTCCTCAAAGCAACGATCTAATGGAACAACCTAGCGCTTACAATCTAAGACGCCTAGCTTGGAACTGAAGGATGGCAGATGCAATAATGAACCATATTATCACGTTCACTTCTCAAATAACCGTCATCCAACAGGCGAAGTGGTTTAACTGGGAATCTCTCTGTTAGAAATGGGGATCTCTAGTTGGCAGCGGCTGGTGCCGATGTCCAAATAGGGATCCTTCTTCCTAAGTCAGAATAAGGAGCTACACCCTTTGATAACCCCTGCTCAACCCTGTGGTAACGTAGCATGAGCAGACAGGCCTATCTCAGAGGTAGTGTGTGATGCACTTAGGACCATACACAATAACGCAGTGAAGACACTACAAAGGGACACCACACAAGTAGCTATAGAAAAATAGGTATCTTTATAAAGACTTAACACACAGCTCAAAAGTGATCAAGAAACCACCATGCACATAATTACCGATTCACTTCAAAAGCAATAGAGACACTCAAGAAGCGTGTGGAACAAACTTAGTTCGAGGCCGGGGTCCACGCGACTTGGTGATGCACAATGTACCTGAGATTTAAAGGGGCACTGCACGCAGCCTCACAAGGAAGCCACGGTGATGACAGGCGGACTCGCAGCGGCCACAGCTCCCCGCTGTAGCGGTCCGTTGCGTGCACTCACGATACTCCTGGGACGGGACTTAAAGGTGGGCACCCAGCGGCACACGCAGGTGATAACAAGATCCTCGAAGTGGTGACTAGTGTGGGCACTCAGCAGCACAGCTCCTCAACTGCAGCGGCAAACAATAGCGATAGCGATGATTCTCATAGGACGACAAATGCGGGCACTCAGCGGCACAGCTCCTCAGCTGCGGCGGCCCACAATAGCGATCACAATGACTTTGGTAACACAGGCCAATGCGGGATCTCAGCGGCAACAGCTCCTCAGCTGCGGCGGCCCACAATAGCGATAAGGATGACTTTGGTTACACAGGCAAATGCGGGCTCTCAGCGGCAACAGCTCCTCAGCTGTGGTGGCCCACAATAGTGATCACAATGACTTTGGTAACACAGGCAAATGCGTGCTCTTAGCGGCAACAGCTCCTCAGCTGCGGTGGCCTACAATAGTGACCACGATGACCCTGGTAATACAGGCAAATACGGAATCTCAGTGGCAACAGCTCCTCAGCTGTGGCGGCCCACAATAGTGACCACGATGACCCCGGCAACACAGACAAATGCAGGCTCTCAGTGGCAACAGCATCAGCTGCGGCGGCCCACAATAGCGATCATGATGACTTTGGCAACACATGCAAATGCGGGCTCTCAGCGGCAACAGCTCCTCAGCTGCAGCGGCCCACAATAGCGATACGATGACTTTCAGCCCGCGTTCCCCGCGGTAAAACCAGAGGCACTGGAATTCTCAACAGAGGCCTCACCTGCGAGTAGAATCCCTCTCAAATAGGAATCCGGACGGCTGATGGGTGAAGTCTAATGTCCCTGAGACTTCAGCAGGAGGCAAGCTCAAATCAGGCCCTTGGGTAGTTGCTTCAGCAAGATGGATGAAAGTCTCAAAGTCCTTTCCCTCTCGTTACACGGTCAGAGGTTCGTCTTGACATCCAGAAGTAACACACCTTGTAGGGGTTTCGGCACAGATCTTTACACCCCAGAAGTTTTTGTTCTAAAAAAATCAGAAATCACGGAACCCAGCCAGAACCAGTTTGGTGTTGTCCTTGAACACTTTATTTGCGAGGCTGCATCCTGCCTTTCGGGGAGAAGGGGTCTGCCATCAGACGCACAGTGGGAGGTGGAGCCATCATTCACCTTGCCAGGCACAGCCCTTCTCAGATCAAAGGGTCACCCCTCCCCATACTCCAACTGCAGATCTCTCTATTTAATCCAGGTCAGTCTCAGTCTGCCCTGACCCTCCAAAACCAGACAGCCAGTACACATACCAGCAGAGCACACGGGAAGGCTTAGACAAGAAAATACCTACTTCTCAAAAGTGGTAGCTTTAAACACAGAATATAAAAATAATCGTCAATAAAAGATGCACTCTAATATTTGGAGCTCAGGCATACTAAATTCTACTTTCCTATCATGTTCCTTGGGTCAATTAGGATTATACTAATTCATACAGTAAATTTACATCAGGGAGCATTCGCGCTGTGGCACTGAATGGTAGTGGCAGGGCGCCCAGAGCATCTATAACCAGCAAACACATAGGAGACAAAAGCGAAAAATGGAAGGGAGACCCACGCCAATAGTGCCAGGTCTAACACTCTCATTGCGGGACTTGGTCCTCTACCTGCCCACAACCCCTCAATACATCCATTAAAGGGGAACCTTGGTAACCCATAGCCCTTCGGAGAAAAAAAGGAGAACTTAACAAGGAAATCATGCAGCTGTGAAAAAAGGACCTAATGCCTAGCCATCCTACAATGGACCAAATTGCGACACTGAGGCACACTTACAAAAAGGCAATTTGGTCAGCTAAAAAGACATATAAAAAAAATTATGGATAAAACTGCTGCACACAAGCAAAACAAACAATTGCAAACAATTCTGGGCATAAATCAATTCACTCACAAATGGCAGTTTTTGTCATCACAATGCCGGAATCTCAGAGTTAGACTGGATTACTTACATCGAAGCGGCCTTCCCAGGACGAGCTACAGCACCGCAATTGAGAAAAGCATAACCATGAAGGGTCCTACTCCCACAGACAACCCGCCAAAGGGAAAATGGTTGAAAGAATCGCAAGTTAGACAATCCCTGAAGAAACTGAGATCATATGGGGCACGGAGACCTAATAGTCTCCCTAATGCCCTTTTTAAGTACGACCAGGCCTTTTGGGTTTTGTGTCTTACTCCCTTACTTAATTTGGCATTTACCACCAACATAATTCAAGCATCATGGAGAGGTAGCATTCTCAACTACATCTTCAAGGCAGGCTCAGGGACAAACCCAGCGAATGACAGACTAATTGACCTGATCGATGTCAAAGCTAAACTCTACACTGCCAACCTTTTAACAGATCTGGAAGCATGGACAACAGCCGAAAACATCATCCCAACTACTCGAATGGGATTTAGGGCCGGCATGAGTACAACCGCCAATCGTCTGGCCCTCAGTCTCCTGATAGAAAAGGCAAATTATAAGGCCTCCTATCTATACACCTGCTTCGTCGACTTAAAAGACTCATTCAACATGGTCCCAGGGACCTCTTTTGGGCAAAGATGGCTAGATGGGATGCACCTCCAAATCTTCTCAAGGCCATTACTGAGCTATACTTAGAGACCTGAGTGCAAATCAAAATAGGTAAGGGTGATAGAACACCTAGGAAGATCCCAACACTTATTGGCTTAAAACAAGGATGTTTCCTCGCCTCTTGCCTCTTTAACATATACACAGCAGATATGGATGCCGTGCTGTCTGAAGTGTCGAGTGAGCCACCAAAACTTTCCAACAGACCAATGTGCAGTCCACAATATGCAGACGACATTGTATATGCAGCCAGACTCCCATCGGCCTTCAGAGCCAAATTACAGCCCTCCTCAGTTTTACTGAATCATCATGCCTGAAGTAAAATTACAGCAAATAAAAGTAATTTGCTTCCCCCTGAAAAACAGCTAGCAAAACACAAGCTTTAAATTGGAAGCAGTTGGAACAGGATCGACCAGGTCAGCAGCTACAAATACTTAGGGGTGGAAATGGACTACAGATTACGTTTTAAAAAGCATCTTGCACAAGGAAGGGCCCTAGCCAATACGTTATTCTTCTGCCCTGCCTTTCGGTCACTCAAGCTAAGATCCTGCCGCTGTGCAGCGATGACATTATTGAATAGTAAATCAATCAGGCCTGCCAAGTTCCTATTGCAAGTGAACAAATTATTATCAGTACAATCCACTACGTCAGACAAGAAATTGTCGCCCTCAGGCATGGACACCGTCGACTAAATAACTAGAACTCTCCTGCCAATTTATACTGCCACACCTCATTATTAGCTAACACATAGCCCTTATCCATCAAGGGGCCCTGGTCTTTAAATTTTGGTTCTGACAAATCTATCTTCGCCCGGTTTGCACATTTTGAGGACTCCTAACCAGCAGCTGGCACAAATACATCTGGAAACACTGGGTGCAACTGGCTATTAAGCACTTTATGGGTCTATCGGTTTTTAACACATGAGGACATCTCTTTTGCACAGTATGATGTTTTAATAGCAAGTTTTCTATTTTATGATATTTTTAGCAATTATTTCAATTGTCTTGGTTTTAACTTTCGCATGATTTTAATTAATCTGCAAATAAACCTATTTACTTACTGTTTGTAATTTTCCACTCGCATTTGTCGGTTTTTACAGTCAACTCTGATGGGGTGAGTGAGAGATTGGGAGTTGAGCGACAACTGTGGTCAGAGGGCACATAGGAGCAGAACAGGATATGATGCGTAGGGGCTAGTAGCTCGATATAAAATCTTATGGAATGATATTAAAAATGTGAAAAAGTACAGTAGTCTGCTATCAACTAAAAGGCAATTTAAAGTGGTCAATGGCTAAAGGGTAACCCACGAAACGTAGGGGATATAAAATATGACATCAATACGTGAGCCATAATATTTGGTATCCCCATTGTAAACGATGTTGAAAAGCAAAAGGAAGGGTTATAAACCGCACAGAAATACTGTGCTTATCCATACAACATAAGACCATGTCAAATTGAATACTGGTAAGTTCTATCCCGAGAAACACAGGGGATACCAAATATTATAGGCGAGACTGGCCATTATATTTGATACCCCCTAAGGGAACCGGATGTAAAATCTTGTGGAATGATGTAAACAATGTGAAAGATACTGTAGTGTGCTACAAAAGGAAGTATAAAAAACGAAAAAGATGCTGTGGTCTTCTATCAAATAAGAGGCAACTTCAAATGGTCAATGGCTAAAGGGTAACCTATGAACCTTAGGGGATACGAGATATTACAGCAATGGGGGAGCCATAATATTTAGTATCCCCATAGTAAACAATATTGGAAAGCAACAGGAAGGGTGATAATTGACATAGAAATACTGTGCTCACCCATCCAACACAAAACCATGTCAAATTGAATCCTGGTAAGTTCAAATCCAAAGAAACACAGAGGACACCAAATAATATAGGCAGTATAGGCCATTATATGTGGTATCCCCTAAGGGAACCAGATGAGAAATCTTGTGGAATAATGTACAAAATGTGAAAAGACCCTGTAGTCTGCTATCAAATACAAGGCAATTTCAAGTGGTCAATGGCTAAAGGGTAACCCATAAAACATACAGGATACAAGATATTACAACAATGCATAAGATATAGTATTTGGTATACACATAGTAAATGATGTCGTAAAGCAAAAGGAATGGTGCTATTTGGCATAGAAAAACTGTGCTTATCTATGCAACATAAGAACATGTCAAATTGAATTCTGGTAAGTTCTAACTCGAGAAACACAGGGGATACCAAATATTATAGGCGGAATAGGCCATTATATGTGGTATCCCCTAAGGGAACCAGATATAAAATCTTGTGGAATGATGTAAAAAATTTGAAAAGATACTGTAGACTGCTATCAAATAAGAGGCAACTTCAATTGGTCAATGGCTAGAGGGTAACCTATGAGTCTAAGGGGATACGAGATATTACAGCAATGCATGAGCCATTATATTTGGTATTCCCATAGTAATCGATGTTGGAAAGTAAAAGGAAGGGTAAAATTTGTTATAGAAATACTGTGCTCACCCATCCAACATAAGACTATGTCAAACTGAATCCTGGGAAGTTCTAACACGAGATACACAGGGGATACCAAATATCATATGCCGTATAGGCTATTATATTTGGTATTCCCCAAGGGTACCAGATGCCAAACCTTGTGGAATGATGTACAAAATGTGAAAAGATCCTCTAAAAGGCAATTTCAACTGGTCAATGGCTAAAGGGTAACCCATGAAACATAGGGGTTACGAGATATTAGAGCAAAGCATGAGCCATAATAGTTGTTATCCAATATTAAATGATGCTGGAAAGCAAAGGGAAGGGTGCTATTTGGTATAGAAATACTGTGCTCCCCCTTCCAACATAAGGCAATGTCAAATTAAATCCTGGCAACTTCTAACCCAAGAAACACTGGGGATACCAAATATTATAGGCCGTATAGGCTATTATATTTGGTATCCCCTGAGGGTACCGGATGCAAAATATTGTGAAATGATGTACAAAATGTGGAAAGACCCTGTAGTCTGCTATCAAAGAAAAGGCAATTCCAACTGGTCAGTGGCTAAAGGGTGACCCATGAAACATAGGGGATTCGAGATATTACGCCAATGCGTGAGCCATAATATTTGGTATCCCCATATTAAATGATGTTGGAAAGCAAAAGGAAGTGTGCTATTTGTCATAGTAATACTGTGCTCATCCATCCAACAAAAGACCATGTCACATTGAATCCTGGTAAGTTCTAACCCAAGAAACACAGGGGATACCAAATATTATAGGTGGTATAGGCCATTATATTTGGTATCCCCTAAGGATACCAGATGAGAAATCTTGTTAAATTGTGTAAAACTGTAAAAATTTACTGTAGTCTGCTATCAAATAAATGGCTACTTCAAGCGGTCAATGGCTAAAGGGTAACTTATGAAACATAGGGATACGAGATATCACAGCAATGCGTGAGCCATAATATTTGGTATCCCCATTGTAAGCGATGAGGGAAAGCAAAAGGAAGGCTTCTATTTGCCGTGGGGATACTGTGCTAATCCAACCAACATAAGACTATGTGAAATTTAATACTGGTAAGTTCTAAACCCAGAAACATAGGGGATACCAGATAACCCAAGAAACACAGGCGATACCAGATACTATAGCCGGTATAGGCCATTATATGGGACATCCCTTAAGGGTACCGGCTGTAATATCTTGTGGGATTGATGTACAAAATCTGAAAAGATACTGTAATCTGCTACATAATAAAAGGTAACTTCAACTGGTGAACGGCTAAAGGGTAACCTATGAAACATAGGGGATACGAGATATTACAGCAATGTGTGAGGCATAATATTTGATATCCCCATAGTAAATGATGTTGGAAAGCAAAAGTAAGGGTAATAAACCACATAGAAATATTGTGCTTACCCATCCAACATAAGAGCATGTCAAATTATATCCTGGTAAGTTCTAACCCAAGAGACACAGTGGATAACAAATATTATAGGCGGTATAAGGCATTATATACGGTATCCCCTAAGGGAACCAGACGTACAATCTTGTAGAATGATGTAAAAAATGTGAAAAGATACTGTAGTCTGCTATCAAATAAAAGACAACTTCAAGTGGTCAATGGCTAAAGGGTAACCCATGAAACGTAGGGGATACGAGATATTACAGCAATGCGTGAGCCATAATATTTGGTATCCCCATAGTAAACGATGTTGGAAAGCAAAAGGAAGGGTGCCATTCGCCGTGGGAATACAGTGCTAATCCATCGAACATAAAACTATGTGAAATTGAATACTGGTAAACTTTAACCCCAGAAACACAGGGGATTGCAGATATTATAGCCGGTGTAGGCCATTATATGGGATATCCCTTAAGGTTACCGGCTGTAAAGTCTTGTGGGATTGATGTACAAAATCTGAAAGAAACTGTAATCTGCTATATAATAAAAGGTAACTGCAACTGGTGAATGGCTAAAGGGTAACCAATGAATCATAGGGGATAAGAGATATTACAGCAATGTGTGAGCCATAATATTTGGTATCCCCATAGTAAACGATGTTGGAAAACAAAAGGAAGGGTTATAAACCGCATAGAAATACTTTGCTTACCCATCCAACATAAGAGCATGTCAAATTGATTCCTGGTAAGTTCTAACCCAAGAGACACAGGGGATACCAAATATTATAGGCGGTATAAGCCACTATATATGGTATCCCCTAAGGGAACCGGACGTACAATCTGGTGGAGTGATGTAAACAATGTGACAAGATACTGTAGTCTGCTATCAAATAAAAGACAACTTCAAGTGGCCAATGGGTAAAGGGTACACCATGAAACGTGGGGGATACGAGATATTACAACAATGCGTGAGCCATAATATTTGGTATCCCCATTGTGAACCATATTGTAAAGCAAAAGGAAGGCCGTAATTTGGCATAGAAGTACTTTGTTCACCCATCTAACATAAGAGCATGTCAATTTGAATACTGGTAATGTCTAACCCCAGAAACACAAGGGATACCAGATATTATAGCAGGTATAGGCCATTATATATAGTATCCTTTAAGGGAACCGGACGTACAATCTTGTAGAATAATGTAAAAAATGTGAATAGTTACTGTAGTCTGCTATCAAGCAAAAGGCGACTTCAAGTGGTCAATTGCTAAAGGGTAACCAAAGTAACTTAGGGGATAGAAGATATTACAGCAATGCGTGAGCCATAATATTTAGTATCCCCTATGGGAACCGGATGTTAATATATAATAATATCTTCTTTATTCGTTTTTTTGCAATTTTAAAAACCATAAAAGAACAATTGTTTCGCCAATACAATACAAAATAAAAGAAAAAGAGAAAAAAAAAAAAACACACTAATCTTAAAAAGTGTTGGTTAAAACTAATCGAATATCATGTCATATAGCTTTAAACCATGGAATTACATAGTTTCGTTTCGTCAACATAGACTCAGATCAAACTCCAGTTTACAGGTTATTCCTATGTTTCACAATACATCTTAGAAAGTTGAGGACATGATAACAGATCAATTCAGAGTCTAACATTTGTAGACGTAGCATCGCCGGGCGACATTGTCTTAATCCCCATCGCTTTAAAACAGGGAACCGGATGTAAAATCTTGTGTAATGATGTAAAACATCTGAAAAGATAATGTAGCCTGCTATCAAATCGGGGTGGGCAGAATTTGCGTAGTGGCGCTATGCAAAGCTCCGCGAAATGGTAAAAAATCTATACAAGCACGCAAAAGTTCCGCGAACACGCAGAATTGCTTGTTCCGCGTGTTCGCAATGCTTTTTTCCTGTTCGCGAACGCTGTTTGAGTGCTCAGGGAGAAATATCTTGAAAACACGCATTTTTAAAGCGCAAACAAGCAAAAATTCCGCGAAGCCGCGGATCGCGGAATTTTTGGCAATTTCGCGTTCTCCGCGGAACGCAAAATTACCCAAAATTTGCAAATTCTGCAAGTGGAACAGAATTTACCGCCCAGGCCTACTATCAAATAAAAGACAACTTCAAGTGTTCAATGGCTAAAGTGTAACCCATGAAACATAGGGGATACAAGATATTACAGCAATGCATGAGTCATAATATTTGGTATCCCCATACTAAATGATGTTGGAACGCAAAAGGAAGGGTGCTATTTGGCATAGAAATACTGTGCTCACCCATCCAACATAAGATCATGTATAATTGAATCCTAATAAGTTCTAAATCAAGAAAAACCGGGGATACCAGATATTATAGCCGTTATAGGCCATTATATTTGGTATCCCTTAAACGAACCCGTTGTAAAATCTTGTGGAATAATGTAAAAAATGTGAAAAGTTATTGTAGTCAGCTATCAAACAAAAGGCAACTTCAAGTGGTCAATGGCTATAGAGAAACCGATGAAACATAGGGGATACAAGATATTACAGCAATGCGTGAGCCATAATGTTTGGTATCCCCTTTGTAAACAATGATGGAAAGCAAAAGGAAGGTTGATATTTGGCATAGAAATACTTTGCTCATCCATCTAACATAAGACCATGTCAAATTGAATACTGGTAAGTTCCAACCCCAGAAACACAGAGGATACCTGATTTTATAGCCGATATAGGCCATTATATATGGTATTCCCTAAAGGAACCAGAAGTAAATCTTGAGGAATGGTGTAAAAGTATTTGAAAGTTTCTGTAGTCTGCTATCAAGTAAAACACAACTTCAAGTGGTCAATGGCTAAAGGGTAACCCATAAAATGTAGGGGATACGAGATATTACAGCAATGCTTGAGCCATAATATTTGGTATCCCCCTAGTAAATGATGTTGTAAAGCAAAAGGAAGGGTGCTCTTTGCCGTGGGAATACTGTGCTAATCCATCCATCATAAGACCATGTGAAATTAAATACTGGTAAGTTTTAACCCCAGAAACACATGGGGATACCAAATATTATAGCCGGTATAGGCCATTTAATATGGTATCCGTTAAGGGAACTGGACGTACAATCTTGTAGAATGATGTAAAAAATTTGAAAAGGTACCGTAATTTGCTAGGAAACGAAAGACAACTTCAAGTGGTCAATGGCAAAAAGCTAACCCATAAAACGTAAGGGATGCGAGAAATCACAGCAATGCGTGAGCCATAATATTTGGTATCCCCATAGTAAACGATGTTGGAAAGCAAAAGGAACGTCGCAATTTGGCATAGAAATACTGTGCTCACCCATCCAACATAAAACCATGTCTAATTTAATCCTGGTAAATTTTAAACCAAGAAATTCCAGGGATTCCAGATATTATAGCCGGTTTAGGCCATTATATTTGGTATCCCTTAAGGGAACCGGATGTAAAATCTCATTGAATGATGTAAAAAAAAGTTATTGTAGTCTGGTATCAAATAAAAGGCAACTTCAAGTGGTCAACGGATAAAGGGTAACTGATGAAACGTAGGGGACACAAGATATTACAGTAGTGCGGGAGCCATATTATTTGGTATCCCTTTGTAAACGATGTTGGAAAGCAAAAGGAAGGGTGCTATTTGGTATAGAAATACTGTGCTCACCCATCCAACATACGACCATGCCAATTTGAATACTGGTAAGTTCTAACAGCAGAAACACAGGGAATACCAGATGGTATAGCCGGTATAGGCCATTATTTATGGTATCTCCTAAGGGAACCAGATGTAAAATCTTGTGGGATTGATGTAAAAAATCTGAAAAGTTACTGTAATCTGCTATAAAATAAAAGGCAGTACAAACAAAGCACTGCCAATGAGGCCGTGGGTCTATAGCGCTGTGTGGTCTGAAGGGTGCCGACTGCCCCACTCAATTTATGCCTGCAGAGGAGCACACAATGTGCAGCAATACAAAAACATAATTTTGCCCAGCAGTTGCTGGGTCACTGGCCAATCATCATCCAATCACTCACTTAGTGGAATTGAGTTAACTGTCACTGACGGTGCCGTACAGGTGGCGCCAGTTTTTGGAATACAACAGGGAAGTCGCCGCCCCCTGGATTCATCATCACTCTCAGTCTGAGCAAGGGGCCGCGCACTGCAGGGGGGTCTCAGAGTAATTACTACCCTCCAGAGAGGATGTAATTGTAAGAGTTTGTTTGACAGACTTAGCCATGGCTGGGTTCCTGAGCGTCAGCTTTATTTTGCGCTGCAGCCAGAGCCTGAGGCTGCCCTATGCTGTGTGATGACAATTTGTGTTCATTATTGGTAGTGAAGAAACTCAGCCTTGAAGGTGGCACTGTATAATGCAGGCTCACTGGCAGCACAGTTTGCACAGCACTGCCAGCAGGCAGCCCGCTGCTCGCGCATTTGCAATGGCCTGTTCATATTTGCAGTTTCTAATGCCTAGTAATGCCGCTGAGATAGGAGGCGCTATAAATGCATGACTAAGCATTTTAGTGTGGTGATGAGGACTTCCATGCTGCACTGCATTCGTCTCAACACTGATGCATGATACCTGGCAGAGCTGTACCTCCAGCCTGAAAAAAACAATTGTCCATGTTGCCCCCAACACCCATTCCTTCCCTCCCTCCTTGTATCCCCTGCCTTCCCTCCTTCCCCGCCAGAAATTAAAAAGGTTACAACCGTATCATATCTCCTTTTTAGGTCAAGCCTAGAGTCAGAGTGCGTGCGCTGCTCTGCGAGGCAGGATGTATCTACAATATGGGCTTTAACCAAGCCCATCGATTGCCATTCGTTAATTTTTGTGCCTTTCAGAAATGCTGCCTTTTTATTGGTGCATTGCTTGTAATTGTCCCTCCTTTGGGTGCTTGGTTCACGCCCAGGCGATATTATTAATTGTTCCTTCGGATTGGTTATCACACGTTCATGGTTCCTCCTGGTTGGCCATCGCAACGTGCGCTTCCGCTGCTCTTTTCAACTTGATCAGCACAGCATGCAGTGCTTTATCCATTCATCTGTGTGGCACATCGAACATCAACTTTAAGCATGGACTCATTTGCACCTTAAACTGCATGCTTCAAACAGACGGATATCTTGACCTCTGCGTGTTTCTCTGTGTATTTGGTATGTTTCTGCTCAAGCGAGCGTTATTGCAGTGGGGGAGATCTGCCAATGTGGTCTTATGTTTACACCTGAAAGACCGGTCACAGGAAGCACAAAAGGCAAATAGAAATGTTACTCGAGAGATTTAGACTGAGCGCGCTCGGTGCCTCGCTTGCTTGTGAGTATATACTGCTTCTAGAGAAGTGATCCTGTACATCGTTTCAGAGCTGTAACTTTTAACGCACATGATCCCTTGTTTCTCCAAGCTATAGTGCGGAGTTTTGGGAAAATTTGTGAAACCCCGCCATATAAGATGCATTGTGTAGTTCACCTTAAAGTGCTTTGCAGGCCTCTCTCCCCTTCAAAAATTCCCCAAGGGAAACAGTGGGTGCCAGAGAAAGCTAACCAGGGCCGTTGCACGGATTTTTGCCCCCCTTTGCAAAGTGACATTTTGCGCCTCTTCACTCCCTGTAGTCTTTGCTAATTTAATGATAATGCTGATGGTCTCCTGCTCCTCTAGACTTAAGGCAGCGGCCTGCTCTTGCCTTGTTTTTTAAACTGACTCTGGAAGATGAGACCTTTTTTACACTGAGCCCCCATTCCAAAGGTTGCCCTCCACTACGGCTGCGATCTGTCCGCAGTAGTGGTGATGTGGCTCTTGACTCCGTCTGTTGTCAGGCAGGCGTCCCCCTTTCCACCTCTTCCCAAATGTGCTTTCTGTTACCATTGTGACTCACAATCTGTTTTCTGCACCGTTGCCTGATAGCCATGTGAGCAAAAATAATCCACACATTTCTTCTCTGTTTGATTTTTTGAATAGAAGAGGACAGGTGGTATCTAAAGCAAATTACCTGCTAGGTGTATTCGTTGGCCTTACCATCAAATAAGAACCTGGTTATTTTTACAGTGCCTGCAAGTGTTTCCTTAGGGAGGAACCACCTCCTGACTCGTACAAATTTCATAACCCTTGACAGCCTCTGTAGGAACAGCATAGAAATACTTTGCTCATCCATCTAACATAAGACCATGTCAAATTGAACACTGGTAAGTTCCAACCCCCGAAACACAGAGGATACCTGATTTTATAGCCGATATAGGCCATTATTTATGGTATTCCCTACGGGAACCAGAAGTAAATCTTGAGGAATGGTGTAAAAATATTTGAAAGTTACTGTAGTCTGCTATCAAGTAAAACACAACTTCAAGTGGTCAATGGCTAAAGGATAACCCATAAAATGTAGGGGATACGAGACAGCAATGTGTGAGCCATAATATTTGGTATCCCCCTAGTAAATGATGTTGTAAAGCAAAAGGAAGGGTGCTCTTTGCCGTGGGAATGCTGTGCTAATCCATCCATCATAAGACCATGTGAAATTAAATACTGGTAAGTTTTAACCCCAGAAACACATGGGGATACCAAATATTATAGCCGGTATAGGCCATTTCATATGGTATCCCCTAAGGGAACTGGACGTACAATCTTGTAGAATGATGTAAAAAATTTGAAAAGGTACCGTAATTTGCTAGGAAACGAAAGACAACTTCAAGTGGTCAATGGCAAAAAGCTAACCCATAAAACGTAAGGGATGCAAGAAATCACAGCAATGCGTGAGCCATAATATTTGGTATCCCCATAGTAAACGATGTTGGAAAGCAAAAGGAACGTCGCAATTTGGCATAGAAATACTGTGCTCACCCACCCAACATAAAACCATGTCTAATTTAATCCTGGTAAATTTTAAACCAAGAAATTCTGGGGATACCAGATATTATAGCCGGTTTAGGCCATTATATTTGGTATCCCTTAAGGGACCCGGATGTAAAATCTCGTTCAATGATGTAAAAAAAAGTTATTGTAGTCTGGTATCAAATAAAAGGCAACTTCAAGTGGTCAACGGATAAAGGGTAACTGATGAAACGTAGGGGACATAAGATATTACAGAAATGCGTGAGCCATATTATTTGGTATCCCTTTGTAAACGATGTTGGAAAGCAAAAGGAAGGGTGCTATTTGGTATAGAAATACTGTGCTCACCCATACAACATACGACCATGCCAATTTGAATACTGGTAAGTTCTAACAGCAGAAACACAGGGAATACCAGATAGTATAGCCGGTATAGGCCGTTATTTATGGTATCTCCTAAGGGAACCAGATGTAAAATCTTGTGGGATTGATGTAAAAAATCTGAAAAGTTACTGTAATCTGCTATAAAATAAAAGGCAGTACAAACAAAGCACTGCCAATGAGGCCGTGGGTCTATAGCGCTGTGTGGTCTGAAGGGTGCCGACTGCCCCACTCAATTTATGCCTGCAGAGGAGCACACAATGTGCAGCAATACAAAAACTTAATTTTGCCCACAAGTTTCTGGGTCACTGGCCAATCATCATCCAATCACTCACTTAGTGGAATTGAGTTAACTGTCACTGACGGTGCCGTACAGGTGGCGCCAGTTTTTGGAATACAACAGGGAAGTCGCCGCCCCCTGGATTCATCATCACTCTCAGTCTGAGCAAGGGGCCGCGCACTGCAGGGGGGTCTCAGAGTGATTACTACCCTCCAGAGAGGATGTAATTGTAAGAGTTCGTTTGACAGACTGAGCCATGGCTGGGTTCCTGAGCGTCAGCTTTATTTTGCGCTGCAGCCAGAGCCTGAGGCTGCCCTATGCTGTGTGATGACAATTTGTGTTCATTATTGGTAGTGAAGAAACTCAGCCTTGAAGGTGGCACTGTATAATGCAGGCTCACTGGCAGCACAGTTTGCACAGCACTGCCAGCAGGCAGCCCGCTGCTCGCGCATTTGCAATGGCCTGTTCATATTTGCAGTTTCTAATGCCTAGTAATGCCGCTGAGATAGGAGGCGCTATAAATGCATGACTAAGCATTTAAGTGTGGTGATGAGGACTTCCATGCGAAACTGCATTTGTCTAACCATTGATGCATGATACCTGGCAGAGCTGTACCTCCAGCCTGAAAAAAACCAAAAAGTACTTTAATTCCCACACCCTCTATTGTCCATGTTGCCCCCAACACCCATTCATTCCCTCCCTCCTTGTATCCCCTGCCTTCCCTCCTTCCCCGCCAGCAATTAAAAAGGTTACAACCGTATCATATCTCCTTTTTAGGTCAAGCCTAGAGTCAGAGTGCGTGCGCTGCTCTGCGAGGCAGGATGTATCTACAATATGGGCTTTAACCAAGCCCATCGATTGCCATTCGTTAATTTTTGTGCCTTTCAGAAATGCTGCCTTTTTATTGGTGCATTGCTTGTAATTGTCCCTCCTTTGGGTGCTTGGTTCACGCCCAGGCGATATTATTAATTGTTCCTTCGGATTGGTTATCACACGTTCATGGTTCCTCCTGGTTGGCCATCGCAACGTGCGCTTCCGCTGCTCTTTTCAACTTGATCGGCACAGCATGCAGTGCTTTGTCCATTCATCTGTGTGGCACATCGAACATCAACTTTAAGCATGGACTCATTTGCACCTTAAACTGCATGCTTCAAACAGACGGACATCTTGGCCGCTGCGTGTTTCTCTGTGTATGTTTCTGCTCAAGCGAGTGTTATTGCAGCGGGGGGGATCTGCCAATGTGGTCTTAAGTTTACACCTGAAAGACCGGTCACCGGAAGCACAAAAGGAAAATAGAAATGCTACTCGAGAGACTTAGATTGAGCGCGCTCGGTGCCTCGCTTGCTTGTGAGTATATACTGCTTTTAGAGAAGTGATCCTGTACGTTGTTTCTGAGCTGTAGCTATTAACGCACATGATCCCTTGTTTCTCCAAGCTATAGTGCGGAGTTTTGGGAAAATTTGTGAAATAAGATATAAGATATAAGATGCATTGTGTAGTTCACCTTAAAGTGCTTTGCAGGCCTCTCTCCCCTTCAAAAATTCCCCAAGGGAAACAGTGGGTACCAGAGAAAGCTAACCAGGGCTGTTGCACGGATTTTTGCCCCCCTTTGCAAAGTGACATTTTGCGCCTCTTCACTCCCTGTAGTCTTTGCTAATTTTATGATAATGCTGATGGTCTTCTGCTCCTCTAGACTTAAGGCAGCGGCCTGCTCTTGCCTTGTTTTTTAAACTGACTCTGGAAGATGAGACCTTTTTTACACTGAGCCCCCATTCCAAAGGTTGCCCTCCACTACGGCTGCGATCTGTCCACAGTAGTGGTGATGTGGCTCTTGACTCCGTCTGTTGTCAGGCAAGCGTCCCCCCTTTCCACCTCTTCCCAAATGTGCTTTCTGTTACCATTGTGACTCACAATCTGTTTTCTGCACCGTTGCCTGATAGCCATGTGAGCAAAAAAAATCCACATATTTCTTCTCTGTTTCATTTTTTGAATAGAAGAGGACAGGTGGTATCTAAAGCAGATTACCTGCTGGGTGTATTCGTTGGCCTTTTACCATCAAATAAGAACCGGGTTATTTTTAAAGTGCTTGCAAGTGTTTACCGTTTATAGCGCTGTAGAGAACAAGTGGACATCATTGCCCAACTCACAAAGCTGATTAAAGAAATCTGCAGCAGCCAGTCGGCCCGGCCACTATCAAACCTGTGACGAGGAGGTTTATAACAATAATGATGATGATAAATAGTTTTTTATAGTATGTAATGCCAGAGGTTTGCAGTTGTAGGCGCTGTAATAACACATGTTACACATTGTAATGCTACTCATTTTGTCTATGCTGGATTGATGCGAGGCTGAACTGGCCCTGTTGAAATTCAACCTGGCTGGTCGCACAGTAATAACAGCAGGGAACACACAACCTACTGAGCAGACCAGCTGAAACGGGATCATTGCGCAGAAAAACTAGAATCCTGCTTAAATAAGACTACTTCTTAGGAAGTACAATAATAATAAAATTGCCATTCTTCTGAGCCTTTGGGAAGAAAGTGGGATTCATTGTTTTTGGAAGTTTATCAAAGTCACCAGTGGCAAACGACCATCCCAAACACACCAGCTAAAAACACATGAAGCAATCACATTGAAGTTGAGGCAGGCCAGGCACGGGTGAGCATCATTATAAAAGAAACCATACTATCCAAAGCGAGATCCAACCACCATCCCACGTCTCATAAGGTAAGCAAGGCAATAACAGCTCAAAATTCAGCTAGGAAAAGGTCAGAAGCAAAGATGCGGGTGTCTTCCTCTTTTATCTGGCATAAATGTTTATGCTTGGTTCTTTACCTCACTCAATAGCTTTTGGCATTTGATTATTTCACAGTTTTAAAAGCAATCCGCATGTTGTCTACTGAGCAGTGAATTCAAAATCCTGCGAACCACATACACATCTATGGGTGCATGGTTAGGAGCACCAGAATCAGAACACCCCTGACAAATGTGCCAAGCTACGTTTAGATGAATATGGTGCCCCCCCCCCCACAGATGTACATAGCCCTAGCACCATTTGCAACCAAAACAGCGCCCCACATTGTTCAAGCCCCCCCTAAAATTATTCAACACTAATGTCACTGGATATTAACTCTGCATGTTTTAATTAAGATATTTGAACAAGTCTTTGCATATAATAAGGTTTTGTAAATTTGTGTGCAATGAAAGGCTACCTTTCTTCGTAATTATGTTTCATCATTTTAAAACTTGGGAACTCAATCCACACAAATACACTCCACACCATGCAACAAAATTCCAATCAGCATAATTTCACTCAATGCTGCACACTTCCAAGCCACATAATTCAACTCTACCATTTTCCTTCTACTCCACACAATTAGGCAACAAATCACATATTTCAACTCAACAACACAAGTACAGAACACACCAAATACATCTAAACCACACAATATAATTCCATATCACGCCACAAAATTCAACAGCACATCACATAATTAAAATCTCTATGACACACATGTACACTCCACATAATTCTAGTACACTCAACTCAATATCACATAATTACTATCCACATATTTCACTGCACACCATTCCACATAATTCCACTTAACAAATCCACTCCACACCACACAATTTCACAACTAATAATTCCAATCCAACCCACATAATTCCACTCCACAGCACATATATCCATGGGTAAAAGTAATTGTCATTCACAGTGCAAATACCTCTAACTCTCACAAATTTGAGACCAATTTGCATTGTAAATGCTTGTTTTACTTTCATTCATGCAGCACTCCAGCCATGCTGCTACACAACATAAAAACATAGACAAATAACTCTCTAATAGGCAAAACATATTGCCAATGATTGTTTTAATTGGAACAGAAATATAATGCAGGTTGGTGATATGCCAGTAAGGTGCAGCCTTATACTTGTATGTATATAATGATACAATCACTGTTGTTCTTACAGTGTCAGTTATATGTTTTGAAAAACGTTTTGTAAATTGTTCATGGTATGTAACAGACTAAATCTTTGCTCAGTAACACTGAAACTAGTGAAAACAGGATACAGCAGATGCAGTCAGTATCACTACTCCAAGGCAATGGCCCCCATACTTTAACCTGCAGCACTAGATTCAGTGCTAAGAAGTGCAGGTTAGCCTCAAATCATTCTTTGAACATACCCAAAGCAGGTAACAATAACCCCATAGTAGCAAACCAGTTAAAATCTAGCCCATTGTCCATCCCTCACACGCCTTGGGTGAATAAATCTAATACTCTGCAAAGTGAGGGTTTCTCGGATGCAGCTTCGGCGGTCAGAACTTCAGTAGGTTAGATCACTATACTAGTTCCGATCTATCCTTAGAGTGGAAGGAAAAATTATCTGAAGATATCGTAAAAAGCCACATTCACGCAGAACTAAATACATCTAGCGTTCAGATCTCCATGACTACAGACAAGCTGCAATTTCCACTTCTCTTCTCTCCCCCACGAACTGAGCTAGAATCGCTCAATGCCCAGACAGATAGGCCAGTAATAGACATGCTAAACGCCATCAGAAACATGAAGAATATTTTATTTATCTCAGAAAGCTATCTCTCTAAAATCATCCAGATTGAAAAATCAGTACACTCACTACACAACAAACTTGACAAGATTAACACGACCCCATTGCTTACGGATAATTACAACAGTACGATGTCTAAAATATTCAATAGCTCCTTTAAAACTCAAAAGAATTCAAGTCAAAGATAAAAACCCATGGCTCCACAGTTCTCTGAATGAAGAACGACGGATACTCAGAATCACAGAAAGGAAATGGAGACAGCTCCCGTCATCCCCTCATGTAAATCAGCTAAGAAAGACTAGGAAAGCCTACAATCAAAGCATACTTCAGTCAAAAAAAGACTTTTTTAGAAATGAACTTGATAATGCTAAGAACAGACCGAGAAAACTCTTCGATCTACTAAAGGATCAGTCAAACAAATTGGCCAAATCCTCTCAACTAACAGCTCAATCGTTTCTGAGCTGTGAAGACTTTTCAGCATTTTTTACTATCAAAGCAAGTTCCATGGAGAATGAACTCAACGTTACCGCTGATAATCTCGTGACTCAAAAGAGCACTCAAGTGAAGCAGCCAACCCAGCCTGCACACACAGTGCCCAAAAATAAGGCCCATTGGTCAACCTTCTAAACTTATGATCAGGAAGACAGTGCTAGAACCTTACTGGCCTTAAAACCGAACAACCATTACAATGACCCTCTCTCCGCAAAATGTTGGCCTACGGTCAATCACATGGTCATCCCTAGCTGGGCTAAAATAATTAATGTCTTGCTCTCCCAAAGTTCCTTTCCTGACTGTCTAAAAATAGGCAAGGTCATCCCTCTACTGAAAGAACCTACTGAGAATCCATCGGACCAAAACAACTTTAGGGCGGTAACAAACATTCCCTTACTGGCTAAGGTGTTGGAAAAATGTGCTCAACAACAACTGAACCTTCACATCTCTGAATATAAGCTACTAACCCACCGCCAATCAGGGTTTAGAGACCAGACTACAGCACGGAAACAGCAATTATGCACATAACTGATGACGGTTTACTTGCTCTAGACCGTAACGAAACCTGTCAACTAGTCCTCCTCGACCTATCTTCAGAATTTGACACCGTAAATCATGGCAAATTATTAGACCGATTGGAGAATAGGATGGGTTTCTCGGGGACAGTCCTACAATGGTTTCATTACTTCTTAGAGAACAGATCGCAAAGATTCTTGGTGAACCATAATCTATCCCTTCCATCCCCGAGTCAGATTGGAGTCCATCAAGGCTCAACGCTATCCCCAACCCTATTCAATCTGTACATTGAGCCACTCATGGAAATACTGCAGCAGACTAACATCTCCTTCCACATGTACGCAGATGACACTCAGCTGTATATGAAGATCACATTGCTTGAAGAGATCAAAACAATGAACTTAGCACTACAAAAGACAGTACATTGGCTTCTAGCAAACATCTTAAACTCAACTCACAGAAAACAGAATTCCTTCTGATCTCCCCCCGTATATCCTCCACGATGATCAAGGAATGGACCAAACTGATCACAGAGCAAAATGATACTCTGATTCTAGTTGATTCTACCAAGTTTCTTGGAATCACGCTGGATAAGGATTTAAACATGAGAGCTCACATCAACACTATGGCAAAAAACTCCCGATTCTATTTAAGCTATCATAGAAAATTGAAACCGTTCATTGACGCTGCTGACCCGAAAACGGCTGTCGAAGCTTTGTTTATCTCAAGGATTGAGTATGGTTGCAAACTCTAGCTGGGCTTCCTAAGATTTCAACAGCCCCACTAAAAGCCTGCCTCAATGCTGCAGCGAGACTCGTAAAGGGTACTAAAAAATTTGACCACATCCCTCCACATCTGAAAGCACTCAAATGGCTGCAGATTTCCTTCTGAAACCAGCAATTTTCCGTAAGAAGAGAACGTATGATAGAGCATTCTCGGGAGTGGCACCGAGAATTTGGAATGCGCTTCCACCAAATATTAGAGGAATCACCTCTGTCTCGCAATTCAAAAAAGAGGCTAAGTCCTTTCTCATGAGTACATTTCTCCCGTAACTAACTACGGCCCTCTTGCGACTCCTTTGAGACCTTAAATCATCCCTGAATCTACTATTTTCAGATGTGGTAATAGGTGGAGATAACAGGATGACTGTACTGCGAATATCAGAGTAATGGCTCCGGGATAGCACAAGTCATTGTGTTTTCATTGAGCCTCACCTATGGACCTCAGTCAGACCAGCATGGATGCCCAAGTCCATACACAAGATTCAAGGACGATAGCTAACGAAGATACCTCTATCAAGCCACATGGTTATTGATCTGTACCTGTAACTGTGCATCCAGTTCTGAAACAAGGTTTTCTTTAGAAAGGATGTTACATTTTATATTAGTTTTTATATGCAAGTATGTCATGACATTTACTACTATAATCCTAGTGGCTGCCTAGTAAGACTGAAGATGTTTATTAGTTGTAAATTTGTAAACTGTGATCAAAACTGTTTGTGGCGGAACTGTAAAGCACTCTGACACCTGGGATTGGGTCATGTTCCCCCTATAGATAAGAATAAAAATAAAAATAATAAATAAAATGTAATCTGAAATGTTTTATTTCTCGATTTTCCCATTGCCTTTTTTCTACCCCTCACACTTTAATATGTCTCCCATATTGATGTGTTTTATCCTTTTAGGTTTTTTAATCTCTGCCATTGTTTCCCTCAGCTCTGCCAAGTACCACGCATCAGGCGTTAGACTAACACATTTCAGTGTGGTGGTCCGCATCACCGCACTGAAATGGAAAGTCAAGCATTTGTAGCACCTCAGTATCAATCCAGAGTGCTATTAGTGCTCTGTTTGAAACTGAAATCCAGGTTGCAGCGCACGGTCTGCGCTGCTTGCGCAGGCTTGGAGAGGCTGGCTTAGCTCGTGACTGGGGTGTCTTAAGCAGGCTGAGAGCAGAGGCTGCAATGTAAGCAGGTTTATTGACTTCCCTGGACACCGGCAATCCATTCAGGTCAACTGTGTGACTCGTCACCTCACAGTCAGTGTTAAAATTATGGCCCACAGCTTCTATCAAGAGACTCGCTCTCTTTATATATTGGCGAGCCAGCACAGTGCGAGCGGAAAACGCGACAGGCATGGAATAATGTGACAGTCTTTTGACACGCGGCCAGTCCCATCCCAGCACAGACAGCCGCAGGATTGGTGGTGTCTGACAGGCAGCACTTCTCAGATTGCATGTTGTGGCACAGCCGGCAAGGAGCCATCAACTCAACTCCTGGAGGAGCACGGCTGCCACCTACTCCGAAGACATCAGCACCCAGGAGGGAGAGAGTGTGCCTACACCGGCAGCAGGTAAGGGAACCTGCGCCCCCACCTTGAAACTTAATCTCGCTCCACAAGGGTCAGTACTAGCTTCCCAAGTTGGTTTGGTCTTGAATTCCCACAGAGCAGGTCAAAAAAACAAGTTAGGGGTTATACTCATGCACTCAGCAGGTAATTGGTGCCACAGGGATGAAGGGGTCTGCACTTAGCACCCAACCCAGCAAATGGCATGCTGCGCCGCCGGCGCTTCACAGCAGATAAACAGCAGCGATCTGCAGCGCCACAGGGAGTAAGGGACCCTGCGTGAGACACCTGCCTACACCTGGAATCTTCTCTGATAAACCCATATACTCGCCCACTCTCCACCCAGAATCCTCACATATGACTGCCTTGGCACACCCCTGCACACGAGACTGCCGCAGGTGAGTGCGGCCTACACATAAACAAGCTGAAAGCTGAGCCCTAGGGAGCAATCACAAGGATGGATGCGGCCTCCCTAGAGCCTCAGTCTGTTGGCGCCTGTCTAATGGAGTGAGTCCGGCCCCTAGCATCGACAACTTGATACCTGGTTACGGTAATGAGGGGCAGCGGTAATGGTGCCGGTCCAACTTTCAGCACGGCCAGCAGCTGTTTCACTTACGAGCCTGGTGTTTTCAGAAGCTCTGGTACAGCTGCAGCCTGCTGGTGCTGGAGCTGCGGGGTGGGGCAGGTAGTGGCGTGCCAACCGGGCTGACACCGTTCAGCTGCACTCCTTAGTTATCATTTTTATGTGGATTGATTAAACCGTACTATCTTTGAAACAAACTGCATCCTGGCTGGCTGTAAGGTGTGCGCCCCACTCTCCTGAGCCTTGCCAATGCCCGTGTGATGCTGTCTGGGGCCGCTCGCGAGTCCTAGGTTAGTGTCCTTCCATATCTGGTGCTTTGCAGTCATTTAAAGAACTTCTTAGAGTTTCTCTTTGGGGAAATGGGTGTAATTTCTGATATTTATATGCTTCCCTCATCTTTATTACTTGACTTTGCTTGCGAGAAAGTCACTCACAGTTGTTGAAACGTCGCTCATAAATACACTGAAATTATGAGAATGTCACACACAGCAATTGAAAACCTTGGCAGCTGTGTTCCCTCTTCTGTCATTCTCTCACCTCATGTGTTGATGTTAATAGGACTGGATTCTTGCCTACCTGGTTATCTCCAAGAATCCTTACAGGTCACCAGGATCTTTTTATCTGCCAAATAGAGTAGAGGGGATGAACAATATTATCAAAATATATTTACCAAAATTATATTTCATTTGGAAAGGACCACTGACTCCGAATTTAAAATTTGTAGGATTTTATTACAACCAAAAACAGCTGAACATACAAACACCTCAATCCAAGGTGTAAAAGGTAAATGGGCACTAAAACAAAAGCAAGTCTACGCACAATTTTCATTTGACTTAAGACAAAAAGAATCACTGATTCTAAAATCATCAAAAAGGCTATTTTTAGACCAATATCTAAATTAGGAGTCATTAGTCAAGGAAAGAAAAAGCGTTAATCTGTCCCTACACTAACTCTAAGGTGACATCCCCACTTAGCATTCCCATCCCAGGCAAGAGAATCGAGAAAAAGGTGTCAGAAGTGAAGACTTCCCAAGAAGTACATTCACTTAGTCCGAGCTCGATCTAGGATGCTCCTTCTAGCTTCCCGTCTCAACCTCATCTGCTCCACCCACGGGGCACTGTCCCTAATACAAAACCCCAAAATCAAAGAACACGCCCTTCGGCACACCTCTTCAGCCAGGTCTTTTCTCAGTAGTTTTCCACAAATTTGTCCGGCGTCCAACGACGGTTAGCTTGACCGTGGGTCTCAGGCACCTTCTCCGCTGAAAGTATCATCTCCACATTCCAATGCACTCCCCTGTTAGCTTCTCGCAGCATCCTAACTCCTAAAACAAAGACCTAGCCTCTCTAACGAGCTAAATGTCCTTGGACCTGCAACAGAAACATGGGAACGAGAAACCACTTCACATTTTTTAGATTTTACATTTCCCTCCAACCCAAAGCCTTTACCAAGGCAATTATTTTCGGCCTACAACATTAGCTACCATAAGGAAAAGAACAGGCCTTCTCCTCTAACGTGTATGCGATCAGGCCTCTACAAAATTAAACACACTCTAAGCATTAGTTCATTATTCTCATGTGCGTGAATAAGCAATTTACACGTGTAACTTTAACATGGCACACGTTTAACCTAATACATGCATTGCACGCAAACTAATCGTTATGCGTTTACTAAATACATTCACAATAACTTGCAACATTGATCTTCACAATAGCGTTGTTACGTTTCTAATCACCTCTAGGTTAAACGTTTACAGCAATACATTTCTATGGCACTTCTAAACATACATCGATTAATATGCGGGTGCTGACTAACGGTGAATATGATGCACCCCTACAAATTTCAGAATCTCATGACCCTCTATCAATTTACAATGTGATTCCAACTCTTCAAAAATAAAAATATCCATTCTTCCACTCGGACTCCATGCATATGTTTAATTTTTATTTATTTTACGTTTCCTTCTTTGAACTGCTTGGCTCCAGTATTAAAGAAAGGAGAGATCATTTATAGCGTGAGCCTGGCTGGTATCCCAAAAAATGGTGCTTCCCTGCACTTGCAGCAGTGGCTCCAGGATTAAAGAAACGTCTGGTAGCCCATGAAATCGTGTATCCCTGCACTCAGCCCGAGCAGAGATCGACTGCTTCTGTCTGAACCTGCCCGGGCTGAATTAATTCTCCGAAAACGGCCGAAGAGCAGGGGATACGCGATTCCAAAAGGATACCAGATATTATACAACACCGGCTCTGCCCTGGCCTGTTACTCTGCAAGGAGGCATCTAGCGCCTAAACACAGCAGATGAAGCTGGCTCTGGCAGCCGCTACCCCTCAGGGGCGTCACCCACCTCTCTCATTTACTAGTTCAAGTGGCTTCCTAGAACTAAGCAACTGCCATCTTATCTAGTGAATGTTCCATCGTCTTTATGTCTTGATTGCCTTGTTATCAGGACCAGGTGGCAGCCGTGCCCTCTACCACACCTACAGTGTTCTGTACATTGCGCTCAGCACGATAAAGGCGCTGCTTGCACTTTCATTTATGGCTTTATATAGGGCGAAAGCCAGCACCCTGCGTAAGAGGAGAATCCTTTCGATAAACGTGCATTTGTTGCCCTCTTGTGGCGAGCAGCAGCGCTGCATCTGTTAGTGACATTGTATCGGAGCATATTAACAACAAATTTGCAAAGCTGTAGAAACAAGCGTTTGCAATGCAAAAGGTCTCGCATTTGCAAGAGTTTGAGCTATAGCCATTGTAAACGACAATGCCTTTTATTTATGTGTTTGGAAAAGCTGTATGGGGTGCGTAATCACGCACTTTGTACTTATAGTCCTTGCTTACGAAAAGCAAAGCAGTCAGTAAAAGAGCCGCAGTTACTGCCAGCGTTGCTTCTCGTAAGCAAGGACTGCCAGCACAAAGGGCATGTTTACACACCGCTTGCAGGTTTTTAAAAGACAGAAATACAAGGCATTGGTATTTACAATGTAAATAGCTCAAACTCTCGTAAATGCGAGACCTATTGCATTGTAAATGCTCATTTTCTTGCTGCGTAGTAAAACCACCCTTTGTGGAAAACAACAGTCAAGCCATGCCAGCTAGTCTCACACACATTCACAGATATACACAACTGCAATGTGTTCCTATAGTGAGGTTTTGGAATATTCCGTTTTTTTAAAGCACAATAAAGATGGGGGGGCTGCTGATGGGGGTTGGAGCTATACACTGCTAAAGGAAGCCCGCCAGTCATTTATTCCTAAATGTTCCCTCCACCACTTCATATCTCCGAGCAGCAGGCGGGATTACACGCCAGTATACTGCTTACTCCAGGTCTGTCTAGGCTCGACCTAAAAGATCTTTGGGGCATATTATCAAGCCAGGGGAGAAAACTGCCGCTAAAACGGCGATAATGGGCTTGATAATATGCTCTATGGAATTCCAATTGAAGCTCAGGTTAGACGTGAAGGATATAATTTTATCGCCTGGCTTGATAATATGCCCCTAAGAATGGCTTTTCATTCTGAGTTAAAGACTACTGCTGGCCTGTAAGTTGCTGTGTGCGCCCAAGTGCTGAAACTGGCACTTTATTGTCAGAGAAGAACAAATCGGGGCTAATGTGCGCTGCATAAAGGCTCTCCCGTTGGCACGGCTCCTCATTCCGCGGCCATTCTTTCCAGCTCTCCTGCTCCTGCGCACCGTATATTTGCAGTTAATTGGGTGACAAGAAATGAATACTTTGTCAACATTACCAGGGATTATCTTTCGCTCCTGAAGCCTGCCTCCGATTGGAAGGGGCCCATTTAATCAGGCCAAGGGCTGTTCTCCAGCGCCCCTGTAAGCAGGCGAGAGATTGAGAACGAAAAGGGGCAAAATCAACTCATAGCCAAGAACAAATATTGGGAATGTCTGCTGTGTGTATATGTGCTGTGGTGTGTGTGCTGCTGTGTGTGTGCTGTGGTGTGTGTGTGCATGTGTGCTGTGTGCCTTTGCATGTGTGTGTGGGTTGTGGGTTTTTATTTTGTGTGATGTGATTGTGTGTGTTGTGTCTATATGTGTGCACATTCTTGTTTTTTGTGGGTGTATTTGCGTTGTTTATGTTGTGCTTTGTGTGTGAGTGTGGATTGTGTGAGTGTGTGTGAGTAGCAGATTATACGGCAGTACAAAATGATGCGGGGCTCCTTCTGCCCCCACCTTCGTCTTCACCAGCATCGAGCTATGAGTAATGAACATCGACCAACCTTTGCTCCTTCTGCTTTTGTGTGGGCTCGGCTCAACTTTAAAAGCCCCTTTCAGGCAGCATGCATGCACGCCTTTTTTCCAAAAAGAACTTTGTATTGATATGGAGAAAAAAGGAGCGTTGTTTGGGAAGGAAGGACAGACGATTGGGGCAAAATGAAGAGCTTTCTGTTTCCATTATGAGCATTTTGCTCCTTTATTCACAGCTGTTTATACATTCCCGGAACACTGATGCTTCTTTGCAGTAATATGCTTCCCCTTTTACACTAGGCGCATTGAAAAAGCCCTCACATCATGGCCATGGCAATAAAATACTATGGAAATGTGGGTATAATGTCGATTTGCATTCGGCGAAAGCGCTCAAGGTAAACATACAGGCAAAAAGAATATTCGGCTAATGCGCATTTATCATTCGCACGAGGAGCACCATAGAAAACCTGTGAAAGGAAAAAGCGAGAAGCAGCCGACAATAATGATGAAAGCGGGCGCAGCGCTAGCCCTAAACTATAAAGCGCAGCGCCCGTGCATATTTAAGATATGTGCATGGCGGCCCATGAAGCGGACACCATGTTGTAAAAAAAAAAAGAAAACAACCTGAAACTGGGTGCACCTCTTGGCGCTGTTGTGATAAAATACGTAAGCACAAAACAGAATAAATAGTGCCAAACGAAAGACCTAGACACTTTACTGCGTAATAAAACCATAGTTGTTCGATGCTGCTTCCGATACAACGGAAGTGATTTATCGGAACAGCCAACCTATTCAGAGCCAAGAAAGAAGAGTAACGGAGGAGTTAGCCAACGGCAAGCGGCAGGCTAATTACACACCAGTATACTGCTTACTCCAGGTCTTGCGACAGCGCATGCGCTGTCTAGGCTCGACCTAAAAAAAGGTAAGCTGTGCAAACTCTCACATTATGTTAGACGTAAAACCCTACCCAGACTTTTTGCCTTTAGTTCTGTTTTGTTTAAATCCTTTTTGTTAGCATTCGGTCTCTGTGCACTTTCTACTTGTGAGCCAGTTCTAATGTGCTTGTACTCTCTCCTTTGAACATAGCAAGACTGACAGACACCTGATTGGTACAGTTAATTTACTTGTTAATCCTAGTAAATGGTACTACCTATGTCCAGGACATATAAATGCTACTAGTGGGCATCAGCACTCATTGTGCCACTCACTTAGGTAGCCTCAAACCATGGACCAGGCCTGCCACTGCAGCCAGTAGTACTGTTTTAAACTGACAGTCTGATCTGGCAAAATAAACCTGTTGACAATCAATCAATCAATCAATCAAGGAATTTGTAAAGCGCACTACATACCCGTGAGGGTCTCAAGGCGCTGGGGGGGGGGGGGTGGGTGGAGCTGCTAGTGATCGAAAAGCCAGGGCTTAAGTAGTCTTCTGAAGGCCAGCAGGTCTTGGGTCTGTCGTAGGTTGGTGGGGAGGGTGTTCCAGGTTTTGGCGGCGAGGTGGGAGAAGGATCTGCCGCCGGCATTTGTTTTCCGGATGCGTAGGACCGTGGCGAGAGCGAGGCTGGCTGAGCGGAGGCTGCGGGTGGGGGTGTAGAAGCTGAGTCGTCCGTTGAGGTATGCTGGTCCGGCGTTGTGTAGGGCTTTGTGTGCATGGATGAGTAGTTTGAAGGTTATCCTCTTGTTGACGGGGAGCCAGTGTAGGTCTCTCAGGTGGGGGGTGATGTGTCTGCGTCGGGAGATGTCGAGGACCAGTCGTGCCGTGGCGTTCTGGATGCGTTGCAGCCGTCTTAGGAGTTTGTTGTTGTTCCTGCATAGAGGGCGTTTCCGTAGTCCAGCCTGCTGGTGACGAGGGCCTGGGTGACGGTTTTTCTCGTTTCAGAGGGGATCCACTTGAAGATCCTGCGGAGCATTCGGAGGGTGTTGAAGCAGGATGCGGCGACGGCATTGACTTGCTTGGTCATGGAGAGGGTGGAGTCAAGGATGACCCCCAGGTTGCGAGCGTGGTCGGTGGGTGCTGGGGCTGTTCCCAGCGAGGTAGGCCACCAGGAGTCATCCAAGGCTGAGGGGGTGGAGCCGAGGATGAGGACCTCAGTCTTGTCAGAATTCAGTTTCAGCCTGCTCTCCTTCATCCATTCGGCGACGGCCTAAATTCCCCTGTGGAGGTTGGCTTTGGCGGTGAGAGGGTTTTCGGTGAGGGATATGATCAACTGGGTGTCGTTGGCGTAGGAGATGATGTTGAGGTTGTGCTGTCAGGCGACGTGGGCGAGTGGAGCCATGTAGATATTGAACAGTGTCGGGCTGAGAGAGGAACCTTGTGGTACGCCGCAGATGATCTCAGTGGTCTTGGATCGGAAGGGTGGGAGGCGGATGCTCTGGGTTCTGCCGGAGAGGAAGGATGTGGTCCAGGCCAGGGCCTCCTCTTGGATTCCGGCATCGTGGAGGCGGGCTGTTAGGGTGCGGTGGCAGACCGTGTCAAAGGCGGCTGAAAGGTCCAGAAGGATGAGGGCAGCTGTTTCTCCTTTGTCCATCAGGGTCCTGATGTCGTCGGTGGCGGCAATGAGGGCGGTTTCAGTGCTGTGGTTGCTGCGGAAGCCAGACTGGGATGGGTCCAGGATGTTGTTGTCTTCGAGGTATTGGGTCAGTTGTCTGTTGACGATTTTCTCTATGACTTTCGCCGGGAACGGGAGCAGGGAGGTGGGCCGGAAATTCTTGAGGTCCTTGGGATCTGCTTTGGGTTTCTTCAGTAAGGCGTTGATCTCGGCGTGCTTCCAGCTCTCCGGGAAGGTTGCTGTCTCGAAGGAGATGTTGATCGTTTTCCGGAGATGGGGGGCGATGGCTGTGCTGGCTTTGTTGAAGATGTGGTGTGGGCAAGGTCAGACGGGGATCCGGAGTGGATGGAGTAGTTCATGGTCTTGATGGTGTCTTCGTCGCTGACGTTGGACCGGGCGGTCAGGCAGCTGGTGCTGATGGTGGTCGCAGGGGTGGTGGGCTCGATGGTGGACGTGGGGGTCGTGGCGTTGAATCTGTTGTGGATGTCGGCGATCTTACGGTGGAAGAAGGTGGCCAGTGAGTCGCACAGGTCTTGAGAGGGGGGGATGTCGTTGGTGTTGGAGCTGGGGTTGGAGAGTTCTTTCACGATGCTGAAGAGCTCTTTGCTGTTGTGTGCTTTGTTGTCCAGGCGGTCCTTGAAAGCTGTCCTCTTAGCGGTCCTGATGAGTTGGTGGTGTCTGCGGGTGGCGTTCTTGTGGGCTGTATAGCTGTCTGGTGTTTGTTCGCGGAGCCAGTTCTTCTCTAGTTTCCGACAGGTGCGCTTGGAGGCCTGGAGGTCTTCGGTGAACCATGTAGCTTTCTTGCTGGAGTGGTTGGCGGCGGGGGTTCTTAGTGGGGCGAGGGTGTCGGCACAGTCGTTTATCCACTGTTTGAGGTTGAGGGCGGCGGTGTTGCGGTCGGTGGAGTCGGAGGGTGGTCTCAGGGCGAGGGTGGTGGTCAGTTGGTCTACGGTGACCTTGCCCCAGTAGCGGCGTGGCATCTGTTGGGTGCGGTGGTGTGTGGTGGGTTTCCTGAAGGTGAAGTGGACGCACCTGTGGTCGGTCCAGTGGGGTTCGGTGGTGTGGTTGAAGGAGACGTGGGGACTTGTGGAGAAGATGGGATCAAGCGTGTGTCCAGCGGCGTGGGTGGTTGTTGTCACGAGCTGTCTGAGTCCGAGATTGGCGAGGTTGTCGATCAGGGCGGTGGTGTTGGCGTCGTTGTTCTCGAGGTGGAAGTTCAGGTCCCCGAGGAGGATGTAGTCCGTGGAGGCGAGGGCGTGGGTGCTGATGAGGTCGGCAATGGAGTCACTGAACTGTGGCCGGGGTCCGGGTGTTCTGTAGACGAGGATTCCTCTGAGGGTGGTGTTGGGGTCGGGGTGGATCTGGAAGTGCAGGTGCTCGGCGGTGTTGAGGGTGTCGTCGGTGTTGGTCGAGACTCTGATGGTGTTATTGTGGACGATGGCGATTCCACCTCCCACTCTGTTGGTGCGGTCTCTGCGGGAGATCTTGTAGCCTTCTGGGATGGCTATGGCGATGTCTGGTGCTGAGGTGGTGTTCAGCCAGGTCTCTGTCAGGAAGGCGACGTCGGGGGATGTTGAGTCGAGGAGGTCCCAGAGTTCGATGGCATGTTTGCGAGCGGAGCGGATGTTGAGGAGGATGCATTGGAGGTGGTTGGGATCTTTGCTTGACGGTTTGGCGGGCTGGAAGCTGGTGAAGCTGCAGTTCCGGCAGGTGAAGGGCTCATGAGTGTGCTTCGGTGTGGCCCGGTAGCAGGTGTCTTCTCGTCCGGGATTGAGTGCAAGGACGGTGCTGGCATCGTAGTGCAGTCGGGTGCAGAGGTGTCTCCGGGGTCCAAGGGTTCTGGTGCTGGGCGTGGTCCAGGTGCGGACAGGCGCAGATGGGCTTGCCTTTGGCCGAGCAGCAGCAGCCGCCATTGAAGGCTGGGAGGGAGGGAGGAGCAGCTGGGAGGCGGGAGCGTGGCGGCAAGGGGGCATGGCCGCAGGGGGCAGCGGCGAGGAGAATACGGGTACAGAAGCAAATAGGGGGGTGGAGGGACGTGCTGGGCAGGGAAGACACCAAAATACGTTGCACACTAAACAAGTAATACAGAAGGAAGGCAGTAAGTACAGCACAGAATATACCAAACCACAATCAGACGGCGATCAGCACAGACGGGCGCAGCTGGCGCAAACTCGCATTCGGCACACGGTCAGGAACGGGCAGCAGAGCAGGTGGAGCTGTTGGGCAACAGGGGGGTGACCTGGCCTGCAAGCAGGGTCAGAGGCAGGGACAGACATAAACCTTTCTTTTAAATACGTATGTGTCATCCATATGGTATTCAAAAAATAGGGGGGGTAGAGGTTTTTGGCTAGATCCACCCTCCAAATGTACGTAGACCTAAACAACCTGAATATATCGGGTAAAGAACCTAGCCAGAAAAGTGTATTGGTACTCAGTCTGCGGTCCGTGAGGGTTCCAAATAGGTGATTCCGAGTGTGAGCGTCTCTTATCAAGTGTACGAGATACCCACACCCCCTCCGAGACCATGGGGCACATTTTTGCTTCCTAAAATATACTACATGACAATGCTCAAACGTATGTATATTCTAACGCATGCTTATTAGTTGCAGCGTCACTTAATGGTTTTTCACCTCAATTAGGTCTACTAGGAGTGGTTTACACAGGGCTGGTCCCTGTGTGGTCCTGACGAAGAGCTTGGGGAAGCTCGAAACATGTTGACAAGATGCTAGGTACACCTATTCCATTATAACTAGGTCTTTCCAGCATTCTACCCCGTTTTTAGATTATACTAACTAGGAGCAATAATAAAATTAACTGGCCCACTAGGTAGGTATTTTTACCACTTACATTAGCCCACTCCACTACACTTTCTGCACCACACATAGTTGTCACAACAGTGCTCCTACGTAATCCGCAAGTCGTAGCCCGCCTCAGTCCGTAGAGGACTGAGATGGCCCCAATGATGAAGCTTGTCACCGTGGGGAAACCCTGGTGAGTGAGGGGACTCAAGAAGGGAAAGCTTTTCTTTCTTGGTGTTTTTCGAACTCAGACTGAGTTCCAATACCCTTTTCTGGCTAGGTTCTTTACCCGATATATTCGGGTTTTCATCCATATGGTAGGCAGTAAAGGCTCATAGAGAAGGGTGCAAGGCATGACATGTGTATTTAAGTTTTACATGTCCTGACAGTGAAAGACCCCTAAAGTCAATGTTCACTGTTGTCAGGCTATGCCCTCCCACCCATGGATTGACACTAGGGTTGCCTTATTACATTTACTAATTTCTAACTTCAGTTTGGGACCAGATAGGGAAATAGTGTTTCCACTCAAAGTAATTGTAAAATGTAAAATCCTCTTTAGTGGTAAAGTCAGATTTAAACCTACCATTTTGTAAATGCCACCGTTGGAAAGTTGGCATTTTTCTGCCCTAAACCAATTGTGTCTTTTTAACAGTGTCCTGGGTCACAAGAATGTGTGAAAGGCTCTTCGGTGGTGTGTTGTGTATTGCCTCCTGAAACTTAGACTAAAGAGACTTAGGAGCCTGACTCCAGGCCTGCTTTTGTCACCCTAGACAAATAGGATCCATGAAAGCACTGAGCACAACCGGTTTTTGGTGTAGGCCATGGGGTTCTCCAACTCAAAGGTTGGAATGAAAGTGGGACCTTCATAATATCTCATTAGAACACTCCTGGACCTGTGAAATACTCAGAAAAAATAAATTTCCTCCTGTCTGAGGAAGAGAGATTAGCCTGCTGACAGAAGGAAGAAGATTGTACATGCTTCAGGCTAAGTCTTGAAGGAATGTAAAGCAGCTTGTTTTACCAGTCAATAATCTCTTGAATGATCAAATGAAAGGGAACCACACTAGGTATATATATAAAATATATGTATTTAATACTAAACACACCCCTCTAGTCTCTTTATGAGGCTAGAAGTAAAAGCACATCTTCGGATTCCATCAGGAGCTTTGGAGATGCAGACTGGCAATTGCTTCGTTGGTGCCTGCCAAGCAGGGGAGTCACTCCTTGACCCCAAGGGAGATTTCTTCAGTCCTCTAATCTTGAGTAGAGCGTTGAAGTTCCAGGATTCAGTTGCAGAGTTTCGTCCAGGGATATCTAAAGTCCTATTACCAGGGGTTACTTACTTATACCTAAGAAAGGGGTTGGGCTAACTCTGGGGACCCACCTATGGGAGGGTTTGGAAAGAGGGGTGGCTACACCCATTTCCTTTGTCCAGTTTCGTGCCTATTTCCAGGCCTTCCCTGATGGAGTGTTGGTCAGCAGCAGGAGGCCAGATCCGTGTCTGTGGCTGCAGCATCCATTTTGTGATGCCAGGGCTCTTTTAAGTTAGTACCGGGTATACCGGTGCTATCATGTCTCTCCCTCTAGAAGGGTGGGATCATACTCCCACACCAGTTACTGGTGTGGGGATATGATTCCAAGGTGTTTGACACCAAGGACGACATGTTTCCGTGCAGCCAGTCCAAAGTTAGCATTTGCCGTTTGGTTATAATGCACTTAAGAGTATATGGTCAGGCTGCACTACTGACAACCCCGATGGATAGATTCCGAAGGCTGCAGAGGGGCTTAGCTCATGCGTGGGCACCCTCTCACATATAACCAAGCACCCTACCTTCAGGATTGATAAGGCCTGCCATAGGTGTGACTGATAGGTTTCTATGTGCAGTGATAGGTGAGATATAGTGAACCTATATCTGTGTAAGAGGTGGAAGCACCACCTTAACCAGGCTGCAGTAGCAGACCTGTGGTGTCATTTCGGAGGGCTTTCCAGGGGTGGCATAAGACATGCTTCAGCCCCTGGTAGGCCTCTGGGGTACCTATGCCCTGTGTACATAGTATACCATATACTAGGGACTTATAAGAGCACCTCAGAATCCAATCTGTTATGTACCTAGGGTACATGGAATCAATTTAGAGAGGAAGCAGCTATGCTGGGGTACTGAATAGCAGGGCTCCAGCAGACTAAGTTTGAAAACAGTGAAATATCAGCAAAAAGTGGGGGTAACCATAAGAGACAGATTCTACTCTCCTACAACCACAACCTAAATGTCATTCAAAGAAAGGAAAGGAGAGTGAAAGAGTCATGTCTTTCTTCCTGAAGGGCCCAATACAATGTACCTTTGTTATGCAAGCTAGCAGCAAGAAAGACTGTGCTAACATTATCCTGCTTGAGTTTTGGTTTTTAAGGATGTCACTAAAATTTTGTTTCTTCTTCCTGTTGATTTTTCGGTTTTATGGTCTTTGGTCTAAGGTTGCAGGGTTTAGAAGCATGTTTTAGGTCTTGTTTAATTATTTTATAAACTGTACAGAATCAGGAAATATCAAAATCATATTTGATATTTTGGCTGCGTTTTATTCTTTTACTGATAGGTAAAATGGCTGGTTTCCTAAGAATCTTTCCTAATTTTATAATAATGATAGTAGGTGAATTGCCAACACCTCAGGCTTTAAACATTCAATGCAAGTTATAGTGACAAGTATATGTGAAAAGAATGCGGTCACCAAGCATCTGGGATAGTGGTGAAAACATGAAACCAGACTTTTGGAAAACATGGATCGCAGTGTCACTTTAAATGCTGCTGCAAAAAGGCTCTTTCCAAATTCAAGATTGGAGTGTATTTGCAGTGATTCAGCTTTGTACATAAAAAAGTTGTTTGATGATCTGTCAAAACTGATACCTGAGCTGAAGTGCTTCCATGTAAGAGATCCTTGCCACTTGTTAGATGGCATGGTGAAAGCATCCTTACAATCTTCAGGGTTAATGAAGAATGCTTTTTATTTTTAGTCCATTTTGATGCACTGTTTTGTTATGCGCGGGAACTAAAACACAAATATTTCTCATTTTGTGCTTTGTGTGGCATCAAAGAAAGAGTCTTCCCAACTGTGTCACTTACACTGAGCTGATGGTTCTCAGTCTGTAGAAGTTCTAGATCCCTTCCGTAAAAAGGAATCTTCTCCTTAGTTTCAAATGTGCTGCTTCATTTTTGACCGCTTCAATAACTCTGAGGGCATAAGCACACAGTTTAACGCAAATGTTGCAGAACCTGCCCAGAGAATCGCAATCTTCAAGTGCACCGGTTTTGGCATGGAAAGTTATGTCAGTGGCCAGAGTTAGCAAATTGTGTACTGGCTGTTTTGGCGTTGCCCGGCTCAAGTGCCAATGTTGAGAGGGCCTTTTCACAGGAAAAAAGTTTACATGAGAAGGAAAGAGCGAGTGCACATGACCAAAGAGTAACTGAAGAAGTATTGTACGGTGTACTACAATACGTTTGATTTGCAAAATGTATTTGGACCTTGTATACACTGTACATACACTGTCTATATACCATGCACTATCAGTGCAGAAAGCAAGCAATAATAAAAGGAAAACGTTCCATAAACACCGGAAAAATACTGTTTCTGTTGTTTTTAATGGCTCGAAAATGTGTAACCACTTATAACCACTGTTTTATTAAGGTATTGAAATTACTTGAAAACACTGAAAAAACCCCACCAGAATTTACCAAAAATAGAAACTGAAAGCAGGAAAGCCTAGCTATATGAATCGATGTTAGATCTGTCAGCCTTTGGGTGGTCTTTCCCCAAACTTTATGCCTACTACTTCCGATTTTTCTGAAATTTGTTGGTCTTAGAAATCAGTGCACTATACCACTGCTAAACAGTGCTAATATGGTTTGGTTGGCATATGCCTAATTTGCATATTTAATTGACTTGTAAGTCTCCTGTAGAGTGCTATATGATGTACACTGGGCCTGTAAATTAAATACTACCATTGGGCCTGCAGAACTGGTCCTGGGCCTGCCATTGCAGCCTGAGTGCAGTTTTAAATTGTCATGCCGGCTTGAAATGAAATTAAATGAAATACCAGTATTTGTAAAGCACACAGCTTACTTGTTTATTTATAAAGTTTTATATAGCGCGAACATGACCCACGGGGGTATCAGAGCGCTTTACAGTACATAATTCTCACAAGTTATACATACAGTCGGAAATCGCATGTAATACAAAAGAGGTAGACATTGGTGTTTGGATATAATTGGTGGCAAATAGGCAACAAAGCTACCTCCAAAGTGGTGTCCCAGGGCTGGGGGCCCTCTGGACGATTAAGCGAGCCATTTCCCAGAGTCACATGGTGCTGGGCTAAACTGCTGCCGGCGCCGGAGATCGAACCGTGAACCACTTAGTCCGGAGTCAGGCATCCTGGCCGCTGTGCCACACCTCTTCCACCATTTGGCATTTAAACCCCGTTGCCAAGCCTTAAACTCTCCTTTTATCGCATATAAATTACTTCTAAGGTAGGGCCTAGGTAGCCCATAGGGTAGGGTGCTGGGTAATTGCAATTTTGGACATGTACATGCACAAACTCCTAAAATAGTTTTTCACTACTGTAAAGCCTACACCTCTTATTGGATATCACTGTGAACTCCTTATTATATTCAATAAGATCTAATTCCTAATTGGAAGCAGTTGGAAATGTCATGCTTGGCATCTATGACATTTTAATGATAAACCCACATTAATGGTATAGTCTGATTTTTCATTACCTAGACCCAGCCTGAGTGAGTCTTGATCCCTCGAGAGGTGTCCCACAAGTGAACATTCATTTATAAAAGTAAAAAGGACACAACAACTGGGAGACACATCGAGGCATCAGGTTCCCTAATTATAGGCTTACTTGATCTTTGTTTTGTGGGAATAAATACAGCATTGGACGTAAAACTCCAAGTATGATAGAGGAATGACATAGATGGCTGAGGACCCTACCAAGCACCGGGGGGCATAGTTATGAGGGCTTTGTGTCAGGCCTACACCACGCAATGTGGTATATGCAAAATGCAAGACTCTAAGTCATATTTATAAAGCCACTTTGCATGCCTTTAAATGGCTTCAAAAATATGGAGTAATGCAACGCAGTGCAAATCGCTGTGTAGCATAACTCTGCGGAAGAGAAGCGTTCATTGTGTGTTGGAGTGTAGGTATTAACAAGCAAATCCCATGTTTTTGACTTATTCCCAGGTTTACCAAACCTGGCAAACCTAGGAATGTGCCAGAAAGATATCCCTCCTCATGTGAGGCAGAAGGAGGAGCAGTATCTTTATTTATGCTTGTTTTTACCTCTTTCTGTAAAAAAAAGGAAAACACCTCTATGGATTCTTCTTGTGCAAGAAGGTCGCCTTCTTGCACAAAAACAATTCTGCCTACAATATGGCACCCTTGTACCATGGTGCAAGGGCGCCTGCGTTGGTGCTAGGCTATTGAAACAGCACCAGCGCAGGGGGAAAGGACAGGAATGAGCCGTATTGGATAAATATGACCTCTCCCTGTGACAGGTAACATGCAGTCCTGCCCTGCACCACCATTCCAATAAATATTCCCCTGGATGCCCTACAGCTTGCGTTTGTGGCAATCATCGGAAAATGAATGCATCTGTTGGAAAGTTTCTAGATGTGTCCATAATCCACATCAATAAATCAGGCAAGTCTGATATCAGAGTGTCACAAGACGAGAAAAATATTATCGTTTCTGAATTGAGAGTTCCTCCTTGTGCCCTTTGTTTAGATTTGATTGTACCTGTCTGGAGATTGTTTACATTTTATTGTAAGATATTAACTAAGGAACAATGAGTTATCTCATTTGAATCACACCCAATTGTTGCTGTTCCATAGTAAGACTCTTGGAATCTACATTCAGGTAACACAAAGTTAGCAGGTGCTCAACATGCGTAGCATGAACAGCGGTATGTCCACCAATAAATTACTGATTGCAGATCAAGTGCATTTTCCACATATGGCTTCAAGCTGCTGAATGAGTCAACAGGGGAAGTTTGATTCCCATAATTCACTCTGGCCTATTGCCCACGCCTTGATAAGGGGTCTGTTGTCAGAGAACTTCCTGTTTGACCATAGTTACATTTGTTGCCACAACTTCATGTACTTGCATGAATGCACAAGCAACACCCTGTCCTCCCCTCTGTGGCTTCCCGCCATTAAATCTTATCCAGCACCCAGCCAAAACCTTCTAACCCTTTAAAACCTTTCAAAACACTTATGATAGATTTCCCTAAAAAGACCTCTACTTGCTGATCACAGAAACATTATTCTCAAGGTCATCAATGTCACAACTCTACCTCAAAGCTTTGTTTGTTGTTCCACATATCTAATGCCTCAAACAGTGCCTGCACCTCAGGCCTCAATGGGAAGCCCCTGCCTAAAGTTCAATTCCACTAAAGCAGAATTCTTAATATACTCTAAGAACAACAGACAAACTAGTCCAGCCCTGACTAAGTAACATACATCTGCATGGATTTGAAGGCAAATTTCACTGAATGCCAAGTCCCTCTCATCCACCATGGACCTTGACCTCACACTTCAGCAACACATCACAATGAAGACTAAGATGGCTGCTAAAGGCGCTCTCTGCTAATGAGAGTGAAAGCATTCCTGCCTTTCAAGCCCTCATATATGTGCACTTGGATGGAGGGATGACCCTGAACCACAGCCTCCCATAATGTCATCAAGGGCCCATAAATATGAGCCCATCACCACCAGCCTGATAACACTCCACTGATTAGTGAATAGTGAGTACTATTTATTGTTTATGGTTAATAAAAAACATTTACAAAAATACATTTATAAAATTCATATTTCATCAAATCCAATTTGTATAAATAGGCCGTGAATAAAATGTTAAAATTGGAATTTAAAATGTATAGTATTGTCTTAACTGATTACCTTTAAATGTATTGTTTTTTTCTGTTCAGCTGGCCGTAGGAGTGTTTGACACACTTGCTTCTGCCATTTTCATGTCTACCTTGGATCTTCACTAATTTACAGTTCAGCTGCGGGTCGTTGGCATTAAAACACTCAATCACGGCTTGCCATTGTGTCTGAATCCCGCAGATGTTAAATTCTGAATAAAGCCTAGCCCTTTCTTGCTTTTGATGCAAGCAGGTGCATATCAGGTGGGCCATGTCCTCCCTTACATTCCTGCATGGACGACAGTGAGTTGAAGTGTGCCCCCTTTTGCCATGGTGGAAGGTGCAAGATAGATGGCAGCTTCCCTGGCCGATGTTTGCCCCTTGCATACCCCTGACCGAAGTATGCTTTATGGCTATTGATGGTCATCCATGCATGGCTTCGTTTTGCAAATGCTGCTTTATCCTCGACTAGCGAAATGGTCCTAATTGTCCAACGTATTGCTTTCTTAAACCGTGTATGCAATTTCGGTGTCTCCCAGAGTACGGAGAGCCCTGTAGTTGCCAAATTGCTTTTTAAATAATTCAAGGCCTGCTGCTGCGAGCTAAGCTGTATCTCATTCCATAGTAAATGGGAGCTCTCAGGGGCATCCCTGATTTTATTCCAGCCTGTTAGGTAAGCCCATTGTCTTGCAAGCTGTTGGGTGGTGAGCCCAAATTCCAGTCTGATCTGCACCGCCGACGCGTAAGTAGGAATGTTAGAGAGGATCCTATAAGCTCTGATGATATTGCTATTGAGAGCAATGCTTCCATACAAGATGGTTGTTAGAATTTTTGGGACCTGTCAGCTTAGTTTTTAGCTGTTTCAAAGATATTGCTAGGCCCAAGCCTCTCCTTCTAATTGAATCAAGTTGAATGGAAAATTGTCCCCCATTATCAATGATTACACCAAGATATTTGTAATTAGTGACATTCTGGATTCTGTCCTTGCCCAAGTACCAAGTGACTTATTGTCAGTGAAATTATTCTCCCACCCTCGCATCTCCACCATCAAGTGAGGCCCTCCTGAGCCCCTGCACTCTCGAGTGTTGGTGTTCGAGGCCCTCCTCCACCTGCGGGCTATACCTGCACCTCTTCCCTGGTGGTCCACTGGACCTCTCACTCTTTCTCTCACTCCATTTATTCTGCTTGCCTTATCCTTTCACCTCTTTCCTTTCACCTTCGTTTTTCACCCTTTTACTCTTTTTCTGTCACTTTCCATCCTCCTTTTTCTACTATTACACTGTTTTCACTCCTTTTTCTGTGCACCTTTCTGCCGTTTTTTCCACCGCTGCTGCCCCTGCGGCCCCTCCCCCCAGCACGAACAGCCCAAGCCAGTTTCCCCTCCCCACTCCCACCTCCCAGCTGTCCAGCCCTCCCCGACCCCTACTTAATGGCAGCCGCTGCATGGCTGTGCCAAAGGCAAGCCCTTCTGTGCCCCTCCATGTCCCAAGGGCGACCAGTGCTAGAAATCCTAGATCTCTGGACCGCCAATGCTACAACCTAGCGGCACTCTACGCACTCAACCCAGGTCGCAACAGCAACTGCAAGCTAGCATCACCAGCCTACACCCACGGATCCTTCAGTTGTCACCGCTGCCATCACTCCTGCAGAACCACCAAGACCACTGATCCAGCACAACCCCTCCTCAACAACTTGACAGCACCAAAGACCCTGCAATGCATCTTCCTCAGCGTCCTATCCCTCCACAAACACACCACCGAAATCTGGGACCTCCTTGACAGCACATTGACAGCACGACCCCAGACAACACAATCTTCACTGAAACCTGGACCAACACCACCTCGGGACCTGACATCGCCATCGCCATTCCCCAAGGATACACGATCTCCCGGAAGGACGACTCCACCCGCCCTGGGGGGGACTCGCCATTGTCTACAAATCCACCCTCCAACTGAGCACACTTCCCGATGAGCCCACAGACCTGATGGAACACCTGCACTTCAAGATACAGGCCAGCTCTATCACTACCCTCCAGGAAACCCTCATCTACCGACCCCGTGGACCATTCACCATCTCCATCATAGACAGCATCACCCCCAGGCCATCACCGCCACCAAATACACCTTGCTGGGAGACCTCAACTTTCACCTCGACAACCACCAAGACCCCAACAAAACATCCCTCCTTGACAACCTCCACAACATAGGACTCTGACAGATCATGACTGAACCCACACACTCAGCAGGACACACCCTCAACCCCATCTTCACAACAGGAAACTCCATCACTTTCAGCCACACCACCCAACTCCCATGGATAGACTATCACTGCATCCATTTCACCTTCAGAACACCCGCCATCCACTTAACCCAGCACCTGCTCCAATGAAGAAATTGGACGAAAATCACTGACGACCAGCTCCCCACCTCACTTGGCAACTCCACCTCAGCCATAACATCCAACAACAACCCCAACACTGCAGCCCGAACCCTGCACAGATGGATCTCCAACTGCATCAACACCTCAGTCCCCCTCAAGAAGAATAACAACACACACGCCAGGAAAGCCAGCTGGTTCACCACCGAACTCCGAGAGTCCAGACACACATGCCACGACCTCGAAAAGGCCTGGAGAAACTACAATTCTACAGAAGCCCACAACAACTTCAGAGCCGCCACCAACGCCCACCACCAACTCATCAGTAATACAAGAAAGAAAGTGATCAAAGACAGAATCTCCTCACACGAGCACAACAGCAAAGAACTCTTCAGCAACATCAAGGAGTTCGCCCAACCCATCTGTGAGTCGACAGACATCCCTCCCTCACAAGAACTCTGTGACAAACTCAGCGCCTCCTTCCACCACAAAATGAAGAACATTTATGCCAATTTTGACAAAAACAGCCAACTCACAGAACTCTCAACAACCACCCCCGACACCTTGAAGCCAACGGACAGTCCTCACCACCAAAGATACACTGAAGACGATGAAGTCAATCCACTCCAGGGCCCCCACAGACCCCTGCCCTACCACATCTTCAAAAGAGCCACCGACACCATCATCCCATGCTCTGCCACACCATCAACCGCTCCCTTCGTGAACGCCTCCTTACCCTACGACTGGAAGCATGCCAAGATCACCCCCTCCTGAAGAAACCCTTGGCAGACACCACCTTGCTCAAGAACTACAGACCCATCTCCCTGCTCCTGTTCCCAGCTAAAGTAATTGAGAAAGCCATCAACAGCCAACTCACCATCTTCATCGAAGAGCACAACATCCTCGACTCCTCCGAATCCGGCTTCAGAAAGAACCACAGCACAGAAACCGCCCTCCTCGCCGCAACAGACGACATCCACTCCTGCCAGGACAAAGGAGAGGCAGTAGCCCTCATCCTCCTTGACCTCTTAGCGGCCTTTGACACAGTATCTCACCGCACCCTAACACGCAGACTTTATGATGCAGGAATCCGGGACAAGGCCCTCGACTGGATCTGCTCATTTCTCTCTGGCAGAACACAGTGGGTCAGACCTTCCTCTCAGACCCTACACCGACCACCTGCAGAGTCCCCCAAGAAATATCTACATGGCTCCGCTCGTCCCCATCGTCAGAACCCACGGATTCAACATTGTTTCATTCGCAGATGATACCCAACTCATCCTCTCCCTATCCAACGAACCCAAGACAGCCAAACACAACTTTCAAGAAAGCATGAGAGCAGTCGCCAAATGGATGAAGAGCAGCTGTCTACAACTCAATATGGACAAAACAGAAGTACTCATTATGGACTCACACCCCAACGACTGGAATGACACCTGGCGGGCACCAGCCCTCGAAAGCCCACCCACCCCCACGGACCACGATCACAACCGCGGAATCATCCTGGACTCCAAACTCAAATGGACTACCTGATCAACTCCGTCGCATCTTCCTGCTTCCACACCTTCCACCTCCTATGCAAGACCTTCAAATGGATCCCCCTCAACACAGAAAGACCGTCACTCACCCCCTTGTCACCAGCAGACTTGACTACGGCAACGCACTCTACGCCAAACTCAACAAAAGCCCCACCCGCAAGCTTCAAAACATCCAGAATGCCGCTGCCAGACTAATTCTCAACCTGCCACGACACTGCCACATCTCTCAGCACCTGCGCACACTCCACTGGCTCCCCATCGAGGCAAGAATCACCTTCAAGATTCTCACCCACACAAAGCCCTCCACAACACCGGACCAGCATACCTGAACAGCCGACTCAAATTCCACGCACCCCAAAGGACCCTACAATCAGCCCAGCTCTCACACGCCGTGGTCCCCCACACCAGATCGGGTGGCCGCTCCCTCTTCCTCGCGGCCAGAGCCTGTAACCCCCTCCCATTCCACCTCAGACAGAAGACATCTCTCCCCATCTTCACGAGGGACCACAAAACATGGCTCTTCGATAGACCTCCTCCTTGATGGACAGTACCCTGCGCCTCCCCCCAGCGCCTTGAGACCCTTACGGGTGAGTATTCGCACTTAAGAAATCAATGATTGATTGATTGAAGCATAAGACGTTTTTAGGAATTTATTTTGTAGACATAGTTTTAGTTTTGTCCAAATTTACCTCCAGGAAGTTTTCTCTGGCGCAACTCTCCAAGGCGTTCAGGATGTCGCAACCCTACTTTCATGTGGCTAATCATCACAATGTCATCCGCGTGTAAAATGCTGGACAAGGCCATGCCGCCAATCCTCGGGGCACGTGCATTAAGTAAATTTAATGATTGTGTAAGATCCGCTATATACAATTTAGGTGTGTACCATTGCCCAACTTTATTTGCACCCAGGCATCTGTGTGTAGTTGAATTATCATTTCCAAGAGAGAAGTCGGGATATTCCAGCTGCCCAATTTTTTCACAGCCTTGCTCAGTCGATATTATCAAAAGCCGCTTTGAAGTCTATAAAACAAAGTTGCAGGGCCTGTTGCAGGGCTTGTCCGTTTCCCAGGCTTTATCGATAAGAAGTGATATTGCTAGAATGTTGGTAGTTGTGCCGGTACCTTTGCAGAATCCTGTCTGATTGTGCGGGATAATGCCTTGATCGACGGCCCTCTCTTGTAACTCCGCGAGTAAGGTACCTGCAAATAATTTTTCTTCTATATTGAGCAGGGCACTAAGACAATAGTTTTCCGGAGCACCTTTGTTACCTGATTTATGGATTGGCAAGATGACGGAGCCCTTTCAAGAAGCTGGTAGTTGGTTTGTTTGCCTAATTTGACAGAAGATTGCATCTAATGTGTCAGCCCAGAATGTTACATCCTGTTTAAACAGGGCTGGAAGAATTCCATTTGGTCCTGGGGCTCCCTCTTTTTTACTCTAGGATATTTGCAGCTTGATTTTGGTTATGCGGGCTAGCTTGGTTTCCTCCTGGTGACAATTAGTAGTTCCCTTTGACCTTTCATTGAGCTGTTTGATTATAATTGGGCCTGTGGTTGCAACCCTTCGAGGGTTGCATCGTGGGAGGCTGTAATGGGATTCTAGGTACTGGGCTCATGTCTCCTCTGGAATGTCTGACAATACTCCACCATGTGAGGGGTGCATTTCTTTGTTCACCAACAACCAAAAGCGCACGGAGTTATTGGTTTTGGAGTCGTGGAGTAGTCTGTCCCAAATGTTTTCTTCTCTAGATCGTTTGATATCCCATTTTGTTTTTTTCAGCTCAGATCTATGCTGATTTTTTTCCTCAATCATGTCTCTCTCTGGAGACGCAGCATCTGCACCATCATATGCACCTAAAAAATGGATGTATTTCTGGAAGGGCTTTGGGATTTCTAATAATGGCTTCACCAGGAAGGTGGAGCTCTGAAAGGTGCTGAGAGCCTGGATAGATTCTAGGGATGCAGCAGCTGTGACCCTAGAGGAGGAGGAGGAGGAGAAGATTTTGGATGAGGATGATGAATTGAGCCAGGATTCATTAAAGAATCTGGTACTGCCTGTGGGGCTGAGGAGCCAACAGCCTGCATGGAGTTATGGTACCCCTCAGGGCAGGAAAAAGCATATCCTCCAAAGGTCTATCCCCAGAGGAGCTGGAGGACAGGAAAGAAGAAAGGATGTTGAAACTAGAGCTTGCTAAGCTCAAACTAGAAAAAGAAAAGGAGCTGAAGGAAAGAGAGAGAGTTCTAGAGGAAAAGAAATTGGCCTTGAGGAAGCAAAAGTGATGTAGGCTCATAAACTGAGTTTGAAAGAGCTGGACATAAAGGCCAGGACAGATGGTGGCAGCATTTCTTCTGTGTCCTCTGAGAGGAAGGTCCAGATTCCCAAGGGTCTGGTACAGGATTCTGGAGTGGGAGATGACATAGACCAATGGTTTGGGGCATGTGAGATTGATTTGCAGATTTACAAGATCCACGAGAGCGATTGGGAAGCACGTCTGTGGGAGCATATCGCTTCTGACCCTACTGGTCCTACAAGGAATTGACACAATGAGATATGGCCCCCAGGAAGGAAACCTTAATCAGAACATTTGGCTTGACCCCAGAGAAGTACTTCTGGACATTTAGGGACAGTATAAAACTATCCCCACAGACCTGGGTGGATTGTGTAGATTATTTTCATAAGGCACAGAATGGTTGGGTGAAGGACAGTGATGTGAAAGATTTTCAGGAGCTGTACAATTTGCTTTCACAAGATCACATGCTTAGTCTTTACTGTACAGATCTGCAATAACACTTGATTGACATTAAGTTCTGTGACCCCAGGGAGCTTGCAATGGAGGTGAACCTCTGGGTCAGCACCAGGGTCCATAGGAAGGCATCTCAGGGGATCACCAAAAGGATGGGCAGGGTCCTCACCAGAAGAAGAGGGAACAAAAACAAAAGTAAGGTGGTATTTAAAGGTCCCCAAACTAGTTCCCAGGGTCAGCTTTGCCATCCTCATGTGGAGAAGAGAAAGAAGTGGTTCCCTCACTGTAAGTCTATAGGGGAGGTTCCCTTGAAGTGTTCTGAGTGTCAGCAAGAAAGACACTAAAAAAGAGATGCCAAGTGTCCCAAGTGGGCACAGCCCCCAACTGGCAGGCAGTCAGTGTGGTTGGCTAGTGTAGGTCTTAGAGAGGAGTTTGTCCCATCCATTGGTGAGGACAGAGTTGAGAATGCCTAGTGTGTGAGCGATGATGCAGGGAACCCAAATGCCTGACAATACTAGGAAGTACAGTCAGTGGGTCACCATCAATGGGCAGAGGGTGGTGGTACTGCGAGACACAGTAGCCAGTATGACTACCATTCGGTGTCATCTGGTGTCTTCAGAGCAGATGTGCCCTAACGTTTTCTACCAAGTTGTTACTGCTGACAACCATGAGAGCCACTACCCAGTGGTTCTGGTTCCCTTGAACTGGGGAGGGGTCTCAGATTTCTTGAGGGTAGCTGTGGACTGTCTACTGGTCAATGACCTGTAGCATACCACCTGGAAGGAGGTGGAGCTCAGGTCACACTTGGAGATCTTGGGGTTGCCTGAGTGTGTGTGCCTGACCCCTTTTTATAGGGTGATCAGAAGACCCCAGAGCCTGGAAGAATTGCCCAGATACCTGCCAAAAAGAGGAAGGGCAAGGGGCGGGGAAAACCCACTCCTGAAACTTCCATGATCCAGGAAGAGGCTGACCATGAGTGGGACACCCCAGTACCTACAGGGGAGGATGTAGCTCATCTGGGGAACTTGCCTGACCTGTCCAACTGGAAGGCGGAACAAGCTCCCTCCAGGGAAAATTTCTGCAAGGACTCAGGAGCAGAACTCTTGTAGGTCTTCAGCAGCAGACTGAGACCCAGGCAGCTGGTAACGCCTCTAGCAAGCACCTAATCTACTGGGAGAATGATCTTCTGTATAATGAGCCTAAGACTCCTGAGCCATGTGCAACACGTATGTTGGTGGTACCCCATTGCTCAGGGCTTTCCTATTGGGTCTGGCTCATGATGTGGCCTTGGCTAGTCATTTGGGGCAAGGCAAGATGCTTGACAGGCTTGTCATTCACTTTCTTTTGGCCTCAAACGAGGAAGACCTCAGATGCTTTTCGCAGATCCTGTACTACCCACCAGGTGAAAGGCAAGTCAGAGGAGAAGTGTAAAGCTCCCCTACATCCTTTTCCTGTAAGTAGCATCCCTTTAGAGTGGGTTGGCATCAGCATTGTGGGGCCTCTGGATTCCAAGACAGCCATGGGCAACAGATTTGTTGTGGTCTTCGTGGACCTTGTCATCCAGTCCCTTAGAGCTATCCCTCTGAGGATGGTGACTGTGCCCACCACAGCAAGGGCACAGATGGGGATCTTTACCTGTGGGTGTTTCCACAAGGAGGTGGCATCTGACCGGAGTACCAACGTCATGCCTGGGTTCATGAAGGCCATGTGGAAGGAGTGTTGAGTAACCTACAATTTCTCCACTCCTTACCACTCCCAAACCAATTGGTTGGTTGAGAGATGATTATGGTTCTAGCCGAACCCTTGATGAGTTAGTGGGACACCCTCCTGCACTGTTGTTTGTTCACCTACAGGGAGGTATCTCAGAAATGGGTTCAGCCCTTTGGAAGTTATACATGGTCAACCTGTGAGAGGACCTCTCAGGGCCTCTCAGTTTGGTTAAGGAAGGCTGGGGGCAAGCTCCCAAAGAGCCACGCTAGGATGTAGTGAGCTACATGTTGGCATTCTGCAACCAGAAATCCTGCTTCTGGAATCTCACACAGGAGAATCTGGAAGCTAGCCAGGAGGACATGAAATGTTGGTATGACCAGAATACTCTGGTTGAGTTCCAGCCTAGTCAAAAAGTGTGTGGCTAATGGAGCAAGTGGAGCCCCAGACTGTACAAGACGTTTGGTCTGGCCCTTATGAGGTGGAGGAGGGCTAGAATGATGTCATCTGCTAGGCGGACATCAAGCCTCCTATCAACCCTTTAAGATTCCTGTATGTCAATCACATCAAGCCCCACTTTGAGAGGTCTGAGATTACCATTCTCTTGGTTACTGATGATGGGGTGGAAAAGGAAAATGTACTTCTCACCGAGCTCCTTTCTTCCAAAGAGCAGGATGGGTCAATGGAGGGTATAAACCTCTCCCCTACATTGATCCTACGTCAACAGATGGACTGCCACTAGTTGCTGTAACAGTTTCCTCTATATTCGCCCTTATCTCAGGGGTCACTGTATTCAGAATACCGGTGAAGAACAAAGTGCACAGTTTATCTGATAAGATGAGATCCAGAATCAAAGAGGATGTCTCTAAGATGCTGGAGTTAGGGGTTTTTGAGCCCTCAAGCAGCCCGTTGCCCAGCCCAGCGGTGTTGGTCCTCAAGGCTTTCCCGCCAGGTGTCACAACTGAATTCAGGTTCTGTGTGGACTACAGTGGGCTTAATGTGGCCTGTATGGACTACAGGGGGCTAAATGCAGACATCCCTCAAGCTTCACAGCACGTTTGATTGAAAGTCAGAGTATTGGCAGATTGCTTTGACTGAGGGGAAAGAGAGGTCAGAATTCAACATACAGAAGGCCACTTCCAGTTCTTTGTTATTTTTGTAATGTATGTTTAATTTTTTAAAAGTTATGAATGTTATGTAATTTAATTTTTGCGTAATTTAATTCCGTAGCGGTTTGTGGGTTTATAGGGGAATAGGGTGGGAAGTAATTTAATTATGGTTAATTAAATATTAATTATATTTATATGTTTTGATAATTAATTGATTGATAATTAATTATTAATTGATAATTAATTTGTATTAATTGGTAATTAATTTTTATTAATTGATAAATTGATAATTATGTTAATTGTATTTTTTATTATTAGGAGCGGGAGTTGGGTTTATAGGGGAATTGGGTGGGAAGTAATTTAATTGTAATAAATTAAATATTAATTTGTATTGATGTGTATTGATAATTAATTGATAATTAATTATTAATTGGTAATTAATTTCTATTAATGACTAATTAATTTTTATTAATTGATTAATTGATAATAATGTTAATTGTATTTTTTATTATTGGGAGTGGGTTGTGGGTTTATAAGGGAATTGGGTCGGAAGTAATTTAATTGTAATAAAGTAAATATTCATTTTTATTTATATATATTGATAATTAATTGGTAATTAAATATTAATTGGTAATTAATTTTCATTAATTGGAATTATTTTTTTTTCAATGGTAATTACTTTTTATTAATTGGTAATGATTTTTAATAACATTTTTATTGGAATTGATAATTAATTTAATCTTATTTTAATATTAAATCATTACTTTCCTTACTGTTGCACTCTCAGGAATGGGAATATAATTTTTACCCTCCCGCTATCCAACGCTTTCCCTACTCTTGCACTCACTGGAAAGGAATAGTAATTTCCACCCTCCCGCTATCCATCGCTTTGCCTACTGTTGAACTCACTGGAGTGGGATTAGTAATTTTCACCCACCCGCTATCCAACGCTTTCCCTACTTTTGCACTCTGTGGAGTGGGAATAGTAATTTTTACCATCCCGCTATCCAACGCTTTCCCTACTGTTGCACTCACTGGAGTGGGAATAGTAATTTTTACCCCTACACTATCCAACGCTTTCCTTACTGTTGCACTCTTTGGAGTGGGAATAGTAATTTTTACCCCTACGCTATCCAACGTTCTCCCTACTGTTGCACTCACTGGAGTGGGAATAATAATTTTTACGCTCTCACTATCCAACAAAATCTCTACTTTTTTTTACATTACATTTTTTATTTTTACATTTTAAGCTTATTTATATTATTTTAAGTATGTTTTATTTAATTGTTTTTAATATTTAATTACTTTTATATTATTTTTAATACATTTAAAAAATTTGATATTTTAGTTAACGATATTTTAACATTCTTATATTTTGGAATCGATATTTTAGTACTTACCTGTTTGTACATAGGGATTCTATATTCTGTACTTCGATATTTTGGAGTCGATATTTTGGGCATTCTATATTATGTCCCTCGATATTTAGCCACTGAACCATTGGACCTAGTGTCCTTGGTGTGGTTTCCCATAGCTTTTTGCCTTCTGAACTCCTGGTTTTGACTTTTTTTGCTGACTTTGTTTTTGATGGTTGTAGAAATCTAGGAACCTTTTCACTGCTAACCAATGCCAAAATGCATGTCCTATGTTGTGGAAATATGGATTTTCCTGATCAGTTATGTCCCCTATCTTGGACCCCAACGGTTCTATGTGCATGTTACAAGTACATGTATGTTCCCTCCAGTTCCAGTTCTGAAGACGCAAACACATGTGCGTCCACCGTCAACATGTCCTCTGTCAGATCCGCCATGAATGGGCTGGATATTCGATTCCTAAGTATGAAAGGCCACCGACTTTATATGGCTCAGTTACTCCATTTTTACAGTTCAGGCGAGTAGGCCCGATTCTGCCATCAAGCTTTCCCTGCTCTCTGCCTCTGACAGCTTCAGCTTGAGCTCGCATCTGTATCCATGAACTTTGTCCTACTCCCTGTGCGGCTAACGGTGCCTGCCTCGGCCAGTTTTGCCTGCCTGCCAAGAAACCGTATTTCACCTTCGAGTTATCTGCTTTGCTCCTCAGCCGATGCATTCCTGTCTAGTAGTTTAGGTAAACATTTCCTTCAGCTACCGAGCAAAGGGCCCGGCCTCTCTGTCCTCATGCAAGTAATTCATAGCCCTGTTACCATGGAAAGTTTTCTGCCCCTTGCATCTCATATAGACACTTAGACGCTTGTGCACGCACACACAGTCAGTATAGAATAGATTCTGTCCGAGAGTCCTTCCTTTTTGGATAACATAGTTCTTTAAACATAGGATGTTAGATATGATTTGGGATTAGGTTGACTTGACCCCCCAGACTTCTTGTCTCCACATGTAGAGCTAAATGTCAAGTCCCCTTCACCCCCTAGTTGCACGTCAATCACACGTCATGCTGCTGCGCGCGCATCTCTGCCAAGTATTATCTTATAGATCCACCTATATATGACATCATAACCAATCATGTTTCTTTTTACTCCTCATTACGCCCATTTTTGGTTACGCATATGAACTATCATTTTCCTTATTAATTGTTACGCCTTCTGCATTTGCTTCATTGTAATGTACATTCTATAAAAATGCTTGTCTGTCAATAAAGTATTGTACTTCACTTCCTGAACCCCCGTGGTGACGGAACATGAAGGCCGCGACTCGAGTCGGCCATTTTGGAATAAAGCCCATTCAGAAACCTCTTATACCACGGATTCTGCCTCTTATTTTCCTGAGCTATTTTATTTAGATTCCGTATTAAATTCAGTCCCGGTAATTAAATTATTTACCACATAATTGGCGCCCGAATAGGGACACTTTCTCATCTCACGCGACGGTGGTGCGTTGCAGGCCCGGTCTCCTGCCACAGCTGGACGGACCAAAAACGCGTACCAGCAGGATTTCCTGTAGCTCCCTCCGGTCAAGCGGGGGCGACTGAGGCTGCGATCAACCCAGACGAGGCGGTGAGAAGTGCGAAGTATCCCGACCAGAGCCTAGCAGAGAGAGAGCAAGATCCGAGGTATACAGAGGCCCACCAGATTTCGAAGTCCCGACGTCCAGAGGGTCCGATGTCCGCTGTTGTCGAGTCAAGTCCAGTCCCCTTCCGAGGCCTTCCGTTTCGAGCTACCCGGTGAGTACCATTGCTGGGGAGGCGTTCTGACGTGCACATAGTTTGTGCCGGTCAAGACGGGTTTGGGTACACAAATCCGGTCTGCACTGTTTCAGCAGTGTATCTGTACTGTTTAGCAGTATATCAAGTATTCCGAAGTATCTAGTTATTGTCAAGAATTATGCTTGGTGATTAGTTACGCAGACGATCATCATTGTTGTTTCAGTTAAAGGTTGAATGTTTAATGTTAAAGTGTTAAACGTCTTGCATATTGTGGTATGAATGATTGTTTATTTGTGCTTTTTGTACTAAGTGTGTTCAAGATTAAGTATCGGTTCAGTTGTCAATATGCCGCTCTTTTCGAAATTAAGACAGATCACTACCAGAAAAGGGGTACTTGAAGAAGCAGTTCCTATTCCTCCTAGGGACACTCCAGGGCACTTCATGTATCACAAGCATGGCTTAGACGCCATATTATTCCTTGATCTATGGGTGGACTACACCAAAGAATTACCAGAAAGTCAGAGGTGGCCCGTAGCTGGGACCTGGGATGCAGAATGCATTATGAAAGTAGAAGAAGAGTTGTGGAAGAGGAAAGCTAGACAGTCACAGAAAGACGCTGTTGAGTTATGGCGTAAAGAATCGCATAGACGTACCGAAAAGGCGCTAAGACAGGAAGAGAGAAGTAAAGAAAGTGCAAATAAGGTCCGAGAAGGTTTGTTGATTGAAGAGGGTACACGAGTCAAAGCAGAACAAACCGACAGGCAAAGAAATGCCCTTATGAAAGGTATGTATCCCCTTCTGGCCGAAGGATTACCTAAGGCTACTACGGAGATACCAAAAGACTTACCACCCCCATTGTTTCCAATAAAGGTACATCCTAAAGGACATCCCAGAACCGCAGAAGATGTTTTTCTTTCCTCATATCTAGATGACGCAGCTCCCGAGTATGCTAACCCCGCACCACATAGATCGTCTGCTGGGGGGGGTTCAACGTCAAGATCAGGTATCTGTCTCTGTGCAACAACAAACTCCGACACAAGCTTTGGCAAGCACATCTGTTTCCGCATCCGTCCCCGCAGCCGATTCTACAGTTGTGTCCACACCTGTAGTTGCTGTAGCACGTTCAACGAATCCTTTCGCGTCCAGTACCCCAGAGGGGGCTACTGGAGGTGCTACTAGCATTTATTCTACGCCACCCCGAATAAGTAAACTTACTTTTCAAGAACCAGTGCATACACGTACGCCCAAACTTGTAAACCCCCGCATGCTTAAGGACCTTATGATAGATTGTAGATATGACCCGGTGCCCGGCAAAGAGGACGAAATGGTCCTAGCATCGTTACGTGTTAGACGAGCTGCATCGTTTTTAGGGAAGCTACCAGGAATGACTATGCATTTGGATAGCATATATCATTTCGTCCAAACAGGGAAAGACCCTGAATGCATTAACAGAGCTATGGAATATCAGAAAGTGGAGATACAGGGGGAATTGTTACGCTTTCTTGTAAATTGTGTGATCAGAAATCAAGACCGACCGGGGGTGGACCCGGGAATAATGCAAACTCTTATGAGATGGAGTCAGAATATATCAGACGGAAGACATGATAAACAAGGAAGTATAGTAGCCATGTGTCGAAAAATTAGGAAAGAAATAGAACGTATACATGAAGAGAGATTGGAGACAGACGAGTTCGAGCAAGACGAGGCGTCCGAATCAGGGGATCCCGTAAGACAGTCAGACACCATAGCCTATGTAGGAAGAGGAAGGTCCTGCAATAATACTAGATGTTTTTCTGATCCAATACATTCGACATGTCCAGATAATAACAGAACTTATCCGACGCCTATAATAAATGTGAAGTCTCCCGAACATTCATTTCAGGCTGCTGACAAAATACTTCGAGAGCGAAGGGGTTACCACCTCCTCGATTCTATGGATGAGCAAGAATTAGCTAGGTCAGCCGTTCATTGGATTGATAGTCCCGGAAAATATGGGGATGACACAGTAGCACACACGTTTTTGAACCTCAGTCCAGATGAACAACGTTTAGCTGGAATCTATATGATTCAGCAACTTCTTATATTATATAAGAATCAACATGCCGATCCTGGTCCCTTACCTGATATATTAACTGAACTACTCACGAATAGATGGAGAGGTTCTGGTAACAAGTTAATTAAAGAAATACTAGTATCACGTAAGCAGTACATTCTTTTTGTAAGCCCAGATCCTTTCTCACTGCCCAACAAGGAAAGAACGCCGTACTACATGGATAGACAGAATCCCTTACGAGAAGTGCACCCAATAAAAGGCGAAGACAATCATTTTCACCGTGTATTTGTATATACACCCATATCTAAAATGGAATTGTTAGAAATGAAGAAAGTGGTACCCAGTCATGACAAGGACCCAGCAGGTTTCCACCGAGAAATCAAAGACATGTTACTAATGGGAGAGTATACCTATCCTGACATTATGACGATATTAAAGGTGCTAATGCCTGCTGGCATTTACGAAAAACTTAAGGAAAAGGAGTGGGAAGTGGGAGACCAAAAGATAGACTGGACAGCCTTAGAAACCGAAGAAAGAGGTCGAGCTGCAGGTTCAGGGCTTGGGGATAAAGTTAAAGCACTACCAGGTTTACTAGTACAGGTACTGCCACGTTTATTAACTACGAAAAAGGAAGATTGGGGTGCAATCTCAGCCTGTAAACAAAAACAAGATGAAGACACAAGTGATTTCTATGCCCGTTTTGAAAAATGTTTTGGTATAAATAGTGGTATAAAAGCAAATAGTGAGTCATATCCACATTTGTTTGTGACAAAACTAGTGGAAAATTCCTTGCCTCAGGTGAAGAATAGAGTATTGAAATTCGAGAGTACATGGCAAGGTAACACTCCGTCACAAATGTTACAAATGTTACAGTATCATCATAATAGAATTAGAGATGAACAAGAACACGAACAGAGACGTATGAAGGACACTAAAATGAAAATGCTAGTTTCCCAGACAGTACCAGCGGATGGTCACAAAAAGGGTGTGACACATTCCGGAGATTCGGCAGTTCCTGTAAAAGGAACATGCAATTACTGTAAACAACTAGGTCATTATGTACACGATTGTCCAGTCCTGAAGCGTAATATAGCTGTAGGTATTGCAAAGGAAAGACCACGACCAGTCAGACTGGATCAGAATGAACAAGGAGCTCCACAGCATGTACAGTCCATGCCAGCTCAGCAACAGTCCATGCCAGCGTCACAACAGCCTATACAGTTTGTGCCAGCCGCACCAGCGCTGCCTGTTGCAGCTACACAAACGACAACACGACAAATGTATCAGACCGCACAGTATGAATATCCTGAGTATCAACGTTATGCATGAACCAGCCTAGAGAGGGAAGTTGACTTACCCCTTATTGAGATCCCAGTAGATCAAGAAGGATCTTATGTGCATAGTGAATTACTAGGTCAAGACAGAAAATTTTTACTTGATACAGGGGCAAGTCGAACAACAATAAAACGTAGTGAAGTTCCAGGGGCACCCCTCTCAGGCTCTCAAAATGTTTCCCTTGGTTTTTCAGGAAAGCCTATTGTTAATGAAGTATCACAGCCACTTCCACTTACGATTGGTCCCTTGACACGAACTACAGATTTATTGCTTACCAAATCTTGTCCAGAAAACTTGTTAGGTATAAAGACACTGAAAGCTTTAGGGGCTATTATATGTTGTTCTCCGGAAGGAGTAAGATTGTTTTTACGTGATTTCAAAGGTCACTATGTGTCCAGAGACATGGATCATCGATTGCAGACTTTACCCGCACATCTATGGGCACAAGGCCCTACTGATGTCGGTTGCATGAACATTACACCATATCGAGTCACACTAAAGGCAGGAGTAGTATTACCACGAATGCGACAATACAAGTTACCACCAGATGCTGTAGTGGCTTTACTGAAAATCATTGACGAGCTTATTGCCCAAGGAGTGGTTGTGGAAACAGACTCCAATGTATGTAATTCACCGATAATTCCGATTCTTAAACGAACTGATCCAATGGCCCCGCCAGTATATCGATTGGTTATTGATCTGCGCGAATTAAACAAATGCATTGTGCCACAATTTCCTGTGGTCCCCGATATCTCATCATTACTGACAGCTATTGATTCACAAGCTACATTCTTTACAGTAATTGATCTCAAGAATGCCTTTTTCAGCGTCCCCATAGATCCGGAAAGCCAATACTTGTTCGGATTTAGTTTAAATGGACGAAGCTTTAAATTCACACGCGCTCCTCAAGGATTTACAGAAAGTCCCAGCATCTATAGCCAAGCACTGAAACGAGAACTTGACAGTATCCATATGCCAGTTTGTACCGCACTGCTTCAATATGTCGATGATCTACTGATCACCGCCCGAAGCGAGCCTGAATGTGAAAAGGCATCACTGACAGTTTTACAATTTTTAGCCGAAAAGGGGCACAAGGTATCCCCTTCTAAGCTGCAATTCTGTGCACAGCGAGTTGTTTATCTTGGTCACTCGCTGTCCAAGGAGGGAAGGCAGCTTACACCCGATCGCATCCAGTTAATTGCTAACATGCCAATACCCAAGACACAAAAGGAGGTGCGGGCTTTTATAGGCCTCACTTCATACTGTAGGCAGTGGATTCCCCAATATGCATTTCTAGCAAAACCACTCATTCAGTTGACAACGCAGGAGGCAGCCACATCGACTGTCCTCCCTTGGACTCAGGAACACACACTAGCTTTTGAAAGCTTAAAGAAAGCTCTATGTCAAGCACCTGTTTTAGCGACACCATGTTACTATAAACATTTTACACTCTTTGTTACAGAACGCGAAGGTACTGCTTTGTCAGTACTCACTCAGGAACAAGCAGGATCACGTAAGCCATGTGCTTATTTTTCTAGTACATTAGATCCCGTAGCTCAGGCTTTGCCTGCGTGCCTGAAATCAGTGGCAGCAACAGCTTTAGCAATCAGACAAAGCGATGCCATAGTGTTAGGACATCCGTTGACAGTACAAGTACCACATGCAGTAGAGGTTCTTGTGAACCGAACGCAAACACAACACTTGACCGTAGCTAGACTTACAGGATATGAACTAACATTGTTTCAGCCACACATAGAAATCAGACGTTGTAATACATTGAATCCTGCTACACTTTTACCTGTAATCGGAACAGACCCACTAGCCCATGATTGTGTTGAAGTTATTGCAATAAATACGAAACCCAGACAAGACTTAACAGACGTTCCACTGTTAGATCCAGACCTGACGTTTTATGTAGATGGATCATGTATGAGGACAAGTACAGGAGATTTAGTGGCCGCGTATGCAGTCACAACAGACACTGAAGTCATTGAAACAAACTGTATAAATACTTTGTCAGCCCAAGCAGCAGAGCTTATTGCTTTGACACAAGCCTGTATTCAAGCCACAAATAAAAAAGTTAACATATACACTGATTCACGTTATGCATTCGGAGTTGTACATGACTTCGGGGTGCTTTGGCGAGAGAGAGGTTATTTAACTTCTCATGGCACCCACATACAGCACGGGTCCCTCATTCATGCTCTGTTAGACGCAATTCATCTGCCCACTTCTATATCGATTATGAAATGTAAAGCACATACGAAGGTTACTGATATCATTTCTCAAGGCAATGATTTAGCCGACAGAACAGCTAAACAGACTGCTCAGAATAGCACATCCGACATGACAAAGCCAATAGTTCCGACACCAACACATTGTATGACGATTAAGGATCCCGCACTTGACATAATTGACATACAGACACATGCTACAGCAGAGGAAATAAAGAAATGGACTGAACTAGGAGGGATCCAAACAGATCAGGGATGGATGACGAAGGAGAAATCTGTATGGTTTCTTCCTGATTCTATGGTCCAAGCTATCATAACTACGATTCACAGTCCGGCGCATCTAGGAGAGAAAGCTATGCTAGACAGCATTTAACACATTTGGTTCAACAAACATTTACGAGCAGCAGCTAAGCAAAAAGTCCGTACCTGTATGATATGTTGTCAGTTTAACCCAGGTAAAAGCATCCCCGTAGAACAGGGTGGATTTCAGCCTCCAGATCACCCTTTTGAAGTCCTCCAGATGGATTATATCCAGATGGAACGATGTCGAGGATTCAAATATGTTCTCGTAGTTGTCTGCGCTCTTTCCCGTTGGACTGAAGCGTACCCAGTCTCAGATTACACTGCCCCGACCACTGCCAAGCAGCTAGTTCGAGAATTCTTCCCACGGTACGGTTTACCACGTGTTGTATATTCAGATAACGGTCAGCCGTTCTCATCCGAACTGATGAAACATGTTTCACTCTTGCTAGGGTATCAGTGGAAGTTTCATTGTGTCCGACACCCCGAGGCAGCAGGTCTCGTGGAACGACATAATCAAACTCTGAAAATCAGATTGTCAAAAATATGTAGAGAGAAAGGTGTTGATTGGATAGTAGCCTTACCAGTCGCACTCTTTTACATGAGAATGGTAGCACACTCTCGAACAGGGCTATCCCCTTATGAAGTGATCTTTGGAAGACCACCGAATATGTGGGGGACGCCTATACCCCGTAAAATAACTGATGTTGACTGTAATATGCTGACAGATTACCTGGCTTCCTTGATGTCTGCACTACAATCTTGTCGTTCACAGGTAGCTGCAGCCTTTCCTGACAACACTGAGGTGAAACCCCATGACGTAGTTCCGGGGGACCTCGTCCTCGTGAGGAATTTTGACCGAAAGACTCAGCTGGAGCCCAGGTGGAAGACACCCAAATTGGTCCTGCTCACCACAAGGACAGCCGTGAAGATCGAAGGCAGGAAAGGATGGGTGCATTCAAGTCATATCAAGAAATTTCATGGACTTCCTTCAGATGTAAATAGCCCACCTCGTGTGTCTTCACCCATTGACTCAAAACTACCTTTGACTGAGGCTACCAGTAAGGAACTTTATAAATTAAAACTAAGGCCTAAGCCGTCGGACGATTTGATTGTTTAAGTCCTCTCCAAGGTGAAGCGGTTGAATCTGTCCTCGACATGTATCCCTTAGACCTGAATCATGAGACATCGCGAAAAATGTTGAAACGACATGCGTACTGTAAATCACTGCGTAGCCACTGTATAGTGACTTTATTAATTTTGTTTTCCTTGAGTTTTATAATAATTACTGCAAGTATATTGTTGCATATATATTATCCTATTTCTAAACATAGGTTCAATATAACTGATGAACATTCTTTTAGTGACCTACCTCCGCATGAATTGTCCTATAGGCTTGCGCTGCGCAATAACACTTTCATTAGTATGTTGCATCATTCCCATCAGACTAGTAATGCTACTAATTGTTGGGTGTGTGGCCGACTCCCTCCCTATCAGAATTATAAAGGAGTTTTGCCTTTCTTTCCACATCCGTTTACACATAATGGCTCCTGTGGAGCATGGTTTAGTTTAATCAATTCCATAGATTCAGACACAGCAGTTTATCAAGACCATTGGGTATGGGGAAATCTGAACCTAGTTTTACTCAAGGTCTGCTACCCTGACAAGGAGGGTCGCCCCAAAAGAACAGGAACTGATCTAGAAAATGAAGTATATGGATTAGGTAATTTTACACCTAATCTCATGATTCTGAATGTCGAATCCGAAGTTGAACTAGTTTTGCCAACCATGTCAGTATTCCCAGCGAAGGGTGAATTGTGTGTAAGGAAAATTGGTTCCATACATATGGGCCATAGTAAATGCACTACTATAGTAGAATTCAGTGATCAAGGCAAATCCTCATTTAGAGCTTCTCGCCACTCCTACTTCATATGTGGTCAGACTGCATATATGCGTCTACCTCTAGATTGGGATGGTACCTGCTACATTGCCTTCCTTTTGCCACCTGTTTTCCTAGCCCCTCCTGATTATTACAGAAATATTAATTTAGTACACAATAGAGAGCGGAGAGATCTCCCAATTGTCGATTACACTGAGACGGCATGGGACAAGTATGTAGATTTTAATAAAGGTATCTTTCCCTATATAGGTACAATTTCAAATAGTAAACTGATACGTAGATTAACTAAGACTCTTGAAGCTGTAGTGAATGAAACTATTGCCGCCCTAGGCAACCTGACAGAGGAGCAATCTGCGATGAGGATTGTTGTTCTTCAAAATCGTCTTGTCCTTGACGTCATCCTGGCCGATAGGGGCGGAGCTTGTAGGGTCATCGGATCAAGCTGCTGCGTATTCATACCAGAAAATTCGCCATCTGTATATAAAGCTATAACTCGCCTTCATAAGATTGTGAGCCAGATACACCAGAATCCAGGCACTTGGACTTGGTCCGGGTGGTTTTGGAGTGTGATATCAGCCTGGGGATGGAGAGTTCTATCCTTCCTAGGTATTGGCCTTCTTATACTATTCAGTTGCTGCTTATGCCTGCAATGTGGACCAGCGATTTGTGGTCTGTGTGCCACATCGTGTATTCCACATCAAGGTTTTCACTCAAGATCCCGGAAGAAGAAAGAAGAAGAAATGATGCTCCATGAACAAATCGATGGATTAATGAAGATTGATGTTTCTTGATGGGCAAGTAGGGGACAAGGAGGGAATGTGGAAATATGGATTTTCCTGATCAGTTATGTCCCCTATCTTGGACCCCAATGGTTCTATGTGCATGTTACAAGTACATGTATGTTCCCTCCAGTTCCAGTTCTGAAGACGCAAACACATGTGCGTCCACCGTCAACATGTCCTCTGTCAGATCCGCCATGAATGGGCTGGATATTCGATTCCTAAGTATGAAAGGCCACCGACTTTATATGGCTCAGTTACTCCATTTTTACAGTTCAGGCGAGTAGGCCCGATTCTGCCATCAAGCTTTCCCTGCTCTCTGCCTCTGACAGCTTCAGCTTGAGCTCGCATCTGTATCCATGAACTTTGTCCTACTCCCTGTGCGGCTAACGGTGCCTGCCTCGGCCAGTTTTGCCTGCCTGCCAAGAAACCGTATTTCACCTTCGAGTTATCTGCTTTGCTCCTCAGCCGATGCATTCCTGTCTAGTAGTTTAGGTAAACATTTCCTTCAGCTACCGAGCAAAGGGCCCGGCCTCTCTGTCCTCATGCAAGTAATTCATAGCCCTGTTACCATGGAAAGTTTTCTGCCCCTTGCATCTCATATAGACACTTAGACGCTTGTGCACGCACACACAGTCAGTATAGAATAGATTCTGTCCGAGAGTCCTTCCTTTTTGGATAACATAGTTCTTTAAACATAGGATGTTAGATATGATTTGGGATTAGGTTGACTTGACCCCCCAGACTTCTTGTCTCCACATGTAGAGCTAAATGTCAAGTCCCCTTCACCCCCTAGTTGCACGTCAATCACACGTCATGCTGCTGTGCGCGCATCTCTGCCAAGTATTATCTTATAGATCCACCTATATATGACATCATAACCAATCATGTTTCTTTTTACTCCTCATTACGCCCATTTTTGGTTACGCATATGAACTATCATTTTCCTTATCAATTTTTACGCCTTCTGCATTTGCTTCATTGTAATGTACATTCTATAAAAATGCTTGTCTGTCAATAAAGTATTGTACTTCACTTCCTGAACCCCCGTGGTGACGGAACATGAAGGCCGCGACTCGAGTCGGCCATTTTGGAATAAAGCCCATTCAGAAACCTCTTATACCACGGATTCTGCCTCTTATTTTCCTGAGCTATTTTATTTAGATTCCGTATTAAATTCAGTCCCGGTAATTAAATTATTTACCACAATGTAACTAAAAAATGGTAACAATGGGTTATCTACAATTGCCATATTTGAAGCCCCTAGTAAAGTGCACTATATTTGCTCAGGGCATAGAAGTTTTAAATGCTACTGGTGGGCTTGCAGCACTGAATGTGACACCCACATAAGCAGCCCTTTAAACGTATCTCAGACCTGCCACTGCAGAGCCTGTGTGTACAGTTTTAAACTGCCATGTCAACCTGGCAAGTTAACTGACTCTTATACTCTTAAATTCGTTTAACTGCATGGCGTATCTTTCCCAAAATATATCATTGGGAATGCCTTATGATATTTTATACGTGCAGTTTCCAATTGAGAAAATATAGCAAAAATTAAATATGATGTCCACGGACTCATAATTTAAAAACACAACATATTGTGAAGTTGTTTTTTAAATTTCAGTACTAGAAATGCTACTTTAAGAAAGTTATCATGTTCTTACTTAAACCATTTAACTGCCTTCTGCCTATCTCTGGAATATCTGTCTAGGGTGGGTGGCAGCTAGTTTCCTGCATTCCCTATAGACAACAAGACACAAAGGAAAGGTAGGTATGACTGAGCAGCCATCTGCATGTTGATAGGTCATACCGTTTCAGGATCGGAGGGAGGAACTGACAATCTACATCTGAAAGGGCTGAGCTGGCCAAAACGTGTGGGTAATGGAGCCAGGGGAGCCTCAGGCCCTGCAAGAGCATTGGTCTGGCCCTTATGAGCTGAAGGAGCGCAAGAGCGATATCACCTACATGGTGGACCTAACGACTTGTAGGAAACCTTTAAGGATCCTGTATGTCATTTGCCTCAAGCTCCACTTTGAGAGGTCTGAGACTACCACACTCTTGGTTATTGATGATGAGGTGTAAGAGGAGAGTGAACCTCTCCTTGACTTCCTTGTTTCTAAGGAGCAGGATGGGTCAGTGAAGGGTTTGAGTCTCTCCTCTATCTTGATCCTAGATCAACAGAGGGATTACCACCAGTTGCTGGGACAGTTTGCCTCTATGTTCTCCCTAATCCCAGGGGTCAATCCATGGTACACCCATGATATAGACACTGGTCAAAGCGTGCCTAAGAAGAATAACATTTAGAAGTTACCTGAGATGATGAGATCCTGCATCAAAAAGGAGATCTCTAAGATGCTGATGTTAGGTGTTAGGGGTTATTGAGCTCTTAAGCAGCCCTTGGTCCAGCCCAGTGGTGTTGGTCCCCAAGGCGGACCCGCCGGGTGTCACACCTGAAGTCCGGTTCTGTGTGGACTACTGTGGACTCAATGAGGTCACTAAGACTGACGCGCACCCCATCCCTGAGCTAATGAGATCATTGATCAGCTTGGAGCTACCAAGTGCCTCAGCATGTTTGACTTAATGTTGGGGTACTGACAGATTGCCTTGACTGAGGGGGAAAAAAGAGGTCAGTGTTATGTGCACCTAAAGGTCACTTCCAGCTCAGTTTCATTCTTTTTGGGTATGGTTAGCCAGATCCTGGCTAGGTTGGAGAACTTCAGTGCCCCTTACCTAGACGACATTGTCGTCTTCAGCTCCAGTTGTGTGGACCACTTGGACCATGTCCAGGAGGTACATCAGGCTCTGCAGAGTGCATACCTAACTACCAAGGCCAGTAAGTGCCAGATAGGGTAGGGTACATGGGTCTACTTGGTTGGAGAGCGGTGCAGAGAGGTGTAAAAAGGGGCATGCCATCTGAACACCTCTCCCTGGCACATACTGGAGGTAACTGGTGGGCTAGTTGGCCCCCAGGGACCCTCAGTATTCAAGGGGAATTAACTTACAACTTACAACCCCAACTTACAACATGCCAGTGGGCACATTTGCTGAGTCCTGCAGGGAGGGGGGCGGCCTAGCCGCGATGCCGGCTTTTTAATAACACATTTTTTTTTATTTATTTTACAAGGGGGGCTGTGTGGCCCCCTTACTTTTACATTAATTGGGGCCATGGGGACCCCATACCCCCGGGCTTGCTCTTTTTTTTAACTTTATTAAAAATAAACGGGATTGGGGCTGAGCTGCATGGCCACATATATATATTTTTTTAATATATTTTTTAAGGTGAGGGCTGCGTGCCACTCTCCTGAGGCCTCTATTGGCCCCGGGTACCCCATCCCCCGGTGCAGTGCCTCTTTTATTTTTTTTATTGAGGGAGGGGGCTGTGTGGCCCCCTACCGGGCTACTTCTAGCCCCAGGAACCCCATCCCCGGGGCCTGGCCACTCCGTTGGGGACCGTGGGGGCATTGAGGCTCCCCCCACGGTCCCCAACGGAGTGGCCAGGCTCTATGCCTCCTGTGGGAGCCGGCATTGCTTTTCCACACGGGGAGCAGCTGGCAGTCCCCAGGGCCATCAAGGGCTCCAGGAGGGCGGACGCACGGCCCTGATCCCTCCATTTCAAAGCCCCGGGGAGATGGTGGTCCCCAGGGCCGGGGCCCGCTACGGACCCCATATCTCAATATAAAGTGCCCTGGGGAGGTGGTGGTCCCCAGGGCTGTTTGCCCCCCAAACTAATCATTTCTTTAGTTCTGGGGAGGTGGCGATCCTCGGGGTCCTCGAATTCTCATGAATGCTCCTGGAAGGTGGCAGTCCCCAGAGCAGCATGGGGGGTTGGGACCCCCCACACATTTCTTTAGGAAGCCCCAGCGAGGTAGCGGCCCCGGGGCTATGGGGCCACTGAGTGCCCCGTATTTAATTTAATAAGCTGTGGGGGCCCCACGGGCCCCGGCAACATAATTTAAAAGTGGCCCCAGGACCTGGTCCTCCTGGGGGCTTTTAGAAAATGAAACGCGAGAGTCCGCGCTTAGATTTTTTTTTATTTTTCGTCCAGATTCGCGCACGCAGCGCGAATTCAGGCAACTATTTTTAAAAAAATGCTTCTTTTGGCCCTGGGGGTCCTTGTGGGATCCCCTGATCAGGCCTAGGGGGTCAGAGTGTTTCTACCCTGCTCCCTTTTCTTCTTATTTTATCTTTTTTGCTACTGTTTTCTTGTGACTCTGTTCTAACAAGTCACAAGATGGCTGCCAACACTTCCTGGTTTGGAATGTTGGCAGCCAATTAGAATGAAGCTCGTGGTCAGAAGTGTTCGCAAACTCACCACGGCCAAAGATATCGATATTTTTTCAGCAACTACTGAACAGATTTACACCATTTAAAAAAAAGGCCGCTTTCTGAACCAAGGGCTACCTTTCTGCCAAATTTGGTGTTATTCCGTTCAGCAGTTTGGGCTGTAGCCTGTCTCAAAATTTCAGGATAGGAGCTGACCTGGATAGACCTTTTTTTGGGAGAATTTTGCGAAGATTCGTCAAATGACGCCAAAGTTATTAGCAAATCAAAAAACACTTTCTGAATAGAAACAAGGTCATAACTATAACTACCTACTGACGACCGCCAGTAGGTAATATATACATTTTTATATATTTATAACATTTAAATATAAATTAAAATTAATGGTTTATTTGTTTTAAAGTATATATATATATTCACTGAAAAACCATAGGTTTCAGGGACATTATAATTAGTTAGACATTTCACTCGATCAAAACCATAGAAATTCCACCGTTATAGTTAGTTCAGCTAACTATAACTCGCACCACCGTAATGAACTGCTATGGTCTGACTCGCAGAGGGAGAGCAAGGGGCAGATGGGCCTGTTAGCAGAGACACAGTTATGAGCTAACGGGCTAACTCACAGAGGTAGAGCTGCGGGCCCGAGCTGCGAGCCGACGGGCTGACTCACAGAGGAAGAGCAACAGGCCGATGGGCCTGCTAGCAGAGACACAGTTACGAGCTAACGGGCTAGCTCACAGAGGTAGAGCTGCGGGCCCGACGGCACGCTGGCACAGAGCTGCGAGCCGATGTACTGGTTTCCAAAGGCATAGCCGCGAGCCGCAATTGGTTCTGACCATTATTTAACACAGATACATCATCCTGTACAATATCAACAACAGATAAAACAATGTTCTATAATGGCAGGTATTTACTCTTGAATAATGAAAAATGATGCAGCATCTTAAAAGGTATTCTGTACATTCTGACTGTATCACAACGTGTTGTTTGCTGTAAAAACTTGCTGTTTCCTCCCTCACAGGGGAGTTTTGATACCTGGATTTGGCCTTCCATTCCGACCTTGAAGGCAGAGTTCGGCAAGCTGATCCGAATAAGAGCCTTATTGTCCCTAAAAGAAGTTTCTTTTACTTCTGCCCATGAGACTTATGTCCTGCAGGTGGCCAACACAAGAACAGAAGTTCATAATCTTTTAAACACTGATCTCCCACAACATTTTGGTGAACTAATTCATTCTATTTTCAATGCTTTTCATACAACAGGGCTGGTGCATTTTTTTTAGCTTGTGAGAGCCGGCCTTGTAACGTCTTTTCAAACTATTTTTGGTGTCAACCCTGCTTTCATTCATTCTATTTCCTCTAGTGTTTTTGGCGGGTTGCCACTTCGACTAGCTTTGGCTGCAGGACTTTTCGTCTTGATCTGCATGCTCAGAAATGGCTGCTCCACTTGTGCTTGTTCACAACCCAGCCCTACTACAGCTACTTTGCAACTGCATGCTTGACTATTTTTTTTTTTTTATTGCCACAGAAACAAAAAGAAAAATGAGCATGAAAACAACATCTTCAAATACATCGGTATACATATGTAGGGTATAAAGGAGCATTTATAGAGAGGAAGAAGAAAAAAAGGGAAGAAGAATAAAAAGCAGGTTGAAAGGAAGAAGGAAGAAGGGAACAGAGAAAAACAAAAAACAAAACAAAAAAACAATACAAGGAAGAGAGAAGATAAAAGTACAAAAAAGAAGAAAAAAAAAAAGAAATACATACGATCGTTAGTCCCAATGAAGACAAGACCAAACCCTACGCAGTTTTAGCAAAGATCGGGGGTCTCTAGCTTTTGCCAATGCAGTTTCCATTTCGAAGACCTCCCTCATCATAGACCAAAATTTGTTAATGCTGGGAGGTGTGGCATGTATCCAGAGACGGGCTATACAAACACGGGCACAAGAGGCGATAATAGAAGCTAAGGGTTTTGTAAGAGACCCAGATTCCATAAATAATCCCAGCAGTAGCTCTTTCCCCAAGAGTGGGCTATCATAGCCGACCCAAGTTGACAAAACCAAAGTAATATTAGACCAGAAATCCTTCAACCGGGGGCAGGTAAAGAACATATGGTTTAAATCGGCAGCATATTCCTGACATTTAGGGCAGTTGGTCATGGCAGCAATTGAGTTATTAGCCCATTTGGAAATTCGCTCGGGAGTGTAATATAGCATAAAAATAATTCTATGCTGTTGAAGTTTTAGATTGACAGATATTATAGCCGAATCAATGGTTTGAAGAGACTCTTGAATTTCCTCCCTAGAAATATTAGAGCCAAAAAACTGGCTAAGTTTAGCAGCAATCTGTAAGCCATCATCACCGACTGCCCCAAAGCTTGACTATTATGGTATCTTGCCGCTGGCCACTCTCAGCGTGGCTTACAATTTGTCTTTCCGCTATCCCTGGTATACTTGCATCCAGCCAGTGATCTCATGCATATCCTGTCCCTTCCAATGGACATTGGATCTCTGCCTCACAAACACTGCGTTGCCTGACCTGGACTTTCCTTTACTGATGAACCCTTTGGTGAATCATGAGCGTGAATGTTCCGGTATTGGTTTCATGGCATGTGCTGCTGCACTTGGTGTGCTGGCTCGGTGGAATGTATGTACGGCTGCACATGATTTCCTGCAACGGAGGAAAATAAGATAAGCGTTCCGGCAGACACCTGTTAAAATTAAACCCGTGTATGGCTATAGTGCCGCTACTAGGAATGGTGGGGTTTTGTTTTTGATTTTGTACAGTTAAGCAAGGGCGGCGTGGGGTGGGGGAGGTGGGTATGTTGGTGATTAAAACACAGACTTTAGTAACGTGCAGATGTCTAGCTACTAAAGGTGATGTAGTACCACTGTGACCATTTATAAAGCGCCCTATGGCATGCTATGTGTTTTACCTGCAAATTTACATGTTTTAATACATTTTGCTGATGAGCGTTTCGGGAGACATCTGTTGAAATTAAGCCTTTGTATGGCTGTAGTGGTGCTTCCAGGTTTGTTTTATTGGTTAAAGTTAAGCAAGGGCGGGTGTTGAGATGGTGTAGTTGTACTGGGAATATTTATAAACCGCCTAATGGCATGGTGTATGTTTTACCCACCAATTTGCATGTTTGAATACTTTTTGCTGATAAGCGTCCCGCAGACACCTTCGAAAATTAACCTGCGTTTAACGGTATAGTAGCGCTACTAGGAATGGTGGGGGTTTGTTTTTGATTTTGTACGGTTAAGCAAGGGCGGGGGTGGGGGGGAGGTGGGTATGTTGGTGATTAAATCGCAGACTTTAGTAACGTGCAAATGTCTAGCTACTAAAGGTAATGTAGTGCCACTGGGACCATTTATAAAGCGCCCTATGGCATGCTATATGTTTTACCCGCAAATTTGCATGTTTTAATACGTTTTGCTGATGAGCGTTTCGGGAGACATCTGTTGAAATTAAGCCTTTGTATGGCTGTAGTGGCACTTCCAGGTTTGTTTTATTGGGTAAAGTTAAGCAAAGGCGGGTGTGGAGGTGGTGTAGTGATACTGGGACTATTTATAAACCGTCTTATGGAATGGTGTATGTTTTACTTACAAAATTGCTGGTTTTAATACCTTTTGCTGATGAGCATTTCAGCAGACACCTATTGAAGTTAAGTCTATGTATGGCTATAGTGGCGCTAAAGGGAGTGCTGGGGCTCGTTGTTTGATTTCGTAAGGTTAAGCAAGGACAGGGGTGGGGGTGGGGGAGGTGGGTATGTTGCTGATTATAAGACGGACATTTGTAACGTGCACATATGCAGCTAGTAAAGGTGATGTAGTGCATCTGGGTCCATTTATAAAGCGCTCTATGGCATGGTATATGTTATATCCGGAAATGTGCATGTTTTAATACCTTTTGTTGCTGATCGTTGCGGCAGACACTTGTTGAAATTAAGTCCCTGTATTGCTATATTAGCTCTACCAGGTTTGCTAGGGCTCTTTCTTTGATTTCATAAGGTTAAGCAAGGATGGGGTTGAGGGTGGTGCAGTGGCAGTGGGCCCATTTATGAACCACTTTATGGTATGCTATATGTTTTACTCACAAATTTGCATGTTTTAATACCTTTTGGTGATGAGTGTTCCAGCAGACAGCTGCGCAAATCATACAACATTTCTGTGGATAACAAATCTCGTGCTGATAGACACTCTTGCACTGTGGTTGAAGGCTGCCAACATTGATGGCAAATTATGAAACTTGGTGCAATTATAGATTGAAATGGAAGCCTGGACCATTTCTTTGTTACTATGGTGCAGTCAGGGTTTTAATATAAATATAAATTGGGGGTGCTCTAAAAGGGGCAGGGCAAACTTCTTAAAGGGGTGTGGGCTATTCAAGTAGGGGTGTGGTGTAAATCAAGATAACTAGCATTGTGTGCTTAAGAAAATCCCCTCCAATTATCCAACGTTCGGAAAACACACTCTGTAAAGGATTTCCCTTCCTCCTCCAACGTGGCTCACCTAGTATGATGTCGCCACTTCTCAGTAGTGAGAAAAATGAGCATGCGCACATCGATGTACATGCTCTCACTGCAGTGCAATAAAAAAAAAAAAGAAAACTGACTACCGTTGCGAGGGCCGAAAATAGAGCCCGATAGAGACCCGTTTCAAGGCCCCCTAAAACAAGCATTTGCAATGCAATAGGTCTCGCAGTTGTTAAGAGTTTGAGCTATTGGCACTGTAAATGGCAATGTCTTTTATTTATGTGTGGGTTTTTAAAACATAAATAAAAGGCATTGTCATTTACAATGCCAATAGCTCAAACTCGTATAAATGCGAGACCTATTGCATTGCAAATGTTTTAAAACAAACAAACATTTCAGCATATTTCCTCACTGTGCTGAGAAGTAATCTGGAGTTCGCTGCACCTCCGAAGCAATCTAGGGAAGCTGGGAAAAAGGAGAAGTGTGTGTGGGGGGGGAGGGGTTGTGAGTCAGTCGTTCTAATCAGAGAAAACTCTGAAAACAAGCGCACACTGAAGCTGACGAAGAGGGAGTGGGAGAGGGGAGTGGGGGCGGGCACGCAGGCTGCCAAATGGTGCGCTGAAAGTGATCGCGATCACATCACGGCAAAAGTGAAAGCAAACGAGTGCTTTCAGGCCTCCAAATGGTGCGCACGACGAGGGGTGGGGTGAGAGAGCATGAGTCTGTGTGAGGACAGTAAAAAATATGATATGAGAGGAGCACTTATTTCTTTCTGAGAGGGAGAGAGCTGTCTTTGCAGAAACTTCACTGCAAACTTTTCATCAAAAGACGCCTTTAGCCGGAGTGGAAGAAAAAACATAAACCTGTGCTTGTTTGTGGGGCAAGGAGGTATACCAAAAAGCGAGGTACTTTTAAGCCAGAGGCTCACCACAGGCTGCTGTGCGTGCTTCTGCTGAGAGGGTTGCTGCTGGGGCTCTGCTGGATTGCGATGAGGGCTTCCCCCACCCCGGGGACTGAGGGGCAGGGCTCGGTCACTGACCGCACATCCTCCGCCTTGGGCAGGCTGGAGAAGGCGGCTCCCTCCTCGCAGGCGGACATGGTGGAGGCTGTCCGAGAAGATGGGCTGAAGTAAATTGATTAACCTGGCTGTGGGTCACATCCATTGCAGTGTAAGACTTAGAAATCTCCAAATTATAACAGGCAACGGGAACCATTGACAGATACTAGACCAGCAAACACCGTAAGTTCTCTAAAACTCACTTCCAAGAAAGTGCATTCATGCAGCAAGTGACAGCACAAGGTTAAGGTACACGTGATGTTTTCTCACTTGGGACACACTGCCTGCACCCGATTCTGAGGCAATGTGTATCTTTTTTTTAAAACAAACAAACAAACATTTCAGCATATTTCCTCACTGTGCTGAGAAGTAATCTGGAGTTCGCTGCACCTCCGAAGCAATCTAGGGAAGCTGGGAAAAAGTAGAAGTGTGTGTGTGGGGGGGGGAGGGGTTGTGAGTCAGTCGTTCTAATCAGAGAAAACTCTGAAAACAAGCGCGCACTGAAGCTGACGAAGAGGGAGTGGGAGGGGGGAGTGGGGGCGGGCACGCAGGCTGCCAAATGGTGCGCTGAAAGTGATCGCGATCACATCACGGCGAAAGTGAAAGCAAACGAGTGCTTTCAGGCCTCCAAAAGGTGCGCGCGCCCGGACGGCGCACATGCACTGTATTTGGAGGCCTGAAAAGCCACTGTTTGCACTTCCAAAACTCGCTTACTATAAGTCTCGCCAGAGCAGCGCTAAAGCGCTGGCTCAGGCGAGACCTAAAAATAACTGCTGGTGCTCAGACCCAGCCCACTTAAAGCCCTGTATCCATTCATCGTAAGGACTGCACCATCCAACTATCTTTCAATTCATCTATACATTCCTACCTACATACATACATACATCTGTCCCTGCACTTTTCGTAACCATCTATTAGCCCACTCGCCAATGGTAATCACTGTGCCATCCATCCAGCCATACGCCCATATATCCATACATACATCTGTCCCAGAACCAATCCTAAGCATCTATCAGCCCACCCGTCTATCCTAAGTACTGGTCCATGCATCCATTCATCCTTCCATCCTTCCATACATCCATACATCCATCCATCTAGCTATCCATTCATCCATCTGGCCATCCATCCACTCGCCCTTTATTCAACTATCTGTCCTTATTTCCGTGCACCCTGCGCCCCTGATCCTAAATACCACGTATTATACTCATCCACCCAGCCTCTTAAGGGGCCGAAAAGGCTGGCGATAAGCATTGACAGGCATATGTTTCTGATAAAGAACAAGAAAGCTTTGAGTTGCTCTTTGTGGACCATAGTTCACCACCCTTCTCTGGTGGTGTTTTAAACAAAGGTTGATCCAGCGAAAGAAATTTAAAGCAGCTTTTCAGTGTAAGACGTTAATTTAGAAACATAACGTTTTGTCCATTTCTATATAGGAACACTGCTTTAAACTGGCCATGACTGACAGATACTGAATACCTGTAGTTGTTACACTTGAGAGAGTATACCAGACAGCTAATTTGGGGTGGTGAGAACCTGCACTTCTATATTTCCATGTGAAGCACAGTATAGGAATATAAAGATAATTCCAAAGCTACTATCTTCATATTAAAGAGGGGGTGTGAGAACTAAGTGAGCAAAGCATGTGTTTTCGTAGCACTAAAACAAGCTACCGTGAAGGGTAATGGCAGGGTCGTGCTGGAGTTGGCTGCCTGTGGTTGTCTCTAGAGGCACAACCAGAACGAAATTTCGGGAGAGGCTAATTCTTTCAGCAATAGGCAGAGTGGGGATGTACGTGCTCTAAAAAGGGGTGAAAAAGAACAGAGCCTCATTTACAAGCAAATAGTGTTTTGAAGACCTGTGAAGTACTCTGTGTGTGCGCCCGGGAAGCTGTCTCAGGGAGTCTGGGGCAATGGGCGTTGCACGCCTAGTGGTCTCTCTGCTAATCACCCCACGATGATGTTGCTCCTGCACTGCAAAAAGAGAAGAGAAATCCTGAGATAAAATGGCTCTCTTTAAAAGATTTCCCTTCTCCTACAACGCGACTCACCTGGCATGATGTCTCCACTTCTCAGTAGTGAGCAATGTGCATGCTCTCACAGTCTCACTGCAGTCCAATAAAAAAAAAAACAACGGACTACCTTTGCAAGGCCCGAAAAAAGAGCCCCATAGAGACCCGTTTCGAGGCCCCCCAAAAAAAACTCCGGGTGCTCAGACCCCCACAGATGTTAATAAAGTTGAAAAGGCTACCTTATCTCTTATAGAGAACAATATTTATTACAAAACTGTATCTGTGGATGAACAGGTAATACGTTTAGAAGATGAATCTGAAATATCAAGTGGTCAAATAGAGAAAGTGGACAAGTCAAGGACTGAAGAGATTTATGAACATTACACAATATGTCCTTTGCATTCAAAAGAAGTAAAAGGAAGCAGCAATGAGTTATTTCAGAGCTTGGAAGCTCGTTGTTTTCCACAGCTGCTTCCTACTGGAGAAGATGGACGATATGATGACCAACCTGTACGGATTCCAGCTTCAGAATATCAGCAAACAAGATTATATTCTGAAGATCCTAGATTTCCACAGTTCATTCCATACATATTTCACCTTTTGTTTGAAAGTGATATGTCTTCTCTGTCGTATGCAGTGAACCACATACTTAAAACTGACAAGAAACCAAAGTTCACAAGGGAGGAGTTCGAGATCCGCGTCAATGAAGTCATCAGAGTCGAGCCACAGCTGTTTGGAACATTGGTCAGACAGACCAGCATAGCCGAAAAATCACGCCTGTGGCAGAGGATCGTCGATAGGTTGAATGCTGTTGCACCCATCAGAAGGACCAGGACTGAATGCCAAGCCAGGTGGTGCAATCTGCGGGGGGGGGGGTCAAGCGAAAAATGAATGACGACTATGCCCAGAGCAACATCACTGGAGGTTGTGGGCCTCGCAGACCAGTACATTTCCATCCCTGGGAGGAGAAGGTGATGTCCCTGCTTCCGCCGGTGGGAGTACATGGACTTCAAGGAGTTCAAGAGCCTGGTGAGTACACAAACAACTTACGTAACATGGGGGTAATTGCATCCACACCCCAACTACACAAAATGCACGCAACTACCCCCAAGCCCTCACCGGCCAGAACCACAGTCAAAAACAACGCTAATGCCACTAACATGTGTATGCCCCATTGAGAAAGCAAGGCCATGCTATGTCCCATGCTACACGAAGCACCAACCCAAGAATGGATGTCCGGTATGCTGGGAGGGTGGGTGACACAAAATGCATTTTTGAACTCCAAATCAGACACAATTGCCCTCATCCCATATGGCCCAGGTGCATACCCATGAACCATGCTCAATGCACAGGGACTGGGAAAGTACTGACAAGAAAGCTCACACTCGGCCCGGGTGTAGGCAGCACAAGGCCCTCCTGTGACCAGTGCAAACACAAACACCAAGACAACAAGGTCAGATATCAAGGACAGGAACTCACACTCACTGTCATGGCAGCATGCTCCATGGGGGGACAACTACATCACCTGGGAGCCCCAGTGCAAAATCACACTACACCCACCAGCAGGCCCTGTCACACACACCCCTTACACAAGCAGACACCCCTGGGACAGGCAATGGATTTACCCACTGTCACAATGAACATGTAACACAACAGCACAAATACATAGCCGAAGAAGCATCCAAGCAAAAAATCTATATGTCAAAGACTCAGGAGAACATATCAATATGTCCCCCGCAACATACCCATCCACAAGTGAACATTGAGGAGAATGCTAGGCACATACAACTACCTGGAGGAACAGTGCCAACTTGAATGTGTATTGAACATGGATGTTGCATGAAACAGCATTAACATTGTCTGTCTCTCACATACAGGGCAACGTGATGAATCTCCCCCCAACAATGGGGGTGAAGAATCACAGTCCCAGGCTCGACACGCCAGTCAACAAGAACACCAAGGACGGATGGAGGCAAGACTGGTTGAGCTCCTGGTGGTGCAAAGGGACATAAGCCATTCACTCCGTCGGATCGCCAACAACATGGGTAACCCTCCCTCTGCCACCAGGCGAAGACCACCACCAGCCACAGGGAGGGAGGAGGAGGAGGATTCGTCCGACGGAGCGTCCCAAGCATCGTCAAGGCCTGCATCTGAGGGTTCCCAGAGGAAGGTGGGTCATCCACGGAAAGACCGTGAGAGGCAGTGGACCATCCACATCTCCCAGGTCACCTGGCCGCCATGTGCAACAGCATCACCTCATTGATTAACACCATCTTCCACATGGACTTGCTGGTCACAGTCTGACCAATGATGCCAAACACTGTGGCCTGGACTCTGATGACTTCAAATGCCAAGGATCCCATCTCCCCCTGTGAACTTTGGATTCCATGGTCCCTGTATTGCACCTTTTTCTGTGCACAAATCACGCCCCAGACCTATAGTAAAAAAAATTATAATTGTAATTTTATGTTGCAGTCATTTCGCATGAGTCCACAACATACGTGTGGGGATATGTCAAAGTATGCCTGAGTGTGGAAATAACTCCAGCCATCCATACACTTGGATCTGAGTCCAGTCGAGGACACACATGGGTCCCACTGTATCACCAAATACAGACATGGAGCCCAATACTCACCCGTGAGGGCCTCAAGCTGCTGAGGGGGGGCTTGCAATACTGCTCAGACAGACCAATTTGGCAGAGTATCATGAAGGTGTAGAGGTCATGGGTCATGTTGAGGTGCCCGGGGAGGGAGTCCCAGGTCTGTTTGGCAAGGTGGGAGAACTATCTCCTGCATGCAGTTTTTCTGTGGATGTGATGAATGGTGGCCAGGGCAAGGTGGGCTGCACGGAGTTGGGTCAACGGGTGTTGGTTGACAGACGTCCAAGGTCGGTTTTGGGTCTGGGGTTGTGGACTGCCTCCTGAGTGTGGTTGAGGAGTCTGAAGGTGATGCTGCAGCAGACAGTGAGCCATTGTAGCTATCTCAGGTGGACGGTGATGTGGCTGGGGCGGGGGATGTTGAAGATGAGGTGTGCGGATGCACCCTGGATGTGGACAAGTTCTCCTGCAGTTTTGCTGTTGTTCCTCCGTAGAGGGCGGTGCTGTAGTTGACCCGGCTGGTGTTGTGGACCTGGTGGACAGTCTGTCTTGCCTTGGAGTGGATCTATCTATGGATCATTTGCAGCATGCGGAGGGTGTTGCAGCATGAGGTACAGATGGTGTTGAGTTGCATGGTAATTGTGAGCGTTTGTGGCCACTGGGTGCTGGTGCGGTGCCCAGGCCGGTGGGACACAAGGAGTGGGCCCAGCTGTAAGGGGACAATCCTCAGATGATGACCTCAGTCCTGTCCAAGTCCAGCCTCAGGTGGCTGATGTTCAGCCATTCGTCAACGGATCTCATGCCTTCTTGAAGGTTGGATCTGGCAATGGCTGGGTCTTTGGTGAGGTTGAGTATCAGCTGGGTGTCAATGACATACGAGATGATGATGAGGTCGTGTGCGCATGTGATGGTGGAGAGGGGGTCATGGAGACATTGAAGATCGCCACGCTGAGAGATTAGCCCTGGGGCATCGGCCACATGACCCCAGTGTTACATGCTGCAGGGTGGAGGCTGATTCCCTGGGCCTTGCTGGTGAGCTACTTGTTGATTTAATCCTGTGCCCTCCTCTGGATACCAGTGTTGGAGATTGGTGAGCTGACAGTGTGGTAGCACTTGTTGTACAATGCCGTTGAGAGGTCAAGGGGGGTGGTCTCACCATTGTTGAGCGGGCAAAGTTGTCGTTGGTGGTGGCAATGATGACGGTTGCAGTGGTGTGATTACTGTGGAAGATGGTCTGGTGCCGGTTGCCTGGAGCTGTTTGCATGGAGGAAGTTTGTCAGTTGCTCGTTGAATGTCTTCCTGATGACATTTGCTGTGTAGGGAAGCAGGGTGATGTTCCAGGAGATCCTGCGGTACTGCCGTCCGTTGTTTAAGAAGGGCCTGGGTCTCTGCATGCCTCCAGCTCCCATGGAATGTGGCAAACTCAAAGGAGACATTCTGGACGTGGGCTTCAAGGCTGTGGAATGATGTGGTTGAGATGTTGTGTGGGAAGGGGCCTGATGGAGAGCCAGAGTGGATGGTGCACATGAGCCAGGTGGTGTATTTGCTGCTTACGGGAGTCCAGAACCTGAGGGGGGTTTGTCCCATGGTTAATAGTGCTGTCTGCCTCTGTGTGCCAAGGCTGTCGTGTATGGCCATGAGCTTGCAGTGGTAGAAAGTTGCAAGGGATGTGATCGGCCTTGCAAGGGTGGGGTGTCTTTTGGATGGAGATCTGCTGTCAGTTCACTCACAATGCTGATGAGCTCCTTGATGTCGTGTGTTTTGGTGCCTGGGCCCTATCTGAAGGATCTCCACTTGTCCTTGCTGATGATATGGTGATGTCTGTGTGTGGCGTTTTCCAGGGCTGTAAGGTAAATGATGGTTCTTTGTGTTGCAAGGTTTGCACATGAGTCCGGCTAGATCTGTATGAGTCCATTAGGTCTGCCTTGTCCCAGGTGGCTTAGCTGTTGTTGTGCTTCACAGGAAAGTCCGTCAATGTGGCAAGATTGTTGGATCAGTAGCTGATCCAGTGTGTGAGGTTACAGGGTGTGGCGGTGGTGTTGGTTCGAGTGTCCCACACAGCTTGTCTGTGGTGACTTACATCAAGCATCTTTGGGGGATCGGTAGCAGGGTGTGCGGCAGTGTGTTGCTTGTCGGAGACGTGGATGCAAATGTTGATGGACCAATGATGGATGATGGTGTGGTTCTCCTACAGCAAGAAGTTACTGGCCCCCAGCCACATGTAGCCTGTGGAGGTGAGGGCGTGCGTGCAGATGTACGTGTTGATGGCTTTGCGGAATTGTGGATGTAGGCCTGGAGATCTGTAGATGAGTGTTACTCTGAGGGTTGCCAGGGGGTTGGAGCAAAACCGGATTTGTGACTCTGAGGGTGTACTTGTGAGTAAATTGCAAGTCATCCGCCGGGATTGTTGGTGCCGTCCCTGCTGGTGATCTTGTATCCGTCTGAGATGGCAATGGAGAAGTTGTGTGCTGAGGATGCTTTTGTCCAGGTTACTGTCATGAAGGTGATGTGTGGGGCTGTTGTGCTGAGGAGGTAACAGAGTCCAATGGCGTGCTTGTGGACGGAGCGGGTGTGGAGTAGGAGGCACATGACCTGGTTGTTCTGACAGGGTCTGGTAGGCGGGGCAGCGCTGTGTAGGCAGTTGGAGTTGCACATTCAGCATGTGAAGGTGTTGTGTGTGCGCTTAGGGGTTGCCTGATAGCAGGCGGTTGATTGTCTGGAGGACATTGCTTGGAGGTGGCTGCAGCATGAGCCGGTTGTGTGATGTGGGTCATGCAAAGACCAGCGGGTCATGCACTGTGCACGTTGCAGGCGCAGACGGTCCTGTCTTTGGCACGGCGTTGGCGCAACAGTGGCACAGACAAGCTGCTGGCTGCATTTAAAGAATGGGTGGAGGGGGAAGGGAGGAGCATTTTGGAGGAGTGTGGGTTGCAGAATCAGGGCACTCGGTGGGCCGGTGCCAAAGGTGAGGCAGCAGCAGGCGGAAGGGGTGAGAAAAAACAAGGCAAAAATTTGCATACAAAGACAAGGAGGGCAGAAAGGCACAGTGCTACAGGTGTATGTAAAGGAAGGAGTGTCAGGTTACTCATGGGTCACTCCGAGAAAATGTATGAACAATCAGCAAAAATGAGGGCCACAGGATCAGGCAACAAAATGTGGAGCTACGCACAGGAGACACACCGTCAGCAGGCGTTCACTTCCCGTTGTGGGGAGCAACCTGCACAAATACATACACAACCAGGTACTTCATGCACAATACATATTAGTAGCCATGAAGAACTGCATGCATGTTGCCGAAGTACACATACACCCATATGCTCAATCTTTGACAATTATGCCATAGATGACGCATGCAAACTGGCAAGAGATCCGCAGTGACAGAGATGAGGCACTTTGGATTATGCTAAACACCTTTATTACACAAACTCACACAAAGGGAAATGCATCCATACGAACAGACTCACAGGTCAGTTGACAGAACATGTGGGACATACGCTGGACCCCCCCTTCACAACACGGATGTTGTAAATCCCAATGAAGTGGCACACAAGTTAAGGGGATGAGCCAAACACATCCTGCTGTACACGGAGAGGCTGCAATTCACCATAGAGCCTGTTGTTGTGATGTCCCACACTATGTACACCCGTAGCATCCGCAATGTTTCAGAGGCAAGGTTTACGCACATTGATGCCTACTTCAGACTCCACACTCCACTACAGATGACTGTCAAGAAGGGTGAATATCATGTCATGGGAGTGATGCTACATGTTATATGCTCCATGGTGAGAAGACATGTATGCATGGTACCACAACATGCACAGAAGCAGTACCCACACATTCCAAACCCGTACCACCACCAAAAAGCCTTGCTGCTCTCCTTACCCAAACTGACATTTTCACATGTCCATGCATGGAACGCTGATTCAGCACACGTTGCAATCCTCATGCGGAATAGCAGGAGGACAAGGATGACACGAGCAGAAAACAGGCGCAAAAACCTGGGAATGACAGACACACAAGAAGTCAACTAAAACAAATCTCGCCTCACACATGGTCAGTTACGAAACATGAACAATGTTGGACACATGCAAATTTCAAAGAAAGTCTCTCCGCAAAACTGTGTGGCATGACATCATCACTCGAGTGACACATCAGTACACACATCAAAGTCACTTTGCATTCAGCCAGCTGGACACACACATTGCAACACATGCCACTCAATGCTACAAGCTTGCACACTCATACCCAGTGACTCACCACTATGAGAAGAAGTTGCGTATGAGCTGACTGCGGATATCATCCTCCTCCTCCTCATCACTTGCCTCATGACCACGCCCTGGATCCTCCACGGGTGGATGTTCCTGCTCATCAGGATCAAGGATGAGTGGCACTGCCTTCTCAGCGGCCATGTTGTGCAGCATGCAGCACACAATGAAGATTTTGCACACCTTCTCCGGTGCATATGGGAGGGACCCGCCTGTCTCGTCAAGGCATCGGAATCGGCTCTTCAGGAGTCCAAACGTCCTCTCAATCACTCGCCTGGTCTGCCCATTTGCATTATTGTACTGGTGATCTGCAGCTGTTCTTGGGTTGCAGAGAGGTGTCATTAGCCATGGCATGTTGGGATATCCAGAGTCCCCTACATGGAAACATCATGTAAATAAGTGGGTAAGGAGATGCCGTGAGAGCCAAAGATACCGCAACACACAGGACAAACAGAGTATACCCACCAACAAGACATGCTCGTTCGTTGTGCAGCCGCAGGATCATTTGTGGCACCCTGCTACGCCTCATGATGTGGGCATTGTGTGCTGATCCTGGAAAACGTGCACAGACATCGAAAATCAGCATGTTAGCAAGACACACCACAAGGGCATTGTGAGAAGTTGGCCTGGTATATGCTGTTCACTAGTTCTAGTGACCACCTTGTACCATGCCAAGCAACCCTTATGGTGTGGTTGTAAGTCAACCTTTTCGGACTAGCTGCCCTAGTGGTAGCGTAGGCCAAGCAGTCTTTGAGGCTAAACTCGTGAAACGTGTTAAGCAAGCTGTTTTACCAAATGCAACCCCCTTTTATACCAATGAAAGGACACCACACAGATATATATTCAAAATATATATGTATTTATTTCTCAAAGTAACCCCTAGTCTCTTTATGAGCACAGGAGCACAAATCGTCAAACAAGATTACAGTAGAATACACAGAAGTTGCACTTTATATGGATAGGCCCTGGTGGCCGCTCAAACCATATACTAAAATAGTGGTATAAGTACCACGAACAGAAAAGGAAAAAGGCCTAGGGCCTCTAGAATCGCTGGGCCTAAAAGGAGCTAACTTCAGTTAGTGACCAGGAGGTCCACGGGTTGCGTGTGCAGAGCAAATAGTCACAAGCGAGCTCCCATAGGTTTTCAATGGGTGCGTAAAACGTACAAAGTTACTGCAAAGAGGATCTTCCGGATGGACTAGGAACTCAAGATTTGGAAACACAGACACTAGAGATGATTCTCTACACTTGGGCACCGGAGTGCCAGCTTTACCTCACCCACAGGAAGCGGGTGCATGGGCGTCGAAGTGCGTCGGGTTTCTTCTATCTGTTCAATGGAGCCTGTGGACAAAGATGCTGCAGGCGACCGGTCCGGAAGAGATGCAGTGGATCCAAGAGTGGATCGGAGATGTTAAAGACCTGTAAGCAGAGGGGACAGTGTTCACAGTCACTAGCCAGTGACCAGCGTGGCACCAGGTGGGTACCAGGCGATGTCGGGTGCAAACAGGAAGGAAGGTGTAGCTTGTCTCTGCAGCCACGTGGTCCCTGAAGGTCGACGACGTCCAGGAGTCAAGTCACGAGCTGTCCCACGCAGGCTCTCGCTGTCGGCAGTGTCGGCGACTTGATCGAAGCAAACAAGCCTTGGCAAAAGCAATTGTTGTAGGAGATGAAATAAGCTGATGGTTCTGACCAGCAAGGTCAGAAGGATTGCTCCTTTGGAGGGGAGCAAGAGCCAGTCTGGAGCAACCAGACCAGTGGTGTATTTTGTGAAGTTCGTCGCCAAGATGGCCGCTAGCCAGTGGGCCAGCAACCGGTTAGGCGCGTCGAGTGGCAAAATGCAGAAGGGCCCCACGCAGATCGTGGAGATGCTGGAGGGCTCACCTTTGGTGCAGATGCTGCTCGGGTGTTGGGCTTCTCAGATCCCAAAACACAACTCGGGGGAGCCTCGGTTGTTGCGCTTGCAGCTTGTCGTGGTCTTTTCAAGATGGCTGGCTCCACGTGTCTCGGTGCCTCCACGGGTCTCCTCTTCTCAGGGACTGTGGATCGGGTGGTGAGAGGTCTGGAGGTCCAGGTCTTGTCAGTCTCTGGGCTCGGGCTCCGGCGGGAGGCGGCGGCAAAGCAGACGTTGATTCGCTGGATGGTGCTTGCGTTAGCAAGGTGGTCACTCCCTGACCACAGGGGAGATTGGCTTCAGTCCTCTGTGCGGCAGAGCGTCAAAGTTCCCGTCTTCTTCTTAGTTTCAAGTTGATTCCAGGATGTCTGAAGTCTTAGGACACAGCTCCTACCTTTAAGCGGATTCTAGGGGCCGGACTACCTGCTAGGTCCCTCCCTAAGGGTGGGACCAGGAAGGGGGGTGGTTACACCCCCAATCCTTTGTCCATCTCGCCCCAGGCCCGGGACTGGTGTGCCCCAGGACCGGTTTGAACTGGCATATGCACCGAGGCTCCTTGTGAGCCTCAGGCATGTCTGGTTTCTTTCAAGCCCTACCTGACCAATACACAAAATCCTGTCTGGGGTGGTGCATGCACCTCCCCTGGCAGGAAACCCTTTGTCCACACCTCCCAAGCTGGAAGGACTCCCAGCAGCAGGAGGGCAGACTTGTGTCTGTGGTGGCAGCATCCATTTTGTGGAGCTGAGGCTATGTCTGATTTTACCCGGGTTTCAGGTACTGTACATGTCGTGTCCCTCTAGAAGGGTGGAATGCTAACCCCGTCGCCAGAATTGGCGAGGGGTTAGTATTCCAATTCGTATGACACCTTACTCGACATGTTTTGATAAAGCCAAACCAAAGTTAGCATTTAACCGCGAGGTTCATAATGCACTTAAGAGTATATGGTATGACGATATCTGGAAACAGTAGAAGGAAGTTGTTCCGACCACTGCAGACAGGCTCAGCTCATGCCAGAGCACCATCTCACATGGAACCAAGCACTCTGCCTTCAGGATTGTTAAGGCCTGCCATAGGAGTGACTTATAGGTTACCAGGTGTCCCATTTAAGGTTAGGTATAGGTATACTACACCTAAGTAAGAGGTGGTTACACCAACTTACCCCAGCTGAGTGATCAGCCAGTTGTGTCAAATTTGTTAGGCCAAGCCTGGGGTGGCATAATACATGCTTCAGCCCCGGGCAGGCCTTAGATACACCAATGCCCTGGGTACCTAGTGTACACCGGTACAGGGGCTGACAGGGTGATCCACTTCCAATTGGTTATGCACCTAGGGTGCATAGTTTTAATTTAGTAGAGAGAACAGCAGGCTGGGGGTCTGATTGGCAGGCCCACAGCCTCAGTATGTCAAAAACCAGTGAAGCAAAAAGCAAAAATTTGGGGTGACCATAGGATAGCAGACCCTACTCTCCTACACAACCCCCCCCCCCAAACGCAGGGACATTAAACTAGCCTTGACCAGTCTCGTCTTCATGTCCTAAGTGGAAGTACCTGGAGAGACCATCTGAATTCCCATGGTCAGTACCTGGCCGATGCTCCACTGTAAAGTCCATACCCTGTAGGGAAATGGACCACCTAAGCAGTTTGGGGTTTTCACCCTTCATCTGATTTAGCCACAAGAGGGGCTTATGGTCGGTCTGAATCTTGAAGTGAGTGCCAAACAAGTATGGCCTCAGCTTCTTCAGGGCCCACACCACAGCAAAGGCCTCCTTCTCAATAGCTGACCAATTCTTCTCTCTGGGGGTCAACCTTCTGCTAATAAAAGCAATTGGTTGGTCTTGACCATCTACATTAAGTTGTGACAGCACAGCTCCCACACCCAACTCAGAAGCATCTGTTTGGACAATAAACTCTTTGGAGTAGTCAGGACTTTTCAGGATAGGTGCAGAGCACATGGCCTCCTTCAGGTCATCAAATGCCTTTTGACAGCTTACTGTCCACTGAACCTTTTTGGGCATCTTCTTGGATGTCAGATCATTAAGAGGAGTCACTATGGACCCATAGTTCTTAACAAACTTCCTGTAGTACCCAGTCAAGCCCAAGAAAGCTTGAACTTGAGTCTGGGTGGTTGGAGGAGACCAGTCCTTGATGGATTGTATCTTACTCTCCAGTGGTTGAACTTGGCCTCCACCTACAAGGTGGCCCAAGTATACAACCTTACTCTGCCCTAACTGGCACTTAGTGGCCTTGATAGTGAGGCCTGCCCTTTGCAGGGCCTCAAGAGCCTTCTTCAGGTGGATCAGGTGATCCTCCCAGGTGGAGCTAAAGACAGCAATGTCATCAAGATATGCTGCACAAAAGTCATCCAACCCAGTAAGGACTTGGTTCACCAGCCTTTGGAAGGTGGCAGGTGCATTCTTCAGACCAAAGGGCATCACCACAAATTGATAATGCCCACCTGTGGTTGAGAATGCTGTTTTGGCCTTAGACTCCTCAGCTAATCTGATTTGCCAATAGCCAGCTGTTAAGTCAAATGTGCTCAAAAACTTTGCAGAAGCTAGTTTGTCTATGAGCTCATCTGCCCTTGGAATAGGGTGTGCATCTGTCCTGGTGACAGCATTGAGACCCCTGTAGTCCACACAGAACCTCATCTCTCTCTTGCCATCTTTGGTGTGAGGTTTGGGGACCAGAACCACTGGGCTAGCCCAGGGGCTCTCCGAGGGTTCAATGACACCTAATTCCAGCATTTTATGTACCTCAGCCTTTATACAGTCCCTGACGTGGTCAGGTTGTCTGTAAAGCTTGTTCTTTACAGGCAGACTGTCACCAGTGTCCACCACATGGGTACACCAGTCAGTTTGACTAGGTATCAAGGAAAACATATGTGAAAATGATTGTAGAACCTGTCTACATTCAGTCTGCTGATGGGCAGTGAGGTTGCCTCCAAGGGTCACTCCTTCAACTGAGCCATCTTCAGGGTTCTTAGACAACAGGTCTGGGAGAGGGTCATTCTCTTCCTCCTGTCCCTCATCTGTAGCCATGAGCAAGCCCATGTCTGCCCTGTCAACATATGCTTTTAACCTGTTAACATGGAGTACCCTGTGGGGACTCCTGGGAGTTCCTAGGTCCACCAAGTAGGTGACCTCTCCCTTCTTTTCCGGGATTGTATGGGGTCCAGACCATTTGTCTTGGAGTGCTGCTGGGGCCACTGGCTCCAACACCCATACCGTCTGTCCTGGCTGAAACTCAACCAAGACAGCCTTTTGGTCATGCCAAGCTTCCTGTAAGGCCTGGCTTTCCTCAAGGTTTTTGGATGCCTTCTCCATATACTCAGCCATCCTGGAGCGGAGACCAAGTACATAGTCCACTATGTCTTGTTTAGGCTTTTTGAGAGGTAACTCCCATCCTTCCTTCACTAAACACAGTGGGCCTCTTACAGGGTGCCCAAACAACAATTCAAAGGGGCTGTAGCCAACTCCTTTTTGTGGGACCTCTCTGTAAGCAAACAGAAGGCAGGGTAGAAGGATGTCCCATCTTCGCCTGAGCTTTTCAGGTAATCCTTTGATCATACCCTTTAGGGTCTTGTTGAATCTCTCAACAAGCCCATTGCATTGTGGGTGATAAGGAGTGGTGAACTTGTAGTTGACACCACATTCCTTCCACATAGCTGTCAAGTATCCTGACATAAAGTTGGTACCTCTGTCAGATACTACCTCCTTAGGAAACCCCACTCTGGAGAATACTCCCAGCAGGGCCCTGGCCACAACAGGTGCTGTAGTGGTCCTAAGGGGAATTGCCTCTGGATATCTGGTGGCATGATCCACTACCACCAGTTTAAATCTGTGCCCAGATGCAGTGGGAGGATCCATGGGACCCACTATGTCTATTCCCACTCTTTCAAAGGGGACCCCCACCACAGGTAGTGGTATTAGGGGGGCCTTTGTTGTGCCACCTGATTTGCCACTGGCTTGGCAGGTAACACAGGAGCGACAAAACTCCTTTGTATCTTCATTCATGTGAGGCCAGTGAAAGTGAGGGACAAGCCTGTCCCAAGTCTTGTTCGGGCCTAAGTGCCCTGCTAAAGGAATATCATGGGCCAAGGTAAGAAGGAAGCCCCTAAATTGCAGAGGTATAACCAACCTCCTGGTTGCACCAGGCTTGGGGTCTCTAGCCTCTGAATAAAGGAGCCCTTCATCCCAATACACTTTATGGGTACCTTGAGCATTCCCAGCAGCCTCAGCAGCAGCCAGCTGTCTGAGGGGTTCAAGAGAGTGACAGGATAACTGAGCCTGCCCCAAGTCCGCCCTTGAAGGTCCCCCTGTCCCCAGAAACTCAACCTGATCAGGTTCAAGCTCTTCAGGGACAGTTCCTTCAGGGTTCTCTAGATCAGCTTCCTGGGAAGGTTGATCATCACTCTGAGGCAGGGGGGAAGGCACAGCCTTGACCCTCCTGTTCTTCTTCTTGTTAGGTGATTGGTCCATTGTTCCAGGATCCAAGACCTGTGGTTCAGTGAGGCACTTTTTGGCCTGTGACCTGGTCACAGCAAGGACATGTGATGATATTCCTAACATCTCTGCATGAGTCCTGTACTCCACTTCTGACCATAGAGAACTCTCTAGGTCATTGCCCAACAAACATTCTACTGGGAGGTCTGCACTAACCACAACCCTTTTGAGGCCAGTTACCCCTCCCCACGAGAAGTTAACAACTGCCACACTATGTGAAGTAGTGGCATTGCTGGCATTGGTCACCAGGTAGTTCTCACCTGGTATGTACTGTCCAGGGTCCACAAAGCCTGGTGTCACCATAGTGACACTGGCACATGTGTCCCTGTAGGCTTGAGCCACTTTTTCGTTTATTAAAGGAGTCTGTCTGTACTTGCCCAGGTTATTGGGGCTCACAGTCAGGGACAAATCAATGTCCCCATCACAGATCAGGACTGCCTGTGTCAGGGTTCTGTCTAAGTCAGAATCTCCTTTAGTTCCCATAGTGATTCCCACTACACCCTTTGTCTGGGGACCAACACTGCTAACAGTAGTACAGGGAGCAGGTGCCTTAGGGGCAACAGTGTTGGGGGCTCCACCCTTTTTGCAATCACTAGTCCAGTGAGTTGTATTCTTGCAATGATTGCACCAGGGTTTCTTTTGACCTTCTTTCTTCTTTTTGGACTGTTGGGACCCACCCTCTTTAGCAGTAGTTTGGGGCCCTGTTGAAGACTTCTGGTCTTTAGGTTTCTGATCTCCACCCTTTTGGTCTGTTTTCTTCTGATCACCCCCTTGGCCCTGGTTCTGGTTCTTTTGCTTAACCCTGGTTCTGACCCATTTGTCTGCCTTCTTTCCCAATTCTTGGGGAGAGGTCAGATCAGAGTCAACCAAGTGTTGATGCAGTTGCTGGTTTTGACAGTTATTTAAAATCTGTTCTCTCATCATCAAATTATACAATCCTGTAAAATCAGATACCTTACTTCCCAGCAACCAACCCTCCAAAGCCTTAGTGGCACATTCAACATATTCAGACCAGTCCTGAGTCTGTGTCTTTTGGGTGTCTCTGAACATTAACCTGTACTGTTCAGTGGTTAAGCCTAACCCATCAACCAGAACACTCTTCAGGACTCTGTAGTTTCTGACATCCTCTTCTCTAACAGTGAGGAGTCTGTCTCTGCCTCTTCCTTCGAAGGAGAGCCAGAGGATTGCTGCCCACTGGTCTTCAGGAACCTGCTGCACTTTGCAGGCTCTCTCAAGAGCAGTTATCCATTTGTGGATGTCATCCCCACTTTTGTAGGGGGGCACAACCTTAGACAGGTTCCTATTATCAAAGACCCTATCTTTGTCCTTAGGGACAATGCTGCCACCAGTGGGTATAGACCCACTCTCTTTAGGTTGCCTAGCCTTGTTCAGTTTTTCTTCCATCAGGGCTACTTCTAGCTCCTGCTTCCTGATCCTCAGCTGGGCTTCCTGCATTCTGGCCTCATGCTCCCTCCTCTGAGGGGTGGTCATCCTTTTCCTGGAGTGACCTTGAGAGCCTCTAGAGCCATGGGAAGCATTGGATTCACCTGAGCGATTCCTTTGCCTCCCAAGCCCTGGGTTAAGTCCACTGGGGAGATCTAATGGGGTAAACCCACTGTCAGTCCCCAATAGCCTTAGTTTAGCTGGGCCAAGTATAACACTTGGCACTGGGCTAGTTCTCCCTTCATCCTCACTACCTTCTGTGTCAGTACCCTTCTCACTTTCATCCTCTGTAGTAGGAACCTCATCTAAGGGGTTACTATTGGAAAGGGGTACCTCAGTAGCATCTTCAGAAGGGGGGCCTCCTGTTCCTGTCCCTAAGGGGGCTAACTGGGAAGCTTTCTTGAGCTCTCTTTGATTTTCATCATTCTGTAAGAGTTCTCTGAGCTCAGCAGAGGTAGGGTTCTTGGGCTGTTTAAGGCCTCTAAGAGTTGCCAAATGCCTGAGCTCATTCTGATTAAGGGTAGCAAAGATGGATGGTGCCCTCTGGGGGTCACTCTCAACAGAGATGGGTACAGTGGACCCCTCTGCCCCAGCCATTGCTCTTAAGTGTGGGTGGATGTGTTGCAATCTACCTACACTTGGGTTTACCTACTAAACCTATCTAGTAGTTGTAGTCAGGGTGTGCTACTCCCTTTGCTCTACAACAACTAAGTTCAGTAGAACTTAACTATATCTAATCTTGTTTTATATGTACCTATAGGTACCTATGTGATCTTTCAATTGGTAACCAAGAAATTACAATGGTAAAACACAGCAAGCTCAAATCCAACCGCTGCTCACCAATGTGAGAAGTTGGCCTGGTATATGCTGTTCACTAGTTCTAGTGACCACCTTGTACCATGCCAAGCAACCCTTATGGTGTGGTTGTAAGTCAACCTTTTCGGACTAGCTGCCCTAGTGGTAGCGTAGGCTAAGCAGTCTTTGAGGCTAAACTCGTGAAACGTGTTAAGCAAGCTGTTTTACCAACTGCAACCCCCTTTTATACCAATGAAAGGACACCACACAGATATATATTCAAAATATATATGTATTTATTTCTCAAAGTAACCCCTAGTCTCTTTATGAGCACAGGAGCACAAATCGTCAAACAAGATTACAGTAGAATTCACAGAAGTTGCACTTTATATGGATAGGCCCTGGTGGCCGCTCAAACCATATACTAAAATAGTGGTATAAGTACCACGAACAGAAAAGGGAAAAGGCCTAGGGCCTCTAGAATCGCTGGGCCTACAAGGAGCTAACTTCAGTTAGTGACCAGGAGGTCCACGGGTTGCGTGTGCAAAGCAAAAAGTCACACGCGAGCTCCCATAGGTTTTCAATGGGTGCGTAAAAAGTACAAAGTTACTGCAAAGAGGATCTTCCGGATGGACTAGGAACTCAAGATTTGGAAACACAGACACTAGAGATGATTCTCTACACTTGGGCACCGGAGTGCCAGCTTTACCTCACCCACAGGAAGCGGGTGCATAGGCGTCGAAGTGCGTCAGGTTTCTTCTATCTGTTCAATGGAGCCTGTGGACAAAGATGCTGCAGGCGACCGGTCCGGAAGAGATGCAGTGGATCCAAGAGTGGATCGGAGATGTTAAAGACCTGTAAGCAGAGGGGACAGTGTTCACAGTCACTAGCCAGTGACCAGCATGGCACCAGGTGGGTACCAGGCGATGTCGGGTGCAAACAGGAAGGAAGGTGTAGCTTGTCTCTGCAGCCACATGGTCCCTGAAGGTCGACGACGTCCAGGAGCTGTCGGCGGTGTCGGCGACTTGATCAAAGCATACAAGCCTTGGTAAAAGCAATTGTTGTAGGAGATGAAATAAGCTGATGGTTCTGACCAGCAAGGTCAGAAGGATTGCTCCTTTGGAGGGGAGCAAGGGCCAGTCTGGAGCAGCCAGACCAGCGGTGTATTTCGTGAAGTTCGTCGCCAAGATGGCCGCTAGCCAGCGGGCCAGCAACCGGTTAGGCGCGTCGAATGCAGAAGGGCCCCACGCAGATCGTGGAGATGCTGGAGGGCTCACCTTTGGTACAGATGCTGCTCGGGTGTTGGGCTTCTCAGATCCTAAAGCACAACTCGGGGGGAGCCTCGGTTGTTGCGCTTGCAGCTTGTCGTGGTCTTTTCAAGATGGCTGGCTCCACGTGTCTCGGTGCCTCCACGGGTCTCCTCTTCTCAGGGACTGTGGATCGGGCGGTGAGAGGTCTGGAGGTCCAGGTCTTGTCAGTCTCTGGGCTGGGGCTCCGGCGGGAGGCGGCGGCAAAGCAGACGTTGATTCGCTGGATGGTGCTTGCGTTAGCAAGGTGGTCACTCCCTGACCACAGGGGAGATTGGCTTCAGTCCTCTGTGCGGCAGAGCGTCGAAGTTCCTGTCTTCTTCTTAGTTTCAAGTTGATTCCAGGATGTCTGAAGTCTTAGGACACAGCTCCTACCTTTAAGCGGATTCTAGGGGCCGGACTACCTGCTAGGTCCCTCTCTAAGGGTGGGACCAGGAAGGGGGGTGGTTACACCCCCAATCCTTTGTCCATCTCGCCCCAGGCCCGGGACTGGTGTGCCCCAGGACCGGTTTGAACTGGCATATGCACCGAGGCTCCTTGTGAGCCTCAGGCATGTCTGGTTTCTTTCAAGCCCTACCTGACCAATACACAAAATCCTGTCTGGGGTGGTGCATGCACCTCCCCTGGCAGGAAACCCTTTGTCCACACCTCCCAAGCTGGAAGGACTCCCAGCAGCAGGAGGGCAGACTTGTGTCTGTGGTGGCAGCATCCATTTTGTGGAGCTGAGGCTATGTCTGATTTTACCCGGGTTTCAGGTACTGTACATGTCGTGTCCCTCTAGAAGGGTGGAATGCTAACCCCGTCGCTAGAATTGGCGAGGGGTTAGTATTCCAATTCGTATGACACCTTACTCGACATGTTTTGATAAAGCCAAACCAAAGTTAGCATTTAACCGCGAGGTTCATAATGCACTTAAGAGTATATGGTATGACGATATCTGGAAACAGTAGAAGGAAGTTGTTCCGACCACTGCAGACAGGCTCAGCTCATGCCAGAGCACCATCTCACATGGAACCAAGCACTCTGCCTTCAGGATTGTTAAGGCCTGCCATAGGAGTGACTTATAGGTTACCAGGTGTCCCATTTAAGGTTAGGTATAGGTATACTACACCTAAGTAAGAGGTGGTTACACCAACTTACCCCAGCTGAGTGATCAGCCAGTTGTGTCAAATTTGTTAGGCCAAGCCTGGGGTGGCATAATACATGCTTCAGCCCCGGGCAGGCCTTAGATACACCAATGCCCTGGGTACCTAGTGTACACTGGTACAGGGGCTGACAGGGTGATCCACTTCCAATTGGTTATGCACCTAGGGTGCATAGTTTTAATTTAGTAGAGAGAACAGCAGGCTGGGTGTCTGATTGGCCAGCCCACAGCCTCAGTATGTCAAAAACCAGTGAAGCAAAAAGCAAAAATTTGGGGTGACCATAGGATAGCAGACCCTACTCTCCTACAGGCATTTATTGAGTGGTAATGTTTTCTATTGCGATAGGCTTGCTCCTGTGCCTGTGGTGGTACCAAAGCCACATGTGTCCCATCAATGGACCCAATGACATGGGGCATCCCTCCCAGGGCATAGAAATCACCCTTGACATCTGTCAGCTCCTCAGGAGTTGGAAATTTGATGAATTCATAAAGGTGCTCCAACATGGCTGCCAAAACATCACGCAGGACACGGCTGAACATTGTCTGTGACATCCCACCAACATCAGCTATAGTCAATTGAAACGTACCTGTGGCAAAAAAATGTAGGGCTGCCATCACCTTCATCTTGGGGGTCAGTGCAGTAGGATACCTGTGTCGCGGTTGAAGGTGTGGTGCCAGCTTGTCGGTCAAGTCCACAATCAACTGTCGAGTGAATCTGTAACGTCGGATGCAGGCACGTTCCCTCATGGCAGCCAGGTCTGGCATTGGTCTTGGGACAGGCGGTGCCCTGCAAGACATTGTTAGGAATAATGAAGATTGAGAGTCTGTCAACATCAATGTAAATGAACATAGCACATGCTAAACTGCTACAAAACATCAGGTAACTATGGAGTCTGGTGTGTGCAATACATCCAGGACACATATGCCAGCTTGCTGGCACTCCTACGAAAAGCCAGATACACCTGTTGATTGTCAAGTCTACATGACATGCCCTGAAATGAGCTGGGGGCAAGTCTGAGTGACGAGCCAGAGATATCACCGGAGTGACACACATCCACATAGCTGCATTGGAAGGATGTCATCTCATCCAGACAGTTGACTGCAAGGTACACGCACAGGTCACATGGAATGTCAAATGTACATATGACACACATTGCGATGAAGGGGTACACGTGACAACAATTAAACACAGCCATTCAGACGACGCAGACATGTATGCCTGGGAAAATATGATGTCCAATGCACACAGACCCTACAGCCGTGGGAATCCACATGTGGCATGGTGTGCGTAGATGTGTGCCATGCCCATCTCCAGACAGACCCATGTTGGATGCATCAACAGCAGATGCAGTTGACGGAACACTAACAGCAAGCTCATGGGAACACATGACACACACCTGACATAGTCACATAGGGGCACGCTGATCGTGACATGTCAGGGGATAGAGTGTCCCTGTCCCTGGCCTCAGGAGACAGGTGCGGGTGGTGATGACTGTGCCATCCCACTGCTGCTGTGCATGACACAGTTGGACTACAGACACACATGTGGCAAGTGTCAAGGTGATGTGTGCCACATAGTGCCCCATCACTCATGACATGTGTCCACAGGTCATCACACATCAATTGTGCAACTAGATGAGATGACCTGTGCAATATCACTGGCTGACACACCTAGGGCCTGCACATGAAAGTATGCAATGACAAGTACTTGATGGACATCCTTGTGCGACTCGTAGCCCTCCATTCCTGGCATGTGTACGCCTGTATTACCATTGAAAGCGTGTGAAATGCAATGTACATCCGTAATCATTGCATGTGTACGCTTCGTTTCACTATTGTACTTGTGCTGTAGGAGTACGTGTGAAAGGCACCGTACCCACGCATTCATTTCGTGTGTACGGTCCGTATCACTGTTCTACTGGTGCCGTAGGAGTACGTGTGCAATGCACTTTACCCATGCATTCATTGCGTATGTATGGTCCGTATCACTGTTCTACTGGTGCTGTAGGAGTACATGTGCAATGCATCGTACCCACGCATTCATTGCGTGTGTACGGTCCAAATCACTGTTCTACTGGTGCCGTAGGAGTACGTGTGCAACGCACCGTACCCATGCATTCATTGCGTGTGTACGGTCCGTATCACTGTTCTACTGGTGCAGTAGGAGTACGTGTGCAACGCACCGTACCCACGCATTCATTGAGTGTGTACGGTCCGTATCACTACTCTAATGGTGCCGTAGGGGTACGTGTGCAACACACCGTACACGTCCACTTCCGTTGTTGCGGTACGCAGGGGTTGCTGGCCACGCCCCCCCAAGTGACCAGACCCTGGTGGTAATGTATGGGCTCCATATTATAGGTTTGGCTTTGGGTATGGGGTATGTTTCCTGCCCCTCCCCCCCGGCCCTTGGGTGTTGTTCTCACCTTCTGCGGCGTGTGCGTCTGTCCGGTGCACCAGGTCGTAGGCTAGGAGGACCGGGATGACACATACGATGGGGTTCATGGCGTGTACGTCGCGTACCGGGGCTCCGTTTCGATAGCGTAGCGATTCGCGTAGATTTTCCGTCTGTGTTTGGCTCCCGTAAAAAAAAAGCCATACGGAGTGACGTAGGGACGAATCGTACTTGCTGGGCCAGAAACCGCTGCTTGAATGCATCCGGACGTCGCGTACTAGCTGTTCCGGATCAGAATCGTAGTTTTTTTTGACCCGTACGGTCTTTTTTACGAAACGTATGGAAATAGGCTTTCTGTACGAATCGTACTTCCTAGGTTGTACGGAAAGTTTACCGGGTACGAGTCGTACGGAGAAAACGCTCTGTACAAAGATTCGTACAGCCTTTCTCCAGGATTGGAATCGGCCCCCAAATGTCGGGTTGGTTTTCCACATCCAGTCATTTGGAAAGGAAGAGTAAATTCTTTTTTTTCCTTCTGTAAGGCACACAATAACTCAGAACTCTCCAAAGAATACCTAAAACTTAAAAAGAACAGAAGTGTTAAAGTATATCAATGACTACAATCCAGTCATTTTAAAAATGTGGAATACGAACATGGACATCCAGTATGTTGCAGATAACTCAATTGCTGTTGCCAGTTATGTTACATAGTACATAACGAAATCAGAAAATATTGAGATGAAACAAATGTGGGAAGAAATTGCACAAGAGAAAAGCCTTAGCAAAAAATTGTACAGCGTTACTTTGAAAATGCTTTCTCACCGAGAAATTGGATCCTATGAATGTTCAGACCGGTTGTGCTCTTCAAGTTTATATTCAAATTCACGAGGAATCATTTGGGTAAGTTTAGGTCTTGCCTGCAAACAAAATAGAGTGTTGAAATCATTTGAAGAAATTGAAGAAGTAGCAGCAAATAAATCAGACAGTACAGACATTCTTAAAATTAATATGTTGGACACATACTATCTGAAAAGGAGTCGACATCCGGAACAGCTATGTCTGTATGAAGAATGTTAAATATGCAGTAGTTGGATGTCATGGTTGTTTAGTAAAACATGCAAAGGGTAATCTTATAAACCACAAGAAACTCAGTAGTGAAACTCCAGATAAGCGAGAATTTTACTATTTAGCACTTCTCCAACTCTTTAAACCATGGCGTAGTGAAAGTGAATTACTTGGAGACTTTGATTGCTACGAATATTCTTTTAATGCATGTAAAGATAGCATTGCATGTACAATTTTCCCTACATATTTAAAAATGTTGAATGATGAAGTTGAACAGAAAAAGACTATTACAGCTGAAATAGCTAATGAAAGTTCTCAAGGTAGTCAAGGTAGTGGTCCATGTAGTGAAGATCCTCTTGGACAACCAATACTGGAAAATGAAGCAGCGATTGCTATGCATGAAGTAAAAACTTGTAATGCAACAAGCACACAAGGAGAATATTACATTGGAAAACTTAGAAGAATAACTAAATGTTGAATAGAAAGAAATATATGTACAAGTGAGAGAACAGATAGAACATGGTTTGTTGCATGAAAAAAAAGAATGTTTGTGTTCATCTTTTAAACCTCTTCTGATATACATCAGTGGTCCAGCTGGGACAGGTAAGAGTTACTTTGCATAGATTACTTATGTTACTAGTTGAGCATCATAAAAAATTAGAATATCAGAAGTTGTCTGGAGAAGCTTCTTGTGAAGTGTCAAGACTGTTGAAGAAAATGAAACTTTTAATTATTGATGAGGTGAGCATGGTCTCAAACTTAATGCTTGCTTTTGTACACTTAAGAATGCAACAGGTTTTAAAAACAGATTACAACATTCTCTTTGGAGGAAAACATTTAATTGTATTTGGAGATCTGCTACAACCAACCCCCGTAAAAGGAGAACCAGTGTTTAAAACTCTTCTACATGAAGACACTAAGAAATCTTTGTGAAGTTTTGGAAATGTGATCCTGTGGTTACATTTTGAATATAAAGAGCTCACTCAGAATATGCGAGAAGCAAGAGATGAAGATTATGCAAATATTCTACAAGATGTAAGCATTGGTGTTCTAAGCAAACATGGTAAACTAGCTTTTCAAAGTCGTCTACTAAAGAACTTGTTTACAAATGAAAACACACCAGCAGAAGTAATGTACAAGAAAATGAAAGAAAAAAAGTCTGTAGTTTGCTTAATGCCTACTGTGGAAGAGTGTTATGTATTCAATAGAGAGCTTATGAAATTGGAAAATCAAGAAATAGTTCACATTGAAGCTGTTGACAAAATCGAGCATCAAGGAATAACGATTCTTCTTTCAGAAAAACTACAGACTAAATTGGATTCTTTGGAAAAGTCTGTATCAAAAACTGCTACATTAGAAAAAGATTTAGATGTATGTTTAAACTGTCGGGTAATTTTGAGGCGTAATCTGAATGTAGAAGAAGGTTTAGTGAATGGAGCAATGGGGAGAGTTGTTGATTTTGTGAAATATCAACTAGAAATGGAATTGAATTATTGAAAGTTACATTTGATCAGATTATAAAGGTAAGACAGATTGTGCATTCTGCTGCACGTTTTTTGCTTGTAAAAGACTTGTATGTTCGTAGAAAACAGTTTCCCTTCTGTTTAGCATATGCAATAACTATTCATAAATCTCAAGGTGTAAGTGTAGATAATGCTTTGGTAAATGTAGGAAGAACTGTGTTTAAAGAGGGAATGGTATATGTTGCATTATCTCAAGTTAGATCACTGTCTGGTTTGTATGTAATTGATTTTGATGAGAACAAGGTTAGTGCTGCTGTTAATTGTGTAAGGGAATATAATCGTTTGAGAAGGCTTTATGCTCCAAGTTTAGGTGAATATCCTATTTATGAGAAACGTGTTGTGTTTTCAAAACACAAACATTTTGAAGAATCAACTATGGTTGGGAAGCAGAAACAAAATCTAGAGAAGAAAAAGATGTAAAGAAGCAGAAAATACAAACAAGTTATGATGTTGTCGGATACCAATGAGAAAATGCTATGGTATAAATGTTATTCTAAATGGTATATTTTATCTTGAAGATGTTTATGGTGAAATTATGGAAAGTCAGGAAAAAAGATTATGTTCGGCATTTATACTTTATTTCAAGAATTGAGAACTGATAGAAGTAAGATCCATTCTGCTTCTGGTATTCGCCAACTGTTGGATACATGTACTGGATCTTTAACGTTCAGTGCTAATATACAACAAGAGGCACAAGAATTTCTGATGGTTATGCTTGGAGTACTAGAAGAGGAAGGAATTCAGATTGAGAGTTTATTTGGACTCAGTTACAAATGTGAACATAAATGTGAACTTCAAGCACTATTGTTGACAGAAAACGATTCCTATATTTAACGATACCTGACTGCAAATCTGTACCATTTTCCAAACTAGTAAAAGAAGCTGATCACAAGATGATCTGTTCTCATTGTAAATCAGCAATGCTATCTACAATATGCCTACAAAGATATGGAAAATATTTTATTATAATACTGCAACGCTGTAGACCAAATGGAAGAAAAGTGGAAACCAAAATTAAAAATGTTGTTGCTAGTCAGGTATCTAATTCTGGAAGAACGTTTGCAACCGTTGCTATTGTTTTCCATGCTGGAAGTACTATCACAAGTGGACATTATACAGTTTATTTAAAGTGTGACAATGGTTGGAGTCACTGCAACGATACACTCTTGGAAATGAAACCGAGATTGCCTTATGAATTACCCAACTCATACTTGATATTTCTGAAACAAAGATTTTAGATGCATCATTCAGCCTAGAGGGAAGGTGTAAAGATACTTTAAGGAATTCATACTGGATCATTTCAAAGCGAAATTTTTGATACATTATTTGGCGTATTGGAAAAACGTGTCCAGAAACTACAAAGTAAAGGTAAGATTTGAAGATTGCAAATAGTATTGGATGTGTTATTTGTGTTGATTTTGTATTATATTTGTGAGAATTAGGGATTTGTTTTTTTTAACAATCTAGTTGATTGTTTTTTTCCCCCTGCTGTTTATGATGAAACTACACTGACATCACTGTGAATAATGAAGTTAAGTAGCAGCTGATGACAGCAAAGAAAAGGAGACTTTTTTTTCTGAATGTTAAATTATTTTGTATTATTTAAAAACTCACTGTAATTTGTGAAATATATTACATTACATAGCAGTTTTGCAGTTTATTTTATGTTGTTGAAAAGTTAGAAAAAACAGTACTAATGACAAATAGCACAATAGTAGTTCGATATTTAAAAAACCATTGAAATTCACTGAAAAAAACATAGGTTTTACAGAGGTTTTACAGGCGTTATAGTTAGAAATTTGCTTTTAAAAAACCTTAGAAATTCACTGAAAAAAACATAGGTTTCAGGGACGTTATAGTTAGAAATAAGCATTTAAAAAACCTTAGAAATGCACTGAAAAAACCATAGATTTCAAAGACGTTATAGTTACTTGGACATTTGACTCATATAAAACCAAAGAAATTCACCTGTTATAGTTAGTTGAGTTAACTATAACTCGTGTGCCCGCAATGCACTGGTGATGACGTCACATATTACATCACTCATGACATGGTCAGTGACATCACTCATGACATCTCAAATGACATCACTGATGACATCACTGATGACCTCATCCATGTGATAATCTGACACAGCTCCTCACACTATAATATAACCTTTGATACACGCACTCTAAAATACAGACTATTTAGACAGAATTATTTCCCCAACTTAAAACGCGCCACAAGACGTGTTTGCACACGTTAGCTCAGGCCCCGTCCCCTCCCTTCACCACTGTGTAAACACGCCCTGTGGCCGTTTTTAGTTGGAAGATTAAGTTCATTTGAATCCTGAGGGTCCCTAGGGTCCAACTAGCCCACTAGGTACCTCCAGTAAGCGCCACAGAGCTGCGTTGCAGAGAGGTGTAAAAAGTGGCACGGCCTGGACCCCTTCTCTGCAACGCAGCTCTGTGGCGCTTACTGGAAGCACCTGATGGGTTAGTTACCCCCAGGGGCCCTCAGGATTGAAGGGGAATTATTTCCCCAACTTAAAACGCGCCATAGGGCGTGTTTGCACATGTCACCTCATGCCCCGTCCCCTCACTTCCCCACTGTGTAAAAATGCCCTGTGGCCGTTTTAACTTGGGAGATTAAGTCCCCTTGAATCCTGAGGGTCCCTAGGGGCAAAATAGCCCACTACGTACGTCCAGTAAGCGCCATTGCAGAGAGGTGTAAAAAGGGGCATGGCCTGCACCACCTCTCTGCAACGCAGAGCAGTGGCGCTTACTGGAAGCACCTGGTGGGATAGTTGGCCCCCAGGGTCCCTCAGGATTGAAGGGGAATTATTTCCCCAACTTAAAACGCGCCACAGGGCGTGTTTGCACATGTCACCTCAGGCCCCGTCCCCTCCCTTCACCACTGTGTAAACGCGCCCTGTGGCCACTCTAAGTTGAGTGATTAAGTCCCCTTGAATCCTAAGGGTCCCTAGGGTCAAACTAGCCCACTAGGTACCTCTAGTAAGCGCCACAGAGCTGCGTTGCATAGAGGTGTAAAAAGGGCGTGGCCTCAGAACACCTGTCTGAAACGCAGCTCCCTGGCGCATACTGGAGATACCTGCTGTTGGGCTAGTTGGCCCTCATGGACCCTCAGTATTGAAGGGGAATTAATTCCCCAACTTACAACTGGCCAGGGGGCGCATTTGCAGAGTGCTGCAAGGTGGGGGCGTGGCCTCCGGCGCGATGCCAGTCTTTTATTTATTTAATTTTTTTAAGAAGGAGGGCTGTGTGGCCCCCCTTCTTTTTCTAATTTATTGACCCTGGGGACCCCATCCCCCAGGGCCTGCACCCTAATTTGTTTTGTTGAAAAAATACATTTGGAAGGGGGCCATGTGGCCCCCCTCCCAAGGCCTTAATCGCCCCGGGGACCCCAACCACTGGGTCATGGCCTTTTTTTTTTTTAAATTCTTTAGGAGGGGGGCTGCGTTGCCCCCCTCCTCAGGCCACTTATGGCCCTGGGGACCCCATCCCCCGGGGCAGGCCTTTGTTTTTTATTATTTTAAAAAACAATATATTTATAGAAACACCTAGGACATGCTGGACAAACCGTATGTACCTATCACTATGACGATTTGCGTGATATTCATTAAAAGGCGACCAGGCATACAATGAATCCACGTGGAATGTATTTACATCGCTAGTGAAGCTCTGACGTGTCTGACGCCCTACCGTGCCTAATACCGGCGCCCCCGCCGGTGGGTACTCTCCTAGTAGACACCCTTGTCATTTATTTATACAAACATGGGTAGCTATTGACGGGCACATTTAATACACACACACACCAAGCCATTCAAAGGGGATTCGACAATAATTCGACCAAACTATGCAAGAAACCCCCCTCACGGTTAATAATCCACCGCCGGATGTGTAATACTTTTTATTTTACTCTCTGGAAAGGAGACAAACCTCACGTGAGAGTCACAGCGTGCTCCTGGCTGAGCCCAATGCTGTGTTACACCCACCAGTGCCCGTCGAGTGCCACACACTTCTGTGTTGTATTCCACCTGCTAGTGCGTATGCTATGACACTCTCTAGCCCATGTGCACTGTAACACCACTCCGTGAATAAGTCATGCCACACTTGCCTTCGCACGGGTTATATTGCCCCATCTAACGTGCCTTCCTCGATGCCAATGTTATAACGCACAGCGCTATGCCATACATATTACAATCTGGGATCCATATCTTTGTCACAGTGCATATGCAATGTTACACTCCCAAGCACATATTTTATATTACAACTTTAGAGACTAGTTAGGTTACACAACACTGCCCTATGCATATTACACTCCAAGGCGCATATCGCATAGCACGTGCTAGTGCCAGTGCTATCTCGCGCTCTCCAATGAATCTGTCATTGCACACAATGTATTGCATATTATATTTCACGTCCCAGTTCATCTTATATCACACTTTTTGGTGCATAGTTTATACCATATACTATATATACTATATCTAGTTTTCATTTTCATTCGTGCTCTTAGGACTATGTTCTATATAACACTGTGTCCACCTACCCTTTTCACGGGCATTACATTTTGTGATGGGGGGTGGAGGGTCAGGGGGTGTTTCTGCCAAGTGAGTCCACAGTCACAAACGTCCTCTTCTTCCTGAATAAAAGTGAGATTATGCTGTATACTTGTTCATATTTTAAATAGTTCGTACAGACACACATTTTAAAAACAATAAAGTTCCTAATACCCACCTTCTTTGAACAGTTAGATTGCTGCCCCATCCACCTCCTCCCTATCCTCTGTTGTCTGAATCCATGGACTAGCCTCCTCCCTCCTGCCATGCATGGTCTGATGTGCTGCCTTCCATTTAGCATGATGTACCAGTCCACTCCTCCTGCCCTCCATTGCCCAATTTTATGGCCCATCATTGACCTCCTGCTTAGCCTCTGTGCTTAGCTTGCTGCCCCTATTCTCCTTCCCCCTGCCTTCGATGTCTTTGTGCATGCCCCTGCTCCATCCTTTTTGCCCACCATGTTCCATGGACCTGCCACTCGTATCTACTCTGAGTGTTCTGTTGAGCTGCCACTCCCCTCCCACCGGCCTAGCATTGTCAGATGACTGTAACCTGTCCCTGCCACCTCCACCCTGCCTGTCCACATGCCATGCCCCTATCCCTTTCCTCCTGTCCTCCATGGTCCATTTTACTGCCACACCCTTCTGCCCTCCATGGTCTGTTGTGCTGCAACTGCTCCTCCTGCCTGCCCAATGCGGTCTGTTGTGAGGCCCCTTCCCCTGAACTCTCTTTTCTGTGCCCAGGTCCTGACCCTCCCTTCTATCCTCCATGGTCCTTTGTGCATGCCCCTGCACCCTCCTTCTTGCCCATCATAGCCATTGTGCTGCCACTAACCCTCCCGCTTGCCATGCATGGTCTTCTGTGCTGCCATGGCCCCTCCCACCTTCCCTGTGTGGTCAGCTAGCTGCCCCTGACCCCCTCCCACCTTCCCTCCATGGTCTGTGTGTATGCCATCATAGTCTCACTGTTGTTCTCCATGGTGTGTCTTGTTTCTAGTGCCCATCTGCCTGACCTCCATGGTCATCTTGCTGCTCCTGCCCTGCCCCTTTGCCCCCAGCCCTCTGTTTCCATGTGCAGACCCCTATTCCCTCCCTCCTGGCTTGTCTGTTCCATTGTAATGCCCCTGATCCGTCCCTCCTGCCCTTTATGGTCTGTTATGCTGCAGCTTTCTCTCCTCTCTGTCCATTATGGTCAGCTAGCTACCATTGCATCTTTCGCCTCTGTTCTCTGTTGTCCATGTGCATGGTCCTGTCCCCTCCCTATTGCTTTCTATGGATTGTTGTGCTGCACTGCCGTCCCGCATGCCCTGTGTGGTGTATTGTGCTGCTGCAAACCCTGATGCCTGCCCTGTAGGGTCAGTTTGGTGCACCTCTCCATGTCCCTCCTGTCTTCTGTTATCCGAGTCCATGTCCCTACCCCAATTCCTCCTGCCTACCATGATCCAATGTACCATACTTGCGAACATCTTGAACTTGGTAAGAGGGAGATTTTGAAAAAAAACTGGGGTATTGATTTTCCCCTTTGAGTTATATTGAAAAAGAGGAGATTGTAGATAGGAGACAGATCAAATAAAGCCCATTTGAGCTTAAAAACATTGGACGTTTCCTGGCTGAAACGGGTCTGTTGGCATGTATGGTTGTACTACCACTGCCTCTTCCTTCTGCCCACAATGGTCTATTATATTGCCACAGCCTCTCTTGCCAGTCCTGTATTGTTGGTTTGTTGCCCATGCCCCCCTTGCCACTGCCCTCCATAGTCTGTTGTGCTGCCACTGCCCTTCCTACCTGCCCAGTGTGGTCAAATTGTTGCCCCTGCACTCTCCTACCTGCCTTCAATTTTCAGAGTCCATGCCCCCGGCCTCTGCCTCTCAAAAGTATCCCAATGAACAACTAGATTGCTAACATTCTATATTTATTACAAAAGTGTGGAACGCATGACGTCATCTTGATGTAATCAAAACTGTAATACCTAGAGCATTTCCTTTAGAAATTACATATATGAGAGGGTCTTATTTGCATCAAAATTATGGTTAGTGCTCTAAAAAACTAAAATGAGGACATATTTTCTGAGTTTTCAAATAGCGACAAAGAACTTTTGAATTATTTGTTATCTTTATGTTTTTTTATCCAGTTGACCACTTGATTAAATGTTGCACCTAGGGGAGAGGATGTGGTATTACTTCCAGAGCTGCAGACTTGGCAACTGGGGAACCAGGTTGGAGTTTCTGCTTCAGCTCAACATTCTGTGATTCTGGTCAAATCACTTAATCTCCCCATGTCTACAACCAAAATGAATTTGATTTTGTGTGATGTAACCAATGCTCATGTAAAGCACTTCAATACTTGACAAGTCTACACTATATAAAGCTGCAAATACACAAAAAATAAGTGTTTTGCACACTTCTGTCATTGGGCTACATGTGGGCTACATCTGGGTGATATTTGTGCTGCATTTGGGCTCTTTTGTCTCTTGGGAGATTTATTTGTTATGAAGTTTCCTAATTTCCTAATTTACTGCAGTCTCCTCAGTAGGAAATGCTTTCAGTTTTTTACTTTAATTCCATCAAGAAGGTATTCAGATATGTCACACATTTGCCATAAATTCTGAGTGTTAGCACTCTAGTTGCTCATTAGATCACTGTAGTAAAGCTATTGCTCACCACGGAAGTCTGCTGCTGGAATTAAAAGTGCATGTTTCAGTCTGCATATCAGAATTTTTTAATGAAATAGAAGAGGATTTGAAAAGTCACTCAAAATGTGCCCTCATTTTTCTTTCTTCAGCACTAATCATAATTTCTATGGCAAAATGAACCCCCTCATTTTGTTCCTTTGTAAATTAAATGTTTTAAGTGTTACCACTTTATTCCAATCAAGATGGCTTCAGGTGTGGCATACTTTTGTCATAAGTAAGACAGTAAGCGCTCTATTTGTTCGTAAGAACACTCTGGGACATTCTGTCATTGGGCTATACTTGGGCTACATCTGGGTGATATTTGGGCTACATTTTGGGCTCTTTTGTCTCTGGTGGCCATCTTGGGAGATTTATTTGTTATGAAGTTTCCTAATTTCCTCATTTACTGCAGTCTCCTCAGTAGGAAATACTTTCAGTTTTTTACTTTGGTTCCATCAAGAAGGCATTCAGATGTGTCACACATTTGCCATAAATTCTGAATGTTAGCACTCTAGTTGCTCATTAGATCACTGTAGTAAAGCTACTGCTCACCAGGGAAGTCTGCTGCTGGTATTCAAAGTGCATGTTTCAGTCTGCATGTCAGAATTTTTTTATGAAATAGAAGAGAATTTGAGAAGTCAAAATGTGCCCTAATTTTTCTTTCGCGTTACAACAAACAAATGATGGACGGAATGCTGACAATGCAGACATTCTCCCCCAGTCAAGAGATCTGGGTTAAATCCATCATGGGAACAGTCCAGCCCGAACTGCCAAGCCATGTCTTCCCTGGAACGGAATCCTGGCTGATGACGGCTGATAGCCAGAAACCGGTCCTAGGATGCTTGATTCCGGTCCAGGGAAGACATGGCTTGGCAGTTCGGGCTGGACTGTTCCCATGAGGCACAGGGTCAAGACTGATTTGCATATGGCCATGTCTAAACTGGGGTGGTGTAGTGGGCAAAAGAACGATGGATTTAACCCAGATCTCTTGACTGGGGGAGAATGTATGCATTGTCAGCATTCCGTCCATCATTTGTTTGTTGTAATGCTTTTCGCCCTAAGTGGGATGGGTATTCTCAGACGTGGGACCCGTGCTCACTACGCCACTGGAGTCAAGCTATCCTGGCTGATGACGGCTGATAGCCAGAAACCGGTCCTAGGATGCTTGATTCCGGTCCAGGGAAGACATGGCTTGGCAGTTCGGGCTGGACTGTTCCCATGAGGCACAGGGTCAAGACTGATTTGCATATGGCCATGTCTAAACTGGGGTGGTGTAGTGGGCAAAAGAATGATGGATTTAACCCAGATCTCTTGACTGGGGGAGAATGTATGCATTGCCAGCATTCCGTCCATCATTTGTTTGTTGTAATGCTAATTTTTCTTTCTGCAGCACTAATCATAATTTCTACGGCAAAATGAACCCCCTCATTTTGTTCCTTTGTAAATTAAATGTTTTAAGTGTTACCACTTTATTCCAATCAGGAATTTGCAAAATTAACTTTCGCAAATTATCGCAAAAATGCTAAAAATCTCCACAAACACGCCGGAAATATCGCGAAGACGCGGAAGTTTTTTTCCCGCCTGTTTGCGGTAATTTTTGCGTGATTGCGGGTCGCCAACTTACCCATGTGGTTGCTCACGGGTGCGGCCATCTTGTTTTCACTTTTCGCCCCCTGTTGCGATGCTTACTTCCTGTTCCGGGTCACGCAATGCATGTTTGCGCCCGTTCGCGGTAGATATTTCCTGTTCGCGACCGCTTTTACTTGATCAAGTTGCTTTTTGCTTGCTCGAGGAGAAAATATTGCGCAAACTTGCGCACGTGGTGGCAATGGGCGCGGCCATCTTGTTTTTCACTCTATTGCATGGTTCTGGGGCCTGATTTTGAATCCTCCCTACATCTTTTCAATCCTTTGTTTAAACCCACTTTTTTTTTTATCATTCTTATTAACTATTTCTCAAACTATTTTCCTGCTTTTATATTTTTGTTTTTTAGCTACTTTTTCTCTTTTTTATTGCCTGCTATTATTTATTTCCTTTACTTCTTCAATTTTATTACCTTTTCTTACCCCAGAACCATGTATAATGGTAGGGCTGGTCGCCGTCGCAGCCAGAGCCGCGACCGCCTTCCTTGCGGAAGGCGGCGCCCACAAGGTGTGCAGGCACGGGCCTGATTTGAGAGGTGGAGTTGGCTGCACTGATCAGTGCAGCGCCACCTCCCCTCAACCCTGGCAGCAGGTGGCAGGCCTGGGTCCAGGTACGGCCTCCGGGAGCGTCGGCAGCAGTGTGGGAAGGTGCGCCGGGCAGTGTCGCGCTTCTCTGGGGTCTGTGGTAAATATTTTAATTACCTGTACTATTTTTGATGCGGTAAAATACAATAAGAATAACTCAGTAAAATAAGAGGCAGAATCCGTGGTATTAGAGGTTCTGAAAGGCTTTATTCCTTACAAAGGAATTATGGTTCGAACCATGGCAATCAAATTCCATCACCACGAAGGTTCAGGAAGGATAGGCAATACATTATTGACAAGTAACAATATATATATGAAAAACATTTACATTAAGACAGATGCAGGAGGCGTAACAGCTGATAATACAGATAAGAATACACATACGTAACGAAAAGAGGCGTAATTAATAGGCGTATACTAGAAACGTCACTAAACATGATGTCACAGGTGGGTGGATCCAGAAGAGAATCCTGCAGTGTCAGCAGAAATACTTGGCAGAGATGCGCACGCAGCCGCATGACGTGTGATTGACGTGCAACTAGAGGGTGAAGGGGACTTGACATTTAGCTCTGCATGTGGAGACAGAAGTCTGGGGGGTCAGGTCAACCTAATCCCAAATCATATCTAATATCTTATGTTTAAAGAACTGTATTATCCAAAAGGAAAGGTCTCTCGGACAGAATCTATTTTATACTGACTGTTAGTGCGTGTACAAGCGTCTAAGTGTCTACATGAGATGCGAGGGGGCATGGATCTTCCATGGTAACAGGGGCTATGAATTACTTGCATGAAGACTGTGAGGCCGGGCCCTTCGCTCGGTAGCTGGAAGGATGTTTACCTAAACTACTAGACAGGAATGCATTGGATGAGGAGCGGAGCAGATAACTTGAAGGTGAAATACAGTTTTTTTGGCAGGCAACAGGCCGAGTCAGGCACCGTTAGCCGCGCAGGGAGTAGGACAAAGTTCATGGATACAGATGCAGACTCAGGCTGGAGCTTTCAGAAGCAGAAGGCAGGAAAAGACTTGATGACAGGATTCATGGCCTACTCGCCTGAACTGTGAAACGTGAAAAGTGAACCACATAAAGTCGGTGGCCTTTCATACTTAGGAACGGAATATCCGACCCATTCATGGCGGATCTGAAAGAGGACATGTTGACGGTGGACGCACATGTATTTGCGTCTTCATAGCTGGAACTGGAGGGAACATACATGTACTTGTAGCATGTACATGGAGCCGTTGGGGTCTAAGATAGGGGACACAACTGATCATAAAATTCATATTTCCTCATTCCCTTCTTGTCCCCTACGGACCCTTCATGAAATATCGATCTTCATCAATCCATCAATCTGTTCGTATAACATCATCTGTTCTTCTTTCTTCTTCCGGGATTTTGAATGAAAACTTGAACGTGGAATATACGATGTGGCACACAGGCCGCAAATCGCTGGTCCACATTGTAGACACAGGCAGCAACTGAATAGTATGAGAAAGCCAATACCTAGGAAGGATAGGATCCTCCATCCCCAGGCTGACAACACGCTCCAGAACCAACCGGACCAAGTCCAGGTGCCTGGACTCTGGTGTATCTGGCTTACAATTTTATGAAGGCGAGTTATGGCTTTATATACTGACGGCGCGTTTTCTGGTATGAAAACACAGCAACTTGATCCGATGACCCTACAAGCTCCGCCCCTATCGGCCAGGATGACGTCAAGGACAAGACGATTCTGGAGAACAACAATCCGCATTGCAGACTGCTCCTCTGTTAGGTTGCCAAGGGCAGAGGTAGTTTCATTCACTACTGCTTCAAGGGTTCTGGTTAATCTGTGTATCAGCTTACTATTAGTGACAACACCTATGTAGGGAAAGAAACCTTTATTGAAGTCTGTGTATTGTTCCCATGCCGTTTCAGTGTAGTCGACAATCGGGAGATCTCTCTATTGTCTATTGTGTACTAAATGGGTATTTCTGTGATAATCAGGAGGGGCTAGGAAAACAGGTGGCAGAAGGAATGCAATGTAACAGGTACCATCCCAATCTAGAGGTAAGCGTGTATATGCGGTATGACCACATATGAAGTAGGAATGACAGGAAGCTCTGAATGTAGACTTGCCTTGATCACCGAATTCGATCACAGTAGTACATTTACTATGGCCCATGTGTACTGAACCATTCTTTCTTACACATAATTCACCTTTAACTGGAAATACTGACATAGCAGGCAAGATTGGTACAGTTTCGGATTCAACATTCAGAATCATGAGGTTAAGTGTAAAATTACCTAATCCATATACTTCATTTTCTAGATCAGTTCCTGTTCTTTTGGGAAGTCCCTCCTTGTTAGGGTAGCAGACTTTGAGTAAAACTAGGTTCAGGGTTCCCCATACCCAGTTGTCTTGGTTAAACTACGGCATTTGAATCTAAAGTATTAATTAAACTAAACCATGCTCCACAGGAGCCATTGTGTGTGAATGGATACGGAAAAAGAGGCAAAACTCCCTTGTATTTCTGATAGGGAGGGAGTTGGCCACATATCCAACAATTTGTAGCGTTGCTGGCTTGATGAGAATGATGTAACATACTAATGAATGTGTTGTTGCGCAGCGCAAATCTGTAGGACAATTCATGCGGGGGTAATTCACTAAAAGAGTGTTCAGCAGTAACATTGGAAATACGCTTTGAAATAGGGTAATACATATGTAGCAATACACTGGTAATAATAATCAGAAGACTTAGAAAAAACATAATTAATAATGTCACTACACAATGACTACGAAGTGATTTACAGTACGCATGTTTTTTAAGCTGTTTCTGTCTATTTCTCTCTCTATTTCGGTCTAGAGGACACATGTCAGAGACAAATTCAACCAATTCACCTTGGAGAGGACTTAAACAATCAAATTGTCTGACTTGCTAGACCTTAGTTTTAGTTTATATTTTTCACTCTCTGTCTTTTCAACCAGGGGGAGTTTTGAATCAGTCTGTGAGGGAATGCAGGGCTGAAAGTTCACGTCAGCTGGTAGTCCATGAAATTTTTTGATATGGCTCGAGTGCAACCACCCTTTACGTCCCTCAATCTTCACGGCAGTCCTTGTGGTCAATAAGACGAGTTTAGGCGACTGCCAGCGGGGCTCCAGTTGGCTCCTCCTGTCGAAATTCCTCACAAGCACGAGGTCCCCCGGAACCACGTCATGGGGCTTCACCTCAGTGTTATCGGGAGAAGCTGCAGCTACCTGTGAACGACAAGATTGTAGTGCAGACATCAAGGAAGCCAGGTAATCTGTCAGCATATTACAATCGACATCAGTGATTTTACGAGGTATAGGCGTCCCCCACATATTTGGTGGTCTACCGAAGATCACCTCATACGGGGATAGCCCTGTTCGAGAATGTGCTACCATTCTCATGTAAAAGAGCGCAACTGGTAAGGCTACTATCCAATCGACACCTTTTTCTCTACATACTTTGGACAATCTAATTTTCAGAGTTTGATTATGGCGTTCCACGAGACCTGCTGCCTCGGGATGTCGGACACAGTGGAATTTCCATTGATAGCCTAATAAGAGTGAAATGTGTTTCATTAGCTCGGATGAGAACGGCTGGCCGTTATCTGAGTACACAACACGTGGCAAGCCATACCGTGGGAAGAATTCTCGAACTAACTGTTTGGCAGTAGTTGGGGCAGTGTAATCTGAAACCGGGTAGGCTTCGGTCCAACGGGAAAGAGCACAGACAACTACGAGAACATATTTGAATCCTCGACATCGTTCCATCTGGATATAATCCATATGGAGGACTTCAAAAGGGTGATCGGGAGGTTGAAATCCACCTCGCTCTACGGGAATGCTTTTACCTGGATTAAACTGACAACATATCATACAGGTACGTACTTTTTGTTTAGCTGCTGCTCGCAAGTGTTTGTTGAACCAAATGTGTTGAATGCTATCTAGCATAGCTTTTTCTCCTAGGTGCGCTGGACTATGTATTGTGTTAATGATGACTTGAACCATGGAGTCGGGGAGAAACCATATAGATTTTCCCTTCGTCATCCATCCCTGATCTGTTTGGATCCCTCCTAGTTCAGTCCATTTCTTGATTTCCTCTGGTGTAGCATGTGTCTGTATGTCAATTACGTCAAGGGCGGGATCCTTAACTGTCATACAGTGTGTCGATGTCGGTACTATTGTCTTTGTCAAGTCCGTTGTATGAGTCTGATTCTGAGCAGTCTGTTTAGCTGTTCTGTCAGCTAGGTCGTTACCCTGAGAAATGATATCGGTAACTTTAGTATGGGCTTCGCATTTCATAATAGATATTGCAGTCGGTAGATGAATTGCGTCTAATAAAGCTTGAATGAGGGGTCCGTGTTGGATGTGGGTACCGTGAGAAGTTAAATAACCTCTCTCTCGCCACAGCACGCCGAAGTCATGGACGACTCCGAATGCATAACGTGAATCTGTGTATATGTTGACTTTCTTATTTGTGGCTTGAATACAAGCTTGTGTCAGAGCAATGAGCTCTGCTGCTTGAGCTGACAAAGTGTTAATACAATTTGTTTCAATGACTTCAGTGTCTGTTGTGACTGCATAAGCGGCCACTAACTCTCCTGTACTTGTTCTCATGCATGAACCATCTACATACAATGTGAGGTCTGGATCTAGTAATGGAATATCTGTCAAGTCTTGTCTGGGTTTCGTCGTGATAGTAATGACTTCAATACAATCATGTGCTAATGGGTCTGTTCCACTTACTGGCAAAAGTGTGGCAGGATTTAATGTACTACAACGTCTGATTTCTATGTGTGGCTGGAACAATGTCAATTCATAACCCGTCAGTCTTGCTATAGTCAAGTGTTGTGTTTGTGTTCGGTTCAAGAGAACCTCTACTGCGTGTGGTACTTGTACTGTCAATTGATGTCCTAATACTATGGCATCGCTTTGTCTGATTGCTAAAGCTGTCGCTGCGACTGATTTCAGGCACGCAGGAAGAGCTTGAGCTACAAGATCTAATGTGCTAGAAAAGTAAGCACATGGTTTGTGTGATCCTGCTTGTTCCTGAGTGAGTACTGACAAGGCAGTACCTTCACGTTCTGTAACGAAAAGTGTAAAAGGCTTACTATAACATGGTGTCGCTAAAACAGGTGCTTGACATAAGGCTTTCTTTAAGCTTTCAAAGGCTTGTGTATGTTCTTGAGTCCAAGGGAGGACAGTCGATGTGGCTGCCTCCTGTGTTGTCAACTGAATGAGTGGTTTTGCTAGAAATGCGTATTGGGGAATCCACTGTCTACAGTATGAAGTGAGGCCTATGAAGGCCCGTACCTCCTTTTGTGTCTTGGGTGGTGGCATGTTTACAATTAACTGGATGCGGTCGGGTGTAAGCTGTCTTCCCTCCTTGGACAGCAAGTGCCCAAGGTAAACAACTTGCTGAACACAGAATTGCAGCTTAGAAGGGGACACTTTGTGCCCCTTGTCGGCTAGAAATTGTAAAACCGTCAGTGATGCTTTTTCACATTCATATTCGCTTCGGGCGGTGATCAGCAGATCATCGACATACTGAAGCAGGGCAGTGTTAACAGGCATGTGGATACTGTCAAGTTGTCTTTTCAGTGCTTGGCTATAGATGCTGGGGCTTTCTGTGAATCCTTGAGGTGCGCGTGCGAATTTAAAGCTTCGTCCGTTTAAACTAAATCCGAACAAATATTGGCTTTCCGGATCGATCGGGACACTAAAAAAGGCATTCTTGAGGTCAATTACAGTAAAGAACGTTGCTTCTGAATCAATGGCTGTTAGTAATGAAGAGATATCTGGGACCACGGGATATTGTGGTACAATGCATTTATTTAATTCGCGCAGATCAATAACTAATCGATAAACTGGAGGTGCTTTTGGATCAGTTCGTTTAAGAATCGGAATTATCGGGGAATTACATACATTGGAGTCGGTTTCCACGACCACTCCTTGGACAATAAGCTCGTCAATGATTTGCAGCAAAGCCACAACAGCATCTGGGGGTAACTTGTATTGTCGTATTTGTGGTAATACCACTCCTGTTTTGAGTGTGACTCGATATGGTGTAATGTGCATGCAACCAACATCAGTGGGGCCTTGTGCCCATAAATGTGTCGGTAAATTCTGTAACCGGTGATCCATGTCTCTGGACACATAGTGACCCTTAAAGTCACGTAAAAATAATCGTACTCCTTCCGGAGAACAACATATTATAGCCCCTAGAGCTTTCAGTGTCTTTATACCTAACAAGTTTTCTGGACATGATTTAGTAAGTAATAAATCTGTAGTTCGTGTCAATGGACCAACCGTAAGTGGAAGAGGTAGTGATACTTCATTAATAATAGGCTTTCCTGAGAATCCAAGGGAAATATTCTGTGAGCCTGAGAGGGGTGCCCCTGGAACTTCGCTGTGACTTATAGTTGTTCTGCTTGCCCCTGTATCAACTAGAAATTTTCGGTCTTTCCCTAATACGTGGCTATGTACATAAGGTCCCTCTTGATCTACAGGAACCTCGATAAGGGGTGTTGGACCTGTCAGCCCTAGGGTGGTCTCCCCTTCTATTTTTGTATCGTGCCTCATTTTTTCCACCCTCATTTTTATGTTGGACTAGGTCTCCGGGCGCCTTTTCATTGCCAGGCAGTGTTAAGGTGCAGGTGCTCCCTACTCCCAAGATGGCTGCCACAGACCCCTGCTACTGCAGGGTGGTCGTTTTTCATAGTAGCACCCTAGCTGCCAGGAGCTGGCTGGGACCCACAACAATGTTGCGATACCAGCCCGCCTTTTTGTCCCATAGGTAGAGTGGGGAAGCTCCTGGAAGAAGCTGGAACCTTCTAGAAGGGAGGTGGGGTTTTACTTTTGCCGCCTTGGCTAGAGGTCACCTGACCTAGGGCTACTTAAGAGTGGGAGGGAAACTTGTGTGGTGAGTTGGCCATTGGGGTGAAGCGGAGCTGGAAGAATCCACCAGGAGTGTAGGCGGTAGGGCCTAGCCAGGGACTTATGCCTCTGAGAGTGACAGGATTTAGGTACTGCCTCTTAAGTGAGTGAGGTGCCCTGTGAATCCCACTGATCTTGCCCAGTAGTAGGAGGACCCAGAGACTCTCTGCCAACCTGACTAGGAAGGATCTAGTTGCCCTCTCCATCCCTACCCCTGTAACAGAACCCCTTAAGGGCGCCAGATACATCTGCGCCAAAAGACTGCATCTGTCAACTGAGAACTGAAACCTAACTTTAAGAACTGAGACTGCATGACAAGAGCGAGCTGCAAGCCTTGAATGCCAGAGCTGAGACTGCGTGTCCAAGCTGACCTATCAAACTAAATGCTAAGCCAATTGCCAAGTCACCGGGGATTGACCAGGTACTAGCGCTGTGACCCCCGCGCTCCCTGCCCTGGTCTGGGACCCCCGGCAGCGTGCTCCGCTGAGCACTTTACCCCATCCTTAATTTGAGCCCCCCCCCCCCCCTGCGACGACGAAGCCAGCGCGCTCACCGCTGCGGACTGGAGGCCTGGAGGAGTGCCCTGCTGTGTCGCGAGGCCCAGGAGAAGCCCGGGGCCCCGTCGCTGCCGTCGCAGCCGAGTGAGGAGGTGCGCAAGGTCGGGGCCGAGTTCCCCCAACGTCGTGAGGACGGACGCCTGCTGACGCCGAGACAGAGGTAAGCCCGGAGGCCGAGATCCCCCCTGGTGCGCCCCCTGCTGGTCTGGAAACCACACCGCACTTGGCCCGGGTTGTCCCCTCCGTGGGAGTCCCCTCCCCTGCCTGCGCGACTGAGAGACCCCGCCGAGGGATCCTGTCCGTGTCCCCCCTTTTTGTAATACTGAGCGCGGTGCTCTGTGAACTGCACCGGAGCATAGGGACCCGCTCCTCAAGTCCAGTCACCCTCCCCACTGGAAGCCGCCCAAAGAACTGACTGACATTACCCTCGTGTGGCGCTTCACGCCACCGATCCTGCTTCCCCAGCCGGAGAGACCGGGACTGCGAGTAGCGCACTGTGCTATATGCTCTGCTCGAAAGTAAATCACATGCCAAAGAATGCGAGTAGCGCACTGTGTTATATGCTCTGCTCGAAAGTAAATTACATGCCAAGGAATGCGAGTAGCGCACTGTGTTATATGCTCTGCTCGAAAGTAATGACATGCCCAGGAATGTGAGTAGCGCACTGTGTTATATGCTCTGCTCTAAAGTAATTACATGCCCAGGAACGCGAGTAGCGCACTGTGTTATATGCCCTGCTCGAAAGTAATTACATGCCCAGGAACGCGATTAGCGCACTGTGTTATATGCTCTGCTCGAAGGTAATGATATGCAACTGATTACGAGTAACGTGTTGTGATAACTGTTCTATGCAAACGTTTCCACATGCAACTGATTGCGCGTAGCGCTGTGTTTTATATGCCTTGCTTCACAGTACTAGGGGCCAGTGGTCACGAGGAGCGCTCAGTTCGACAGGCGCCATGTTGATGAACCCAATGTTCCCCCTTACAAGTATTACGCTGTGTTAGACGGCCTGTTCAGGGACAGACTTTACATAAGCGCACACAGCGCTAGAATCGAGGTTAGGCACTGCATAGATATCACCAAGAGTGTCGCATGTACTGAACGATGGTATTGTGATTCATGTATTGTCTTGTTATTTCCCAAACTGCAACTGACCAGCTATACTTGGATAAACTTGAAGTATTTGCATAATTTAAACGGTGTGGCGTCCCTTATTGTGTGTGACTCTAGTCCATGAGAAGCGTGTGGTGTATGGTTGCTTAACACATAGCCCTCTGGTTGCCCGACCGGCTCGCGCCACGCTACCGCCTATAGGGCCTGGTGACCCCAGGTTCCTACATTGGTGGCCAGCGGTGGGATCCTTGGGACTTGTGACCATACAGCACCCTTCCGTGAGGCGAAGGGCGCCACAATTAAACGCCTATCCTACATTTTTTTGTTCCACAGCTCAGAAACCATTGTTGCTGGATTATTGGTTCCACTGTCCAGGTAGAGAGTGCGAGAAGCCTGGTTAGCTATTGACTGTTGCCTACACCCTAGGAATTTTCTCCTTAGTGTCTAGGTCCCCACCTGCCAGAATGGAATCCCGGCTAGCGGACCTCGAGGGGTACACCGTGAGGCAACTGAGGGAGTTCGCGCAGGAGTTGGGGGTGCCTGGGATGCGGAGGGCCAAAGCGCCGGAACTCCGTACCGCCATTAGGGCATGGGTAGAGGCCCACCCAGACGGGAGAGGGGATGAGGGACAGGAAGCGCCAGATGCACCTCAGGAGGAGAGCGCCCAGGAAGTCCTAGATATCCTGAATGTAGACATGTCCGAGAATGTGCCCCCAGGAAGACGTTCTGGGGCCAGTAGTAAGACAGGGTCTAGCAGGAGCGCGTCTCCAAGGGAGTATGAGGACAGAAGGGAAGAGAGGCAGTTAAAATGGGAGCTGGCCAAATTAGAGCAGGAGAAAGAAAGGGAAAGGGCCAGATTGGAACAAGAAAGAGAGAATAAGAAATGGGCAATGGAGGAGAAGAAGCTGGCGCACGAGCTTCAGTTAAAAGAGCTGGAGTTACGCGCCCTCCAATTGAATGCGTCTAACAAAGACAATGGTGGCAGCATACCCAGGGAACCTCAAGAACCAAAATTCTACCTACCCAAAGAAGTCATAGCCAATTATACACTAGGGGATGACATCATGAAGTGGTTGGAGGCATACGAGGTAGCCTTAACGGCCCATGGGGTACCCGAGAGTAACTGGGGAGGTGGTCTCTACCGGTATATACCTCCCACTGTTAGGGACACCCTGTTATATTTGGCCAAGGCGGATCAGGTTAAGTACGCCCCCATGAAAGAGGCCTTGTTAAAGAAGTTTGGCCTGAACCCCGAGAAGTATAGGCAGAAGTTTCGTGGCAGCCATAAGCTGTCCACCCAGACATGGGTAGATTTTTTTGATTACGCGAGGAAGGCACTAGATGGTTGGGTGCGTGGCAGCAAGGTACAGGATTACCAAGGTTTGTACGATCTTTTTTTAAGGGAGCACCTCTTGGATAAGAGCTTTCCGGAGCTGCGGCAACATCTGGTGGACCGCAAGCTGAAGGATCCTCGAGAGCTTGCGGAGGAGGCAGATATTTGGGTGAGCACCCGGGTGTCTCACAAGGGCCCCGGGGGAGATGGCTCGAAAGGTGGACAGGGTTTCCCCCAGAAGAAAGAGGGGGGAGATAAAAAGGTGGAGTTCTCGAAAGGTCCCCAAAATAAGTTTGGGAAGGGAGTAGGAACCCCACCCCCGTCCAATTCCACAAGACCCACTTACCCTGACAGGAGTCAGCAGCCAAGGATTGTGCGGTGCTACGAGTGTGGGGAGATTGGACACTACAGAGGAGATCCCAAGTGTCGCAAGCGACCACCAGCCCCATCGGGCGTGAAGAGTCCCGGGGTGAGTAGTATAGCGCTTGGGTTGGAGCTGCCCTTAGATAGGGAAGGGGAGTGGACAGGCCTGACACTGGTTTCACTCGGGGATAGAGAGGTGGTCTCCGTAGTGTCCCTGCCCCCGAACACTGCTAAATATCAGCAGAGGGTGAGAATTAATGGGGAGGAGGTGGAAGCTCTGAGAGACACAGGGGCCAGCATGACCACTGTCGTGCGGCGGCTGGTGTCCCCAGACCAAGTAGTCCCCGAGGAGTTCCATCCGGCCGTATTGGCTGACGGCAGTTTGAGTCACTATCCAGTGGCTCGTGTTCCATTCGAGTGGGGAGGAGTCAAAGGCCTTCTGCGAGTTGCTGTGAGCCCTGCCTTGCCTGTGGGGTGTTTGCTAGGGAACGACCTGGAGCACACCAAATGGAAGGACGTCGAGTTTCACGCTCACACTGAGATGCTGGGATTACCAGGGTGGACTTGCGTGAGCACGCGGTCCATGGCTGCCCGGCATGGAACTCACCCGGAGTTCGAGCCTGGAATCATGGCCCAACCCAAACCCAAACGTGGGAAGAAGAAGGAGGTAGAGGACATGCCCCGTGAGTCGGATGGGGAGGCCGCAGAGGTGCCCCCGGAGTCCGCGGAGGTAGATGTCGTTCCTGTGGAGGACTTGCCGACCCTTGCTGACTGGCAAGTGGAAGGAGGGCCTACCCGGGAAGAATTTTGTCAAGCACAAAGGACGTGCCCCACTCTTGAGGGTATGCGGCGGCAGGCCGACGCTCAAGTGGCTAGTCAGGAACTGGGAGGTTATCATGTGTATTGGGAGGATGGTCTCCTATACAGTGAGCCCAGGGTGCCGGTACACGGATCTTCGAGGGCCATAGTGGTCCCCCAGTGTTACCGGGCCTTCCTGCTGGAGTTAGCGCACGAGATCCCTTTAGCTGGACACCTGGGCCAGGACAAAACCTTTGCACGGTTAGTCCCCCATTTTTATTGGCCCAGGATGAGGATTGCCTCAGACGCCTTTTGCAAGACCTGCAAGTCTTGTCAGGCTAGTGGCAAGACTGGGGCGAAGTTGAAAGTCCCGTTGGAACCGCTCCCTGTGGTCGGGACCCCTTTTGAGAGGGTCGGTATCGATATTGTTGGGCCATTGGACCCTCCGACCGCAGCGGGACACCGGTTTATCTTGGTTTTGGTGGACCACGCCACAAGGTACCCAGAGGCTATTCCTCTGAGGACCATCACTGCACCGGTGGTGGCGCGGGCACTGTTGGGAATTTTTACCCGAGTGGGATTCCCGAAGGTCGTGGTGTCGGACAGAGGCACCAATTTCATGTCGGCCTACATGCAGGCCATGTGGAAGGAGTGTGGAGTGACCTACCGGTTCTCCACCCCTTACCACCCCCAGACTAACGGACTTGTAGAGCGCTTCAATAAGACATTGAAGGGGATGATCCGAAGCCTTGAGACGTAAATGGGACGTCCTCCTCCCCTGCTTGTTATTCTCCTATCGGGAGGTACCGCAGAAGGGAGTCGGGTTCAGCCCGTTTGAATTGCTCTATGGCCATCCCGTTAGGGGTCCCCTCAGTTTAGTGAAAGAGGGTTGGGAGAAGACTTCACAGAAGCTTCCCCGTGACATTGTCAGCTACATGCTGGCGTTCCGCAGCCAGATGGCCAAGCTGTGGAAGGCAGCCACAGAGAACCTGGAGGCTAGCCAGACCGTGATGAAGGAGTGGTATGACCGCAACGCTCGGACGGTCGAGTTGGACGTTGGACAAAAGGTGTGGGTTATGGAACCTGGAGAGCTTTGTGCCCTCCAGGACCGGTGGACCGGCCCGTTCGACATTGTGGAGCGGCGAGGCCAGACCACATACGTTGTGGATGTAAAAACCCCCCGTCAACCCCTCAGGGTGCTCCACGTCAACCGCCTGAAGCCGCACCATGAGCGATCGGAGCTTGCTCTCCTTATGGTGACGGATGGGAGCGAAGAGGAAGAGAGTGAAGCTCTTCCTGACCTTCTTGCGGCACAAGAGAAGGATGGTTCGGTGGAAGGTGTAGTCCTCTCCCCATCCTTGACCCCAGAGCAGCAGAGGGACTGTTGCCATGTCCTGGGACAGTTCGCCTCGTTGTTCTCCCTCACGCCTGGAATCACTCATTGGTGTACCCATGATGTGGACACAGGGGATAGCCCCCCGGTGAAGAACAAGTCTTACCGGCTTTCTGACCGAGTGAAGGATAGCATCCAGCGTGAGGTGGCAAAGATGCTGGAGCTGGGGGTGATAGAACCTTCCAGCAGCCCGTGGGCTAGTCCAGTGGTGTTGGTGCCGAAAGCGGCCCCACCGGGTACGACGCCAGAACTTCGGTTCTGTGTGGACTACCGGGGGTTGAACTCTGTCACGAAGACAGATGCTCACCCCATCCCACGTGCAGATGAGCTGGTGGACCGGCTGGGAGCAGCCCGGTACCTCAGCACCATTGACCTGACATCCGGATATTGGCAGATTGCCCTGGCCGACGGAGCACGGGAGAAGACAGCGTTCTCCACCCCAGAGGGCCACCACCAATTTCGAGTGATGCCCTTTGGGCTCAAAAATGCTCCGGCCACATTCCAGCGGTTAGTGAATCAGGTACTATCTGGCCTGGAGTCCTTCTCAGCAGCCTACTTGGATGACATAGCTGTCTTCAGTAGCAGCTGGGAGGACCATCTGCAACACCTCCAGGAGGTATTGCAGGCGCTGCAACGCGCTGGCTTAACCATTAAAGCCAGCAAGTGCCAGATTGGACAGGGATCTGTCGTGTACCTGGGACACCTGGTGGGCGGAGGTAAGGTGCAACCCCTCCAGGCCAAAATTGTAACCATCTTGGCTTGGGAGCCCCCCAAGACCCAAACAGAGGTCTGAGCTTTCCTCGGCCTCACTGGGTATTACCGCCGGTTCGTCAAGGGATATGGTACCATCGTGACCCCCTTGACGGAGTTGACCTCAAAGAAACAACCTCGCAAGGTCATATGGACAGCTGCATGCCAGGAAGCCTTTGATACGCTGAAAAATGCGATGTGTACAGCTCCAGTACTAGCAACACCCGATTTCAGCAAGGAATTTATTGTACAGACCGACGCCTCAGAGCACGGCATAGGTGCAGTGCTCTCACAACTCAACACCGAGGGCCAAGACCAACCTGTGGCCTTCATATCTCGAAGACTCCTCCCTCGGGAACGGCGATGGAGCACCATTGAGAGAGAAGCCTTCGCGGTGGTATGGGCTCTGAAGAAGTTGAGGCCATACCTCTTTGGCACTCACTTCCTTATCCAGACCGACCACCGCCCCCTTCGCTGGCTCATGCAGATGAGAGGCGAAAACCCCAAGTTGTTGAGGTGGTCCATTTCCCTACAGGGGATGGACTTTCGGGTGGAACATCGGCCCGGAGTTGACCACGCCAATGCTGACGGTCTCTCCAGGTTTTTCCGCCTTAGTGAAGAGAACTCCCTAGAGGTTGGGTAGCTCTCCCCTCTTTCGGCTGGGGGGGACGCATGTTGGACCTGTCAGCCCTAGGGTGGTCTCCCCTTCTTTTTTTGTATCGTGCCTCATTTTTTCCACCCTCATTTTTATGTTGGACTAGGTCTCCGGGCGCCTTTTCATTGCCAGGCAGTGTTAAGGTGCAGGTGCTCCCTACTCCCAAGATGGCTGCCACAGACCCCTGCTACTGCAGGGTGGTCGTTTTTCATAGTAGCACCCTAGCTGCCAGGAGCTGGCTGGGACCCACAACAATGTTGCGATACCAGCCCGCCTTTTTGTCCCATAGGTAGAGTGGGGAAGCTCGTGGAAGAAGCTGGAACCTTCTAGAAGGGAGGTGGGGTTTTACTTTTGCCGCCTTGGCTAGAGGTCACCTGACCTAGGGCTACTTAAGAGTGGGAGGGAAACTTGTGTGGTGAGTTGGCCATTGGGGTGAAGCGGAGCTGGAAGAATCCACCAGGAGTGTAGGCGGTAGGGCCTAGCCAGGGACTTATGCCTCTGAGAGTGACAGGATTTAGGTACTGCCTCTTAAGTAAGTGAGGTGCCCTGTGAATCCCACTGATCTTGCCCAGTAGTAGGAGGACCCAGAGACTCTCTGCCAACCTGACTAGGAAGGATCTAGTCGCCCTCTCCATCCCTACCCCTGTAACAGAACCCCTTAAGGGCGCCAGATACATCTGCGCCAAAAGACTGCATCTGTCAACTGAGAACTGAAACCTAACTTTAAGAACTGAGACTGCATGACAAGAGCGAGCTGCAAGCCTTGAATGCCAGAGCTGAGACTGCGTGTCCAAGCTGACCTATCAAACTAAATGCTAAGCCGATTGCCAAGTCACCGGGGATCGACCAGGTACTAGCGCTGTGACCCCCGCGCTCCCTGCCCTGGTCTGGGACCCCCGGCAGCGTGCTCTGCTGAGCACTTTACCCCATCCTTAATTTGAGCCCCCCCCTGCGACGACGAAGCCAGCGCGCTCACCGCTGCGGCCTGGAGGCCTGGAGGAGTGCCCTGCTGTGTCGCGAGGCCCAGGAGAAGCCCGGGGCCCCGTCGCTGCCGTCGCAGCCGAGTGAGGAGGTGCGCAAGGTCGGGGCCGAGTTCCCCCAACGTCGTGAGGACGGACGCCTGCTGACGCCGAGACAGAGGTAAGCCCGGAGGCCGAGATCCCCCCTGGTGCGCCCCCTGCTGGTCTGGAAACCACACCGCACTTGGCCCGGGTTGTCCCCTCCGTGGGAGTCCCCTCCCCTGCCTGCGCGACGGAGGGACCCCGCCGAGGGATCCTGTCCGTGTCCCCCCTTTTTGTAATACTGAGCGCGGTGCTCTGTGAACTGCACCGGAGCATAGGGACCCGCTCCTCAAGTCCGGTCACCCTCCCCACTGGAAGCCGCCCAAAGAACTGACTGACATTACCCTCGTGTGGCGCTTCACGCCACCGATCCTGCTTCCCCAGCCGGAGAGACCGGGACTGCGAGTAGCGCACTGTGCTATATGCTCTGCTCGAAAGTAAATCACATGCCAAAGAATGCGAGTAGCGCACTGTGTTATATGCTCTGCTCGAAAGTAAATTACATGCCAAGGAATGCGAGTAGCGCACTGTGTTATATGCTCTGCTCGAAAGTAATGACATGCCCAGGAATGTGAGTAGCGCACTGTGTTATATGCTCTGCTCGAAAGTAATTACATGCCCAGGAACGCGAGTAGCGCACTGTGTTATATGCCCTGCTCGAAAGTAATTACATGCCCAGGAACGCGATTAGCGCACTGTGTTATATGCTCTGCTCGAAGGTAATGATTTGCAACTGATTACGAGTAACGTGTTGTGATAACTGTTCTACGCAAACGTTTCCACATGCAACTGATTGCGCGTAGCGCTGTGTTTTATTTGCCTTGCTTCACAGTACTAGGGGCCAGTGGTCACGAGGAGCGCTCAGTTCGACAGGCGCCATGTTGATGAACCCAATGTTCCCCCTTACAAGTATTACGCTGTGTTAGACGGCCTGTTCAGGGACAGACTTTACATAAGCGCACACAGCGCTAGAATCGAGGTTAGGCACTGCATAGATATCACCAAGAGTGTCGCATGTACTGAACGATGGTATTGTGATTCATGTATTGTCTTGTTATTTCCCGAACTGCAACTGACCAGCTATACTTGGATAAACTTGAAGTATTTGCATAATTTAAACGGTGTGGCGTCCCTTATTGTGTGTGACTCTAGTCCATGAGAAGCGTGTGGTGTATGGTTGCTTAACACATAGCCCTCTGGTTGCCCGACCGGCTCGCGCCACGCTACCGCCTATAGGGCCTGGTGACCCCAGGTTCCTACAAGGGGTAAGCCAACTTCCTTCTCTAGGCTATTTCATGTGTATCGCTGGTAATCGGGATAGTCAGCTTGTGCATACTGGTACATCTGTTGTGTCGCTGCTTGTGTTGCAGCAATAGGCTGCGCCTGTGAAGTTGCTACGGTCTGTTGTGGAGCTTGCATAGATTGTACATGCTGAGGGACTTGTTGTTGGATCTGTTGGTGGACGTGGTCTCTCCTGGGTTTTACCAGTAGAGATATTATGTTTCAGAACTGCACAATCGTGTATATAATGACCTGGCTTTTTACAATAGTTGCATGTCCCTTTTACAGGACCCGCTGAATCACTGGACTGTGTCGCACCCTTTCGGTGACCGTCAGTTGGAACTGACTGAGCAACGAGCATTTTCATTTTCGTGTCTTTCATACGTCTATGTTCATGTTCTTGTTCTTCTCTAATTCTATTGTGGTGATATTGTAACATTTGTAACATCTGTGACGGGGTGTTGCCAGGTACTCTCGAATTTCAATACTCTATTCTTAACTTGGGGCAGGGAATTTTCAACTAATTTTGTCACAAACAGATGTGGATACGACTCGCTATTTGCTTTTATGCCACTATTAATACCAAAACATTTTTCAAATCGGGAATAGAAATCACTAGTGTCTTCATCTTGTTTTTGTTTACAGGCTGAAATTGCTCCCCAGTCTTCCTTTTTCGTAGTTAATAAGCGTGGCAATACTTGCACTAGTAATCCTGGTAGTGCTGTAGTCTTTTCCCCGAGCCCTGATCCTGCAGCTCGGGCCTTTTCTTCGTTTTCTAACGCTGTCCAATCTATCTTTTGGTCTCCCACCTCCCATTCCTTTTCTTTGAGTTTCTCGTAAATACCGGCAGGCATTAATACTTTTAATATTTTCATAATGTCAGGGTAGGTATACTCTCCCATGAGTAACATGTCTTTTATCTCACGGTGGAAACCTGCTGGATCTTTGTCATGGCTGGGTACTACTTTCTTCATTTCTAATAATTCAATTTTAGTTATGGGCGTGTACACAAACACACGTTTAAAATTATTGTCATCACCTTTAATTCCCATCTCACGCGCCGGAGGTGCGTTGCAGGCCCGGTCTCCTGCCACAGCTGGACGGACAACTACGCGTACCCGCAGGATTTCCTGTATCTCCCTCCGGCCAAGCGGGGGTGACTGAGGCTGCGATCAACACCCACACGAGGCGGTGAGAAGTGCGAAGTATCCCGACCAGAGCCTAGCTGAGAGAGCAAGATCCGAGGTATACAGAGGCCCACCAGGTTCCGAAGTTCCAAGTCGAGTCGAGTCCAGTCCGGTCCAGTCCAGTTCAGTTCCGAGGCCTTCTGTTCCGTTCCGTGCTACCCGGTGAGTACCGTTGCCGGGGAGGCATTTAGACGTGCACATAGTTCGTGCCGGTCAAGACGGGTTTGGGTACACAGACCCGGTCTGCACTGTTTCAGCAGTGTATCTGTACTGTTTAGCAGTATATCTAGTATGTCTTGTATATAATTCAGTATTATCTAGTATTAGTATTATGTCAGTAACTAGTTTTCTTCTAAATTATCATTGTTCGTTAAATGTTAAATGTTAAATGTTTTAATATGTTTTAAAAATTGTGGTATGAATGAGTGTTCATTATTATGTTTATCGTATTCAATTGTGTTCAAGTCCAGGTATTAAGAGTAAGAATCAAGTAGCAAGGTTTAAAGATGCCGCTCTTTTCAAAATTAAGACAGATCAAAACTAGAAAAGGGGTACTCGAAGAAGCCGTTCCCATTCCACCTAGGGACACTCCAGGGTACTTTATGTACCACAAACATGGCCTAGATGCCGTATTATATCTTGATTTATGGGTGGACTACACCAAGGATTTAGCAGAGAGTCAGAGATGGCCCACTGCTGGGACATGGGATGCAGATTGCATCATGAAAGTAGAAGAAGAATTATGGAAAAAGAAAGCCAGACAGTCACAGAAAGATGCCATTGAATTATGGCGTAAAGAATCGCATAGGCGCACAGAGAAAGCGCTCAGACAAGAAGAGAAAAGTAGGGAGAATTCAAATAAAGCCCGAGAAAATATATTAATTGAGGAAGGTACCCGAGTAAAAGCAGAACAAGTAGACAGACAAAGAAACACTCTTATGAATGGTATGTATCCTCTTCTGGCCGAGGGTTTACCTAAGGCTACCCCGGAAATGCCGAAAGACCTGACACCTCCATTACTCCCGATTAAAGCACATCCCAAAACCGCTAAAGATATTTTCCTTTCCTCCTATTTAGACGATGTAGCTCCCGAATATGTTAATGTTCCGCCACACACACCGCCTGTCGATGGTGCTCAACGCCAAGATCATCCGCCCCCACCTCCGCAACAACAAACTCCTACGCACATTCCAATAGGCCCATCTGTTTCTACCGCTTTTCCTGCATCTGCAGTTTCTACCTTACATCCAACAAATCCTTTCGTACCCAGCACCTCAGACGGTGCTACAGGAGGTACTACAGAAATTTTTGCCACGCCACCGCGAGGAAATAAATTATCTTTCAGAGATTTAGCATACCAACGTACACCCCAACTAGCAACTTCCGACATGTTCAAGGAACATCTAGTGGATTGTAGATATGATCCAGTGCCCGGTAAACAGGACAGAATGCTGCTGTCATCACTACGTATACGACGAGCTTCAATATATTTAACGACGCTACCAGGAATGATGGCACATCTAGACAATATATATCACTTTGTCCAATCAGGGCGAGGCCCTGAAAGTATTGACGAAGCCATGGAATACCAGAAAGTAGATATACAGAGACAACTGTTACGCTTCTTCATAAACTGCGCAATCAGAAACAGAGATCGGCCTGGGGTAGATCAGGGTGAAATGCAAGTACTTACTAGATGGGGTCATAATATATCAGAAGGGAAACATGATTAACAGACATGTATAGTAGTTATGTGCCGAAAGATCCGCAAAGAAGTAGAACGAATACATAAGGAAAGATTAGAGACAGACAAAACTGAATCAGAGGGAGAGGAGGAGGAAGAATCAGAGATGCCCACAGGACAATTAGAAACGATGGCTTATGTAGGTACGGGAAGACCTTTTAATAATACCAGATGCTTTAATGATCAAATACGTCCGGTACGTCCAGAATGTAACCGAAATTTTCAAACCCCTATGTTGAATACAAGGTCTCCTGAACATCTATTCCAAGCTGCCGATAAATTACTCCGAGACCAAAGGGGGTATCATATGCTCGATTCCATGGATGAACAAGAATTAGCCAGGTCAGCAGTACAATGGGCTGACAGTCCCGGAAAATACAGTGATGATGCGCTAGCACACACGTTTTTGAATCTTACACCAGACGAACAGCGATTAGCTGGTATATACATGATTCAACACCTCCTTATATTATATAAAAACCAACACTCCGATCCTGGTCCCCTACCCGAAATACTGATAGAATTACTCACGAATAAATGGAGAGGTTCAGGTACTGATTTAATTAAAGAAATTCTAGAATATCGGAACCAGTACATTGTTTTCGTATACCCAGAACATGTTTAAGTTCCCACTATGGGAAGAAAAATGTATCACATAGATAGACAGAATCCCTTACGCGAAGTGCACCCAATTAAAGGTGATGACAATAATTTTAAACGTGTGTTTGTGTACACGCCCATAACTAAAATTGAATTATTAGAAATGAAGAAAGTAGTACCCAGCCATGACAAAGATCCAGCAGGTTTCCACCGTGAGATAAAAGACATGTTACTCATGGGAGAGTATACCTACCCTGACATTATGAAAATATTAAAAGTATTAATGCCTGCCGGTATTTACGAGAAACTCAAAGAAAAGGAATGGGAGGTGGGAGACCAAAAGATAGATTGGACAGCGTTAGAAAACGAAGAAAAGGCCCGAGCTGCAGGATCAGGGCTCGGGGAAAAGACTACAGCACTACCAGGATTACTAGTGCAAGTACTGCCACGCTTATTAACTACGAAAAAGGAAGACTGGGGAGCAATTTCAGCCTGTAAACAAAAACAAGATGAAGACACTAGTGATTTCTATTCCCGATTTGAAAAATGTTTTGGTATTAATAGTGGCATAAAAGCAAATAGCGAGTCGTATCCACATCTGTTTGTGACAAAATTAGTTGAAAATTCCCTGCCCCAAGTTAAGAATAGAGTATTGAAATTCGAGAGTACCTGGCAAGGTAACACCCCGTCACAGATGTTACAAATGTTACAATATCACCACAATAGAATTAGAGAAGAACAAGAACATGAACATAGACGTATGAAAGACACGAAAATGAAAATGCTCGTTGCTCAGTCAGTTCCAACTGACGGTCACCGAAAGGGTGCGACACAGTCCAGTGATTCAGCGGGTCCTGTAAAAGGGACATGCAACTATTGTAAAAAGCCAGGTCATTATATACACGATTGTGCAGTTCTGAAACATAATATCTCTACTGGTAAAACCCAGGAGAGACCACGTCCACCTAGACAGGATCAGATCCAACAACAAGTCCCTCAGCATGTACAATCTATGCAAGCTCCACAACAGACCGTAGCAACTTCACAGGCGCAGCCTATTGCTGCAACACAAGCAGCGACACAACAGATGTACCAGTATGCACAAGCTGACTATCACGATTACCAGCGATACACATGAAATAGCCTAGAGAAGGAAGTTGGCTTACCCCTTATCGAGGTTCCTGTAGATCAAGAGGGACCTTATGTACATAGCCACGTATTAGGGAAAGATCGAAAATTTCTAGTTGATACAGGGGCAAGCAGAACAACTATAAGTCACAGCGAAGTTCCAGGGGCACCCCTCTCAGGCTCACAGAATATTTCCCTTGGATTCTCAGGAAAGCCTATTATTAATAAAGTATCACTACCTCTTCCACTTACGGTTGGTCCATTGACACGAACTACAGATTTATTACTTACTAAATCATGTCCAGAAAACTTGTTAGGTATAAAGACACTGAAAGCTCTAGGGGCTATAATATGTTGTTCTCCGGAAGGAGTACGATTATTTTTACGTGACTTTAAGGGTCACTATGTGTCCAGAGACATGGATCACCGGTTACAGAATTTACCGACACATTTATGGGCACAAGGCCCCACTGATGTTGGTTGCATGCACATTACACCATATCGAGTCACACTCAAAACAGGAGTGGTATTACCACGAATACGACAATACAAGTTACCCCCAGATGCTGTTGTGGCTTTGCTGCAAATCATTGACGAGCTTATTGTCCAAGGAGTGGTCGTGGAAACCGACTCCAATGTATGTAATTCCCCGATAATTCCGATTCTTAAACGAACTGATCCAAAAGCACCTCCAGTTTATCGATTAGTTATTGATCTGCGCGAATTAAATAAATGCATTGTACCACAATATCCCGTGGTCCCAGATATCTCTTCATTACTAACAGCCATTGATTCAGAAGCAACGTTCTTTACTGCAATTGACCTCAAGAACGCCTTTTTTAGCGTCCCGATCGATCCGGAAAGCCAATATTTGTTCGGATTTAGTTTAAACGGACGAAGCTTTAAATTCGCACGCGGACCTCAAGGATTCACAGAAAGCCCCAGCATCTATAGCCAAGCACTGAAAAGACAACTTGACAGTATCCACATGCCTGTTAACACTGCCCTGCTTCAGTATGTCGATGATCTGCTGATCACCGCCCGAAGCGAATATGAATGTGAAAAAGCATCACTGACGGTTTTACAATTTCTAGCCGACAAGGGGCACAAAGTGTCCCCTTCTAAGCTGCAATTCTGTGTTCAGCAAGTTGTTTACCTTGGGCACTTGCTGTCCAAGGAGGGAAGACAGCTTACACCCGACCGCATCCAGTTAATTGTAAACATGCCACCACCCAAGACACAAAAGGAGGTACGGGCCTTCATAGGCCTCACTTCATACTGTAGACAGTGGATTCCCCAATACGCATTTCTAGCAAAACCACTCATTCAGTTGACAACACAGGAGGCAGCCACATCGACTGTCCTCCCTTGGACTCAAGAACATACACAAGCCTTTGAAAGCTTAAAGAAAGCCTTATGTCAAGCACCTGTTTTAGCGACACCATGTTATAGTAAGCCTTTTACACTTTTCGTTACAGAACGTGAAGGTACTGCCTTGTCAGCACTCACTCAGGAACAAGCAGGATCACACAAACCATGTGCTTACTTTTCTAGCACATTAGATCCCGTAGCTCAAGCTCTTCCTGCGTGCCTGAAATCAGTTGCAGCGACAGCTTTAGCAATCAGACAAAGCGATGCCATAGTATTAGGACATCAATTGACAGTACAAGTACCACACGCAGTAGAGGTTCTCTTGAACCGAACACAAACACAACACTTGACTATAGCAAGACTGACGGGTTATGAATTGACATTGTTCCAGCCACACATAGAAATCAGACGTTGTAGTACATTAAATCCTGCCACACTTTTGCCAGTAAGTGGAACAGACCCATTAGCACATGATTGTATTGAAGTCATTACTATCACGACGAAACCCAGACAAGACTTGACAGATATTCCATTACTAGATCCAGACCTGACATTGTATGTAGATGGTTCATGCATGAGAACAAGTACAGGAGAGTTAGTGGCCGCTTATGCAGTCACAACAGACACTGAAGTCATTGAAACAAATTGTATTAACACTTTGTCAGCTCAAGCAGCAGAGCTCATTGCTCTGACACAAGCTTGTATTCAAGCCACAAATAAGAAAGTCAACATATACACAGATTCACGTTATGCATTCGGAGTCGTCCATGACTTCGGCGTGCTGTGGCGAGAGAGAGGTTATTTAACTTCTCACGGTACCCACATCCAACACGGACCCCTCATTCAAGCTTTATTAGACGCAATTCATCTACCGACTGCAATATCTATTATGAAATGCAAAGCCCATACTAAAGTTACCGATATCATTTCTCAGGGTAACGACCTAGCTGACAGAACAGCTAAACAGACTGCTCAGAATCAGACTCATACAACGGACTTGACAAAGACAATAGTACCGACATCGACACACTGTATGACAGTTAAGGATCCCGCTCTTGACGTAATTGACATACAGACACATGCTACACCAGAGGAAATCAAGAAATGGACTGAACTAGGAGGGATCCAAACAGATCAGGGATGGATGACGAAGGGAAAATCTATATGGTTTCTCCCCGACTCCATGGTTCAAGTCATCATTAACACAATACATAGTCCAGCGCACCTAGGAGAAAAAGCTATGCTAGATAGCATTCAACACATTTGGTTCAACAAACACTTGCGAGCAGCAGCTAAACAAAAAGTACGTACCTGTATGATATGTTGTCAGTTTAATCCAGGTAAAAGCATTCCCGTAGAGCGAGGTGGATTTCAACCTCCCGATCACCCTTTTGAAGTCCTCCAGATGGATTATATCCAGATGGAACGATGTCGAGGATTCAAATATGTTCTCGTAGTTGTCTGTGCTCTTTCCCGTTGGACCGAAGCCTACCCGGTTTCAGATTACACTGCCCCGACTACTGCCAAACAGTTAGTTAGAGAATTCTTCCCACGGTATGGCTTGCCACGTGTTGTGTACTCAGATAACGGCCAGCCGTTCTCATCCGAGCTAATGAAACACATTTCACTCTTATTAGGCTATCAATGGAAATTCCACTGTGTCCGACATCCCGAGGCAGCAGGTCTCGTGGAACGCCATAATCAAACTCTGAAAATTAGATTGTCCAAAGTATGTAGAGAAAAAGGTGTCGATTGGATAGTAGCCTTACCAGTTGCGCTCTTTTACATGAGAATGGTAGCACATTCTCGAACAGGGCTATCCCCGTATGAGGTGATCTTCGGTAGACCACCAAATATGTTTGGGACGCCTATACCTCTTAAAATCACTGATGTCGATTGTAATATGCTGACAGATTACCTGGCTTCCTTGATGTCTGCACTACAATCTTGTCGTTCACAGGTAGCTGCAGCTTTTCCCGATAACACTGAGGTGAAGCCCCATGACGTGGTTCCGGGGGACCTCGTGCTTGTGAGGAATTTCGACAGGAGGAGCCAACTGGAGCCCCGCTGGCAGTCGTCTAAACTCGTCTTATTGACCACAAGGACTGCCGTGAAGATTGAGGGACGTAAAGGGTGGTTGCACTCGAGCCATATCAAAAAATTTCATGGACTACCAGCTGACGTGAACTTTCAGCCCTGCATTCCCTCACAGACTGATTCAAAACTCACCCTGGTTGAAAAGACAGAGAGTGAAAAATATAAACTAAAACTAAGGTCTAGCAAGTCAGACAATTTGATTGTTTAAGTCCTCTCCAAGGTGAATCGGTTGAATTTGTCTCTGACATGTATCCTCTAGACCGAAATAGAGAGAGAAATAGACAGAAACAGCTTAAAAAACATGCGTACTGTAAATCACTTCGTAGTCATTGTGTAGTGACATTATTAATTATGTTTTTTCTAAGTCTTCTGATTATTATTACCAGTGTATTGCTACATATGTATTACCCTATTTCAAAGCGTATTTCCAATGTTACTGCTGAACACTCTTTTAGTGAATTACCCCCGCATGAATTGTCCTACAGATTTGCGCTGCGCAACAACACATTCATTAGTATGTTACATCATTCTCATCAAGCCAGCAACGCTACAAATTGTTGGATATGTGGCCAACTCCCTCCCTATCAGAAATACAAGGGAGTTTTGCCTCTTTTTCTGTATCCATTCACACACAATGGCTCCTGTGGAGCATGGTTTAGTTTAATTAATACTTTAGATTCAAATGCCGTAGTTTACCAAGACAACTGGGTATGGGGAAACCTGAACCTAGTTTTACTCAAAGTCTGCTACCCTAACAAGGAGGGACTTCCCAAAAGAACAGGAACTGATCTAGAAAATGAAGTATATGGATTAGGTAATTTTACACTTAACCTCATGATTCTGAATGTTGAATCCGAAACTGTACCAATCTTGCCCGCTATGTCAGTATTTCCAGTTAAAGGTGAATTATGTGTAAGAAAGAATGGTTCAGTACACATGGGTCATAGTAAATGTACTACTGTGATCGAATTCGGTGATCAAGGCAAGTCTACATTCAGAGCTTCCTGTCATTCCTACTTCATATGTGGTCATACCGCATATACACGCTTACCTCTAGATTGGGATGGTACCTGTTACATTGCATTCCTTCTGCCACCTGTTTTCCTAGCCCCTCCTGATTATCACAGAAATACCCATTTAGTACACAATAGACAACAGAGAGATCTCCCGATTGTCGACTACACTGAAACGGCATGGGAACAATACACAGACTTCAATAAAGGTTTCTTTCCCTACATAGGTGTTGTCACTAATAGTAAGCTGATACGCAGATTAACCAGAACCCTTGAAGCAGTAGTGAATGAAACTACCTCTGCCCTTGGCAACCTAACAGAGGAGCAGTCTGCGATGCGGATTGTTGTTCTCCAAAATCGTCTTGTCCTTGACGTCATCCTGGCCGATAGGGGCGGAGCTTGTAGGGTCATCGGATCAAGTTGCTGTGTTTTCATACCAGAAAACGCGCCGTCAGTATATAAAGCCATAACTCGCCTTCATAAAATTGTAAGCCAGATACACCAGAGTCCAGGCACCTGGACTTGGTCCGGTTGGTTCTGGAGCGTGTTGTCAGCCTGGGGATGGAGGATCCTATCCTTCCTAGGTATTGGCTTTCTCATACTATTCAGTTGCTGCCTGTGTCTACAATGTGGACCAGCGATTTGCGGCCTGTGTGCCACATCGTATATTCCACGTTCAAGTTTTCATTCAAAATCCCGGAAGAAGAAAGAAGAACAGATGATGTTATACGAACAGATTGATGGATTGATGAAGATCGATATTTCATGAAGGGTCCGTAGGGGACAAGGAGGGAATGAGGAAATATGAATTTTATGATCAGTTGTGTCCCCTATCTTGGACCCCAACGGCTCCATGTAGATGCTACAAGTACATGTATGTTCCCTCCAGTTCCATCTATGAAGACGCAAATACATGTGTGTCCACCGTCAACATGTCCTCTTTCAGATCCGCCATGAATGGGTCGGATATTCCGTTCCTAAGTATGAAAGGCCACCTACTTTATGTGGTTCACTTTTCACGTTTCACAGTTCAGGCGAGTAGGCCCTGAATCCTGTCATCAAGTCTTTTCCTGCCTTCTGCTTCTGAAAGCTCCAGCCTGAGTCTGCATCTGTATCCATGAACTTTGTCCTACTCCCTGCGCGGCTAACGGTGCCTGACTCGGCCTGTTGCCTGCCAAAAAAACTGTATTTCACCTTCAAGTTATCTGCTCCGCTCCTCATCCAATGCATTCCTGTCTAGTAGTTTAGGTAAACATCCTTCCAGCTACCGAGCGAAGGGCCCGGCCTCACAGTCTTCATGCAAGTAATTCATAGCCCCTGTTACCATGGAAGATCCATGCCCCCTCGCATCTCATGTAAACACTTAGACGCTTGTACACGCACTAACAGTCAGTATAAAATAGATTCTGTCCGAGAGACCTTTCCTTTTGGATAATACAGTTCTTTAAACATAAGATATTAGATATGATTTGGGATTAGGTTGACCTGACCCCCCAGACTTCTGTCTCCACATGCAGAGCTAAATGTCAAGTCCCCTTCACCCTCTAGTTGCACGTCAATCACACGTCATGCGGCTGCGTGCGCATCTCTGCCAAGTATTTCTGCTGACACTGCAGGATTCTCTTCTGGATCCACCCACCTGTGACATCATGTTTAGTGACGTTTCTAGTATACGCCTATTAATTACGCCTCTTTTCGTTACGTATGTGTATTCTTATCTGTATTATCAGCTGTTACGCCTCCTGCATCTGTCTTAATGTAAATGCTTTTCATATATATATTGTTACTTGTCAATAATGTATTGCCTATCCTTCCTGAACCTTCGTGGTGATGGAATTTGATTGCCATGGTTCGAACCATAATTCCTTTGTAAGGAATAAAGCCTTTCAGAACCTCTAATACCACGGATTCTGCCTCTTATTTTACTGAGTTATTCTTATTGTATTTTACCGCATCAAAAATAGTACAGGTAATTAAAATATTTACCACAGACCCCAGAGAAGCGCGACACTGCCCGGCGCACCTTCCCACACTGCTGCCGACGCTCCCGGAGGCCGTACCTGGACCCAGGCCTGCCACCTGCTGCCAGGGTTGAGGGGAGGTGGCGCTGCACTGATCAGTGCAGCCAACTCCACCTCCCAAATCAGGCCCGTGCCTGCACACCTTGTGGGCGCCGCCTTCCGCAAGGAAGGCGGTCGCGGCTCTGGCTGCGACGGCGACCAGCCCTACCATTATACATGGTTCTGGGGTAAGAAAAGGTAATAAAATTGAAGAAGTAAAGGAAATAAATAATAGCAGGCAATAAAAAAGAGAAAAAGTAGCTAAAAAACAAAAATATAAAAGCAGGAAAATAGTTTGAGAAATAGTTAATAAGAATGATAAAAAAAAAGTGGGTTTAAACAAAGGATTGAAACGGAAGTCTGCTGCTGGAATTAAAAGTGCATGTTTCAGTCTGCATATCAGAATTTTTTAATGAAATAGAAGAGGATTTGAAAAGTCACTCAAAATGTGCCCTCATTTTTCTTTCTTCAGCACTAATCATAATTTCTATGGCAAAATGAACCCCCTCATTTTGTTCCTTTGTAAATTAAATGTTTTAAGTGTTACCACTTTATTCCAATCAAGATGGCTTCAGGTGTGGCATACTTTTGTCATAAGTAAGACAGTAAGCGCTCTATTTATTCGTAAGAACACTCTGGGACATTCTGTCATTGGGCTATACTTGGGCTACATCTGGGTGATATTTGGGCTACATTTTGGGCTCTTTTGTCTCTGGTGGCCATCTTGGGAGATTTATTTGTTATGAAGTTTCCTAATTTCCTCATTTACTGCAGTCTCCTCAGTAGGAAATACTTTCAGTTTTTTACTTTGGTTCCATCAAGAAGGCATTCAGATGTGTCACACATTTGCCATAAATTCTGAATGTTAGCACTCTAGTTGCTCATTAGATAACTGTAGTAAAGCTACTGCTCACCAGGGAAGTCTGCTGCTGGTATTCAAAGTGCATGTTTCAGTCTGCATGTCAGAATTTTTTTATGAAATAGAAGAGGATTTGAGAAGTCAAAATGTGCCCTAATTTTTCTTTCGCGTTACAACAAACAAATGATGGACGGAATGCTGACAATGCAGACATTCTCCCCCAGTCAAGAGATCTGGGTTAAATCCATCATGGGAACAGTCCAGCCCGAACTGCAAAGCCATTTCTTTCCTGGAACGGAATCCTGGCTGATGACGGCTGATAGCCAGAAACCGGTCCTAGGATGCTTGATTCCGGTCCAGGGAAGACATGGCTTGGCAGTTCGGGCTGGACTGTTCCCATGAGGCACAGGGTCCAGACTGATTTGCATATGGCCATGTCTAAACTGGGGTGGTGTAGTGGGCAAAAGAACGATGGATTTAACCCAGATCTCTTGACTGGGGGAGAATGTATGCATTGTCAGCATTCCGTCCATCATTTGTTTGTTGTAATGCTTTTCGCCCTAAGTGGGATGGGTATTCCCAGACGTGGGACCCGTGTTCACTACGCCACTGGAGTCAAGCTATCCTGGCTGATGACGGCTGATAGCCAGAAACCGGTCCTAGGATGCTTGATTCCGGTCCAGGGAAGACATGGCTTGGCAGTTCGGGCTGGACTGTTCCCATGAGGCACAGGGTCAAGACTGATTTGCATATGGCCATGTCTAAACTGGGGTGGTGTAGTGGGCAAAAGAACGATGGATTTAACCCAGATCTCTTGACTGGGGGAGAATGTATGCATTGCCAGCATTCCGTCCATCATTTGTTTGTTGTAATGCTAATTTTTCTTTCTGCAGCACTAATCATAATTTCTACGGCAAAATGAACCCCCTCATTTTGTTCCTTTGTAAATTAAATGTTTTAAGTGTTACCACTTTATTCCAATCAGGAATTTGCAAAATTAACTTTCGCAAATTATCGCAAAAATGCTAAAAATCTCCACAAACACGCCGGAAATATCGCGAAGACGCGGAAGTTTTTTTCCCGCCTGTTTGCGGTAATTTTTGCGTGATTGCGGGTCGCCAACTTACCCATGTGGTTGCTCACGGGTGCGGCCATCTTGTTTTCACTTTTCGCCCCCTGTTGCGATGCTTACTTCCTGTTCCGGGTCACGCAATGCATGTTTGCGCCCGTTCGCGGTAGATATTTCCTGTTCGCGACCGCTTTTACTTGATCAAGTTGCTTTTTGCTTGCTCGAGGAGAAAATATTGCGCAAACTTGCGCACGTGGTAGCAATGGGCGCGGCCATCTTGTTTTTCACTCTATTGCATGGTTCTGGGGCCTGATTTTGAATCCTCCCTACATCTTTTCAATCCTTTGTTTAAACCCACTTTTTTTTTATCATTCTTATTAACTATTTCTCAAACTATTTTCCTGCTTTTATATTTTTGTTTTTTAGCTACTTTTTCTCTTTTTTATTGCCTGCTATTATTTATTTCCTTTACTTCTTCAATTTTATTACCTTTTCTTACCCCAGAACCATGTATAATGGTAGGGCTGGTCGCCGTCGCAGCCAGAGCCGCGACCGCCTTCCTTGCGGAAGGCGGCGCCCACAAGGTGTGCAGGCACGGGCCTGATTTGGGAGGTGGAGTTGGCTGCACTGATCAGTGCAGCGCCACCTCCCCTCAACCCTGGCAGCAGGTGGCAGGCCTGGGTCCAGGTACGGCCTCCGGGAGCGTCGGCAGCAGTGTGGGAAGGTGCGCCGGGCAGTGTCGCGCTTCTCTGGGGTCCGGCGCACCCAGGCGCAGCTGACGCATCGGTGGTCCGACATCCTGGACCGTGAGCAGGACCTGCTGGACCTGCTAGGAGTGGAGGTCCCGGGGCTTGGTGAGTAACTATTTAATTATTACTACTTTGTGTCTGTTCTTCTGCTCTGTGTTATATATTGCGAATATCTTTTTTTTCTTCCAACCAGCTAGAATGTTGCTGCATACATTCCAGGTTAATTACGTTTAAAAGTCTTCTGTGATTATGACACAGGTGCTCTTCTGTGCTACTTCTAATCTTACTTGTTTGCAACTTTGCGTTTGCGCTCGCTTAGCGTGATTCATTCTGTACGAGTTTATTTTAGAGAAATTAAGTTACGTAATGCTACAGTGACTCTAGTCCACTCCTTACTTTGTCCTGTCACTAAGAGATAGGGGCGGATTGATACTTAGGTTTAGGTACTTTGTATGAGTTTCTAATTTGTTAGTGGTATGCGTGATGCCCCCTCAGTTACGTGACGTGCTGGTATTACGCCAGTCTTTATTAGAACCTTTTCTAGTTTGTTCAATGAGTGGTGGTAATTGGCTTAGCATTAGGCCTAGCAGAACATCAGCATCAATCAATCAACCCAAAATTTGGTGTATACAAAAAATGCAGTCATGTGTCCTCCATTTGACCATATGCATTGTTGAGGAATAAAAGAAGTGGAAATGCATACTTAATGTACAATTGGCATGCCTGGAATAGGTGGGCTAGGTCGGGTGGTACGTCGTACTTAGGCTTAGTTGCTTGTAACTTAGTATTCTGGAATCAGAATGGAAGACTGGATTACTGTTGATAAATAGTAACTTAAGTAGTTGATCTGCAAATCCCCCGATACTACTTGTTGACCAGATGAGATCGGTCAATTTAGTTATTGCAATTGTTGTTTACATAAGTGTTTTTTGACCGTTGTTGAAAAATATTGTATTTTTTTGACACCATCCATCAATGTTTGTCCCTTCTTATATCTTTCCTGTTCATCAGCGCCCAGGGGCAGACAGACAGGGAGTGGGGATTCGGCGGGACAACAGTCCGAACAGCATCACCAGGAGGACACCAATGAGGGCTCCTCTGCTGGCCCCAGTAAGTCTTCTTGTTTTTAATAATATTTCTTATTCCATAACTTTTACTGCACCATATTTTTCAAGAACTATTGTTTGTTTCCAAATGCTATTTTTTTACCAACAATTATCCTTCGATCTGTACGGTTTCAAAAATCTTATCCCTGCCTCTGCTATGATGACTCTCTGTACTACTACTACTACTACTACCAGTCTGTCTGTACTGTAGTAGCTAGTCTTGCCCAGTTGGCCAGTGCCACTCTTTATGTGAAAGGTTGTAATATAAAACTCATATTCACCAGTGGCTCTAGCCATTGAGTCCAATCCTTTGGGTCGTCGTCTTGTACTACTTCTACTCTTATTGATCTTGAGTCTTTGTTAATCTTGAGGCTTTGAAAAATCACAGCAACAAAAGCCCAACCAGATTTATTACTATTTTGATATGATAGCCTATAGGACATACTACTACTGTTGTAGGGCTCTTGCACATACACAGACCTTTGCACAAGAAAATAGGATGTTGGTGATAGTAGGTTGGACTTTCCTCACACACCTCAATCAGAAATTCAGAACCCACCACAATCCCCTGCTCAACTATAGTACTGTCTTGTCATAACTATTAGGTCTCCGAACCCTCCCCCCAAGATACCCAACAAGTAGACAACCCAGAACATAACACACCCAACCTTTCAGTCGTGGAAGCAATGCACATGCACACCCTTACTTTAATTTGCTCACTCGTGTAAGTTACTCCACACCAAACACCACCAAGTCTATGTACGTTCAAATTGTTTATTTTGAATTGAGAAGCTCTGTACATTGTTCTATTATAAAATGCAGCACCAACCGGAAAATCAATAACATTAAAACAATAAACATTGTTACACTTACTTACAGTTGGGAATTAGATCATGATAACTGAACAGTGGTGGAAGGCAGCACCACCATCCCATAGCAATTTAGTTTATATAAATTTATAAATGAAGATGTGAGTGAAGGGACCCCTCACCTTGGGAGAACCTAGTACTGGTAGTTGTTGCATCATTCAGAAGCTGTGCAAAGCTCTGGTTCATAGAAGGGAATCTTGCGTCTGTAATGCGAAAATGAAATGGTGCGCGTTAGTATATTGCAACTTGCAAGCATTTCTCAGCCGTGCCAAAAAGTGTAGCATTTATGGATAAGCAATATGGACTAACAGTACACCAGTACTTTATAAAAAAGTGGCTTGTTAATGTTTTTGTTGACCGTTTGTACGCAGCACGTAGACAGTAGCAGTGTGAGGCAGGTCATGTGGGCTCAAAGGTGTCTTAAGAAGCTGCAAGGTAACGTCACATGTGCAAAAATAAAAGAGACAAAGGTAAAATGGTTTCATGGCTCGGGCTAACTAAGCAAAGGCTAGAATGACCATATATAACTATTAGTGTCTACTCTACTACTACCTGATTTGTACTAGTGATGTATGTTAGTATTAACTCATTTTTCAACCTTGCTACTGATCAATAGGGGGGAGGTGTATATGACGCCTAATAAATGTGTAATGTTTTCTAGGCACACTACCGACCACCATTGCTGGGGCCAGCGAAGGCGACGCGGAGGGAGAAGATGCGGCAGTTGCAGCAGATACCAACGGAGCGGTAGGGGGAGTGGCAGCACCAGTGGCGGGCGGCGGTAAGTTAGATTCATAATCCTTAACTATTGTTGAACTTGACAGTACACTCACTGTAAGGGTGTACTGTATGTATATGTATACTGTACTTTTGAGACTTAGGGCCCTGCCGACACCGCAGGGGCAAACCTCCCACCATCCCTGTAGAAATGAGTCAGACCCCCACATGTCGACCAGGCGGAAAAGGGTTCAATATGGCGGTGGTGTCTCTCTGAACACACTGCCAGCCATATAATCTGCATTTTGGAATGCCTTTGCGTGGCGGCATTGCCGTCCGCCACGGAAAGGCATGCAGACATTGCAGAGCATGCTTGGGGCCCCCATGGAGGGTACTACCTACCTATGCTATGGTACCCCCTGCCTTTCAAAGCAAAACGTGACAGGCTCCGTGCGGGGCCCGTCATGTTGTGCTTGGAAAAGCAGCACAACATGTATTGTTAGCATTGCTTTCGGCACCACCAACCAGAATGTAAAAAAAACAGGATGCGCCTGCCACTGTGCCGGGCGCATCATCCTAATTAATTGTCCCCACGGGACCCCCACCCTTTTTAGCATGAGGATGGCGGGCGGACAAAGTATGCCCGCCATCCGAAGTCGTAGTTGAGCTAGCCTCCTGTTTGAGGACGCAGGGATACCAACGACTCCACCTCTTCTGTTAGAGCAAAGCTGGATTTGCTGTTTCAGCTGCTACAGAGGTACTCTGCAACTCAAGCCAGCTAACGTCGCCGCCATCTGCCACAAGACCGTGAGCGCTTCTCCGACTCACACAGTAGACCGACGTCTGCCGCTGTGCTGCAACCGACTCCGAGATCGCCATCTGGGCGGAGCCGATCATCAACAAGAGTGACCAAGCAAGCACTCACTGACTCAACGACATCAGCAACGACCTGTGGTGCCGACGCTACCGTAACGTCACCTCCTCTCCAGTAAGCCCGAAGCGCCTCCCTGCCTGCATCAGCTGCCAGGGTCCCGCCGCATCGCTTTCCCCCGAAGCAAGGAACCGATGCTACCAACGTGCCACAAGACATCGCAGCTCCCTGACGCTGAGAAGAGCATATGTTGGTTTTCTTAAAGGTACTGTCCCGTGAGAGTCTTGTTGTGGCTTCGGGCCAGACGCTGCGCTCCTCACAGGCGGACTGTACCCTGAGAACTCTTTTGTGCGTTGAAGCGATAACTCCCGTTGGGGTTATCTGTTGCCAGAGACACTTGAAACTAAGAACCTATGTTTGAGTAACCGTAAAGCATATTCGTACTGTGGATTGTAGCTGTTAAGGTCTTGTGTTGATTATATAAAGCTTACTTATTTTTTTATACATCTCGGTGTGGTGTCTGTTTGTAGTGGTTCATCTATATTACTGTATGTGTTCACAAGTGCTTAACACATTGTCTCTGAGATAAGCCTGTCTGCTTGTGCCAAGCTACCAAGGGTGTGAGCAGGGGTTATCTACAGCGTGTAAACTCCCTTGCCCTGACGTAGACGAAGGGTCCCTACTTGATAAAGGTGCATACCGTTGCCAATTAGAGACTCCGGGTTCAAACAGTTATGTTGAGCCCAAAGAGGGGGATACAACTGAGACATTCTTTAGACCCCTTTAGACACTGCTTATGCTCACAGATACAATTTGACTTGCATTTTGACAGCTTTATGTGCCGGGTTAGGCCCATGTTGCAAAGCTGCACATTGTCCTCTTTCCAGCACAATAATGTTACAGATGTGTCAATGTTGGATTAGTTTCTCTGCAACTACTTTTGTTTACACATCTGGCTTTGCATAACATTATCACAATGCCTCAAACACTGAGTACAAGGCCTTTTACCGCAATGTAGAAATGTTATCCCATCTTCATCCACGGGCGACTGGGTTATCTGCCTTTCCATAACATTGCTAATCTATACGTACATTGCAAGTATGCTTTTTATTATAAATAATAAGCATCACAATGGAAGGGCAAGTTCAAGGTGCACTATTGCCTTGCTCCACTGCAGCAGCCACAATTTCAGTAGCACCCCTCTCAAGTAAGATTTTTGTCCTCCAAAAGTGATAAAAGTCCCTTTCTGCATTGGAACTGTTGGACTTCTAGACTTCCACTTGTACCATTCCAATCAGAGTTGCATTGCTGTCAACCTTAAATTACACCTAGGTCCTGATCTCTCACTTCTATCATGGGCCCTTTGAGCTTTTTCATTTACATATTTTAAAATTAATATCTCCGAAGATCCTTTTTGGATTTGTTGTTGGTCTTATTTTACCCAGAACATGTTTCTCTTTATTTTAAAATTGGTTATGGCTAAATCTCTGCCACTGGCCGGAATCCCCACCTCCGGGTCGGAAGCTCCGCCTTCAGGCTGGAAGCCCCGCCTCCGGGCCGGAAGCTCCGCCTCCGGGCCAGAATTTCCGACCCGAGTGCGGACGTAAAGTTAGTAGTCGTAAATCCATTCTGTGAATACCAAAAGTAGTAAGTTTAGGATTTTGTCTTAAGTTAATTCTGTGAATCGGGCCCAACCTATTTTGATGCAGCCATCCCAGAGTTAGCATTTACTGCGAGGTTATAATGCACTTAAGAGTATATGGTTTAACCACATCCACAAACAGCCACAGAGAATAGACTCTGCCAGCTGCAGAGGGGCCCGGCTCAGGCAGAGACACCCCCTCACATGGAAACCAAGCACTCTGCCCTCAGGATTGATAGAGCCTGCCTTAGGGGTGACTGATAGGTTTATATGTGTGTGTAAGGTGAGATATAGGGGAACCTATACCTCAGTGAGGAGTGCTAACACTACCTCACCCAGGCTGCAGTAGCAGGCCTGTGGTGTCCGATTTAGTCTGCTTCCCAGGGGTGGCATAATACATGCTTCAGCCCCTGGTAGGCCTATGAAGTACCTATGCCCTTGGTACCTAAGGTACCATATACTAGGGGCTCATAAGGTACCACAGTATCCAATCACTAGTGCATCTAATATGCACTCCATGTTGTTTTAGAGAGAACAGAGAGACTGGGGCCCTGATTAGCAGGGGCCCAGCCAGACTACAGCCAGAAACCAGTGTTAACATCAGAAAAAAAGTGGGGGCAACAGAAGAGGCAGATCCTACTCTCTGGTTTCCCTCTCCCTCTCTCTCTGGTTTCCCCTCTCTCTCTGGTTTCCCCTCTCTCTCTGGTTTCCCCTCTCTCTCTGGTTTCCCCTCTCTCTCTGGTTTCCCCTCTCTCTCTGGTTTCCCCTCTCTCTCTGGTTTCCCCTCTCTCTCTGGTTTCCCCTCTCTCTCTTGTTTCCCCTCTCTCTCTGGTTTCCCCTCTCTCTCTGGTTTCCCCTCTCTCTCTGGTTTCCCCTCTCTCTCTGGCTTCCCCTCTCTCTCTGGTTTCCCCTCTCTCTCTGGTTTCCCCTCTCTCTCTGGTTTCCCCTCTCTCTCTGGTTTCCCCTCTCTCTCTTGTTTCCTTCTCTGTCTGGTTTCCCCTCTCTCTCTGGTTTCCCCTCTCTCTCTGGTTTCCCCTCTCTCTCTGGTTTCCCCTCTCTCTCTGGTTTCCCCCCTCTCTCTGGTCTCTCCCCCTCTCTCTGGTTTCCCCTCTCTCTCTGGTTTCCCCTCTCTCTCTGGTTTCCCCTCTCTCTCTGGTTTCCCCTCTCTCTCTTGTTTCCCCTCTCTCTCTGGTTTCCCCTCTCTCTCTTGTTTCCTTCTCTCTCTGGTTTCCCCTCTCTCTCTGGTTTCCCCCCCTCTCTCTGGTCTCTCCCCCTCTCTCTGGTTTCCCCTCTCTCTCTTGTTTCCCTCTCTCTCTCTTGTTTCCCTCTCTCTCTGGTTTCCCCCCCTCTCTCTGGTTTCCCCCCCTCTCTCTGGTCTCTCCCTCTCTCTGGTTCCCTCCAGACCAGTGGAATCCTGAAGAGCCTGTGAGAAGCCTCGCTCCACCCACACATGTAACAAGCGACCAGCCCTTCGCTAGGAGGTGAAAGTGGAGTTCATGACCCAGCTGGGGGTTCACATACTGCCCCCCTCCTTTGCTGACACACTCTCCCACAGGATGACCCGGCACGGCTCTAATCCACATGTGAAAGCTTCATTTAGGAAGGAGAAAGCTCTTAGCACAATGCCCCATATCAAAATGAAAACATAACCCTAAGAGCCTCAGGGCATCAGTGGTTAGAGATATATCCTGTGCATTATCCAATGATTAGTGACTGTGAGAAATTGGGTTGTTGGTTGTCTGGGGTGTGAGCCCTGGTCGAGCAACAGTACAATCCCTTGCAGGGTGAACCTCAAAAGTCACTAAATTAACCTGCGCTTAACCCCGGGTAGCTCGGCACAAAAAGCAGTAATACTTAACTTACAGGCAATGTGTAATGTATTTAAGCAGCAAACCGACAGTAATAAAGTGAAAACACAAGACAACTCCACATCAACCTAAAAAATAGAGTAAATTCTAACAAAGCATTGGTCTCCAAAACGACAAAAATCCTATTAGCAGAATTGGAGATAGCAATCTAAGATTTAAGGTAAGTATAGCACCTAAAAGCACAAAGTGCCACTCGCAGTTGCCCTATCGTGTGAGGCCAGGTGAAAGTTACATGTCAGGGGAACAGTGATGGGGTGCTGGCTGGTTACAGGATCCAGGTTAGTCCCACCAAAAAGTAACATTCTAAAGTCCTGCACGAAGGGTTCCATTCCCGGTGGAAAGGGCCATGAGGAGCCATTAACACCAGAGTTGACAGCAAAGTGCGTACAAGATCTTGATGTTACCCTGGCTCCATGGCCCCTTATGAGGCAGTGATCTCAACGCGATTATAGCTAATCCAGTTTAAGTAGCTCGATCATATACTGGACCCTACATCGCCTTTGGCACATAAATAGAAGTAATGGTCCCACCTGGCTTAGATATGGGGTAGCCGGAGAAGACTTCCTGTGTACCTTGTGTAGCTGTGCCTGCCTTCCGTCCTTCTGGGACACTGTTCGGGATACACTGGATGCAGGGTTGGGTAGAGCATTTGACCGCACTCCACAAAGGGCTGCATTGAACACTGTAGAAGAGGAGGGATTCACAACTGTGGAGAGGACTCCAGTGTGACTGGCTCTCAAGACAAACGCCGCTCAGGGAGAGAGATACTCCGGCACCCCCGCGGGTGGAAGATAGAGGGTGGGCATGATCTTATGCAGCACAATGGAGAGGTCAATGTATGGGGCATGAGGTTGTCCCCAGAAGCATGGTCAATTTTCCTGGTAATTTTCTATTGTCACTGAGACTCAGCACAGAGAGATGGAAAACATATACTACTTTTTGTGATGTTGTATGACCCAAGGTATTGGTGGATAGATGGTGAAGGCAACCTGAATACAAGTGGAATCTGTACCTACCATTATTTAATGAAAAGCAACAACAATTTTAAAACAAAGGCTTTGTTGTAACAGATCAGACACTTTTAAAACTGCCTTCTTTGCCAGGCTACAGTGGACGGTCTGCAGCCGGGTTTGCTGCGTGACTGAAGTGGGTTGCACAATGTGCAATGCAGCCCAACTATTGGCATTTCACTTGCAGGATCTTGGCACCCTTTGTGCTCCATATTAGAGTAAATGCACACACAGCTTTAAATAGCTTTAATGATGGAAAGTGCACCGTAATACAGTGAATGCACTGTCTACATGGCAGCTGTGTATTTGTGCTGCCCTGAGGGCAGCGCATTCAAGTGAAATACAGAGCAGCTGCTTTAAGGCCGCTCCGTGTTTCACAGTGCACCCGCCTGCAAGGGGATGTTTGCTGGTCCGTGGGACCTGTTTTTACCCTAAAGAGGGCTAGCTTTAGGAGGTGCACTGACAGCCTGTCCCCTTTTTGTGGCACACTTTCAGTGCACCTTCCAAAGGCATGTTTAACTCTGTGCCCACATCCATAATATGGTGCAGGCGCATAGGCAAAGGGGTTTCCTCATTTGCATGGGGCCACGCCCCTATACAAATGAGAGAAGATCCTCTAGTGATAACTATGGCGCTACATGTGCGACAGCGCTATCTGTACAACAGAAGGGACTGCACAAACGCCTGCGGCCCCTTCGGTAATCCCAAAGTACCCTGGGGGTGCACAAAGCAAGCGCCCATGCTCGTTGCAACCCTGGGGCAATCTCAGCAACACGGCCTCTGGGGTATACCAAGATCTGCATTTTGAAAGGGGAAGCGCAGGCACCTCTGGCTAGCAGGGGTAAAGGGCACATCATTTTACAGCCAGCAAAACAGACAGGGCAAAAGTCTTGGGGCAGACCGCACAAAAGATGGCCATTTAGAAGAGAAGCTGTACTTCTTTTCTCAATCTATCTGAGCGCAGTATGAGAATGAACGAGTATTGTCTGTGTGAGTGAGGAAGGATGCTGGACATACACTCACGCGGTCCTGGCACGGACACTCGGACATTAAGACTTCTTCACGTGGGCAAAGCATTGAAAAGTACCAACAGGAAAGATTTTCAGTTTATTATGTGTACACAGAATACTTCTATGAATACACCTTGAGCAAAATGATTTGCACAGTAGAAATAACTAGATATAATTATTCAGATAAAATGTGGAGCAAGAATAAGTGATCTGAAATAAATGTGCCAATGACGATGACGACCTGTGACCACGGGACAAATGAAACACATGGCGCTGGTGCTGCAGCCAAGGGCTAGAATAGGAGGTGGGATTTAGAATGCAATGAGCAAAAAAACATATAATTATTATAAAAGAAGTTTAGAAAAGGGAACCCAGATAGAAGTCACTTGTCTCTCACACCGCCCTGAACAGTTGCTTAAATAATGAAGTAACAGAGGCTGCTACCACCCCGAAACCAGACTCAATGACCGCTACCACCCCGAAACCAGACCCAACGACCTCTACCACCCCGATACCAGACCCAATGACCGCTACCACCGACACCTGACCCAATGACCGCTACCACCCTGAAACCAGACCCAATGACCGGTACCTCCCCGACACCAGACCCAATGACCGCTACCACCCCGACACCTGACCCAATGACCCACCAGACCCAATCACCGCTACCACCCCGAAACCAAAACCAATGACCCACCAGACCCAATGACCGCTACCACCCCGAAACCAGACCCAATGACCGCTACCACCCCGAAACCAGACCCAATGACCGCTACCACCCCGACACCTGACGCAATGACCGCTACCACCCCGACACCTGACCCAATGACTGCTCCAACAGCTGCACCAGCCACCGCTCCCACAGCCATTCTAGCGGGACCGAACACTGCCCCAGCGGCAGCGCCCACCTGTGCCCAATGTCCTATGTCTCTCACTATCACCCTTTTGCCGTCTTTTATACTCTGCAGAACCTCAGACTCGGCCTCCTGTTGAGCGGTTTTTAGTTTCCTGTATCGTGATGACAACATGCACATACACCGTGTTAAACTGTGATTATTACACTTGTAACATCCATTTCACTTTCATTAAAGAGATCGTTTTTACATCCTCCACGTGTCCCTTGAACAATAGCAGCTCATATCATGAAAGTGAGCGAATGTCCAATCAAGGGGACATATTCCTAGATTTAATACAATATGGGTGAGGTTTGGAACTTTATGCTCAAGTATTTAAAATGAGCGGTGGCCGGTAATTTTAAGAGGGATGGGGATAGACGGGACACACATGCACACATACACACTCACAACCGTGCGTTCACACATATACATGCGCACAAACACACCCATTCACAACACTTATCACCAAATATTCAAAGACACACGCACGCAACCCGCTTTACACCGCCATCTTTTATACTCTGCAGAACCTCAGACTCGGCCTCCTGTCGAGCGGTTTTTAGTTTATCATACAACCGCTGTTCAATTTCTGCCAATTTCTGTTGAGTTTTTTCATCTATTTCCTTCTCCTCCTCTGGTGTTATTTTAGCGTTGCTTTTCTTCTTTTGTCTCTCAATTAATTCTTCTTTCTCACGCAGTATTTGAGCTTTCTTCCTTTCTGCTTCTTCTCGGATTCTTTTCCTTATCTTCTCCTCTCTTTCATGCAGTGCCCGCTGCGCCCTCTCATACATCTCATGTGTGTAGAACCCCCCGTTATTCCTTCCCACCAGGCCTTTAATGACGTCATACAGTTCCCGCCTCTGCTGCTCCGCATCTTCTCCTCTTGCTTTGTTGTTGAGGGCGCAGTAAGGCCTCCCAGGCTTGACGATCAGATCCATAAACTCCACATAACGATCATTTACAAAGTCCTGTATGGACTCATCTTCCAGGTCGTCTTTCCGGGTGAACAGGACCATCAGGTGCTTCTCGGCCCCGAGTCCGAAGAGGTCCCGCACCAGGTTGACCGCGTCCCGCTCCTCCTTAGTGATCCGCCCCACCTGCAGCACCAGGATGAAGGCGTGGGGCCCGGGGGCGCTGAGGACCGCGCTCTGGGCCACCGCTTTAATGATCTCCTCGTTACAGACTCTCGTGTCAAAGAGCCCGGCAGTGTCGATGACTTTGAGGTTTTCGCCATTGAAATCACAGCTCGCCGCCGCACACTCCGCGGTCACTGACCGTCGTGAGGCTCTGGACTCAAACTCCCTCCTCCCCAGGATGCTGTTGGCGGTGGCGCTCTTCCCGGCTCCAGTTTTCCCAACAAGAACTATCCTCAGCTCGGTCTCCATAGCAACAGGGTCACCTGTCGAGAGAAAGCAAGAGTGAATGATTCTTGTATCCCGAACACAACATGCACCAATACAACGTGTTCCACTGTGATTATTACACTTATAAAATCCCATTTTGTTTCCATTTGACTTCCATTAAATAGATCTTTTTTACATCCTCCAGTGCGGCTTGAACACCCGCTCATATCATGAAAGTGTGCGAATGACCAATCAAGGGGACATGTTCCTAGATTTAATACTATATGGGTGAGGTTTGGAACTTTATGCTCAAGTATTTAAAATCAGTGGCGGCCGGTAATTGTAGGAGGGAGGGGGTGAACGGGACACACATGCACACTTACACAGTCACAACCATGCTGCCTTCCCTCATTGGCTGGCCTTAGGTCTGTCACAGAGTGGAATGGGGTCGGTGAGACTGCTGACCCCACCCCACTCTGTGAAGAGGTGGCACTGATTGACACTCAGCCCTGGGCACTTCAAGGCTTAAAACTAAAGAGCTGAGGTGTGAGGCCATGAGTGATGCCACGCCTCGTCACTGAGGGGGAGGGCCTCTACGACCTTTGCAGAGATGAGGAGGTCACACCCGCAGGAGCTGTGATTTCCTCAGCTCAGAAAAGTGCAGCTCGTAATCGGGCAGATTGGCCATTCATGTGGATACGTCTTATCAAGGAGCTTTGATGGGATATTTTTGACCCTTATTGAGGAGTATTCTCCCGAGTTGCTGCACTTGATTGCAGAGATACAATTCAAGTGCACAATACTTCACCTGATATTTGAAGCCCTGATGAAGTTCCTCTATAGGAACGAAACGCATTGGTTGATGGCCACTTTCCAATATCTACACCAATAAAGAAACCTTATGGACTAACTCGGACAGCCTTGACTCCATTCCTGGTGCACCTTCATTTATTCTAAACAATTGATTTTTGTGGATTCCGATGAAATATTATTGTTTAATTCTTAAATCATTGGTGTCTAGATTTAAGATATTTTCTGTATCTTTTTCTTCGGTAACACAGGTTGATGTTATTACTCAAAAATATTTTGAAGGATAAAAAAAAGCAGAGTGGACAAATGACAAATATATACTCACCTGAAAATTTAAGAATCACCCAGCAGAATAAATGCTTTCACATAATTCTGTGAAAATATGGGTTTAAGAATATATCTCTGCATTTATATATTTAACTAGAAGTTCAGTACACCTCTCACATGTCACTGTGTGGCCACTACAAAACTCTCTCTCATCTGCATATTGCATTACCTCTTCAAGGGGCATATGTATCAAGTTCCGTTTTTGCAATTCTCAAATAGCGATTTTTAGGGAATCGCTATTTGAGAATTGCAAAACAGGATGTAATAAAAAATTCGCAAGTGTTTTGCGATTCCTTGGCATTCCTTAATTGCAATTAGCAAATTGCTAATCGCAATTAAGGAAAACCTTCCCATTCATTCCTATGGGCTAGGAGGCCCATAGGAGTGAATGGGAATACATTCTCATTTTGCGATTCGCAATTTGAGAATCGCAAAATGAGAATGCAATTTCAAGGGCGCTAAGGTGTCAAAAGGACACCCTGTTGCACCCCTGAATTATGTATGTATGCACATGTGGCGCACATACATGCCCTAAGGGCATGTCTGTGCGTCACATGGCACTTTGAAAAATGCCAAAAAGTGAATTTTTCAACGAAATCGCAAATTAACACCAACTTCAAGTTGGTGGTAATTTGCGATTCCTTACGGCTAAACTGCAATTTTTCTAGGCTTTATACATTGCATTTAAGGAATCGCAATTTGCGATTCCTTAAATGCATTCGCAAAATAGAGAATCGCATATTTTGCGATTCTCTAATTTGCGATGCCCTTTTGGGATGATACATCCCAAAAGGCCTTTTCCCGTTCGCAAACGGGCCGATTCTGAGAATCGTCCCGTTTGCGAACGGGAAAAGGGTTTGATACATATGCCCCCAAGTCCCTACTCAAGTCAAGTCCCAACACGTTTAAAATTGTATATCTAACTAACTGTTCAAATTCGGCTTTTGAACATTTTAAACATACGTTGAGAAAGTAATTCTTTTTGCACTGCTCACCCCCATTTTTTGACTGATACGGGTGTTTAATGACTGATTGCGCCATGGGATCTGCTAATCAAGAGTCGAGTACCTAAACTGATGTCCTCGACGCTGATCCTCACAAAAGAGCGGAAGATGCAGAGAACCGCTCGAGGTGCAATAACTTGTGTCTAGTGGGCATCCCTGAAAATCGAAACACCTCTACGTTAGTTACAACTCTTGAAAACTGGTTCTGCTTCTGGGTCCCGGATGACAAATGATCTGGTGTATTTGTCGTTGAACATGCGCACTGCTCCCTGGCTGCTATGTCGCCCATGGGAGGAGCACCACCTCGGCCAGTGATATTGAGGATTCTGAACTTCCATGATCGGGACACTATCCTGCGGAAGGCCCGTAATCAACCAGATCTACGGTGCCAGAACTCTAGAATAATAATTTGCATGGATTACACCAGGGAGCCGCAGTGAAGGCGGCGGTCCTTTGAGGAAGTCACACAGAGACTATGTGCCCTTAATTTATGCTTTATGCTCTTTTCCCTGCCCGCCTTAAGGTCATCTTTCAATCTTATACCTATTTCTTTGACACCCCGGAACAGGCCTGGTAGTGGGCCACAGAAGACCACAATTTACAAGCCTTACACTGGGGAGATGCGGGGCAAAGAACTCCCCCGAGTCCCGTTCTCTAGATCCCAAAGATCCAGGTCAGAGTTTCATTTGGTGATGGAGGCACGAGTGGCTGAGTCACAGGACTCAGACCTCATGACCACACCTCGGCTCACCAGCCTGCTTGAAATGGCTCCAGATTCATCTGGATGACTGTTATAGATGCTGACAGATCTTTCCTTACAGGGGGCCCTGTGCGCTGCTGTTGAGACAGGCAGTGGAGACTGCAGCGGAGCCGGGAGCCATGCTCGAAGCAGGATAGGGAGGTTCATGCTGGCTGTGTTCAGAGCCTCCCTCTTACATGAACCCTCAATCAGTTACATGGTACATTATTAAACATACCATGGTGGTTAACTGTAATGTGCGCTCTTATCACACATGTGCTGTGAAGCATAACACCCATCTTTTGTGGTGTGTCTGCTGCCATCGGACAACCCTCTTAGGAATTTTCACTTATTTTTATTTATTTGAGTTTTACATAGCGCTTGCTGGACCCGAGGGTATCGGAGCGCTTTACAGGTTAAGCAACTACATAAATATATTTACTAGAGGTACAAAGTGAATTCGGAATGTGAAAGTCACAAGACTGTACAGAACTCAATGGTTTAGCGTCACAAAGTAAAACACAGGGCATATGGAAGATAAAGGCATTGGAACAAAAAGGCTAATCAGCAAGTCACATTAAAGGGTATTGAGCAAGTAATGTGACCGTCTAGACGGCATTAATCAATGACAGAAACGAAGAACAGCCTATCTATCAATCAATCAATCAATCAGAAGTTTGTAGAGCGCTCTACTCACCTGTGAGGGTCTCAAGGCGCTGGGGGGGGCGGTATTGGGCATCTCCGGACATCCAAAAACCAAGTCTAGGGCTCCTCCTGAATCAGGTCATCAGAAAAGCCAGGTCTTGAGGCTCTTCCTGAATGCTTGCAGTGTGGGGCTTCATCTGATGCTAAGGAGGAGCTCATTCCAGGTTTTGGCCGTGATATAGGAAAAGGATCTGCCTCCCGTTCTGGCTCTGTGGATGCGGGGGGTTTCGGTCAAGGCCAGGTCAGCTGATCGGAGGCTTCTGTTGGGGGCGGCGTAGAAGGAGATTCTTTTGTTGAGGTATTGGGGCCCGGTGTTGTGGAGGGCTTTGTAGGAGTGTGTGAGCAGCTTGAAGGTCACACTTTTTTCGGCAGGGAGCCAGTGAGGTCTTGTAGGTGCTGGGTGATGTGGTTCTGTCGTGGGACGCTGAGGACGAGTCTGGCTTCAGCGTTCTGGACAGTCTGAAGTCTGTGGAGTAGAGATTTGTTGATTTCGGCATAGAGGACGTTCCCGTAGTCCAGCCTGCTGGTGATGAGTGCATGGGTGACGGTCTTCATAGATTTTGGTGGGATCCATCTGTAGATCTTGCGGAGTATGCGGAGGGTGTTGAAGCATGTGGAGAATACAGAGTTGATCTGTCAGCTCATGGTGAGGGAGGAGTCGAATATGATGCCGAGGATGCAGGCATGGTCTGTGGGTGTGGGAGGTTTGCCGAGTGCTGGGGGCCATCAGGTGTTGTCCGACGCAGAGGGGGTGGATCCGCAGATGAGGACTTCCATTTTCTCCGAGTTGAGCTTCAGGCAGCTGCTTCTCATCCAGGTTGCAATGTCCTTCATTCCTTCCTGGAAGTTGTGACTGGTGGTGTCAGGTTCCTTGGTGAGGGAGAGGATGAGCTGGGTGTCGTCGGCGTAGGATACTATGCTGAGTCTGAGTTTTCTGATGATGGTTGCGAGGGGGGCCATGTGGATCTGAAGAGCGTGGGGCTGAGGGAGGATCCTTAGAGTTCTCCGCATCTGATCTCTATGGGCTCAAACAGTTTGTGTGCCTGTTGAGGTAGCTGTTGTGGAGTAGAGATTTGAGTTCCAGTTTGAATGATGGGAAGGAGGAGTTGCAGCAGAGATCTTTGGGTAGCGAGTTCCAGATCTTTGGAGCATTACCTGAGGATGAGCGAGACTGAGATGATTTATATATATCCTTTACTCTGACTGTGGCTAAAGTACATGCTGATACCCAGGGGAGATATATTGGGATTGAGGGTCACATGGCTGCCACACAATATAACCTCATTCCTTGCTACGTCCCTCCACAACTGCTGCAGTCCACTCTCCAGGCGCTATGTGCTTTACTGGTGATGCTGCCCCCAGGGACCACTCTGGTAAGGGGAGATATCAATGAGGTTCTGGATTCCGAACGAAACATCTCCCCCGAACCTTACCCTGGCAGAAGGTGTCCCACGGGATGCCTTGCAGCCTGGCCTGACTACCTGGGCTTGTGTGATGCTTGGTGGTCATGGCACCCTTCAACGCATGCTTATACACACCTCTCACCACAGCACAATGTAACTAAAGGGGGAGAAGGCCGCATGGACCTCTCTCTAATCCTGAGGACTTCATCCTCTATGGCCGTATTTTGTTTAGAGGGGAATGGGACTGCGAGGCCCCCTATGAGGCTCATTAGGTCCTGGGGACCCCATCCCTGAGGGCTGTATTTATTTTAAAGGGGAGGGAGCTGCATGGCCCACCTAACCGTGCCTCATTAGGCCCTGAGACCCCATCCCCTAGGGCCATATTTATTTTAAAGTTGAGGTGGTCTTGTGGCCCCCTAATCTGTACCTCAAGTGCATAATGGTCCCAGGGACCCCATCCCCCGGGGCGTTTGGGTGCCTGGTGTGAGAAGTTGGCCTGGTATATGCTGTCCACTAGTTAAAGTGAGCACCTTGTACCAGTCCAAACAACCCTTATGGTAATAGGTTAAAGACAACCTTTATGGAAAGCTATCCTAGTGGTAGCTATGGAGAGCAGCCTTCAGGCTAAGTCTCTGAGGAATGTAAAGCAGCTTGTTTTACCTTATAATCTCTTGAATTACCAAATGAAAGGACACCACACAGGTATATATATCAAATATATATGTATGTATTACTAGACACTCTCTACTAATCTCTTTATGAGATTAGAAGTCAAAGCACATAAATCACAATCAAGAAAATGCAGTAAATTAAGACAAATACACGTTTGGGCCCTAGGGGCGAACCAAACCATATATCAATAAAGTGGTATAAGAACCACGTCTGAACTAGACACTAGGCCTAGAGCCTGTAGAAGTGCTTGGACCACAAGGAACCACCCAAGGTAGTGACACAGGGGACCCTCGGGGGACGCGTGCAGTGTAGGAACACAGCTGCGAATCGCCGTTATCTTCTATGAGTAAAGTCGCGGTTTGAAAATTAGAGTTTAAGGACACTTAGGAGAATTCTTTGCGCAAACCCCTTTAGATGTAAGGGGTTATAGGGCCCACACCCATGGGAGCACCAGACTACTAGAGTTACCTCACACCCAGGGAAGCCAGGTGCATAGGTGTCTTTCGGTGTTGGATCGCGTTGTCATTTTCAATAGCGAACTGCAGCAAAGTTCTGCTGCCATGGAAAGGAGAATTGTCCGTGGCGATTCAAGCCTGGATCGAGGATGTGAAGAACCTGAAAGCAAAGGGGACACAGTCTGGGTCACTAGCCAGTGACTAGGGGCACGATAGACGGATGCCCACCGATGTCGTAGCTTCAGGTGTGAGGAGGTGAAGCTCGACTACGCTGCCACGAGGACCAGGAGCATCGAGGACAATTAGGATCTGCATGTGAGCTGTCCCACCCAGAAAGATGGAGTGCTGAAGTGAAAGCTCATGGATCGTAGAAAACAAGCCTTGGCTACTTCAACCCACGCGGTTAGGAGAAAAGAGGCTTCGGAGGGGATCAGCAAGGTCCAGGAGACTCCTTCTTCAAGTGGGAGTCAGGGCAGGCCTGGAGCAACCGGGAAATCCCACTGAAATCAAAGTTGCCCTTCGCAGGGACCCGCAAGTCGAGAGACAAGGGATCGTGAAGGGACCTTTGTAGGAAGGTGGAATCTGACTATATGGTTGCCCCCACTTTTTTCCTGGTGTTTGCATGGTTTTTGACTAGTCTGGCTGGGATCCTGCTATCTAGGACCCCAGCCTATCTGCTTACTCCCTTAAATGATTGGTGTGCATACTAGATGCACTAGTGATTGGATACTGTGGTACCTTGTGAGCCCCTAGTATATGGTACCTTAGGTACCTAGGGCATTGGTACTTCACAGGCCTACCAGGGGCTGCAGCATATCTTATGCCACCCCTGGGAAGCATTCACAATCTGACACCACAGGCCTGCTACTGCAGCCTGTGTGAGGTAGTGTTAGCACTCCTCACTGAGGTATAGTTTCCTATATCTCACCATACACACACATATAAACCTATCAGCCACCCCTTTAGCAGGCCCTATCAATCCTGAGGGCAGGGTGCTTGGTTTACTATGTGAGGGGGTGCTTCTGCATGAGCAGGACCCCTCTGCAGCTGGCAGAGTCTATTCTCTGCTGCTGTTTGTGGATGCGGTTAAACCATATACTCTTAAGTGCATTATAACCTCGTGGTAAATGCTAACTTTGGGATGACTGCATCAAAACATGTCGTGTTTGGTGTCAAACAACTTGGAATCATACCCCCACACCAGTAACTGGTGTGGGGGTATGATCCCACCCTTCTAGAGGGGATGACATGTACCCACTGTACTAAACGGTAGAAATCTAAAAGAGCCCTGGCATCACAAAATGGATGCCACCAGCACAGACACTGGGCTGCCCTCCTGCTGCTGACCGAAACTCGCAGTGGAGGGAGCCCAACAAAAGGTATCCTGTCACAGGGAGGTGTTACCACCTCCCAGACAGGATTTAGTGTATTGGAGCTGGGTGGGTGCACTCCTAGAGTGCTTTGAAGTCCTGCACTGGGGGAGCAGTAGGCTCCTCTGTGCATATGCCAGCTCAAACCGGTTCAGGGGCTACCTGCCCCTGCTCTGGCGCGAAACTGGACAAAGGGAAGTGGGTGTAACCACCCACTACCCTGACCCTCCTAGAGGAGTGGTCATAGAGCTAGTCCCTCCCATATCTTCACTATAAGATACCAAGCATTGCCAATGCAATTCAGATAACCCTGGACGACGCTCTACAAAGAAGAATCCTGGCCCTTCGACGTTCCACTACCTTTGGAAGACAGAAGAATCTCCCTTGGAGTCAAGGAGTGACTCCCCTGCTTGGCAGGCACCAGTAACTTGAATCAACGGTTGCAAACTTTCCCCCTCCAGCCGGTGTTCAAAGTCCCTGCTGCCCCGGAAGTAGATTTCCTGACTTCTCGACGGCCCCTGTGAGACCCCACGAGTGACGAGGAACAGCAATACTCGGGGACCGTGCACTATTTTCGAGTGCAAACCCAAAACAACATTCCACGAAGTTGTGCATTGGACCATTTGTGGCCCAACTCTTCAGCAGGCCGTATACCAAAAATCAGCTGCCTTCCTCGTCCCGAGTGCCCGTGGGCTCCTGTGAGGTTTTTCCTGTGAAGGCGTCTTCGCGGTTGCTTGCCCGTTGGCTAGTGACCCCCACGAAGACTTTCTAATCGACTTCAAGGGCTCTCCTGATTGCTCCAGGCCTGCCCTCACTTACCCTCGCTGGGTGAGTCCATCAGACCTTGTTGGTCTGCATCATCGTCCATCTTCAGTCTACACGAGACTTGCAGTTGCCAAGGCTTGTTGGTGCCAATCTGGTTGCCGACACCTCCATCAGCTGCAGACGTCGTGGGACACTCCGAATCCAGCTGCTGGTCATCGTCGATCTCTCCTGGACCTCGTGAGCAAAGAGACAAAACTCCATCAGCAACCTGAAACGACACGACATCGGAGGTCATCCATCTTACTGGCCACCGGTCACTGGCAAGTGACCTTGAACACTGTCCCCTCAATTTTCAGGTCTTCCTCATCTTCAATCAACCTTTGGATTCCAGCGGGCGCCTCTCCAGTCATCACAAGCAGCAAGTCTTCAGTGATCTCCATTGAAAACAGCATCTCGACCCGACACCAAAAGACACGTATGCACCCGGCTTCCCTGGTGTTAGAAATGGGATTTCTGGTTGGCTAGGGCTTGCGCCAAAGCCAGGCAGAAACCACCACTCTAGTCAGGGCTGGGGAGTTACACGTCAAAGATAACCCCTGCTCACCCCCTTGGTAGCTTGGCACGAGCAGTCAGGCTTATCCCGGAGGCAATGTGTAAAGCGTTTGCGCGCGCACACAGCAACAACACCCAGGCCCACCACAAAAGAAACTCCACACAAGGTTATATACAAAAAAATAGCCTTTGTATTATAATAAACACATCAGATGATAATCACACAATTTACACTGTGCCAACTGGCACTGGGCAGAATTTTACAAGGGACTATTTACACAAGACAGGGCCACATGGACCACTGTCAGAATTAGCACAAATCACCAATAGTAAATGTAGAACATATACCAATGGAAACACAAAGTAACTGTAGAGCACAAATTATAATGGTAGAGCACAACCAGTAACTACTGGCGCAATAATGACCTCAGCGTCATCACACTAGCATCAGGTATAAAACCTATCCTGCATCCATCACAGGGGCATAAACACATTATGCAATTTCTCATTAGTCTAACGCAATAAACCTAACCACCTAAGTATAACTACACTAGGGGCGTACATCACACAGGGAGACATAGTCTCACTAGCAAGAACAACCTCATAATCAGAACAGACAACATTTAGAGGTATAACACAGGGTGTGCAAAACATGCTATACACAGTCCATTTCCTAAAACCTAATCACGTTAGCACATAAATCACAATAACACCTAAATTCAATTAGGGTCCAGGTTGCGCCAAAACCTAAACATAGCAGCTGCCCATTACTTGCTGGGCAGCTGGGGACAAGAACAGGGCCTAAACGCTGCAGCTGGCACTAAGTGCTGCGCAGCTGTGGAAGTCACATGAGGCAGGGGCTCTCAATAGCCCCTGAGACAATAGGCCAAAACGTTGGAGCCACCTAGGCTCAGAAAATAACATGTCCAATGGAGCGCACAGGCTCCTGAAATAAATGTGCGCCAATATAGACAAGGAACTTGCCCCACAGTACTGTGGAGCGCACTAACAGTTTAAATAAAATATGCCCCCGTTGTTGGAGCCTTTCTTGGCTCTGAAACAATAATGCCCCCTTCGTTGGAGCCATCTGGGGCTCTAAGAATAATGATGCCCAACGTTGGAGCGGCCTGCTGCCAGACGGGGCCGCTCTGACTCCGTACAGCCGTCAGGGTAAGGTACGGGCACCCCTGGGGCCCTTTAAACAAAATGTGCCCCTTGTTGGAGTGGTGGAGGCTCTGAAACGGACATAGCCCTCGTTGGAGCGGCCCTCTGGCAGGCGGGGCCGCTCAAGATAGAAGCACTGGCATTAAACAACATGCCCCCCAAAGCGCCGGAGCCACACGGGGCTCTTACAGTCAGGAATGCCCCCGATGGAGCGGCCCTCTGCCATGTGGGGCCGGTCAGGCAGGAGGCACCGGCACTAGTGCCTCGGACCCCCCCCTTTGCCCCCAGCCCTCGTTACTCACCGGCTGGGGCGAAGGTAGGACTCTACTCCCCACGCTGCCGCCTTCACCCGGGCCCCCTCCTGGGACCCGGGACTTTACCGATCGGCTCGCTGAGGCAGGGTAGGCTGCCGCCCTCCGTGGAGGACGTAGCCACACTCCACCACGTTTCCCCCGGTCCCCCATCTCGGGACCGGGACTCACAAGACGGAGCCCGCGCAGCTCCTCTGAAGACTTCTCTTCCGGGTCCCGCAACTCTCGCGCCGCTTCTGCCCCAGCCGCTGGCCCCGCCCACGTCACAGGCAGACTTGCCTGACTTCCGGGCGGCCGCGGCTGGGCAGCGGCGGCAATTTCTCCGGCCACAACAAGGGGTAGGCTCCCTCGAGGGGGAAAATAAATGTAGAAGTGGGGTGGGCACCCGCATTGGACTCCCATAAGCGGGGTGGGCACCCGCATTACTCATGAACAAAAACGAAGACTAAAAGCAACCAAATAAGCGGGATGGGCTCCCGCAAGGCCGGCATCACGGGGTAATCCCTAGGCTGGGGATTCCCTCTCTCTCGCTCTCAGCAGCGTGACGCCGCACAGCCCCAGCTCCTCTCTCTGGGGGAAATAAGAATAAAGCGCTCTCCAGGCGCTATGTTGAGGACCAGCACAAAGTCCTTGATAGATCCAGGAAACAGATACAAAAGGTCCCACAAAGTCCATCAGGCATCCAGGGGCTGGGAAGGGCCCAGGGAGGCAAGCCTTCCCCTGGGCCCCAGCAGCAGTGCGCCCCTGGTTGTTTCAAGTTAAGCACAAGAACATTTTCATGGGGTCACAGCCCCTCTTTTATACACCAAATCCTTTGTTTCCAAAGGTGCAGGGAAGGGGCGAACCAGATACAACTGGTTCTTGAGCACTTTGTTTTGCTCAGCCCCTCTCCCTATTCACAGCACAGGCTAGGGACATCAGTCGCACCACAGGGGGCGGAGCCAGCATTGTGTGGGGAAAGACCAGCCCTATTCAGGTCCCAGGTGTACTCCTCCCACTCATCTGGCTGCTGATCTCCCCATTCACCACTGGGTGACTCATCCTGACTCTGGGGATTCCCATACCCATCACATGACCTCAGCCAGCCAATCACGCGCCAGGCAGTCACTGCACATTTATGCCAGCGTCTAGAAGTGGCACTTCCACACTAGCTACATGGACACCGCACACATCTTCGCGCAGCATTTCATCACACGAGTCCGTACATACCAAACTCGCACCTGCTCTCCCCACGCATCAGGAACTACCAGGGACACATACATTCCCCCATGCATTCCTACGGGAGGGCAGGCCTACCTCACTACACGCACGCACTTTACCGTAGGACACAGTGGTAAAGTGCGCAGAAGCCAAAAATCACTAACACCAAGTCACAGTAAAAAGCAAAAAGTTCAGGGGTGAACCTGCCAAAAGGACCAAGTCCAACACCTGGGTGAGGTAACTCGTGCACTCCGGTGCCCAAGTGTGTGTTGGCCCTCGAAACACTTACCTTGTGAGTGGCTTGCTTGTTGACTTCTTTGAAGTGCCCTAAAACTTTAAAATACAAACCGCGACTTGCTCCATTGAAACTAATAGGAAACCCGCGGCTGTGTTTAGACCCTGCACGCGTCTCCTGTGGGCTTGTTACTTACCTGCTAACACTACAGTAGTGAAGCCCCAGCGATTCCCAAGGCCCTGGGCTTTGTCATTTTGCAAGTCGAGTTTGTTAACCCATTTTTTTAGTATATGGTCTGTACGCCCCTAGGGCTCCAGCCATACTTGTGCTTAATTTATTGAGAACTGTTGACATTTGAATGTGTACTTGTCTTCTAATCTCATAAAGAGATTAGTAGAGTGTGTCTAGAAATAAATACATATATATTTGATATATATACCTGTGTGGTGTCCTTTCATTTAGTAATTCAGGAGATTATAAGGTAAAACAAGCTGCTTTACATTCCTCAGAGACTTAGCCTGAAGGCTGCTCTCCACAGCTACCACTAGGATAGCTTTCTTTAAAAGGTTGTCTTAAACCTATCTACCATAAGAGTCGAATTGGACTGGTGCAAGGTGGCCACTATAACTAGTGACCAGCATATGCCAGGCCAACTTCTCACAACCTTGAGAGCAATTACGAAAAGCAGGCCCACGGAACACTTGTGGAGTGTAGGCCCACAATCTTTGGTGTAATAGCTGCTCAGGGTCAGGGCTACAATAACCCAAAGTACAGCTTCGAAGAAAGTCGAGAAGCTGATGCACTTGCAAATGTGCACGGTGGTCAAGGGTTCTGGTTTCACGTCACGTCACGAGGACTGTGGGTCTCAGCTTTGCTGGTACTCGGGTTGGCCGCTGAGAAGTCTGGAAATCCTCTTCCTGAGCTGCAAACACTTCGGAGTCTGGCGGGAGCTTCGGAGATGCAGACCGTCAAATGCTTAAGTTGGTGCCTGCCAAGCAGGGGAGTCACTCCTTGACTCCAAGGGAGATTCTTCCGTCCTCTAGTCTTGAGTAGAGCGTTGAAGTTCCAGGATTCAGCAACCGAGTTTCGTCCCGGGGTAATCTAAAGTCCTGTTTCCAGGGTTCCCCCTCTTATACCAAAAGAAGGGGTTGGACTAATTCTGGGAACCCTCCTATGGGAGGATCAGGAAAGGGGGGTGGCTACACCCATTTCCTTTGTCCAATTTCGTGCCAGAGCAGGGGCAGGTAGCCCCTGCAACCGTTTTGAACTGGACTATGCACAGGGACACCATATGTGCCCCCAGTGCAGACTTTCAGGCACTGAAACAGTGCACCCACCCATCCCCAATACACTAAAGCCTGTCTGGGGAGGTGGTCACACCTCCCTGAGACAGCAAACCTATTGTCCAAGCCTCCCCTGCCGGAGTTTCGGTCAGCAGCAGGAGGCCAGACTCGTGTCCGTGGTGGCAGCATCCATTTTGTGATGCCAGGGTAAGGAAAGCTGGTAACGGGTGTACTGGTGGCCCACCAATGTCTCAGTGGAAGGGAGTAATCATGCCTCCCACCCCAGTCCTGGGATGAGGCATGATTCCAAGGTGTTTGACACCAAACACGACATGTTTCTGTGCAGCCATTCCAAAGTTACATTTTACCGCAAGGATATAATGCATTTAAACATATATGGTCTGGCTGCACCACGAACAATCCTGGAGGAGTTACTCCAAAGGCTGTAGGGGTGCTCTGCTCATGCATGGGCACCCTCTCACATAAAACCCAGCACTCTGCCTTTAAGATTGATAAGGCCTGCTATATGGGTGACTGATAGGTCTCTATGTGTAGTGAAAGGTAGATATAGGAAACCATGCCAACGCAGATGGACTCTCCAGATATTTCCACTTAGAACATGAAGACTCAACTGGTCAAGTTTAGTTTAATGTCCTGACATTTGTGGGGGTTGTGTAGGAGAGTAGGATCTGCTTCTTATGTTACCCCCACTTTTTTCTGAATGTTTCACTGGTTTTCGACTATAGTCTGGCTGTGGTCCTGCTATTCAGGGCCCCAGCCTAGCTGCTGTCTCTCTAAAATGTTTGCCTGTACTTTAGGTACACTCCAGATTGGATTCTGGGGTACCCTTATGAGTCCCTAGTATATGGTACCATAGGTACCCAGGGCATAGGTACCCCAGAGGCCTACCAGGGGCTGCAGCATGTATTATGCCACCCCTGGGAAGCATTCCAAAATGGCACCACAGGTCTGCTACTGCAGCCTGGGTAAGGTGGTGCATGCACCCCCTACTGTAATATAGGTTACCTGTATCACTACATATACACACACATATAAACCTATAAGTCAAATATAAGTGAATTCCAATAGAAGTCCAGGTTCTGGTGTCAACATGGGCTTCTATTGGAATTCTCACGGGCATATTATCAAGGCCATTATCGCCGTTTTAGCGGCAGTTTTCTGCCGCTAAAGCAGCAATAATTTTAACGCTCTGCTTGATAATATGCCCCATGGTTTTTATCCACACTAAAGTATTAATGAACATTGAACAATGGTAGAGCAATACTATTTCTATTTGCTCGATTACATGTGCATTACTTATCTTGCATACTGTCTAACGATTGTAACAGCTCATATCGTTTACACAAAATATAAGACTGTTCAATAAATACTTATTGAAACGCCCGTCTATTATTCTTGTGCACTCCTGAGAATATAAAGCGTGCACGACTAGCACTGAGTATCTCTTGTTTTTCCACCATTCTGAGGAATCATGGTTTTCATGTTGCGAGGTTGCCAGAAACTATTCCTTTCTTGTTGCCAAGAAGTTTCTAGTGTGGCCTCTGGGCTAGTAAGGTAAACATACCCTACGACAAGGTTAGCATATGCGACAGTGGCCGATTGACTCAATCCTACGCCAAAAGCTATAGCATATGAGATCCTAACGCGGAGACCCTATATAGGGATATAGGAACTACTCGACATGGCGCCCAACGTTTGTTGGTTTATAACTACCAGCGTTTGACTGGTACATAATCACAAGCGTAGCCAACATTTAGTAAGGCACAAATTTAAAACATTAGATTCTGAGTAACTCAGTTGTGCTTTTCTCGGAGACTCTAACTCACACATTCCAAGACGTCTGGAATGAGTAAGAGTTATTTCCACCACAACTGAGTAGGAAGTATCCTATGTATTGGTTGTTGGTTTTCATCAAATTTGAAAGGAAATAAAAGTTCCATATTGTGCAAGTTATCTTTTGCCTTCCTAACACCAGTTCAGTTTTTATATGTCTAACCAAGACAATACTGCAGACACAGGCTCCTCGAGCGCTACACCACCAGCTTCAGCTGCAGCACCAGCAGCATCACTAAATATAATGGAAGAAGATGATCCTAACTCTAAATCAATACACCTTACAGTCAGGAAAGCCCTTGCAGGCAAACCTTTAAAACACGGCTTACCTACACAAGGTGCTACAGCAGTCTTTGTCATTGAAGCACACGAGGCATATCAGACAGAAGCTCTCTTGGGCCCTGGGGACCTCAACCCCAGGGCCTAATTTATTTAAAAAGCTCCCCATGCCGGCATCGGCCCCTTGGCCCACACACACTCTCCTGGGCAGAGCACCCAGTGTAGTGCTGGCTGGGGAGTGGGCTGGGGTGGCAGGGTCTTTGGGGCTCCTCCTGTGGCCTCCAGTGATGCCAGCACTATGGGTGCCCAGGGTGGGCACTGAAGTACCCGTAGAGCAGTTAAAGAGTCGCCAGCTCCTACAAGGGGAGCTGGCATGGGCCTTGGGGGTCCTGAGACTCCCTTAGAGGCCCTAAACAAGAGAAATGTTGTGGGGTACCCCGGGTGAGCAATGGGACACCCCCAGTTGCCGGCTCCTGTGCGGACCATGGGCCACTTGGAGGGAGCCAGAGGAGCCACGTGGCCCAATCCAATAATAAAAGATCTGGGTGTCTGGGTTGAACACCGGTAAACCCCAAAACATAAAAATAAATGAGCTGCTCGGCCCGTTCATTTATTATTCACTGCTCAGGAATGGAACGCCCCGTAATGCCCTATCAAGTTTAATTTATCTCGGTTGACTCTCTAGCAAGGGTAGGGGCACCAACAAGTATTTTTTTAATGCTGTGCAGTTCTGCAGTGACTGCATCAGTCCCGCAGCAACATTAAAAACACGGTATGTCTCCTGGGTCATTAAATCCCCAGCAGAACTTACCATATGTTTTAAAGCACTCCCAGCAGGAGCTCTGTGCCAAAGAAGATATGAGGCCTGGGGTTGGCGTCAGTCACAGCAATCAGATATTACTTTATTTTTTTTTAAACCTAGAAGATCACTGAAAAAAACGAAGTTTAAAGTGTTGCTATAGTTAGGTATGGGAATAGTATCTTATTTTGCAATGAAAAAAACTTAGAAATTCACAGAAAAATGTTTACTATGTTTGATTTTTGTGTCTTTACCCTCTCCATTTTAACTTTCTGCTTAAGATTTTCTTTTCGGAACATAAAGGCCTTGATTATGAGTTGGTATTTACTTGGTGAACGACAAAATTGCCATTACCATGTTGTAAATCTGCCCCAGCACGACTCAGTCATGAACTATCCCTCAAGAAATGGTGAATTACAGTGTGGGACCAACGTCTTAAATTATAAACCCACATGGAATCCACGATTACAGAGAGGTTTCGTGCAAACATTTACCACATGCTCTGTACATTTCTGGTAGTGCCGCTGGCTGGGGTGATGAGGGAGGGAAGTAGGGGTGCTTATTTCTGACATCTTCCTCTCTGTCAGAAAAAAAGACAACGAGAGAAGCTTGGCTGTTATTGCAACCGAAGACCTCGTGTGATTTGTCTGGGTGGAATTATCTGTCAGAATAAGAGGGAGAAGAAGGTTCAGGCTAGGTTCGTCCTCCTATATCATTAAAGTACACTCAATTGATCCATAGGTAATGGATCATGAGAAACGAGCCTAAGTCAACAGACAGTGGGTTCACCAAATTGGTGAGCCTCAACAATTTAGAAAAGAAAAATGCTTTTCTAGAGTCCCCTCACTCACCCAGGGTTGAACTGTCTGTTGACTTAGGCTAGTTTCTCATGATCCATTATCTATGGATCAATTGAGTGTACTGGGTGGAATTATCACCTAAATAAATCAGGTTTTCAGTTCCAATACAAAAATAAATCAGGTTGTGAGGCTGACCCACTCGCAGTCAGGATGAGTGGTACTACATGCAGAAAGTTCCTTCCATTAACTCATAATCAGGGTCAAAGCCTTTGGGATAACTTGGCCCTGCATGATAGATGATGTTTTCCCTAAGTTAGTGACATGTTCAATCAACCTTGAAAGGATGAAAGCCAGAGTAAACCAGCAGGGATTTGAGCCTGTGGCCATGAAGTCAAACACACATCCCTGGAGGGATTCATTGGTCCACTCAACGGGTAGGCACACTCTCTGCAATGTCTCTGGTGTCTTCTACATGGTTTCCAGATGGTTTCCTCTTATGACTGATCCGTCATAAATGAGTGAATGTCAGGTTTAAAGAAAGAAGTAAGTTCGGCTCTTCATAAGCTTCTGAGCACAGTGAAGAGCGCATTCAGTTCAAACTCCTCCCCACCCCCATATGTGGGAGTAAATATTAATTCATAATAATTCAGGGTTTGACATAAGTGCGTGTGGTTTAAAAAACACAAGACATTATAAAAGAAGATAACTGAAGTCATTTCAAGTTGCACCTTGAATCCCCTCTGCAACTCTCTCACTGATGGCTCAGAGAGCTGGAAGGAATCACTCATTTCAGTGAGTGAAATCCTGAGGCACCCTCAGTCACCAGGGCCTGTCCTCCAAGCTGTGACTGGGGCAGCTGGAAGTCTGTCTGGACTCTTTCCTGTCCCTCCCAGGCTCACTCACCGAACATGTTCTATCATTTGTTACTGTTTTGTAAACAATATATAAGTAATCACATGGACCCATGCGTCTTTGAAGGGGGGGGGGGGGGTCCTGTGTTTGTTGGAGGTGTTGCCTAGAGTTGATGTTGTCTCCTTACCTTCCTGGTGCTGGTAAAAGCTTCCTCCATTCTCTTTTTTCATGCGCTCTATTTCTTCCACCAGTTCTCTGCGCTCCTTCTCTTGTTCCCCTCCAGTCGCTGTGTTCTTGACAGCACAGTAGCGCCCTCTACAATATCCAATGAACTCTTTTAGTTTTCCATCATCTTTTGCTATAAATGTTGCTATTGGATGATTTCCCAAGTCCTCTTTTCTTGTGAACACCACCATCATGTACTTTGCTGCTTCTTGCCCAAACAGCCCTTGGAGTATTCTGACAGCCTCGGCTTCTTCTTGAGTGAACCGTCCCACCCTCACCACAAAGAGGATGGCATGGGGCCCCGGGGGGCACACCCCAAGTGCCCGAGCAATATCTCTCTTGATTTCTGCCTCAGGGCGTTTTGTATCAAACAGTCCCGGTGTGTCCACCACAGAGATGTGTGTCCGGTTGTATATACAGCACTCCTTCTGGCTCTTTGTGGTCACTGACTCTGCTGCGCATCTGGTCACAAACACCTCTCTGCCCAGGATGGTGTTCCCGGTGGCGCTCTTCCCAGCCCCGGTTTTACCCACAAGGATTATCCGAAGCTCATTCATCGTAGATTTATGATCAAAACCCGCGGGGTCTACAAGGAAACAAAACACAGATATTCAGGAAAGAGAAGCAACATTATATATAAACAAGCATTTGCAATGCAATCGGTCTCGCCTTTGGGGCCTTATATGTATTTAGCTATGCAGCACATTAGCCTGGGATCTGAAACATCTACTGTTCTTTAGCCCCTTCGCCGCGGCGCGAATTCCGCCGGGGCGCTGGGGGGTTTCCCGGTGAGCGCGGCGCCGCCATGCTCATGACGGAACCACACCGTCATGAGTCACGGGCGAGCTGTGCTCATGACGGAGTGGTTCCGTCACGGCGCCGGCCACTTACGTTGGACGCCCGCACAGGCGGGGAAAAGGCGCCGCGTGGGCGGAGCGGCCGCCAACGGCCGCAGCATGACGGAACCACTCCGTCATGAGCACAGCGCGACCGTGGCTCATGACGGAGTGGTTCCGTCATCAGCAGGGAAGGGGTTAATATGGAGGGAAAGTGAGCACCAAACTGCGTGACACTCCAGGTAGGGGAACATACCTGGAAATACATCACTAGTGGGGAGGGGATGTGGTCCGTCTACTAAACTGCTGACTTTGGTGCTGGAAACCAGGGTTCGAGCCTCGGGGTTGCGTCCACATCCTGTGATTGTGGGCACATCACTTCATCTCCCCGTTCCTGAATGTGTAATGTAAATGCGGTGCTCGTGTAAAGCGCTCCGATACCTTCGGATCGAGTTTGCGCTATATAAATATGCAACAAAAAAACAAAAAAAAAGGTAAATCTCCCACCGCGTGGTGCTATTTACATTTATAAACATTACCCTTTCCAGCCCCCACCTCAACTAAACCACACGCAGAAAGAGGGAAAAAAAGTGATGCAATTTATTCTGGCAGCTTGTTGTTTCACTCAACGCCATTAACTGGACCTTCAAACATGCAGATTTCTGATGGAAGAGGGAAGCTGACCCACTGAGCACAATGGAAATTAACACAATATTTGCAACCGTGGGATCCTACGCACCCAATAATATTTCAGATTAATCGCTTTTACTCTTTTTACCATTTTCTGTGAAATTACAATTAGACGAAAATGGCCCAAAAATCCAGAGGGAAATAATAGGAAACATTTCCGCTTCACTGAATGAACTCCTGTGACCCTCTCTCTCACCCCCACCCATCCCACCCCTGTAATACCGGCACACCCCATGTTCCTCCATATTTTCTCAATCTCCAGCCCTAAAACCGGACCTAGCCTGTACCAGCAAATTACAAAGCTTGGTCTGATCACCTCTCCCAGATCAAACTAGCATGTGCACAGCTAAACTTTGAAACAATGGCAGTGCAAACACACACTTACATTTCACACATGCAAGTAGTGGTGCTTGTAGGAATCCTCACTGCAAATGTGTTTAACATACAACCTTGCAGATGCAATGCAAAATGTACACTTTTTGAAAATCCTTACACAAAACTGCTCCTACTAAGGGGCCGATTCCGATCCTGGAAAAAGGCTGTACGAATCGTTGTATGGAGCGTTTTCTCCGTACGACTCGTACCCTGTAAACTTTTCTTACAACCTAGGAAGTACGATTCGTTCAGAAAGCCTTTTTCCGTACGAATCGTACAAAAGACCATACGGGTAAAAAAAACCAACGATTCTGATCCGGAACAGCTTGTACGCGACGTCCGGACATATTTAAGCAGAGGTTTATGGCCCAGCAAGTACGATTCGTCCCTACGGCACTCCGTACGGCTCTTTTCTTACGTGAGCCAAACACAGCCGGAAAAGCAGAGTCCTACGCGAACCGCTACGCAACGGAGCCCCGGTACGCGATGTACACGCCATGAACCCCATCGTACTTGTCATCCCGGTCCTCTTGGCCTACGACCTGGTGCACCGGACCCGACGCACACGCCGCAGAAGGTGAGAACAACACCCAGAGGCCAGGGTGGGGGTGAGGGGCAGGAAACATACCCCATACCCAAAGCCAAACCTATAATATGGAGCCCATAGGGTCTGGTCACTTGGGGGGCGTGTCCAGCAACCCCTGCATACCGCAACAACGGAAGTGGACGTGTACGGTGCATTGCACAGGTACCCCTACGGCACCAGCAGAATAGTGATATGGACCATACACACGCAGTGAATGCGTGGGTACGGTGCGTTGCACACGTTCTCCTACGGCACCAGTAGAACAGTGATACGGACCGTACACACGCAATGAATGTGTGGGTACGGTGCATTGCACACGTACTCCTACAGCACCAGTAGAACAGTGATACGGACCGTACACACGCAATGAATGCGTGGGTACGGTGCATTTCACACGTACTCCTATGACACCAGTAGAACAGTGATACGGACCATACACACGCAATGAATGCGTGGTTACGGTGCGTTGCACACGTACCCCATTACGGCACAAGTACATTTGGGCTACGAGGCGTACACACGCCAGGAATGTGGGCTTACGGACTGGCCCTGCATGTTACCTTCATATTGGTGTGTGTGTAGGTCCAGGCCAGCAGTGCACTGCTCCAAGGGGGTGGGTGCAGAGGATTCCCAGCAGTGGCCAGCCATATGGGGGTGGCTGCAGATCAATACCAGCAGTGGACACACATATATGGGTGGGTGCAGAGGACTCCTAGCAGTGGACAGAGATATGGGGGTGGGTGCAGAGGACTCCTAGCAGTGGACAGAGATATGGGGGTGGGTGCATATGACTACCAGCAGTGGCCTGCAATATGAGGGGTGGGTGCAGAGGACTCCTAGCAGAGACAGAGATATGCTGGTGGGTGCATATGACTACCAGCAGTGGCCTGCAATATGAGGGGTGGGTGCAGAGGACTTCCAGCAGTGGACAGAGACATGGGTGTTGGTGCAGAGGGCTCCCAGCAGTGGACAGAGATATGGGGGTGGGTGCAGAGGACTCCCAGCAGTGGACAGAGATATGGGGGTGGGTGCATATGACTACCAGCAGTGGCCTGCAATATGAGGGGTGGGTGCAGAGGACTTCCAGCAGTGGAAAGAGACATGGGGGCTGGTGCTGAGGACTCCCAGCAGTGGACAGAGATATGGGGGTGGGTGCAGAGGACTCCCAGCAGTGAACAGAGATATGGGGGTGGGTGCATATGACTACCAGCAGTGGCCTGCAATATGAGGGGTGGGTGCATATGACTACCAGCAGTGGACATAGACATGGGGGTGGGTGCAGAGGATTCCCAGCAGTGGACAGAGATATGGGGGTGGGTGCAGAGGACTCCCAGCAGTGGACATAGGCATGGGGGTGGGTGCAGAGGACTCCCAGCAGTGGACAGAGATATGGGGGTGGGTGCATATGACTACCAGCAGTGGCCTGCAATATGAGGGGTGGGTGCAGAGGACTCCCAGCAGTGGACAGAGACATGGGTGTGGGTGCAGAAGACTCCCAGCAGTGGACAGAGACATGAGGGGTGGGTGCAGAGGACGCCCAGCAGTGGACAGAGACATGGGGGTGGGTGCAGAGGACTCCCAGCAGTGGACAGAGATATGGGGGTGGGTGCAGAGGACTCCCAGCAGTGGACAGAGACATGGGGTGGGTGCAGAGGACTCCCAGCAGTGGACAGAGATATGGGGGTGGGTGCATATGACTACCAGCACTGGCCTGCAATATGAGGGGTGGGTGCAGAGGACTTCCAGCAGTGGACAGAGATATGGGGGTGGGTGCAGAGGACTCCCAGCAGTGGACAGAGATATTGGGGTGGGTGCAGAGGACTCCCAGAAGTGGACAGAGACATGGGGGTGGGTGCAGAGGACTCCCAGCAGTGGACAGAGATATGGGGGTGGGTGCATATGACGACCAGCAGTGGCCTGCAATATGAGGGGTGGATGCAGAGGACTCCCAGCAGTAGACAGAGATATGGGGGTGGGTGCAGAGGACTCCCAGCAGTGGACAGAGATATGGGGGTGGGTGCATATGACTACCAGCAGTGGCCTGCAATATGAGGGGTGGGTGCAGAGGACTTCCAGCAGTGGACAGAGACATGGGGGTGGGTGCAGAGGACTCCCAGCAGTGGACAGAGACATGAGGGGTGGGTGCAGAGGACTCCCAGCAGCAGACAGAGACATGGGGGTGGGTGCAGAGGACTCCCAGCAGTGGACAGAGATATGGGGGTGGGTGCAGAGGACTCCCAGCAGTGGACAGAGACATGGGGGTGGGTGCAGAGGACTCCCAGCAGTAGACAGAGATATGGGGGTGGGTGCATATGACTACCAGCAGTGGCCGCAATATGAGGGGTGGGTTCAGAGGACTCCCAGCAGTGGACAGAGATATGGGGGTGGGTGCATATAACTACTAGCAGTGGCCTGCAAAATGAGGGGTGGGTGCAGAGGACTCCCAGCAGAGGACAGAGACATGGGGGTGGGTGCATTTGACTACCAGCAGTGGCCTGCAATATGAGGGGTGGGTGCACTGGACTCCCAGCAGTGGACAGAGACATGGGGATGGGCGCAGAGGACTCCCAGCAGTGGACAGAGATATGGGGGGTGTGTACATCACTATCAGATGACCTGTGGAAATATGGATTTTTCTGATCAGTTATGTCCCCTATCTTAGACCCCAACGTTTCCATGTATATGTTACAAGTACATGTATGTTCTCTTCAGTTCCAGTTATGAAGACGCAAACACATGTGCGTCCACCGTCAACATGTCCTCTTTCAGATCCGCCATAAATGGGCCGGATATTCGATTCCTAAGTACGAAAGGCCACCGACTTTATATGGCTCAGTTACTCCATTTTGCAGTTCAGGCGAGTAGGCCCTGAATGCTACCATCAAGCCTTTCCCTGCTTTCTACCTCTGACAGCTCCAGTCTGAGCTCGCATCTGTATCCATGAACTTTGTCCTACTCCCTGCGCGGCTAACGGTGCCTGACTCGGCCTGTCTGCCTGCCTGCCAAAAACTGTATTTCACCTTCAAGATTATCTGCTCCGCTCCTCATCCAATGCATTCCTGTCTAGGAGTTTAAGTAAACATTTCTTCCAGCTACTGAGCAAAAGGCCCGGCTTCTCTGTCTTCATGCAAGTAATTCATGGCCCTGTTACCATGGAAGATTTCTGCCCCTCGCATCTCATGTAGACACTTAGACGCTTGTACACGCACTCATAGTCAGTATAGAATAGATTTTGTTCGAGAGACCTTTCCTTGTGGATAACATAGTTCTTTAAACATAGGATGTTAGATATGATTTGGGATTAGGTTGACTTGACCCCCCAGACTTTTTGTCTCCACATATAGAGCTAAATGTCAAGTCCCCTTCACCCCCTAGTTGCACGTCAATCACACGTCATGCTGCTGCGCGCGCATTTCTGCCAAGTATTTCTGCTGACATTGCGAAATCCTTTCATGGAACCACCCATTGTGACATCATACCTAATGACGTTTTTTGTTACGCCCAGTTACGCCTATTTTAGTTACGCATGTATGGTTTTATCTCTGTTATCAATTGTTACGCCTCCTGCATCTGTTTCGCTGTAATGCCTTTTCTATAAAAATGATTACTTGTCAATAATGTATTGCTCTTCACTTCCTGAACCTCCGTGGTGATGGAATATGAAGTCCACAATTCGAATTGTTCTTGGAATAAAGCCCTTTCCGAACCTCTAATACCACGGATTCTGCCTCTTATTTTACTGAGCTATTTTTAATAACTTTCCGCATCAAATTAAGTACCGGTAATTAAATTATTTACCACATGATTGGCGCCCGAATAGGGACACTTTCTCATCTCACGCGCCGGAGGTGCGTTGCAGGCCCGGTCTCCTGCCACAGCTGGACGGACAACAACGCGTACCAGCAGGATTTCCTGTATCTCCCTCCGGTCAAGCGGGGGCGACTGAGGCTGCGATCAACACCCAGACGAGGCGGTGAGAAGTGCGAAGTATCCCGACCAGAGCCTAGCTGAGAGAGCAAGATCCGAGGTATACAGAGGCCCACCAGGTCCCGAAGTTCCGAAGTTCCGAAGTTCCGAGCCGAGTCCAGTCCGGTCCAGTTCAGTTCAGTTCCGTTCCGAGGCCTTCCGTTCCGAGCTACCCGGTGAGTACCATTACCGGGGAGGCGTTCTGACGTGCACATAGGTTGTGCCGGTCAAGACGGGTTTGGGTACACAAATCCGGTCTGCACTGTTTCAGCAGTGTATCTGTACTGTTTAGCAGTATATCTAGTATGTCGAGTATGCTAAGTAACTAGTTCCCTAATGGCCATCGTTATTGTTCGTTAACTGTTAAACGCTAAATGTTAAATGTTTTAGATACGTTCTGCATATTGTGGTGTGAATGACTGTTCATTATTGTGTTTTATTGTATTAAGTGTGTTCAAAAATCAGGTATCAGATCAGTTCCCAATATGCCGCTCTTTTCGAAATTAAGACAGATCAAAACTAGAAAAGGGGTACTCGAAGAAGCTGTTCCCATTCCTCCTAGGGACACTCCAGGGTACTTCATGTATCACAAACATGGCTTAGACGCCATATTATTTCTTGATTTATGGGTAGACTACACCAAGGAATTACCAGAAAATCAGAGATGGCCCGCAGCTGGGACCTGGGATGCAGATTGCATCATGAAAGTAGAGGAAGAGTTATGGAAAAGGAAAGCTAGACAGTCACAGAAAGATGCCGTTGAGTTATGGCGTAAAGAATCCCATAGACGTACAGAAAAAGCACTCAGACAGGAAGAGAAAAGTAAGGAGAATTCAAATAAAGTCCGAGAAAATCTATTAATTGATGAAGGTGCACGAGTAAAATCAGAACAAGTAGACAGACAAAGAAATGCCCTTATGAATGGTATGTATCCACTTCTGGCCGAAGGGTTACCTAAGGCTACTCCGGAAATACCAAAAGACTTGCCACCCCCATTGTTTCCAATAAAAGTACACCCTAAAGGGCATCCCAGAACCGCAGAAGATGTTTTCCTTTCCTCTTATTTAGACGATGCAGCTCCCGAGTATGCTAACACCGCACCACATAGACCGTCTGCCGAGGGGGTTCAACGCCAAGACCCTGCGTCTGTACCTCTGCAACAACAAATTCCGACACAAGTTCCGGCAAGCACATCTGTTTCTACAGCTGTACCCACACCTATGGTTGCTATATCACGTTCAACGAATCCTTTCACGCCCAGCACCCCAGACGGTGCTACCGGAGGTACAACAAACATTTTTTCCACGCCACCCAGAATGCATAAACTTACCTTTCAAGAATTAGCACATCAACGTACGCCCAAACTCGTAACTCCCAACATGCTGAAGGAACTTCTTGTAGATTGTAGATATGACCCTGTGCCCGGCAAAGAGGACGAAATGCTCCTGGCATCATTACGTAGGAATGACTGCACATTTAGAAAATATATATCACTTTGTCCAGTCAGGGCGAGATTCTGGAAGTATTAACAGAGCCATGGAGTACCAGAAAGTGGAGATACAGGGGGAACTGTTACGTTTCCTCATAAATTGTGTGATCAGAAATCAAGACCGGCCTGGGGTAAATCCGGAAGCAATGCGAATTCTTACCACATGGAGCCGGAATATATCAGAGGGGAAACATGATAGACTATTAAGTATAGTAGCTATGTGCCGAAAGATCCGCAAAGAAATAGAACGAATACACGAAGAAAGATTAGCGGTAGACCAGCCTGAACAAAACGAGGAGGAGGAAGAATTAGAACTGCCCACAGGACAGTTAGAAACAATGGCCTATGTAGGTAGAGGAAGATCTTGTAATAATACTAGATGTTTTACTGATCCGATACGTCCGATACGTCCAGATAATAACAGGAATTTCCAAACACCTATAATAAATATAAGGTCCCCCGAACATTCGTTCCAAGCCGCTGACAAATTACTCCGAGAACGAAGGGGTTATCATATACTCGATTCTATGGACGAACAAGAATTAGCCAGGTCAGCCGTTCACTGGGTTGACAGTCCCGGAAAATATAGTGATGATACACTAGCACACACTTTTTTGAACCTCACCCCAGATGAACAGCGTTTAGCTGGGATCTACATGATTCAACAACTCCTTATATTATATAAAAGCGAACACTCCGATCCTGGTTCCTTACCTGATATATTGACTGAATTACTCACGAATAAATGGAGAGGTTCAGGTACTGAGTTAATTAGAGAAATACTAGAATCCAGAAAGCAGTACATTCTTTTTGTATGCCCAGAACATGTCTCACTGCCCATCAAGGAAAGAACGACGTATTACATGGATAGACAGAATCCCTTACGCGAAGTGCACCCAATAAAAGGTGATGACAATGAGTTTAAACGTGTATTTGTATACACGCCCATATCTAAAATAGAATTATTAGAAATGAAGAAAGTGGTACCCAGTCATGACAAAGACCCAGCGGGTTTCCACCGGGAAATTAAAGACATGTTGCTCATGGGAGAATATACCTATCCCGACATTATGAAAATATTAAAGGTATTAATGCCTGCGGGCATTTACGAAAAACTCAAAGAAAAAGATTGGGAGGTGGGAGACCAAAAGATAGATTGGACAGCATTAGAAAACGAAGAAAGAGCTCGAGGTCCAGGTTCAGGGCTTGGTGAAAAGACTAAAATACTACCAGGTTTACTAGTGCAGGTACTGCCACGTTTATTAACTACGAAAAAGGAAGATTGGGGTGCAATCTCAGCCTGTAAACAAAAGCAAGATGAAGACACTAGTGATTTCTATGCCCGATTCGAAAAATGTTTTGGTATAAATAGTGGAATAAAAGCAAGTAGCGAATCGTATCCACATCTGTTTGTGACAAAATTAGTTGAAAATTCCCTGCCCCAAGTGAAGAATAGAGTATTGAAATTTGAGAGTACCTGGCAAGGTAACACCCCGTCACAAATGTTACAAATGCTACAGTACCATCACAATAGAATTAGGGAGGAACAAGAACATGAACAAAGACGCATGAAAGACACGAAAATGAAAATGCTAGTCTCCCAGACAGTTCCAGCTGACGGTCATAAAAAGGGTATGACACAGTCCAGTGATTCAGCAGGTTCTGTAAAAGGGACATGCAACTACTGTAAACAGCCAGGTCATTATATACACGATTGTCCAGTCTTGAAACATAATATCGCCACAGGTAAAACACAGGAAAGACCACGGCCACCTAGACAGGATCAGAACCAACAAGGAGCCCCGCAGCATGCACAGTCCATGCCAGCTCCGCAACAGTCTATGCCAGCTCCACCACCGCAGCCTATTGCTGCCACACAAACAACGACACGACAGATGTACCAGACCGCACAGTATGACTATCCTGATTATCAACGATACTCATGAAACAGCCTAGAGAGGGAAGTTGACTTACCCCTTATCGAGGTCCCTGTAGATCAAGAAGGACCTTATGTACACAGTGAACTATTAGGACAAGATAGAAAGTTTTTACTTGATACAGGGGCAAGTCGAACAACCATAAAACGTAGTGAAGTTCCAGGGGCACCCCTCTCAGGCTCACAGAATATTTCCCTTGGCTTTTCAGGAAAACCTATCATTAATGAAGTATCACAGCCTCTTCCACTTACGATTGGTCCCTTGACACGAACTACAGATTTATTGCTTACTAAATCATGTCCAGAAAACCTGTTAGGTATAAAAACATTGAAAGCCCTAGGAGCTATAACATGTTGTTCTCCGGAAGGAGTAAGATTGTTTTTACGTGATTTCAAAGGGCACTATGTGTCCCGAGACATGGATCACCGACTGCAGACTTTACCCACACATTTATGGGCACAAGGCCCTACAGATGTTGGTTGCATGAACATTACGCCATATCGAGTCACACTAAAGACAGGAGTGGTACTACCACGAATACGACAATACAAGTTACCGCCAGATGCTGTAGTGGCTTTACTGCAAATCATTGACGAGCTTATTGCCCAAGGAGTGGTTGTGGAAACAGACTCCAATGTATGTAATTCCCCGATAATTCCGATTCTTAAACGAACTGATCCAAAGGCCCCGCCAGTATATCGATTAGTTATTGATCTGCGCGAACTAAACAAATGCATTGTGCCACAATTCCCTGTGGTCCCAGACATCTCGTCATTACTGACAGCCATTGATTCCAAAGCAACGTTCTTTACTGTAATTGATCTCAAGAATGCCTTTTTCAGCGTCCCAATAGATCCGGAAAGCCAATACTTGTTCGGATTCAGTTTAAATGGACGAAGTTTTAAATTCACACGCGCACCTCAAGGATTTACAGAAAGCCCCAGCATCTATAGCCAAGCACTGAAACGAGAACTTGACAGTATACACATGCCAGTCAACACTGCACTGCTTCAATATGTCGATGATCTGCTGATCACCGCCCGGAGCGAACCTGAATGTGAAAAAGCATCACTGACGGTTTTACAATTTCTGGCCGAAAAGGGGCACAAGGTGTCCCCTTCTAAGCTGCAATTCTGTGTCCAGCGAGTTGTTTACCTTGGACACTCGCTGTCCAAGGAGGGAAGGCAGCTTACACCTGATCGCATTCAGTTAATTGCTAACATGCCAATACCGAAGACACAAAAGGAGGTGCGGGCTTTTATAGGCCTCACTTCATATTGTAGGCAGTGGATCCCTCAACATGCATTTTTAGCAAAACCACTCATTCAGTTGACAACACAGGAGGCGGCCACATCGACTGTCCTCCCTTGGACTCAGGAACACACACAAGCCTTTGAAAGTTTAAAGACAGCTTTATGTCAAGCACCTGTTTTAGCGACACCATGTTATAATAAACATTTTACGCTCTTTGTTACAGAACGCGAAGGTACTGCCTTGTCAGTACTCACTCAGGAACAAGCAGGATCACACAAACCATGTGCCTATTTTTCCAGTACATTAGATCCCGTAGCTCAGGCTTTGCCTGCGTGCCTGAAATCAGTGGCAGCGACAGCTTTAGCAATCAGACAAAGCGATGCCATAGTATTAGGACATCAATTGACAGTACAAGTACCACACGCAGTAGAGGTTCTCTTGAACCGAACACAAACACAACATTTGACCATAGCAAGACTTACCGGTTATGAATTGACATTGTTTCAGCCATATATAGAAATCAGACGCTGTAATACATTGAATCCTGCCACACTTTTGCCAGTAAACGGAACAGACCCACTAGCACATGATTGTATTGAAGTTATTACTATCACGACGAAACCCAGACAAGACTTGACAGATGTCCCATTGTCAGATCCAGACCTAACGTTGTATGTAGACGGTTCATGTATGAGAACAAGTACAGGAGAGTTAGTGGCCGCGTATGCAGTCACAACAGACACTGAAGTCATCTAAACAAACTGTATAAACACCTTGTCAGCTCAAGCAGCAGAGCTCACTGCTCTGACACAAGCCTGTATTCAAGCCACAAATAAGAAAGTCAACATATACACAGATTCACGTTATGCATTCGGAGTCGTCCATGACTTCGGCGTGCTGTGGCGAGAGAGAGGTTATTTAACTTCTCACGGTGCCCACATCCAGCACGGACCCCTCATTCATGCTCTATTAGACGCAATTCATCTACCCGCTGCTATATCAATTATGAAATGCAAAGCTCATACGAAAATTACTGATATCATTTCTCAAGGTAATGATCTAGCTGACAGAACAGCTAAACAGACTGCCCAAACTCACACATCTGACATGACAAAGACAATAGTTCCGGCACCAACACATTGCATGACGGTTAAGGATCCCGCTCTTGACGTAGTTGACATACAGACACATGCTACACCAGATGAAATAAAGAAATGGACTGAATTAGGAGGGATCCAAACAGACCAAGGATGGATGACGAAGGAAAAATCTGTATGGTTTCTTCCTGACTCTATGGTTCAAGTTATCATTAACACGATACATAGTCCAGCGCACCTAGGAGAGAAAGCTATGCTAGACAGCATTCAACACATCTGGTTCAACAAACATTTACTAGCAGCGGCTAAACAAAAAGTTCGTACCTGTATGATATGTTGTCAGTTTAACCCAGGTAAAAGCATTCCCGTAGAACAGGGTGGATTTCAGCCTCCTGATCACCCTTTTGAAGTCCTCCAGATGGATTACATCCAGATGGAACGATGTCGAGGATTCAAATATGTTCTCGTAGTTGTCTGTGCTCTTTCCCGTTGGACCGAAGCCTACCCAGTTTCAGATTACACTGCTCCGACTACTGCCAAACAGTTAGTTCGAGAATTCTTCCCACGGTACGGTTTACCACGTGTTGTCTACTCAGATAACGGCCAGCCGTTCTCATCCGAACTAATGAAACACGTTTCACTTTTGTTAGGCTACCAATGGAAGTTTCACTGTGTCCGACACCCCGAGGCAGCAGGTCTCGTGGAACGACATAATCAAACTCTGAAAATTAGATTGTCTAAAATATGTAGAGGGAAAGGTGTTGATTGGGTAGTAGCCTTACCAGTTGCACTCTTTTACATGAGAATGGTAGCGCACTCTCGAACAGGGCTATCCCCTTATGAGGTGATCTTTGGCAGACCACCAAATATGTGGGGGACGCCTATACCCCGTAAAATAACTGATGTTGACTGTAATATGCTGACAGATTACCTGGCTTCCTTGATGTCTGCACTACAATCTTGTCGTTCACAGGTAGCTGCAGCCTTTCCTGACAACACCGAGGTGAAACCCCATGACGTAGTTCCCGGGGACCTGGTGTTAGTGCGAAATTTTGACCGAAAGACTCAGCTGGATCCTAGGTGGAAATCGCCTCAACTCGTACTGCTCACCACGAGGACAGCCGTGAAGATCGAAGGTCGCAAAGGCTGGTTACATTCAAGTCATATCAAGAAATTTCATGGACTACCGTCAGATGTAAACGTCACACCTTGCGTGTCTTCACCTATTGACTCAAAGCTCCCTTTGGTTGAACAGAGTGATAAGGAACTATACAAATTAAAATTAAGGTCTAGTAAGTCAGACAATTTGATTGTTTAAGTCCTCTCCAAGGTGAATCGGTTGAATTTGTCTCTGACATGTATCCCCTAGACCTGAATAGAGAAAGAAACCGAAAGATGCAGTTGAAAAAACATGCGTACTGTAAATCACTGCGTAGTCATTGCACAGTGACGTTATTAATTTTGTTTTTCTTAAGTCTTATAATAATCGCTGCAAGTATATTGTTGCACATATATTATCCTATTTCTAAACATGTTTACAATGTTACTGCTGAACATTCTTTTAGTGAATTACCCCCGCATGAGTTGTCCTATAGATTTGCGCTGCGCAATAACACTTTTATTAGTATGTTACATCATTCTCATCAGACTAGTAATGCTACAAATTGTTGGATATGTGGCCGACTCCCTCCCTATCAGAACTATAAGGGAATTCTGCCTCTCTTTCCATATCCGTTTACACACAATGGCTCCTGTGGAGCATGGTTTAGTTTAATCAATTCCTTAGATTCAAACTCAGTAGTTTATCAAGACAATTGGGTATGGGGAAACCTGAACCTAGTTTTACTCAAAGTCTGCTACCCTGACAAGGAGGGTCATCCCAAAAGAACAGGAACTGATCTAGAAAATGAAGTATATGGATTAGGTAATTTTACGCTTAATCTCATGATCCTGAATGTTGAATCCGAAGCTGCACCAAGCTTGCCCGCCATGTCAGTATTTCCAGTTAAAGGTGAATTATGTGTAAGAAAGAATGGTTCAATACATATGGGCCATAGTAAATGCACCACTGTGATAGAATTTAATGATCAAGGCAAATCTACATTTAGAGCTTCTCGCCATTCCTACTTCGTATGTGGTCAGACTGCATATATACGTCTGCCTTTAGATTGGGATGGTACCTGTTACATCGCATTCCTCTTGCCACCTGTTTTTCTAGCCCCCCCTGATTATCACAGAAATACTCATTTAGTACACAGTAGAGAACGGAGAGATCTCCCAATTGTCGATTACACTGAGACGGCATGGGAAAAGTATACAGATTTTAATAAAGGTCTCTTTCCCTATATAGGTACAGTTACCAATAGTAAGCTGATACGTAGATTAACTAGGACTCTTGAAGCCGTAGTGAATGAAACTATTTCCGCCTTAGGCAACTTGACAGAGGAGCAGTCTGCGATGAGGATTGTTGTTCTTCAAAATCGTCTTGTCCTTGACGTCATCCTGGCCGATAGGGGCGGAGCTTGTAGGGTCATCGGATCAAGTTGCTGCGTATTCATCCCAGAAAATTCGCCATCTGTATATAAAGCTATAACTCGCCTTCATAAGATCGTAAACCAGATACACCAGAATCCAGGCACCTGGACTTGGTCCGGGTGGTTTTGGAGCGTGTTGTCAGCCTGGGGATGGAGGGTCCTATCCTTCCTAGGTATTGGCTTTCTCATACTATTCAGTTGCTGCTTATGCCTGCAATGTGGACCAGCGATTTGTGGTCTGTGTGCCACATCGTGTATTCCACATCAAGGTTTTCACTCAAGATCCCGAAAGAAGAAAGAAGAACAAATGATGCTATATGAACAGATCAATGGATTAATGAAGATTGATATCTCCTAAGGGCCAGTAGGGGACAAGGAGGGAATGTGGAAATATGGATTTTTCTGATCAGTTATGTCCCCTATCTTAGACCCCAACGTTTCCATGTATATGTTACAAGTACATGTATGTTCTCTTCAGTTCCAGTTATGAAGACGCAAACACATGTGCGTCCACCGTCAACATGTCCTCTTTCAGATCCGCCATAAATGGGCCGGATTTTCGATTCCTAAGTACGAAAGGCCACCGACTTTATATGGCTCAGTTACTCCATTTTGCAGTTCAGGCGAGTAGGCCCTGAATGCTACCATCAAGCCTTTCCCTGCTTTCTACCTCTGACAGCTCCAGTCTGAGCTCGCATCTGTATCCATGAACTTTGTCCTACTCCCTGCGCGGCTAACGGTGCCTGACTCGGCCTGTCTGCCTGCCTGCCAAAAACTGTATTTCACCTTCAAGATTATCTGCTCCGCTCCTCATCCAATGCATTCCTGTCTAGGAGTTTAAGTAAACATTTCTTCCAGCTACTGAGCAAAAGGCCCGGCTTCTCTGTCTTCATGCAAGTAATTCATGGCCCTGTTACCATGGAAGATTTCTGCCCCTCGCATCTCATGTAGACACTTAGACGCTTGTACACGCACTCATAGTCAGTATAGAATAGATTTTGTTCGAGAGACCTTTCCTTGTGGATAACATAGTTCTTTAAACATAGGATGTTAGATATGATTTGGGATTAGGTTGACTTGACCCCCCAGACTTTTTGTCTCCACATATAGAGCTAAATGTCAAGTCCCCTTCACCCCCTAGTTGCACGTCAATCACACGTCATGCTGCTGCGCGCGCATTTCTGCCAAGTATTTCTGCTGACATTGCGAAATCCTTTCATGGAACCACCCATTGTGACATCATACCTAATGACGTTTTTTGTTACGCCCAGTTACGCCTATTTTAGTTACGCATGTATGGTTTTATCTCTGTTATCAATTGTTACGCCTCCTGCATCTGTTTCGCTGTAATGCCTTTTCTATAAAAATGATTACTTGTCAATAATGTATTGCTCTTCACTTCCTGAACCTCCGTGGTGATGGAATATGAAGTCCACAATTCGAATTGTTCTTGGAATAAAGCCCTTTCCGAACCTCTAATACCACAGATTCTGCCTCTTATTTTACTGAGCTATTTTTAATAACTTTCCGCATCAAATTAAGTACCGGTAATTAAATTATTTACCTACATGGTGGTATGAACGCATCCCTAACTTTGGACTATGATGATAGTGCTATAACAACACATCACTGACAGCAGTGTCCCACTCCCAGGAGGATGGATGCCCTTCCCCCACCGCATGACACACCACATGTGGGTGTGAGGACAAATAACACATGCATACCCACCCCTGTCAGATGCAGCACAATACACACCCTGATATCATGCCACAAGACTGTATAGTCATGTAACTGCCTACAAAACTAAGATAGCCAAAGGGAACACACAGTGTCACGCACATCCCCGGAGTGATAGGAATGTTCAGGTGCTGGTCCAGCCAACAAGATGTTGTCTGTCATGGAAGGAATAGGGTGGAATTCCCCTAGATACACTGCCCACAATTGTGAGTCAGGTGCCCAAATACCCTGCATAACAAGTACCATTTGTGTGGTAGGCCGTGATTACACACATGCATAGTGCTGAAAAGGGGGAATTTGTCCCTGAAGGCATTCCTACATACTCAAAACACAAGTACAGTGACTAGCAAGGATGGCACAGACGATTCAGCAGGAGACATCGGTGAGTAGGCATGGCCATTGTTGAAGGGATCCGTCACCAACAAAGGAAATATTAACACAGGTCAGCACAACAATAGTGCAACTGTTTGCAGGGAAGATGTCAGGTGCCACAGAGGAAGGAACACTCCTTGGGACAATGTCTCAAAACAAAATGAACACACACTACCAATGATTCTTTGTAGACACATTGTGATGGCACACAGATACCATGGTCCACCTCATGACCATCATACAAAAACATTTCTCAGAACCCTAACACATTACCAGAACACCAACTCCAGGAGCCTCATCACCAACATCAAGTACCTGAAATGTAATAGTGTTGAAAGTAAAACAAAATACTTTATTCAGCACAAAAACAAAAATTAAAAAAATTAGACTATTTACAAAGGCCAATGGCCAGTCCATATTTCAAGTCCAAGGGGGGACGTAGGGGACCCCGTCTACCCCTAGCTTGCCTGCACAAAGGAACCTCAAGGTTTGTCGACCGGGTGGGGCATCATCTGTGGCAGTACCAGGCACCGCAGGGACAGGAGGGGGAAGGGTAGGTGTGGTGGGTACAGGAGTGGACGTCTCCACCACAGGGGGTGGGGCAGCGCCGAAGGTGGAGGCGAGCTCGGCGCTGCACTCTGCTGCTAGGACATCCATCCTAACCCCTGCACCTGAGGATTCCCCAGGGTCAACGGAGGGTGTGGTGGGCGAGGAATGGGGTGCAGCGCTCTTGGGGGAGGGGGTGGACATGGTGGGGGACTCAACTCCCATGCCCGGGGACTACCTCGCCCGCTTGTGGGGTGGTGGCTCAGTGGGGGCGAGGTCCAGCTCACCCATAAAGAGCTGCTTGGGTGAGCGTTTGGCAGGGGAGCCAAGGGGAGTGGTTTTGGAGGGACAGGGTTGTGAGGACTGCGGACTGCGACTGTGGCAGCGTGTATGTCGTCTGTCCCCAGACCCTGTGCGTGACAGGAGGTGTGCGCTTTGCCTTACTTGGGGGTGTGCTGGCTGTGTCTGGTGGGGTGCGTGCCCATGACTGTCTGGGTGTGCATTGGGCAGGCATGGGAGAGGGAAGTGATTGAAAACAAAGCACAGGTGCACCACTCAATAAGCAACATTAGTCAAGAAACATATACGTAATACAAAATTGAATATATCCAAACAATTTTTTAAGAAGGATTCCAACATGAGTATTTTGTATTTCTTTATCTCTTTTATTATTTCATTTTTCTTTTTTCAGTGAAGACATGCGAAGTTTTAGCAAGTGAAACAGCCGACGCGTTTCGTCCCTTTGTGGGACTTCTTCAAGGCTGTTAAGTATAAACAATACAATATATAAATATATAAAAACATGACTTGCAACAGAAATGCAAGTATATAAAACATAACAATACGAAAATTAAAACACCGACAGAGGACAGAAGTAACAAATATATAAAGATTTCTTTCTTGCTTATATGTCTTGAGACTCGTTAGTTTGTATCACAAACAACAAAGGAGTCTCACAAAATCAAGACCACTGTGGGAACATGTATATGGAGAATCAGCAACACCATTTAATTCTAACAGTGGACTCTTTGAAAAGGTGCCAGCGTGTTCCATGAAAGTGGAAATGTCATTTGGTGTGCACTTCCTTGGGAGACATCTTTCATGCAGGCACATCGGTGTTCTTAACACAAATCATCAAATTACCACATTTAAAACATGAAGAACTGTTGACAAGTGCTGTGAGTGACAAGGTACAATTTTTTTAGAGTAACAACTTGAATTATGTCAGTTGTCACATGGCCATCCGTCACCTGATTACACAGTTGGCTACACATATGACCTACTGCCTGTCATCTGGAGTGGCACACATGTCCACACCCAGGACAATGCATAAGCTAATGGGCCTGCTATTGGGTTGTAAAAAAGCATAGCTGTACTGTGGAGACACCCTCGTGGCAAGCCAGAATGTACACACAGATGTCTGCACAGAAAGTCCAAACTGCATTGCATCTGAACCACACACAGGTGCCAAAAATGTATGAGCAGGAATCATGTTTTTAAAAACTGACACAGGCTACAAAGCACGAACATTAAGCACTGGCCAGCATCACAGGGGCACTGCACAGTGATTCTTTGTACAGCCAATTCCCACACACAGGTCAGACCTGGCAAGGAAAAATCAGAGTTGCCCATGTAGGCCTCTCCCGCACAACCACCCGTACCTGAGTCAATGTGATTGATACAGATCAAGAAGTGACACCTCTTATTCAGGGTTACAATAACTGTGCTTGAAAATTTGCTTCATTTACACAACATCACCTCGTGGGGCTGGCAACACATATTTGTGACAAACAGCCATCAACAGATTGCTGTGAATAGCCACACAGGTACTGCCCAGTGTGAGTATGCACAAGCAAAATGGTGTATCCCTGTCCAGTGGACACATGTAGCACACATTTGAAAAATACAAACTAGGCCAGGGAAAAATGCCATAGAGGCAGACCTATGCTGAACCCACAGAGAATGTGCACAGTGTGGGATGACACACATGATTAGGAGACCAGGGTGTCTCAGGGGACTGTAGTGGGCACACTGCTCCGTGTTCCTGGGATGAGCTGACTATACTATGATCAACCGTCATGGCACTATGCATATCTCCCACTCATGCACATCATGTCTGAGGCCACAACATTGGTCATGCACGGTGCAAGGGTGTTAGGTTGAAACCTCACATTCCTATGTTGAGAATAATCATCAGTGCCAACAAATATGGACCCCCAACATAGTGAACAGGTCATGGCACAGGCAAGGTACCAACACAAGTCACAGACCACCCTCCCACATGATGCAGAAAGCAATGTGCACTTAGATTTTCTGTCACCGTAGATGACCATGTGCAAATGTGATTACACACAGACCAGGGGACACATGTCAAGGAGGGGAAGGGATGAAAAAGAGCACCAGGTGACATTGGGGAACAGAAAATGCACTGCACATATAAACTCTGGGAGTGTATCCAGGCTACAGAGCACTTCCAAAAGCTGGTGACACATAACACAACAAACAGCCATGTACCTACCCCCTCCTTGCTGCAGTCTCTCCTGTAACTGCCTATTGAGGTCAGGGAAGACCACCGCCAGGACACGGCTCATGTGGGGGGGTCAGGCATCGGCGCCCGCCGTGGGGGTGAGGAGGGTCGAGCCCCAGCTGGACCCGGGCGATCCGCTGGGTCCAGCACCGGATGTCCTGCCACCTTTTGCGGACCTGTGGCAGCTGCCGACTATGCTCCCCCGCAGATCTCATGGCACTGATGATGTCCCATCAGATCTCTCCCTTCTCGTAGGCAGTTACCTGTCAGGATGACAAAGTGACACAACATCAATACACCTGCTCCATGTCCCAGAGACACACATTTGAACATCTTTGAAATGTTGAACAGGGCATAGGATGCAGACATGAATTGCATCATTCACAGTAAGAAATTGGCCTGTGTGCAAGCCCCAATGCACTACATGGCATTGAAAGTCAACAGGTGGCATGAGGGGTGCGACACACTCACTGATCATGCCACACACTGTGCAGCACATGCAACAGCAGGCTGATGGCCAGCACGTGCCAAGCAGTCACATGTCCCACTCCACTGACGCACCCTCAGCAGACTAGACAGACACACCCAGGCACAGATCACTCGCCTGTCATTGACAACAGCGGATACAACCCTCACTCTGCACATGTGCCACTTGCCAGTGGGGTGTCACAGGTGTCGTGCTACCTTTGCAAGTCCGACACACAGCACGGCTTACTTGTCACATCAGATGGGTAGATCTGTTGCCTCCTCCATGCAGCTGTGGTGCAACACTTCACATAGACACTCACCCACATGACAAGGAACATTCACACACATCAATGTCCATGAGGTCGTACAGATCATTTGGACACTCTCACCACAGGTCCACTCAACTCATACACATCTGTGGGTACAGTCACCTGTCACACCGGGGGGACCACTGAATCACCTCAGGACAATAGGAAAAAAAGCCACCAAGGATTTGCCAGGCTGAATGTGTCATGCACTATGACGTGAATGTCACAGTAAGCACAATGCAAGTGAGAAGTGCACACAGGAACTACATCATGCTCTGCATGAGAGACATCATCATGTCCCCCCGGGACCCACTCTAAACAACATTGCATGTCTGTCCCCACCTGGACACAATATTGACAGTCACACAACAGGTACATAGGCAAAGGTAGTGGAGTCAGCACTCACCTGCTCCCCTGGTCTCCCATACAGCTTGGTGTACTGTGGGAGGAGGCAGGCCAGCAACGCCTCATTCTCCTCCATGGTGAATGGCTGGGCCCTCTCAACAGTACGTGACAGGGTCCAGAGGAAGCAGAGACAGCAGCAGTGTGGTCGACTCGAAAGTTGTGCAGGCAAGTGCCCTCTCATGGGTTCTGGCTGCCTTATATCTGTCTTGCTGAGGGGCATTCATTTTGAGGAGTACATAGGGATTGGTCAGACTCATTAGCATCATACGTTTACTCCAATCCCTTTAAACATACACCAATGACACGCATTCGCATCGTTCAAATTTTGAGCATCATGTCAAGTCAACAACCACTTTGCAACATTGTATTTTGTGGCCAACTGACTGTTCCAGGACACCTGATGGACACATTTCAACTGAAAACTCTGTATCCATGACAACCAGCATGCATTTAGGGCCTAATACTTGTCCCTTATGTGTCCCCTATGTAATTTTGAAATCCACACACAGGTACGGTGCGTTTCACACGTACCCCTACGTCACCAGTACAATGGTGAAACCTAGCGTACACACGCAATGATTGCGGGTGTATGGTGCGTTTCACACGTACCCCTACGGCACCAGTACAATGGTGAAACGTAGCGTACACACACAATGATTGGGGGTGTACAGTGCGTTTCCAACGTACCCCTACGGCACTAGTTGTACAGTGCGTTTCACACGTACGGGTACGCACTAGTTGTACAGTGCGTTTCACACGTACATGTACGCACTAGTTGTACGGTGCGTTTCACGCGTACAGGTACGCACTAGTTGTATGGTGCGTTTCACAGGTACCCCTACGGCACTAGTTGTACGGTGCGTTTCACACGTACAGGTACGCACTAGTTGTACAGTGCGTTTCACACGTACCCCTATGGCACTAGTTGTACAGTGCGTTTCACACATACCCCTACGGCACTAGTTGTACGGTGCGTTTCACACGCTTACAATGGTAATACAGGCGTACACATGACAGGAATGGAGGGCTACGAGTCATTGCACATTTCATGTGCAGGCCCTAGGTGTGGCAGCCAGTGATATTGCACAGGTCATCTCATCTAGTTGCACAATTGATGTGTGATGACCTGTGGACACATGTCATGTGTGATGGGGCACTATGTGGCACACATCACCTTGACACTTGCCACATGTGTGTCTGTAGTCCAACTGTGTCATGCACAGCAGCAGTGGGATGGCACAGTCATCAACACCCGCACCTGTCTCCTGATGCCAGGGACAGGGACACTCTATCAACTGACATGTCACGATCAGCATGCCCCTTTGTGACTATGTCAGGTGTGTGTCATGTGTTCCCATGAGCTTGATGTCAGTGTTCCGTCAACTGCATCTGCTGTTGGTGCATCCAACATGGGTCTGTGTGGAGATGGCCATGGCACACCTCCACGCACACCATACCACATGTGGATTCCCACGGCTGTAGGGTCTGTGTGCATCGGACATCATATTTTCCCAGGCATACATGTCTGCCTTGTCTCAATGGCTGTGTTTTTATGTTGTCATGTGTACCCCTTCATCGCAATGTGTTTGATATGTACATTTGACATTCCATGTGACCTGTGCGTGTGCCTTGCAGTCAGCTGTCTGGATGAGATGACATCCTTCCAATGCAGCTATGTGGATGTGTGTCACTCCGGTGATATCTCTTGCTGTTCACTCAGACTGGCCCCCAGCTCATTTCAGGGCATGTCATGTAGACTTGAGAATCAACAGGTATATCTGGCTTTTCGTAGGAGTGCCAGCAAGCTGGTATATGTGTCCTGGATGTATTGCACACACCCGACTCCATAGTTACCTGATGTGTAGTAGCAGTTTAGCATGTGCTATGTTCACTGACATTGATGTTGGCCGACTCTCAAACTTCATTCTTCCAAACAATGTCTTGCAGGCCACCGCCTGTCCCAAGACCAATGTAGACTTGGCTGCCATGAGGGAACGTGCCTGCATCCGCCGTTACAGATTCACCCGGCAGTTGTTTGAGGACTTGACAGACAAGCTGGCACCACAACTCCAACTGCGACACAGGTATCCTACTGCGCTGACCCCCAAGATGAAGGTGATGGCAGCCCTACATTTTTTTGCCACAGGTACATTTCAATTGACCATAGCTGATGTTGGTGGGATGTCACAGACAATGTTCAGCCGTGTCCTGCCTGATGTTTTGGCAGCCATGTTGGAGCACCTTGATGAATTCATCAAATTTCCTACTCCTGAGGAGTTGACAGATGTCAAGGGTGATTTCTATGCCCTGGGAGGGATGCCCCATGTCATTGGGTCCATTGATGGGAAACATGTGGCTTTGGTACCACCACAGGCACAGGAGCAAGCCTATTGCAATAGAAAACATTACCACTCGATAAATGCCCTTGTGGTGTGTCTTGCTAACATGCTGATTTCCCATGTCTGTGCACGTTTTCCAGGATCAGCACACGATGCCTACATCAAGAGGCGTAGCAGGGTGCCACAAATGATGCTGCGGCTGCACAACGAACGAGCATGTCTTGTTGGTGGGTATACTCTGTTTGTCCTGTGTTTTGCGGTATCTTTGTCTCTTAAGGCATCTCCTGACCCACTTATTTACATGATGTTTCCATGTAGGGGACTCTGGATATCCCAACATGCCATGGCTGCTGACACCTCTCCGCAACCCAAGAACAGCTGCAGATCACCGGTATAACAATGCACACTGGCAGACCAGGCGAGTGATTGAGAGGACGTTTGGACTCCTGAAGAGACGATTCCGGGGCCTTGACAAAACAGGCGGGTCCCTCCCATATGCACCAGAGAAGGTGTGCCAAAACTTCCTCGTGTGCTGCATGCTGCACAACATGGCAGTTCAGAACGCAGTGCCACTCATCCTGGATCCGGATGAGCAGGAACATCCACCCGTGGAGGATCAAGCGCTTGGTCATGGGGCTAGTGATGAGGAGGAGGAGGATGATATCCGGAGTCAGCTCATACGCAACTTCTTCTCATAATGGTGAGTCACTGGGTATGAGTGTGCAAGCTTGTAGCATTGAGTGGCATGTGTTGCAATGTGTGTGTCCAGCTGACTGAATGCAAAGTGACTTTGATGTGTGTTCTAATGTGTCACTCGAGTGATGATTAACCCTGGGCGTAGTTCGCGAAGTAGCACTTCGCGAAGCTAGGCAAAGTGCACTTCGCACTACGCGAGCTACGCGTAGCAGTTTGCGAACTGCGTAGTACCTTGTTCGCACTGTGCCAGATGTTGTTTTCAATGATTGCACAGTGCGGACAAGCAACCGGCACTGTGCAATCTTTGAAAATGGCATCTTGCACAGTGCGAGCTGTAGTTTTCTGCTGCTCAAGTAGATTTTTACTCGAGCAGCAGCTTTCTCAACGCGAACTGGTAGTTTCTCATCGCGAGCGGTCGCGAGCATACGCGACCACTCGCAATGAGAAACCTGACCTCCTCGCGTTGGGAATCTCGCCGGGAGGTTTATTTTCCATGCTCGCGATCGCCAACTTGATGTTGCTGATCACGAACAAGGAAAAAGTCTCGCCGGGATGTCATTTTGCTTGCTCGCGGTCGCCAACTTGACGTTAAGGACCGCGAGCAAGCAAAAAATGACCGCAGCACTACGCAACACTACGCTACGCGTGTTCGCACTGTGCTACGTGCAGTTCGCGTAGTGCGAAGTAGCGCGAACTTCGCAAACTACGTGAGCGTAGCGTAGTGCTTTGCCCAGGCTTAGTGATGATGTCATGCCACACAGTTTTGCGGAGAGACTGTCTTTGTAATTTGCATGTGTCCAACATTGTTCATGTTTCGTAAATGACCATGTGTGCGGCGAGAATTGTTTTAAGTGACTTCTTGTGTGTCTGTCATTCCCAGGTTTTTGCGCTTGTTGTCTGCTCATGTCATCGTTGTCCTCCTGCTATTCCTCATGAGGATTGCAACGTGTGCTGAATCAGCGTTACATGCACGGACATGTGGAAATGTCAGTTTGGGTAAGGATTGCAGCAAGGCTTTTTGGTGGTGGTAACAGTTGGGAATGTGTGGGGACTGCTTCTGTGCATGTTGTGGTACCATGCATACATGTCTTCTCACCATGGAGAATATCACATGTAGCATCACTCCCATGACATGATAGTCACCCTTCTTGTCAGTCATCTGTAGTGGAGTGTGGAGTCTGATGAAGGCATCAATGTGTGTAAACCTTGCCTCTGAAACATTGCGGATGCTATGGGTGGACATAGTGTGGGACATCACAACAACAGTCTCTATGGGGAATTGCAGCATCTCCGTGTGCAGCAGGATGTGTTTGGCTCATCCCCTTAACTTGTGTGCCAGTTCATTGGTATTTACAACATCCGTGTTGTGAAGGGGGGGGGGGGGGTCCAGCGTATGTCCAACATGTTATGTCAACTGACTTGTGAGTCTGTTCATATGGCTGCATTTCCCTTTGTGTGCGTTTGTGGAATAAAGGTGTTCAGCACAATCCAAAGTGCCTCATCTCTGTCACTGCAGATCTCTTGCCAGTTTGCATGCGCCATCTATGGCATAATTGTCAACGATTGAGCATATGTGTGTATGTGTACTTCGGCAACATGCATGCAGTTCTTCATGGCTAATAATATCTATTGTGCATGAAGTACCTGGTTGTGTATGAATTTGTGCAGGTTGCTCCCCACAACGGGCCGTGAACGCCTGCTGATGGTGTGTCTCCTGTGCGCAGCTCCACATTTTGTTGCCTGATCCTGTGGCCGTCATTTTTGGTGATTGTTCATACATTTTCTCTGAGTGACCCATGAGTAACCTGACACTCCTTCCTTTACATACACCTGTTGCACTGTGCCTTTCTGACCTCCTTGTCTTTGTGTGCTACTTTTTGCCTAGTTTCTCACCCCTTCCGCCTGCTGGTGCCTCACCTGCGGCACCGCCCCACCGAGTGCCCTGATTCTGCAACCCACATGCCTCCAAAATGCTCCTTCCTTCCCCCTCCACCCATTCTAAATGCAGCCAGAAGCTTGTCTGTGCCACTGTTACGCCAACGCCGTGCCAAAGGCAGGACCGTCTGCAACGTGCACAGTGCACGACCCTCTGGTCTGTGCATGACCCACGTCACACAACAGGCTCATGCTGCAGCCACCCTCCAAGCAATGTCCTCCAGACAATCAACCGGGTGCTATCAGGCAACCCCTAAGCGCACTAACGACACCTTTGCATGCTGAGTGGGCAACTCCAACTGCCTACACAGCGCTGCCCCGCCTACCAGACCCTGTCAGAACAACCAGGTCATGTGCCTCCTACTCCACACCCGCTCCGTCAACCAGCACGCCATTGGACCTCCACAACACAACAGCCCCACACATCACCTTCATGACAGTAACCTGGACAAAAGCATCCTCAGCACATGACTTCTTCATTGCCATCTCAGACGGATACAAGATCACCCGCAGGGACGGCAACACCAATCCTGGAGGATGAATTGCTATTTATTCACAAGTACACCCTCAGAGTCACAAAGCCGGTTTTGCACCAACCCCCTGGCAACCCTCAGAGTAACACTCATCTACAGATCTCCAGGCCTACATCCACAATTCCGTTAAGCCATCAACACGTACATCTGCACGCACGCCCTCACCTCCACAGGCTACATGTGGCTGGGGGCCAGTAACTTCTTGCTGGAGGAGAACCACACCACCATCCATCATTGGTCCATCAACATTTGCATCCACGTCTCCGACAAGCAACACACTGCCCCACACCCCGCTACCGATCCCCCAAAGATGCTTGATGTAAGTCACCACAGACAAGCTGTGTGGGACACTCGAACCAACACCACCGCCACACCCTGCAACCTCACACACTGGATCAGCAACTGATCCAACAATCTTGACACATTGACGGACTTTCCTGTGAGGCACAACAACAGTTAAGCCACCTGGGACAAGGCAGACCTACTGGACTCATACAGATCTAGCCGGACTCTTGTGCAAACCTTGCAACACAAAGAACCATCATTTACCTTACAGCCCTGGACAATGCCACTCACAGCCATCACCATATCATCAGCAAGGACAAGTGGAGATCCTTCAGATAGGGCCCAGGCACCAAAACACACGACATCAAGGAGCTCATCAGCATTGTGAGTGAACTGACAGAAGATCTCCATCCAAAAGACACCCCACCCTTGCAAGGCCGATCCCATCCCTTGCAACTTTCTACCACTGCAAGCTCATGGCCATACACGACAGCCTTGGCACACAGAGGCAGACAGCACTATTATCCGCAGGACAAACCCCCCTCAGGTTCTGGATTTCCTTCAGCAGCAAATACACCACCTGGCTCATGTGCACCATCCACTCAGGCTCTCCATCAGGCCCCACACAACATCTCAACCACATCATTCCCCATCCTTGAAGCCCACGTCCAGCGCGTCATGAATGTCTCCTTTGAGTTTGCCACATTCCATGGGAGCTGGAGGCATGCAGAGACCCAGGCCCTTCTTAAACAACGGACAGCAGTACCGCAGGATCTCCTGGAACATCACCCTGCTTCCCTACCCAGCAAAGGTCATCAGGAAGACACTCAACGAGCAACTGACAAACTTCCTCCACGCAAACAGCTCCAGGCAACCGGCACCAGACCATCTTCCACAGTAATCACACCACTGCAACCGTCATCATTGCCACCACCAATGACAACTTTGCCCTGCTCAACAATAGTGAGACCACCCCCCTTGACCTCTCAACGGCATTCTACACCATGTACTACCACGCTGTCAGCTCACACATCTCCAACCCTGGTATCCAGAGGAGGGCCCAGGATTAAATCAACAAGTAGCTCACCAGCAAGGCCCAGGGAGTCGGCCTCCACCCTCCAGCATGTAGTACACTGGGGTCATCTGGCCCATGCCCCAGGGCTCATCTCTCAGCGTGACGATCTTCAATGTCTCCATGACCCCCTTCTCCACCATCACATGCGCACACGACCTCATCATCATCTCGTATGCCATTGACACCCAGCTGATACTCAACCTCACCAAAGACCCAGCCATTGCCAGATCCAACCTTCAAGAAGGCATGAGATCCGTTGACGAATGGCTGAACATCAGCCACCTGAGGCTGGACTTGGACAGGACTGAGGTCATCCTCTGAGGATTGTCCCCTTACGTCTGGGTCAACTCCTTGTGTCCCACCGGCCTGGGCACCGCACCAGCACCCAGTGGTCACGCACGCAAGCTGGTGTTCATCATGGATTCATCGCTCACAATTACCATGCAACTCACCACCATCTGTACCTCATGTTGCAACACCCTCCGCATGCTGCAAATGATCCACAGATAGATCCACTCCAAGGCAAGACAGACCGTCCCCAAGCTCCCCAACACCAGCCGGGTCAACTACAGCACCACCCTCTACGGAGGAACAACAGCAAAACTGCAGGAGAACTTGTCCACATCCAGGGTGCATCCGCACACCTCATCTTCAACATCCCCCGCCCCAGCCACATCACCGTCCACCTGAGATAGCTACAATGGCTCACTGTCTGCTGCAGGATCACCTTCAGACTCCTCAACCACACTCAGGAGGCAGTCCACAACCCCAGACCCAAAACCGACCTTGGACGTCTGTCATCCAACACCCCGTTGGCCTAACTCTGTGCAGCCCATCTTGCCTTGGCCACCATTCATCACATCCACAGAAAAAACTGCATGTAGGATATAGTTCTCCCACCTCGCCAAACAGACCTGGGACTCCCTCCCCGGGCACCTCAACATGACCCATGACCTCTACACCTTCATGATACTCTTCCAAATTGGTCTGTCTGAGCAGTATTGCAAGCACCCCCTCAGCAGCTTGAGGCCATCACCGGTGAGTATTGGGCTCCATGTCTGTATTTGATGATACATTGTGACCCATGTGTGTGCTCGACCGGACTCAGATCCCAGTGTATGGATGGCTGGAGTTAGTTCCGCACTCAGGCATACTTTGACATATCCCCACACGTATGTTGTGGACTCATGCTAAATGACTGCAACATAAAATTACAGTTATTAATTATTTTATTATAGGTCTGGGGCGTGATTTGTGCACAGAAAAAGGTGCAATACAGGGACCATAGAATTCAAAGTTCACAGGGGGAGATGTGATCCTTGGCATTTGAAGTCATCAGAGTCCAGGCCACAGTGTTTGGCATTATTGGTCAGACTGTGACCAGCAAGTCCATGTGGCAGATGATGTCAGTCAATGAGGTGATTCTGTCGCACATGAAGGCCAGGTGCCAGGCCAGGTGACCTGAGAGATGTGGATGGGCCGCTGCCTCTCACGTTCTTTTCCGTGAACGACCCACCTTCCTCGTGGGACCCTCAGATGCAGGCCTTGACGATGCTTGGGACGCTCCGTCAGACGAATCCTCCTCCTCCTTTCTCCATGTGGCTGATGCTGGTCTTCGCCTGGTAGCACAGGGAGGGTTGCCCATGTTGTCGGCAATCCGACGGAGTGAATGGCTTATGTCCCTTTGCACTGCCAGGAGCTCAACCAGTCTTGCCTCCATCCGTCCTTGGTGTTCTTGTTGACTGGCGTGTTGCTCGGCCTGCTGGTTCTTCATCTCTGTGAGGGTCACCACTACCTGGCTGAACTCCCTGGTGTCATGCCGGTATGCGTCCATGATGTTGTCTATGTGTGACATACCGGTCCCTTCAGCTGGCTGGTCAGGTTCTCACTTCCGCCTGCCTACACTCCCACCACCCCTGCCCACACAAGCCTGGCCTGCCGTTGTGGGCACATCGGGTCTACGGGACCCCTGAGGGATGGCAGTGGCAGTGTTGTCTGCCTCCTCCTGGGTGCCCGGCGCACCTTGTCCCTCCTGGTCAGACTGGCTCAGTTGTTCACTGCGGGCAGGGCTCCTCGGTGTCTCCTGGGATGTGGCAGGAATGGGGGTGGTGGTTGGCACAGATGTTCCTGAACCAGGTGCTGCAGGGGCTTGGACAGCAGAGGGCCCAGGTCGGTCGGGGTCATCCGCGGAGTGTTAAGAGGCGCCACTGCCGGTGGGATCAGGTTCCTCCCGAGCCTGGGACTGTGATTCTTCACCCCCATTGTTGGGGGGAGATTCATCACGTTGCCCTGTGTGTGAGAGACAGACAATGTTAATGCTGTTTCATTCAACATCCATGTTTCATACATATTCAAGTTGGCACTGTTCCTCCAGGTAGTTGTATGTGCCTAGCATTCTCCTCAATGTTCACTTGTGGATGGGTATGTTGCGGGGGACAGATTGATATGTTCTCCTGAGTCTTTGACATGTAGATTTTTGCCTTGGATGCTTCTTCGGCTATGTATTGGTCTTGTTGTGTTGCATGTTCATTGTGACAGTGGGTAAATCCATTGCCTGTCCTGGGGGTGTCTGCTTGTGTAAGGGGTGTGTGTGACAGGGCCTGCTGGTGGGTGTAGTGTGATTTTGCACTGGGGCTCCCAGGTGATGTATCTGTCCCCCCATGGAGCATGCTGCCATGACAGTGAGTGTGAGTTCCTGTCCTAGATATCTGACCTTGTTGTCTTGGTGTTTGTGTTTGCACTGGTCACAGGAGGGCCTTGTGCTGCCTACACCCAGGCCAAGTGTCAGCTATCTTGTCAGTACTTTCCCAATCCCTCTGCATTGCGCATGGTGCATGGGTATGTACCTGGGCCATATGGGATGAGGGCAATTGTGTCTGATTTGGAGTTCAACTATGCGTTTTGTGACACCCACCCTCCCAGCATACCGGACATCCATTCTTGGGTTAGTGCTTCGTGTAGCATGGGACATAGCATGGCCTTGCTTTCTCAATGGGGCATACACATGTTAGTGGCATTAGCATTGTTTTTAACTGTGGTTCTGGCCGGTGAGGGCTGGAACTCATTGAAGTCCATGTACTCCCACCGGCGGAAGCAGGGCCATCACCTTCTCCTCCCAGGGATGGAAATGTACTGGTCTGCGGGGCCCACCACCTCCAGTGATGTTGCTCTGGGCGTAGTCGTCATTCATTTTTCGCTTGACCGCCCTCCGTAGATCGTACCACCTGACTTGGCATTCAGTCCCGGTCCTTCTGATGGGTGCAACAGCATTCACCCTATCGACGATCCTCTGCCACAGGTGTGATTTTTCGGCTATGCTGGTATGTCTGACCAATGTTCCAAACAGCTGTGGCTCGACTCTGATGACTTAATTGACAAGGATCTCCAGCTCCTCCCTTGTGAACTTTGGATTCTTGTCTGTGGGCATGGTGTGGGGTGAGGGTGTGGATGGTTGTGGGTGTGTGGGTCTGAATGTGAAGGTGTGGGTCTGAATGTGAAGAGGGGGTATGTGTGAAGGAGGTTGTGTGAAGGTGTATATGTTATGGTGGATGGGTGCAGTTGTTGGTGTGTGCTGTCTAGCTGCAGTGAGTCTGTTGCAAAGGCTTATGGTTTGTGTGTGTGGGCCCTTTTTATTGGTCCATTTGTGGGTGGGCCTCAGTTTGAATTTTTGGTGGGTGTGTTATAAGGGGTGGTTGTGAGTTTGCCCCTCTGTTTGCCTGTTTGGATGTGGCCAGGTCAGTCTTTTCCATTTTTTGTGCACTGTAGACGTGTTTTGTGGTTTTGTGCGAGTCGAATAGACCCTCCTTGTGCTGTTTTACAGTGTCCGTGGTTCAGTACGGTACAGGGGTACGAGTCGTACAGGCACACACCCCCATGCGTTGTCTATGTATGGTGCGTACACCGACATTGCTTTATGTACGGTGCGTACACCGACATTGCGTATGTACGGTGCGTACAACAACATTGGTGCGTACAACAACATTGCGTATGTACGGTGCATACACTGATATTGCGTATGTACGGTGCGTACACTGACATTGCGCATGTACGGTGCGTACAACAACATTGGTGCGTACAACATTGCGTATGTACGGTGTGTACAACAACATTGGTGCGTACAACAACATTGTGTATGTACGGTGCGTACACCGACATTGCGTATGTACAGTGCGTACACCGACATTGTGTATGTACGGTGCGTACACCGACATTGCTTATGTACGGCGCGTACACTGACATTGCGTATGTACGGTGCTTACACCGAAATTGCGCATGTATGGTGCGTTCACCGCCATTGCGTATGTACAGTGCGTACACCAACATTGCTATGTACGGTGCGTACACCGACATTGTGTATGTACGGTGCGTACAACAACATTGGTGCGTACAACAACATTGGTGCGTACACCGACATTGCATATGTACGGTGCGTACAACAACATTGGTGCGTACAACAACATTGCGTATGTACGGTGCGTACACCGACATTACGTATGTACAAGTCATTCCCCGTTTACGGGACGTTTTCCATACAATTCGGAAATCGGAAAGCCGGTCCGGATCGTACTTGTACGATCGGACTGTATTTTTAGGCTTCGTACGGAAAATTGTCCGGGTCCGTCTCGTACAACTTTTCCCGATCTGATTCGTACGGATAGGGCAGATCCGTATGTATTTTTCCCATACGAATCATACTTCATGGGTCAGACGGGACTTGTACAATTCGTATGGAAAAAATTACAGATACAGGTCATACAGAAACAAAAAATACAGGATCGGAATCGACCCCTAAATGTTGATATTTATCTATAGCGCCTAGATTTGGAGTTATTGGCGCACTATAAATCCATTAATATAGCACCCATAAGCGGTTCACTAAAAGTGCGCACAAATGCAGCGAACAGTACATCATATATGCCATGTTAGATTTTATCACACACTTTTGTTATAGCATTTATCTGCAGATTATCAAAAGTCCAGCGTTTAGAGGATGGATGTGTGTTATAATAAAACTACCAGGATAATATAAAATGATCACAACCATATAAAAAATATATATGAGATGATTGTAGCTAATAAGGGTTAATAGATCCTTTCTTGCTCCCACAGGTTGGTATGAACTCTGGCGGATATCACCCCATGGCTGTGTCCCCACGAACCCGAAGAATCTCAACCCGCAGACCATCCGCTCATGGGGCTATTTTAGGATGTCGTAAATCAAAGATGGCTGGAGGTTAGGGAGGCAACAGAGGTCCCAGGGCAATGGCGATCTGAGGGTGCCCACAACCCTAAAAGGAAAACTTATAGACTGGGGGGAGGGGGTTTAGGTATTTTAAAATTCATCAGATAAACACATGATTCTTTATCTTTTCCGGGCGGCGTTCCAAACTAAAACATTGATGTTAACAATTTTTTCAGTTAATTAAAAACGCAGTATCGCAGTTTAAAAAATCTATTGATACAGCAGAGACTAAAATAAATAACACTTTATACATGTAAGATATTCAAGACATTCAATTCCGTCATTAAGCAACTAGAGCTCGAATCCAAAGGAAAGGAAATCCCACTTATTGTACCCGTGCTCTATTAAGGTACTGCCACCCAGCAGGAAGTTTGGCGCTTGCTGGCCCCGCAAATTGAAACTATGATCCCAAAATTGTGCTTAAAATACAACATATTTTAGCCTGTTTTGGGGGTAAAACAACGAATAGTGTAAGTTTATTGTCAATATGGCTTTAGATCAGCTTACCTGCTGGGTCCTAGGAAACGGGTTCTTGGCTCAGGCGGCCAGGAGCTGTAGCATCGCCATTCACTCTGTTATATATTAAAGTGCAGTGCTGAGCTGGAGGGGGGCATTCTCCCATCCCCCACTGCCGGGACTCTACAATTGCAACCCGATTGTAAACAATGTGCAGAGATCCTTGCAGCTGAACTCTTTAACCGCAGAGTCCCCATGGCAGATGAACTAAGGACGTATTACAATGTTGCATCTCTGCACTCACAACCAAATATAATAGGCAATGTATTTTTTTTTCTTTGCAGCAAAGCCATGATTTATTAATGAGAATTCACAGTCGCGGCAAACACCACCCAAATGAAGCAGTTTCGGGTGGAGCTATAAAGCACACACTTTGCAGCACTCTACGCTACACTCACAGTAAAGTCTAACTGTCTGGGGAAGCCTTTCTGAACATAGAGTTACTCTGAGGCACGCCTTCCTCACACGGACTGTAGGGGAGGGGCACAGACTGTGTTAGAACAATTGTGCAATTTATCGCAAAAATTGATAAAAATCGCTGATGGGACAACAGCACCGGCGGCTGAGGAAGTATGCGCTGTGTGTACAGTGTGGCTGGGAGCAAGGCACGAATGGGGGGGCGAGCGAGAAGGCATCGGACTGCGGGAAGAAAGTGGTCTGTGCAGTAAAGGGGCCAGTAACCATGGAAGGACACACATGACGACATGGCCTTCATAAGGAGGGACTAACAGGCCTACAAACAATCAGAAGGCAGCATTTAAGACACAAGCCAATGAAAATGATGGGTGGAGAATGGGTGGAGCTTCCACAAAGCTTCCATGCTACACTGAAATACTGCATGTTTCGCAAAGTGTGCAGCGCATGCACTGCAACGCTAGGCGAGACCTAAAAATTTGTGACACGGTCAAAATCTTTTAAAATATTTTTTCACATATGTAACATTTTTTAAAAAATTGTTTATACTTACAAAAAAATGTTTTCTAACCAAAAAAGATATGTTTAATAAATAAATTGACACTGTTGTGGTACTAGTTTTTCTTGCCCGCACCTGAATATTTACTGCTTTGCTGAGGCTTTGTTTCTCAATTGCTGTTTCCTTGTTATTGGCAAATTTATCTTGTTTACAGGAGCCCCGTTACTTTAAAAAGCTACTGGCTGGAAAGCCCATTGGCAGATTAGGTCACACAGTGAATTAAATCAATATTTCAAATGTATTAAAAAAATGGAGAAAATGTAGTGAACTGTGCAAAATGTTTCCCTTATAAAAGAAGAAAAATTAGTTGGCAAAGAAACAACTCAGCCCCAGCTGAAACTGCAGGCCACCAACCACAATAACGACATTTTAAAAATCAATTAAAATTATAAATAAATCCTGGTGTATGCCCCCAATCAAACAACACCAGTTTTTTCAACTTACTTGTAAAATCTCAAATACAAAGTATTTAAATCCAACGGTATATGCAGCTGACCCAAAGAGTGACCTTTCCAGCTCCAAATACAAATTAAAAGAAACCAGGAGATGGATTAAGCATTGTGAGGAGCCAGATGGACAGGTACAGGAAGTTGGAGACTCTAGGGAACGTCCTTCCTGTTGGACAAAATAGTAAGTAAAAGAAAAAAAGTACTCCTTGCACATCAAATAAAGGTCATTTGAGGAGGGTTTTGACTCCAAACAGTAATTTCGGGAAGACTCTGATGCTTCTCGAGGACAGAATCTTTCCCAGATTGCAACTGCGGTAGATCCTGTGAATTCAGGATCTTATACGTCAAAAAACATCCACTGGAAGTCGCTGGCACACCGAATGACGTGTTGCAAATCACAAAATCTAGTGGATGCATGCGGTCAACTAACAAATCTTGTGGCGCTCCAGAATAGCTCTGAAATCTGGTGGGCAATTGCGAGCGCCTGGCAATTCACTCCCATGCACACAAAATGACATTTTGAGCACAATAACCCAAAAAACTCAGCTCCGTTGCGGAGTTTGTAGGTGACTCTGTATTTTCCGCAGAATGCGGAGCTGCCGAACTCAGCAAACTCGGCAAGTGGAGCGGGGTTTTACACCCAGGCCTACTCAAGTGGGTAATGCAAATGAGGGGTTTGAATCCACAATTGTTGAGGTGATCCATCTACCAGCAGGGAATGCACTTTACAGTGGAACATAGACCTCGGTCAGACCACGCCATTGCTGATGGTCTAAGTAGGTTCTTCCACATTAATGATAAGAACTCCAAAAAGGTTCTTGTCACACTACATGAAGAAATAACCACAGGCAAGTGCTACAGGTGTGTTGAGTCAGGCTGCTTGGCACTGTTCATATCACTCTGCATAAAGATATAACCACAGGAGAGTGCTGCAAGCATTGTTGAGTCAGGCTGCTTGGCACTGTTCATCTGACACTACATGAAGAAATAACCACAGGAGAGGGCTACAAGCATTGTTGAGTCTGGCTGCTTGGCACTGTCCATCTCACACCACATGAAAAAATAACCACAGGCAAGTGCTACAGGTGTGTTGAGTCAGGCTGCTTGGCACTGTTCATCTCACACCACGTGAAGAAATAACCACAGGAGAGGGCTACAAGCATTGTTGAGTCAGGCTGCTTGACACTGTTCATCTCACACTTCATGAAGAAATAACCACAGGTGAGTGCCACAAGCATTGTTGAGTCAGACTGCTTGGCACTGTCCATCTCACACCACATGAAAAAATAACCACAGGCAAGTGCTACAGGTGTGTTGAGTCAGGCTGCTTGGCACTGTCCATCTCACAACACATAAAGAAATAACCACAGAAGAGGGCTACAAGCATTACTGAGTCAGGCTGCGTGGCGCTGTCCATCTCACACTAGATGAAGAAATAACCACAGGAGAGTGCTAGAAGCATTGTTGAGTCAGGCTGCGTGACACTGTTCATCTCACACTTCATGAAGAAATAACCACAGGTGAGTGCCACAAGCATTGTTGAGTCAGGCTGCTTGGCACTGTTCATCTCACACTAGATGAAGAAATAACCACAGGAGAGTGCTAGAAGCATTGTTGAGTCAGGCTGCGTGACACTGTTCATCTCACACTTCATGAAGAAATAACCACAGGTGAGTGCCACAAGCATTGTTGAGTCAGGCTGCTTGGCACTGTCCATCTCACAACACATAAAGAAATAACCACAGAAGAGGGCTACAAGCATTACTGAGTCAGGCTGCTTGGCACTGTTCATCTCACAACACATAAAGAAATAACCACAGAAGAGGGCTACAAGCAATGTTGAGTCATGCTGCTTGACACTGTTCATTTCACACTACGTGAAGAAATAACCACAGGAGAGTGCTACAAGCATTGTTGAGTCAGGCTGCTTGGCATTGTTCATCTCACTACATGACGAAATAACCACAGGAGAGTGCCACAAGCATTGTTGAGTCAGGCTGCGTGGAACTGTTGATCTCACACGACATGAAGAAATAACCATAAGAGAGTGCCACAAGCATTGTTGAGTCAGGCTGCTTGACACTGTTCATCTCACACCACGTGAAGAAATAACCACAGGAGGGGGCTGCAAGCATTGTTGAGTCAGGCTGCTTGGCACTGTCCATCTCACACCACATGAAGAAATAACCTCAGGGGAGTGCTGCAAGGATTGTTGAGTCAGGCAGCGTGGCACTGATCATTTCACACTAGATGAAGAAATAACCACAGGAGAGTGCAAGAAGCATTGTTGAGTCAGGCTGCGTGACACTGTTCATCTCACACTTCATGAAGAAATAACCACAGGCGAGTGCCAGAAGCATTGTTGAGTTAGGCTGCTTGGCACTGTCCATCTCACACTACCTGAAGTAATAACCACAGGCGAGTGCTACAAGCATTGCTGAGTCAGGCTGCTTGGTACTGTTCATCTTACCACATAAAGAAATAACCACAGGGGAGTGCTACAACCATTGTTGAGTCAGGCTGCTTGACACTGTTCATGTCACACTGCATGAAGAAATAACCACAGGAGAATGCCACAAGCATTGTTGAGTCAGGCTGGTTGGCACTGTTCATGTCACACCACCTGAAGTAATAACCACAGGGGAGTGATACAAGCATTGTTGAGTCAGGCTGCTTGGCACTGTTCATCTCACACTGCATGAAGAAATAACCACAGGAGACTGCCACAAGCATTGTTGAGTCAGGCTGCTTGACACTGTTCATCTCACACCACGTGAAGAAATAACCACAGGAGGGGGCTGCAAGCATTGTTGAGTCAGGCTGCTTAGCACTCTCCATCTCACACTACATGAAGAAATAACCTCAGGGGAGTGCTGCAAGGATTGTTGAGTCAGGCAGCGTGGCACTGATCATTTCACACTAGATGAAGAAATAACCACAGGAGAGTGCTAGAAGCATTGTTGAGTCAGGCAGCGTGACACTGTTCATCTCACACTTCATGAAGAAATAACCACAGGCGAGTGCCACAAGGATTGTTGAGTCAGGCTGCTTGGCACTGTCCATCTCACACTACCTGAAGTAATAACCACAGGCGAGTGCTAAAAGCATTGCTGAGTCAGGCTGCTTGGCACTGTTCATCTCACACCACATAAAGAAATAGCCACAGAAGAGGGCTACAAGCATTGTTGAGTCAGGCTGCTTGGCACTGTTCATCTAACACTACGTGAAGAAATAACCACAGGGGAGTGCTGCAAGCATTGTTGAGTCAGGCTGGTTGGCACTGTTCATGTCACACCACCTGAAGTAATAACCACAGGGGAGTGATACAAGCATTGTTGAGTCAGGCTGCTTGACACTGTTCATTTCACACTATGTGAAGAAATAACCACAGGAGAGTAATACAAGCATTGTTGAGTCAGGCTGCGTGGTACTGTTCATCTTACCACATAAAGAAATAACCACAGGGGAGTGCTACAACCATTGTTGAGTCAGGCTGCTTGACACTGTTCATGTCACACCACCTGAAGTAATAACCACAGGGGAGTGATACAAGCATTGTTGAGTCAGGCTGCTTGACACTGTTCATTTCACACTATGTGAAGAAATAACCACAGGAGAGTAATACAAGCATTGTTGAGTCAGGCTGCGTGGTACTGTTCATCTCACCACCTAACCACCTCATATATAGAAAGCACCTGAAGACCTGGCTCTTCCCATAAACTCTGGTCGCTCACTCTGGCTCCGCTCAGCACTGGGATGCTCCCGGGTAGCCATGCGCTTTACAAGATCCTTTTTCATTTCATTCAAAGGCTACATTAGTGGGTGGCACAGTGTGTGCTGCTGCCCACTAACAGCATTCAATTTGCAAGTCTTGGGCACCCAAAGCATCATTTACTAGGAGCTTATAAGTACATTGAATGCACCAAGCAGGGGTAGAGTGGTTTTACCATATTTAATTGAGAGAGCTCAAACACTTTAGCACTGAAAAGCCAACAAAAATGGGTTCAGCTAACGAAGAGAGTGAAGGCAAAAGTTTATAGTGACAATACCACACTTGGGATCCCAGGGAGTCACTCCCATCAGAGAACCTATCACTCCCTATCTAGACATGAAAACTCACTAAAGGACTCCTTCCCTTGCTCCCAATACACAACCCCTGATTTTAGCAAACGTTTGGTGTGACCTTGCGGAGAAGGTCAGATCCAAGAGTGCTCTAAATCCCTGGTGCAGTGTCCTTGTGAGAACCTGCTGATCATTTTACCATTCCAGCAGACCCATTGCATTTTATTGTTGCAGAGACCCATGTCAAAGGAAGCATGGCAGGGCTCTGAATATACTGTATGTGTTTGTTACCCATCACAGAGTGCTAGCAGCTCATACGTCCACACGAGAAGGAGAAACTCTTCTTCAGCATTCTGTGTCCATGAAGCAGTGAACAGGATCCCCAGCCAGAAACAGATGAGCATTACCCAACCCCTCATGCATATACCTGCATACCCCTGAAAGAGGACCTAGATAAGCATACAGCAGATGCTCTAATTACAGAAGAAATACTGTTCCACTAGCACTTAGCACATTGTCGCATTCCCAGGACAAGTGGTCACATACTGCTTAACTAGCTGATCACCTTGTACAGGCCCCAACTGCCAGGCTTGCACCATTTTTATTAACTTTGGTTACCTCACCTTGGGTGAAACCTTTACATCCTGATGAGCCACATAATTCCCACCCCCATTCATGGGCCAACCCGCACCTGACATTCAAACATTACGTTTGTCCCCAAACATGATAAAGACAACAGTTTTTTGTTTTTCACATATGTCAACTCCCAACCCCTGGTTTGTCACTCCAAAATACATCCATCTAATTCAGATGACTGTACCCTTAATTCTTGTATCCCTGGTCCCTCATGGATAGAGCTGGAAGAGCAGAGACATTGGAATGGGGGTGCTTTCTCCTAATGGACACCGTTCCAGATGATTGCCCCAACTGCAAGACATCTTGCTCCGTTTGACTATCTCACTCTTCAAGTTGTCTTTCTCTGTTTGCTCGGGGCTGACACAAATCCCTGGCTTTCCCAGGCACTTTTGCAATTTTGGCCTCTAAAGAAATGGCCAGGGAAACCTCCACTGCCATATCCTGAGTCCCTTCCATCCACAATCTAATCCCAGAGCTTCCTAAAAAATGATATGTTCCTTGTGAATTCTTCAAGTCCTAATAATATGGTCACCATCATGCCATGACCTGGGCACTCTTGTTGAGGGTCCACCTTGAATGGTGTGTGATAACAGCAAAGGTGACACATTTCATGCAAATTTTGCATCTGGTTGTCACATGAGGAGAACAAATTAATTTATTGCGTGTTCAAGGCACTGTTGGTTGGCATAGACAATCCCAAATTCTTGGTGAAGCATCAGAGTTATTTTGACGTTAGAGATGTTTAATGACTTCGAATAGTCCCTATACCCTTGTCCCTGAAACAAGGGTCTGTTGTCCATGTGCAACTCCTTCAAAAACCAAAGAATAGCCATAATCTTCTCCAGTTTTGAGATCAACTTGCTGGCAGCAGTTGAAGACACTATCTCCCCCGTCAGCAATTTAGAATAATCATCCACCATCACAAATAGATGGCATCCATACAGGAGGCTCCTGAAGTTGCTGCTTGCCCCATGTCCCCCTAAAAAGAAACTTCAACGATCACTGGAGTGGAGGATTCTGGCACCCGGCTGCAGGACACAAATGACATGCCATCACAACCCTTACAAGCTCATCCAACTGTGGAAACCACAATTTAACTCTAAATCTGCTTTTGTTTTTCATCACATCTTTGTCTCCCCCATGGACCAGGTGAACTAGTGGCATTGTGAAGTGTTTGGAAGTAACCAGCCTTTGGCCTCTAAGCACATACCCCGCTGTTGTGGCAACCAGTTTGTGCGAGACATTTTACAATGGTGTGTAAAACTCATTGCGGTTTGAGGGTGCGGTGCGACTTATAACTCTTCAGAGCAGTCCAGCTCCCAGTGTGGCTTCCATGCAGGGTCATCTGTAGACATTCAGTGCTGGCAGTCAGTTGCATGATCCTGTCCACGGATAGGGGTCACGGCTGCAATCTTGCAAATGCATATCTCAACTATTCTTCAGTTGCTTGTGCCTCCACTACTCCTGCAAATGGAGTAACCACTTTTCAATCCTCAAGGGTGGGTTGGTTCATGACACTGGACATAGTGTACACTACAAAGAATTGTCCACACAAGTGCAAATGAAATGGCTGCACTCTCACTGAATGACTATTCTCTCAAGTACTGTTATTCTGTGGTGGTGAGCACTCTGCTGGCATAGCCTATTGGATCTATTCTCCACATACCTATTGTTGCAACAGAGCTGCTCCCACACCGGGCTGGCATAGGCTATTGGGTCTATCCTCCACATACCTATTGTTGCAACAGAGCTGCTCCCACACCGGGCTGGCATAGGCTATTGGCTCTATCCTCCACATACCTATTGTTGCAACAGAACTGCTCCCACACCGGGCTGGCATAGGCTAGTGGGTCTATCCTCCACATACCTATTGTTGCAACAGAGCTGCTCCCACACCGGGCTGGCATATACTATTGGGTCTATCCTCCACATACCTATTGTTGCAACAGAACTGCTCCCACACCCTGCTGGCATAGGCTATTGGGTCTATCCTCCACATACCTATTGTTGCAACAGAGCTGCTCCCACACGGGCTGGCATAGACTTACAGCTAAGTCGCTTTTGTCAGGAGAAAGTACATAAATGTAGGGTCTGTTTTCTCAGTTCAGCTTCAAACTTGGGCAGCAAATGGAATTGTATGTGTTGGTACCTCTGAGCCGTAGACTCTGAAGTGTGATCACTGTGCAGTTTGATGATCTTCCCTTTAATGCAGGCTGTACCTTGAAAAAGACCTTGGAACTTGTACTATCCACATCAGGGGTGTATTTCTTGAATGCAAATTGGACCAGGTGGAGACTCTCTGCCATCTGGCAGGTCAGAAGCTTGACCGTTCATCTGTGGCTAGATCTGCAGATGCAGGGAAAGTGATTCACCTAATCACAGGATGCACACTTCTTTCTTCTTTCTCCACTTGGCTTGTGGTATAGGGTCACCACAGTATCCGCATTGAGTGTTGTGTTGATCCTTCCCATTCTCTGATGATTTGACTTAAGAGACTTGGTTTACATGTTTGCTCTTTGTAGGTCCTGTAAAAGTGACTCAATGTTTGGCGCCTGGCTTTGGGCAGCTCTTTTGTCAAAATGTCAAAATGTCAGGAAAGGGTTTTCCAGGCTGGGGGAGTATTTGTTTTCTCAGCTTTGAGGGGCCATATCCTAGGATGGTCTGTATCTTGATTTCCTCTGTTTCATCATAAATTGTACAGGTGCTTGTGAGTTCTTTTATCCTCATGTAGTATGCATCGAAGAATTATTTGGGGTCTTGCTGCACCTGCCTAAATAGGATTATTTTATATTCAGGTTTGAAGTGGGTCTTTGGGCATCATCAGTGGTGACAACATGTAAATGTTTTTACCGGCAACTTATCAACGGAATGGGGTTGGGCCCTTATGATGCATGTGGAGAGGCACAGACACAATGTATATGATAAAATGCCTTCCTGCCATGTATGTATATTTGTGGTGATATGCTGTACCATAGGGAAAAAAACACACACTTAACATTTAATGTTATTTCTTTTACGACAGCATTATTCAATAATTCTTTTTATTTAATAGCAGATATATTTGTATAATTCTCGCTTTCACTAGAGTATCAATCTCCACCCACTTCTCCAGTCTCTTGGGTTGTACGTTTTCATGCTGGCAGGAGCTGTGTGAGTTCTCTGCTAGGGAAGCCAAGGGCTATGCAAAGTTCTTGTGTTGTAACTAAAATAGCCTTGAAGTAGATATGGTGGGCATTGACCTCCTGGTCAGAGTCACTCCTCTCCCCCCACGCAGCTCCACCTTTAATGCTCTGCCCATGAGCCCAAGCTCCTTCCAGGTAGGTGTTAGAGGCCCTCCTCGACATACAGGCTCCTGCCTGCGCCTCATCCCTTGTGGTCTAGTGGAAGAGCACCATGCTCTTCTACTATTCCACTCTGTACTGTGTCCTTTGTTCCTCTTTCTCTATTGCCTCTTTATCATTGCCTTTTCTCTAATGCCACTTTTTCATTGCCTTTTCTCTATTGCCTATTTTTCAGTGCCTTTTCTCTATTGTCTCTTTCCCATTGCCTTTTTCTCTTTTTGCCTCTTCCCTTTGCCTCTTTTCCCTCCTTGCTCCCTCTTCCTGTGCTCCTGTCACTGCTGCCCCATGCCCCCTCCCCCAGCTTGTTGCTCCTGCCTCCCAGCTGATTGCCTTCCTCCCAACCCCTACTTAATGGAGGCTGCTGTGCGGTCGCGGCACTGTCGTGCTGAAGATGTGCTAAAGGCAAGCCCATCTGCGCCTGTCCGTGACCCAACCGTGACCAGCGCCAGGAACCCTCGTCCCCCGCCATGACGACCTCAGCACTGTCCATGCACTAAACCCCAGATGCAACAATGGCTGCCAGCTCTTGAGGCCAACACCCAAGGGCTGATCTCCTGCTGACACTGCCCCACACCTTCAGCCACCTCCGGAACCTGGCAACAACCCCCAGCCCACCGCACACCAGCACACACAAACACCTAAGCTGCATCCTCCTCAACATACACTCCCTGCACAGAAATGTTGTAGAAATCTGGGACCTCCTCAACACTCACACGCCCAATTCCCCCTTCCTCACAGAGACCTGGACTAACGTCCGCTACACAACTGACATCGCAACTGCCATCCCTGACAGATACAATATCCTGAGAAAAGACCGCCCCAACCGCCCAGGAGGAGGCCTCGCCATCACCCACAAAGGATCCCTCCGATTGACAGCCACCGAGTCGGACGATGCCTCACCCCCCACGGAACACATCCACTTCCAGATCCAGACCAACCCCAAAACAACACTCGGCGGAACCCTCGTCTACAGACCACCTGGACCCAGCACCCCTTTCACCAATGTCATTGCCGACCTCATCACACCCCATGCCCTCACCTCCACAGACTACATACAACTCAGAGACCTGAACTTCCACCTGGACAGCCACAGCAACCCCAACACCACTGCCATCCTAGAGAACCTCACCAACATAGGGCTGAAGCAACTTGTCTGCACCCCCCACTCACAGCAGGGGTCACCCCAACCCCATCTTCACTTGAGGAAACAGCATCTTCTTCAGCCACACCACAGAACTGCTCTCGACTGACCACCAGTGCATCCATTTCTCCTTTACGAAACCCACCGCACACATGTACGTGTGCTGTCTTCTATGCAGAATCTGGAACAAAGTCTCTGAAGAACACCTTACCTCCGCCCTCACCTGCACTCCACCCCCAGCTACGACATAAGGCAAGCAACCTACACCAATGGGTCGCCAACTGCGCCAACACTATCGCCCCCTCCAGAACACCATGAGACGACACAACAAGAAAGCTAACTGGTTCACCACGGCTCTCTAAGAATCCAAGTGTTCGTGCTGATGACTGGAAAAGACATGGAGAAACAGAAAAACTCTGGAAGCATGCTCCGCCTACAAAACAGCCACCACTGCACATCACCAACTCATCAAACCCACAAAGAAAAACTTCCTCCAAGACAGAATCCTCTCCAATGCCCACAATTCCAAGGAACTCTTTGCCATCATACAGGAATTTGCCAAACCCAACAGCGAAACAACTGAAGTCCCTTCCTCCGAAAGACCTCTGCAACAGACTCACCTCCTTCTTTCACCTCAAGATCAAGATGCACTACGACAACTTCGATGGCCAAGACCTCTGCACCGCCCCAACCCGGAGCAACGCCCTTCTCACCTGGACCACACTCATGACAGAGGACACCCTAAAGACCATGAAGAGCATCACTCCGGAGCCCCTTCTTACCCCTGCCCACGGAACATCTTCCACAGGGCCGCCACTGCCATCGCACCCGAGCTAGTTCGAACCAATAACTGCTCCCTTGAGGCAGCCATGTTCCCCGACAACTGGAAGTGCCTCAAAGACAACCCTCTCCCAAAGAAGCCCTCCGCTGACCCGACGTACCTCAAGAATTTTAGGCCTATTTCACTGCTTCCATTTGCAGCCAAAGTCATAGAAAAAGCCGCCAACACCCAGCTAGCACACTTCATCAAAACCAACAACATCCTCGACACCTCTCAATCCAGATTCCACAGCAACCATAGCACCAAGATCACCCTCCTCGCCACCACTGATGACATCGCGCCCTCCTCGACCAAGGCCAAATGGCAGCTCTCATCCTCCTGGACCTATCAGCAGCCTTCAACAATGTTTCCCACCGCACACTAGCCACCAGACTCCACGACGCTGGCATCAAAGGAAAGGCCCTCGACTGGTTAGGATCATTCCTCTCAGGCAGAACACAGAGAATAAGACTCCCACCGTTCTCTCAGAACTGGCATAGATCAGATGCGGAGTACCCCAAGGATCCTCTCTCAGTCTCAGTCTCTTCAACGTCTACATGGTCCCCCGAGCAACCATCGTCAAAAACCACAGGTTCAACATTGTCTCCTACGCCGATGACACCCAGCTCATCCTTCCCTCACCATGGAACACAGCATCACCAGGCACAATTTCCAAGAAGGGATGAAAGCCGCCGCAAACTGAATGAGGAACTACTGCCTGAAACTCAACTTGGAAAAAACAGAAGTCCTCATCCTTGGCTCCACCTCCTCTGCATGGGACGACACCTGGAGTCCCCCCGCCCTCGGAAACCCACCCACCCCAATGGACCATGCACCTTGGCATCATACTGGACTAATCACTCCCCATGAATCGCCAGATCAACGCCATCTCCTCCAAATGCTTCAATACCCTCCGTGCTCTACGGAGGACATTCTAGTGGATCCTCCCCAACTCCAGGGAAACTGTCACTCATGCACTCCTCACCAGCAGACTGGACTACGCCAACGCCCTCTATGCTGAAATCAACAAAAAACTCCTCTGCAAATTCCAGACCATCCAGAACGCCGCAGCCAGACTAATCCTCCATATCCCACGGCACAACCACATCACCAAACACCTCCGAAACCTCCATTGGCTCCCCATCGAAAAAACAATAGCTTTAACCCCTTCGATGCTGCGCAGATTCCGCCGCTGTGCTGACGGAATCTTGCGCGGGCGTGGTCATGACGGAATGGTTCCGTCATGAGCACAGCTCAACCGTGGGTCATGACGGAACCATTCCGTCATGAGCACCGAAGGGGTTAAAGCTGCTCACGCACACCTACAAGGCCCTCCACAACGCAGGACCCCAATACCTCAATGATCGCATCTTTTTCCATGCCCCCAAGACAAACCTCTGCTCAGCCGACCTCTCCCTAGCCACCATCCCACACTTCTACAGGACCAGAGCAGCTGGAAGGTCCTTCTCCTACCTTGCAGAAAATACCTGGAGCGAACTCCCCCTTCACCTCCGGCGAAGCCCGACAGTGCACCAATTCAGAAAGGACCTCAAGACCTGGCTCTTCCAATGACCCCCAACGGAGCTGCTCAAACCCATCACCAGCGCCTTAAGACCCTAACAGGTGAGTAGTATGCCTTACAAAACCCTGATTGATTGATTGTAAATTATTTTTACTTTCCTTTTATTTGATTTTGTTCTCTGATAAGTTTGTCCAGGGTCTCGACTGGCACTTTTCTAGCTGATGACTGTCTGCCTTGGCTCTTTCCCTGATGTGTGGCCTGTGGAGCTGCTCTGCTTGTTGGCACCCTCTGGTAGCAGGTATGCTCACTGCACTCTCTTTGCCCCAACATAGTGAGGCGGTGGTAGTGCACTTCTCACCAGTAGCACAGAGCAGCCACACCTCAACTCCTTGGCCGGGCACACCGACTTGTCTTCTGCAGCACACCATTGAAACCCCTGTCACACTCTGCTTCACTGTCATTCTTGGATACAGAAAATGGAATCCGCACAGTGCTGATTAAACTCTCGGGTGATATTAACACGTGGACACATTGGGGTGGGACCAGACATTCAGCAGCCTGTGGTATGCAATGCCGTTTTCTCCCTTCGAACGGCTAGCAATTCTGTCCGCACAATGGCTACCTATTAATGAAGCTCTGCACATCAGATAGACAATCCGACACATATCCTTGATATTGGGTGGCATCGGGTGAGCTTGAGGATGCCCAGCACCCCGACGACCTGCTGCACAGATTGATTCAGCTGCAAAGAGGGAGAGTGATGCTCCGGCGAGATCCGGCTCCTGGCAAGGTGCGGCCTGGTATCTGGGTCCGCTGACAGCAGCTGCCTCTGCAGAGGATCGGCACTGCTGAGGTGTGGCAGGCGGAGCTCGTCTTCAAGAGAGTGGCTGTTGGAAATGGAGGTCTCTTGTTGTAATGGTTTGCACCTTTGTCCAAGTAGGGACCCTTGCTTCTAGTCAGGGTAAGGGAGTTACGGCCTTAGACAACCCCTGCTCATCCCCTTGGTAGCTTGGCTAAGATGCGGCCTAGTTAATGTCAGATCAATAGGCAAAAATGCCTTACATATATATGATTTATTTCAAAGTCTTAATTTAGGCGGCCTCTTTATTACAGAAACATGACTAAAAGACTGCTCCAACCCCAATATCGTACAAGCCCTCCCCCCAGGATATACTATATCCAGAAGAGATAGACCTATACAAAGAGGAGGGGGGCTAGCAATAATTCATATAAACTACACGTTTGACATCACAGAGATGAAGGGGGCAGAAATCTTGGGCTTCTGTTTCCAACCAGATAGCCTTGATTTACCGGCCACCGGGGACTAGTCTTAAGTTTCTAGACACCCTGGAAGAAAGTTTTAGTACCCTGGTAGTCAGGTACTCTAACTTCACCATACTGGAAGATTTTAACCTGCATTTGGAATTAGCAGTCTCTCCAACTGCAAAAAAGTTCAGAGAGATTATAGAAACTCCAGGACTTGAGCAGCTGATATCTGGCCCCACGCACTGCGCAGGGCATACCCTGGATGGAATTTGCACCAATTGACCACCTATGGTTACTATAACTTGGTCGGATCACAAATGTATCCCTTTCGGGATCACATGTACCACTACACAACCGGGGAAAGACTCTGGCGAAACATGCCATCCAACCATATGAAAATGGAATAAAATGCTAACGAATCCGAACCGGCAGACAATGGGGGAACTGGGCAAACCCACTTTAACAGGGGACCGATCGCTAGACATGGCCATCTCTAATGACTGGATGGCCACACTTGCTAATAATTTAGCGTTTGCGCCGCACCTTGTTGAATTCTCCTTTGCAAAAACTCTGCTCCCTGGTACAATTCTCAGCTAGAAAACTTGAACGGAAATGGAGGATAAACTACAAATCCGAAGAGCTTAATATTTTTAGAACAGCACTCAAAAACTGTCATTCAAAAATCAAATCAGAAAAGAAGGCATATTACACCAATCTAATCAAGCAGGCAGTATCTGAGCAAAAAACGATCTTTAAAATTGTAAAATCCTTTACTCATCCCAAGATGTTCGATCACGAAATTCCTCCGTCACAAAAACGAAGTGACCAGATCTCGGATTACTTTTGATGAAAAGGTCAACAACCTAAAAAAAGATTTTAAGCCAACCGACATACTACCTGTGGAAAGAGCTATCTCTCTGCTTCCATGTTGAGGCAAAATAACTGAGAAGTTTGTAAATATGCAAATTATTGACTTTCTGCTGCAAGCCAACATTCTACACCCCCGGCATTCAGGATTCAGGTCTGGTCATTCAACAGAGTCAGCGCTGCTACATACTATGGAAACACTCAAATTTGCCCTAGATCAAGGCAACATTGCAGTGCTGATTCTGTTGGATCTCTCGGCAGCTTTTGACACTGTCTCCCATGACATCTTGGGAGAACAGTTAAATAAAAAACGGCATTTCACGTAAAGCGTTAGCCTGGCTAACATCATTCCTGGAGAACAGGAGACAAATACTAACCCTCAGCTGCTCTCTGGTGTTCCTCAAGGCTCCGCCCTGAGCCCAACACTTTTTAATATATATATGGTACCTTTAATGGACTTTGTGGCATCCTTTGACATCGAGTCTGTCTCATATGCTGATGATACTCAGCTTATCCTAACTCTAGATAAAGAGGCCACAGTGGCAGAAGAAATCTTTCAGCAATGCCTCTCTGCTGTCTTTGAATGGATGAAATCTAACCACCTCAAGTGCAACAGCTGCTTGGGAAATCTAACATATGCATGCCCAAACGGTGGTGCCCGACTGACGCAGTACCCCCTCCGAACACAGTGGATACTGTAAAGAATCTGGGGATTAAATTTGACACTTCGCTGTCCTTCTACCAGCAAGCACTCTCGGTGGCCGGCACCTGCTTCTATATGATCAAAACCCTCAAAAAATGTTTTGATCTTCTTCCAACTACTGCTCGTACGACAGTTGCAGTGGCCTTAGTCCTGTCTCACCTGGACAGATAGTCCAAAACGCAGCGGCCCGGCTGGTACTGAAACTGCCAAGGGGGCCCTCAGCCTCGGAGGCACTCCATGCCCTCCATTGGCTGCCCATACACAAAAGGATCCTCTTTAAGATCCTAGTAATCACCTTTCGAACGGTCAGGCTAACTGGACCTAAAAACCTCAGGACCAGAATCAAACCATGTTACCCAACGTCCTCTGAGATCCTCATCTGAACATTTCCTGGCACTTCCCCACTTTCACCCGACACCCAGAGGGGGAAGTCAATGGCGGTCCTTGGAACAAAAGCTTGGAGCTGCCTGCCCACCCATTTGAGACTTATGCAGTCAGAACCCATGTTCAAGAAACTGTTGAAAACCTGGATTTTCGCATCCCCAGATAATCTGGTATTATCTCTTATCTGACGGTTTTCTGTTTGAGACTAATCTCCTCCATGCCTCATTTTACCCGTTTTCAGCACCATGATGGTCCACGGAGTGAAAGCTGCGCTTTATAAATGACTTCATTCATGCATTCATTCAAGCAGGCTTATCTCAGAGGCAGTGTGTAAAGCATTTGTGCACGAATACAGTGATACAGTGAAAACACTACAAATGGACACCACACAAGTTTCGAAAATAAGTAATCTTTATCTAAACCAAACAAGACCAAAATGACAAAAATCCACAATACATACACCAAGATAGCCTCAAAAATAGGTTATTCACGCAAACAAAGCTTGTAACAACAAATAACTCAGTCTGGAGATATTGCGACGTCGTGACAGATGAAAATCCAAAGTACGGCACGGACCGAGAGGTGCCCGGCATCCAGCGTGAATTCACAAAGACCCGTAAAGAACAGTACCTTGGCAAATATTGAAAGCAAAGATGGTGCACGGTGTCAGAGAAGGGATGCTTTGTTGGTCCTGGGCAGCATCCGTTCCTTACAACCACAGGGGAGGTAATGCGCCGGTTTCATAGGACCCCAGGTGAGGTGAGGTCTCGGTTCCTTACTGCAGTGCAGGGGAGTTGAGGCGCAGGTTCCTGACTGTTGCTGTGGAGAAGAGGCATCGGTTCCGTACTATTGCCGGGGACGTGATATCACGGTGGCGGTGAGGCATCGGTTCCTTACGTTGGATTCAGGAATTCACCCACGTCCAGTAATGGCTCCACAATGATGAAGCACCTGCCTCATAGATGTCGGGGCTACGATGCGAGTCGGTGTGGTGCGTCATGAGCATCACAAGTGGTGCCCTCGGCTCCAGTGCAGGCAACGGCCTTGGTGACAGCGCCTGAGTCAATATGGTGTGGCGTCTGCAGGTGCTAGGGCTGTGGTGCAAGTTGGAGTAGTGCGTCATGCTCTTCACGAGCAGTGCCCACGGCTACATTGCAGATTGCGGCATCGCTGGCTGGCCTCGGTGTTGCAATTTCCCTCTGTGGCAGCTGAAACAGCAGTTCTAGATGCAGAGGGACAGAGGAAATGAAGTCTTTATGTCCCTGAGACTTCAAAACAGGAGGCAAGCTCTACACCAAGCCCTTGGAGATCCTCTTCAAGCAGGATACACCGCACACAGCTATGTCTTGGTCCTCTTCTTGGCAGAAACAGCCACTGCAGGCCAACCCCAAATAAAACACAGCAAAGGGGCAGTACTTCTCCTTCAGCTTTCCCAGCTCTTCTCCTTAGCAGAGGTTCCTCTTGAGTCCAGAAGTAATCTAAAGTTCTGGGGTCTGGGCCCCAATATGTATATAGCATCTTTTGTTCTCTTGTGGCAGAGAGGCCCTGTGCTTAGTCCAAACAGGTTCTGTCCTCTCTGGTCCAGCTTCCCAGCAGGAGGTGGAGACGGCATTGTGTAAGGCAGACCAGGCCCATTCAGGTACAAGGAAATCTCCCCCCACTACTCTAAATGCAGCCAGGTGTATTCAGTCCAGCCCTGACTCATTCACATTCAGGAAAGGCACAACACACATAAAACCCCTCCAATGGCTGTCCAAGAGAATGCATATCTCCAGCCACTGTCCCTCCGAAGCCAGACAGTCAATCCACAAACCAGCAGAGGCACACAGGATGTCTAAGCAAGAAAATACCCACTTTCTAAAAGTGGTATTTTCAAACACACAATATAAAAATCATCTTTACTAAAGGATGCATTATTATATTCTGAGTTCAGGCATACTATACTCCATCTTTCTGTCTTGTCCCAATGGGAAATAAACTCCCATTCTATCCTATGGTACAGATAACCTTTCGATAGAGAAAAACAAAATACCCCGTATTTCACTATGAGGTCATGTCACACACACCAGGACATGTCCTACCTTTCACATAGACTGCACCCTGACCTCAGGGGTACCTTGGACCTATCCTAGGGGTGACTCACATGTCATAAAAGGGAAAGTTAGGGCCTGACAAGTGGGTGGCAGGTCGGAGACCCCTTTGAAAGGCTGCTTGTGTGGGTGGCACAATCAGTGCTGCAGGCCCTGGACACACACAGTGCACGGTACTAGGGACATAATAGTAAGTCAAACAAGCTTATTATGGAAACACCAATCAACAATTTACACAGAGAGCACATGCACTTTAGCACTGATCAGCAGTTGTAAAATGCCCAGAGTACTAAAAACAACAAAAACAGGGTCAGAAACAGGAGGCACAAAAGCAAAATGTGTGGGGATAAACCCGCTGAAATAGCCAGGTCTAACATGGGGCTCACATGTCCTCCCTTGCGGGTCATGAGGCATGGTGCAGCACGCAGCCTCGCAGTGGGACATGGGCTACTGCTTGGGCCAGTGGCTCGGTAATGCCTGCAGACTGAGGCCAAAATCGGGATCCAGAAGGCCTTCTCCTGCCTCTCCTGCCTCCCCCTGAGGCAATTCTTTGTGACACAATGAGGCCTGGACATAATGCCTGTGCAGGGGAGAACTGCGAAGAGAGGAGGCAGGCCCAGCATCGCCGTTGTGGGACTTGGTCGCATGAGCTGCCCGTGCCCTGGGAGCACTGGCAGGGCCCATGGCCCCTCGAGCGTGTGGCCCTGTGAGCAGACAGCCCTGGACTTTCGTACTCGAGACTCGTTGCCTATCGTAGGCCTGTTCATGCCCTCTAGGCTTGGTCCCTTGGAGAGAGGTGGGTCAGTGAATGAGGCTTTGCTGCTGCGGCCTGGGAAGCCTGCTCAACTCTTCACTGCTGGGCTGGAAGGTGGGCCCTGCTAGGGGCCCATTCAGGATCAGACCTGTGGGTGGGGCAAAAGATCTCACCGGCTCCAGCGCAGAGTGTCTCTGACTGGGGCTCTGCCTACGCAGTCTTGGGGGATGGCATTGCACGTCGGTGCTGTCCAGGACACTTGGCAGAGCCCCTCGAGGAGTGCTGGCCCCCAGGGAGACTTGTTGGGGGTTTGTTGCCCATCCTGGAAACTGGTATGAGGAGAGCTGCGTGCCTTTAATGCTGACACTGCGCCCTGTGGCCTACTAACAACCGCAGGCCTGCTTGTGCCCCCGTGCTGGAAATCTCAGGGTCAGGTGGGCGTAGCGAGATCTTGTGCTATGCTGTAACGGGCCCAGGCTTAACCTGCGCTGCGCTGCACAGCTGGTGATGGACCCTGGGGCAGGCCCCATTCAGTGATGGACAGTCTGCTTCACTGCGCTGCATTGAGACGCCGGTTCAGACCCAAGGAGGGGTATGTGTGGGAGGTGTGGTTGACCTTCAGGTGAAACGGCCTGACTCGTGGGTCTGGCGCCCCTACCTTGAGATGTGTTTCTCCTGTGGTTGTCTGCGTGACCCGATTGCATTATGGGGAAGACGGATGGTAAACAAGCCAAACTGCCCTTTGAATCGCATAGGATGGCGTGGACAATGGATTTCTCGTAGGAACATCTCACGCTGGGACCCAGACTGGCGGGGAAAATGTCCCAGAGCCAGACATTCATTCTATGTTCATCGACCTCAAACAGAGCCTGCATGAATGAATGAATGAGGATGCATTTATAAAGCGCATGGCTACCCGTAGGCATCCCAGCGCTAAGAAGTGAGAGAAGCTTCTGAGACTCATCTGGGGAAGAGACAAGTTTTCAACAGTTTGCGGAAGATCAGATGGTTAGTTTCTTTTTGCAGCTGAAGGGGAAGAGAGTTCCAAAGCTTGGCGGCATTATAGGAGAAAAGCCGACCTCTGCTTCTGGCTCTTTTGATCCTTGGTACGAAGGCCAGGTGCAATCCATCGGAGCTTAAAGGCCTATTGGCTTGATAAGGTTTGGGAGATGATCTTAGGTCCATTTCCTCCAAGCAGTTTGTGAGTGATACAAAGAGCTTTGAAATGGACTCTCTCCCGAATAGGCAGACAATGTAGAGCTTTCAAGGCAGGTTTGGTCGACAATCGGTAGGGAATTCCCAAGAGAATTCTTGCCGCGCAGTTCTGGATCATTTGAATTTTTGAGAATACTGCTTCTGGGGCACCTAGGTAAAATACATTGCTTAAGTCCAATCGTGATAAAATAAGCGCTTGGACTACGAGTTTCCTGGCTTGGAAAGGTATCAATGGGAATACTTTACGTAGCATTCTTAGAATGCGAAGCAGGAGGCGACTACCTTTCTGGATTGGACTTTGAGAGTTCAGCCAAAACCCCAGACTTTTTATGTTGGACTTGGGGATGGGTGCTGATCGCATTGTGGTCGGCCACATCATATTAGGTTTAAATAATGACGGGTTACCAAGGACCATAAGCTCCGGCTGGTCGCCATTCAGCTTCAGGTAGGAGTGACTCATCCATTTGGCCACTTCTTCGAGGCAAGTACAGAGGCGGGACGAGGATGCATATGGGTGATTAAGTAAAACCACTAATTGAGTATCGTCTGCATAAGTTATGATATTCACTCCGCAAGGCTGTATGATCTCAGCCAGTGGAGCCATATAGGCATTAAAAAGCGTAGGGCTTAGAGAAGAGCCCTGTGGGACTCCACAAAAAAGGGGCCAAGGTTTGGAGGTGGTTTCACCCTCGAATACCTGGAAGGATCGTCCTTCCAGGAAAGACATCAGCCAGGCTAGGGCTATTCCAGACACACCCAGGTTTCTGAGTCGGTCAATCAAGATATGGTGATTAACCGTATCGAAGGCCGCACTCAGGTCCAGGAGGATCACGGCAGAAGATCCTCCCGAGTCAAGAATTTTTCTTCATTCTTCCATGACAGCTAAAAGAGCTGTCTCTGTGCCGTGACCGGGGCGGAATCCTGTTTGAGTTGGGTGGAGGAGATGGTTGGATTCTAAGTAGGTAGAGAGTGTGACATTTACATATTTCTCTAGGATTTTACTGATTCCCGGGAGGAGGGAAATAGGACGATAGTTGGCCAAACAGTCAGGGTCTAAGTTAGATTTCTTTAAAAGAGCTTTGACCAGAGCTTTTTTCCAGGAGGAGGTGACTACTCCGGATGTGATGGATGAGTTAATCAGGTCTAAGATGACCGGGCCATCTATCTCTGTTTCTTGTTTGAGAATCCTAAGTGGAGCAGGGGTCATTGGGTGACCCGCTTTTTACTCGATCAGCAGTGGCTAGCAGACAGTTGTAGTCCATTATAGGAAAGGCTACTAAGCAAGTATCGTTGTCTTCTATGTGGGGTTTATCACAGTGGGTGATATTGGATTCTTAAGTGGAGGAAAAGGAACCATAGATAGTCTTGATTTTATTGTGGAAAAATTCCGCCATTTCATTACAACGTTGGTCTGAAATAGCGGGGGATTCGGGGAGAGAGGGAATATTCATTAATCTCTTAACAATTTGGAATGTTTCACAGGGGGAGTTAGCAGAAGACGCTATAGTCTTCTCATAGTAGAGAGTGTGGGTGTTTCTAATTTCAATTTTATAATTTTTAATAGCATTCTCATATTCCTTCTTCTTGTCAGGGGAAAAATTCCTTCTCCAACCTCTCTCTGTCTTTTTACAGATTTGTTTTAATTCTCGAAGTTTGGGAGTATACCAAGCTGCTTTATTAGGTACTTTATGTAACTGAATTGTTGTTTTAGGAAGGACTTAGTCAAGTGAGCTGTTAATCCAGTTGTCAAATTTCTCATTGGCCGCTATCGGATCGCAGTTTGGAGCAGGCATAGATCTCTCCAGAGTTGATATCCAGGTGTCCAGTGGAACTTTTGACCAACCTCGGGACTTAGTATGCACCAGTCGGGTTGGGGGGGTGGCCTGAGTAGAGGACCAAGAAAAAGGGATCAGAAAATGATCTGACCTTGGAATAGGTATAGGGGCTTGACAGGATAGCTCCTTCGGACCCGAGAAGATGGGGTATAGGAGGTGTCTTTTTGAATGTGTATCAGATGGTACTTTTTGAGTGAGCTGTAAGGCCGCTAGGTCTGAGATCAATTCAGATGCAGTTTTAGAGGTTAAATCATCGAAGTGAATATTAAAATCTCCAAGAATGGTGAAGTTTGTAGTGGAACTTGCTAGTTTTGGAACCGTTCCTGCAAGTGAATTACAGAGCTGGCCTATAGATCCTGGGGGACGCTAAATCAGGATCCCTGATAGAGTTAGCGTAGGTGTGAATCCTATTGAGAACTGAAGGTTTTCGCAATCTAAGAGAGGGCTTCTAAAGGTTCTACAGACAAGGTGGTTCTTTAGAACAATAGCAATTCCACCCCCTTTACCATTGATTCGATATAGCCTCTGGATTATGTAGCCAGGAGGAAGAGCCTGATCTATGTTAGGATCGGAGGCTGTGTTTAGCCAAGTTTCCGTAACGAATAGAGCATCAGGACTTTCCTCCGTAAGCAGCAGGGATACTTCCTCAGCGTGTTTTTGGTAAGGAACGACAATTTAATAAAAATAGCTTAAAAACTTGGTGTGGTACAGCAGCATGTGGACTAATGGCAGTGGGGTGCTTAAGACTATAGGAGCAGTGCTTACAGTTGTGGTTCCAGCGGTCAGGAGCGATAGAGTGAAGACAGGTGGGATCTCGGCTTACATTCAATTGTTTGAGTAGGTTTGTGCTGTATCGATGTATTTCTGATGGGAGACGAGCAGGGGTTTTGGCCCCTGGTCCCGGAGGGGCGCGGATGAGCGCAGACTGGCTTGCCTTCAGCGCGTCTGTTGCGCGGTCATGCCTTTGGGCTTAATATAGCCCTGGTAGGCTCAGAGACTAGAGCGCTGACCTACAAAATGGCGGTCAAGTTATGCGGGCAAAAGTTCCCCCCTCAATTCCCACACAGTGCAATGAGAATCAGTGCAAAATACAATTTAAAACAAGCAGAGTAAGCGATTTTAAAATGTTTCAGTTGCAAGATTTCTAATCTAGAATGCAGCTCTCACGCCTGGCATGACTCATGAAGCTTCGGTCACCATGCATGCCATCAACACGAAAACTGACATGCTCTCTGATCACTTTGAACACTTGAAGGGGTAGGTAGACAGGCTCGAACCGCATCTGGATAAACTTGAGCACCACATGTCAAGGGTTGAGATCACACACTCCTCAGATGGGGAGCGCCTGCACCAGATAGATAAAGTACTTGAAGTCATCCGCAATAAAAACAAATATTTGGAAGCGCGGTCGTGCTGCAACCATTTGATCATAGAGCGTTCCCATGTTGACTGCGATAGACAGAATGGAAGACATTGTGAAAAAGACGCTTCGCACCCTGTTTATAGGTTGCCCTCTACCCTATGCTAATCGTCAAGAGGGTGTAAAGATCACTAGGCCAGTGCCCATCTCCAGGTGCCCCTGCGCACCCGTTTATAGGGGGGCTTCTAAATTATCAGGACATAGATACTACGCTACATCTAGCTAGGGAGCGCAGTCCCCTCCAATATCAGATCTAATCCTTCCAGATTTCACTCTGCCATATCACAGACCATTTTCCCGACTGCTCTCTCTGCATTGCTCTTTCGGGCTATGTCAAAGAGGTTTCTGCTGAGGTCTGCCGGCAATGCTGCTGCTTGGGAAGCCAGGGTGACTATACACTGGGGTAGACAGCAGGCACCGAGCAGAGTTAAATGTCTTCAGTATGCTGTTTCTTGTCAGGAGTGGCTTGACTCATATTAGGATCTGATGATCATCCAATCATGCCAAAAAGATATATGGGCCTCTCTGGTGACTTATCTTCGAATCTAAAGCAACACGAATGAGGACGTGGCTGACTCTCTCAGTGGTCACCAGACTGCGAGTGCATCTTACTATCCCTCCTCCTATGGCACCCTGCCAAACAGCTCTCTCAAAGTGGGGTATAGCGTTAGTCCCCTGTCAAGCTAGGTGCGTTCTCACTGGAGACTATCAATTGTGTAGGGTGTTCAGTCTGCTGAGTGGTTAGTTTGTTCCTCTTCCCCTATTCCCACTCTTACTGGCCCTCCTCCTCCTCTACCCTCCTACTCACTCTAGTAAGTCATTTTGTGATTTATCTGTCGACCAACTCTGCTATGTATATGAGCCTTGAATGCATACTGTCCTGTTGTTATGCTGTAGATGATTATTGCAAAATGTACTGAATGAAAAAATAAATGTCTCTATCCTTGGTTGAGTGGAATTTACATGGCTGCATGGAAAGGAGGTACGACATCATTTAACTGATCACCCGGTACTGGCCCCAACTGCTGTGCTCGCACCACTTTTAGTGACTCGGCGTAATGCAACCCAGGGTGATATAGCCTAAAGTGCTAAGTAATTTAATTCCTATTCGTAGGATCCCCATTATTACCACCACCTCTAATTGACTGATCCCACACACAGATGTCAAACATTACAGGTCCCTCACAGATCGCTTCTTACCCCAGCAGAGCCTCACATAGCAACTGCCATTCACCCGGATAAGACCCTTACTTAGAACCAGAGAGACAGTAACCCAGAACAAACACTTGCAAAGTGCCATGAGACTGTCTCCCAGAACAACCCTCACGTTGCAGCAAGAGACTCTTGAAGGAAGGTGGAGTATTATGTGTTGACGCTGGTGAGGTATCACCGTGCAAATCTATCACACATCCCACAGATGTTCCTTGGATTCACACTAATAAATCCTTAGCTCAGTCCTGGTAAAGTGGCAAAGAGCAGACAGGCTTTAATTGAGAAACTTGTCTTAAGCATTTTAGAGAGAATACCAACATAGATGATAAGTAATAGTCACGACTTGAAAGAAATTCGACACCAATTTATAAAAATAAAGTAGATTTGTATATTAATGTAGACACCAGAACATACGTTGTGAGATACATATAACTGGAGTTATGGATTTTATAAGAAAACATAAATCACATTGTTAGACCTGTCATCCTTAGGGCTGTCTTCCCCCAAATTATGACTGTCTTCTCATTTTTCTGATTATTTTTGGATTATGGGAACTTTACCAGTGCTACAGTGCATGTGCTTCTCCCCTAAACATGGTACAATTGGTGTGTACACAATTGGTATGTTTAATTTACCTGTGAGACCCTTATAAAGTGGTATACCTGATACTCAGGGCTTGTACATTAAATGGTACTATTGGGCCTGCAGCACTGGCTGTGCCTCCCACACAAGTAGCCAAACAGACCTGTCTTAGGCCTGCCATTGTGGTGCCAGTGTGTGTAGTTTACTCACAATCCACTTGGCATTTAAAACTATTTGCCAAGCCTTAATCTCGCCTTTTATGACAAACAAGTCACCTTTAAGGTAGGCCCTAGATAGCCCTAAGGCAGAGGTCTTCAAACTTTTGGATGCCGAGACCCCCCTGTCAACATTTTGAGGCGTAAGGACCCCCTCTTGACAAAAATGTCTAAACCTGTTGACTAAATTGCGTGGGATGAAAATGTAAATAAGGTTATGTGATGCCGCGTATTTTGGGATAGCATTGCTTCATTATTTTGATATTTGTTACACACAGTAACGCTGAGGAAAGATTTCACCCAATCAGTACCCATTTATAACCAAAATACAGCAATTATCATCAGAAAGATTTCAAGTCAACCTTTGTGAAGGGCCTTCCACTCTGCAGCAATACGTGCTGCCACATTGTGAATGGTGCAAGTGCATGGTGATCAGTGTGAGTGCATTGGGATCGCTGTGAGTGCAGGGTGAGCGGGTGAATGGGGCAAGTGCATGGTGATCAGTGTGAGTGCATTGTGATCACTGTGAGTGGAGGGTGAGCGGGTGAATGGTGCAAGTGCATGGTGATCAGTGTGAGTGCATTGTGATCACTGTGAGTGCAAGGTGAGCGGGTGAATGGTGCAAGTGCATGGTGATCAGTGTGAGTGCATTGCGATCACTGTGAGTGCAAGGTGAGCGGGTGAATGGTGCAAGTGCATGGTGATCAGTGTGAGTGCATTGTGATCACTGTGAGTGCAAGGTGAGCGGGTGAATGGTGCAAGTGCATGGTGATCAGTGTGAGTGCATTGTGATCACTGTGAGTGCAAGGTGAGCGGGTGAATGGTGCAAGTGCATGGTGATCAGTGTGAGTGCATTGTGATCACTGTGAGTGCAAGGTGAGCGGGTGAATGGTGCAAGTGCATGGTGATCAGTGTGAGTGCATTGTGATCACTGTGAGTGCAAGGTGAGCGGGTGAATGGTGCAAGTGCATGGTGATCAGTGTGAGTGCATTGTGATCACTGAGTGCAAGGTGAGCGGGTGAATGGTGCAAGTGCATGGTGATCAGTGTGAGTGCATTGTGATCACTGAGTGCAAGGTGAGCGGGTGAATGGTGCAAGTGTATGGTGATCAGTGTGAGTGCATTGTGATCACTGAGTGCAAGGTGAGCGGGTGAATGGTGCAAGTGCATGGTGATCAGTGTGAGTGCATTGTGATCACTGTGAGTGCAGGGTGAGCGGGTGAATGGTGCAAGTGCATGGTGATCAGTGTGAGTGCATTGTGATCACTCTGAGTGCAGGGTGAGCAGGTGAATGGTGCAAGTGCATGGTGATCAGTGTGAGTTCATTGTGATCACTGAGTGCAAGGTGAGTGGGTGAATGGTGCAAGTGCATGGTGATCAGTGTGAGTGCATTGCGATCACTGTGAGTGCAGGGTGAGCGGGTGAATGGTGCAAGTGCATGGTGATCAGTGTGAGTGCATTGTGATCACTGTGAGTGCAAGGTGAGCGGGTGAATGGTGCAAGTGCATGGTGATCAGTGTGAGTGCATTGCGATCACTGTGAGTGCAAGGTGAGCGGGTGAATGGTGCAAGTGCATGGTGATCAGTGTGAGTGCATTGTGATCACTGTGAGTGCAAGGTGAGCGGGTGAATGGTGCAAGTGCATGGTGATCAGTGTGAGTGCATTGTGATCACTGTGAGTGCAAGGTGAGCGGGTGAATGGTGCAAGTGCATGGTGATCAGTGTGAGTGCATTGTGATCACTGTGAGTGCAAGGTGAGCGGGTGAATGGTGCAAGTGCATGGTGATCAGTGTGAGTGCATTGTGATCACTGTGAGTGCAAGGTGAGCGGGTGAATGGTGCAAGTGCATGGTGATCAGTGTGAGTGCATTGTGATCACTGAGTGCAAGGTGAGCGGGTGAATGGTGCAAGTGCATGGTGATCAGTGTGAGTGCATTGTGATCACTGAGTGCAAGGTGAGCGGGTGAATGGTGCAAGTGCATGGTGATCAGTGTGAGTGCATTGTGATCACTGTGAGTGCAGGGTGAGCGGGTGAATGGTGCAAGTGCATGGTGATCAGTGTGAGTGCATTGTGATCACTCTGAGTGCAGGGTGAGCGGGTGAATGGTGCAAGTGCATGGTAATCAGTGTGAGTGCATTGTGATCACTGAGTGCAAGGTGAGCGGGTGAATGGTGCAAGTGCATGGTGATCAGTGTGAGTGCATTGTGATCACTGTGAGTGCAAGGTGAGCGGGTGAAGGGTGCAAGTGCATGGTGATCAGTGTGAGTGCATTGTGATCACTGTGAGTGCAAGGTGAGCGGGTGAATGGTGCAAGTGCATGGTGATCAGTGTGAGTGCATTGTGATCACTGTGAGTGCAAGGTGAGCGGGTGAATGGTGCAAGTGCATGGTGATCAGTGTGAGTGCATTGTGATCACTGTGAGTGCAAGGTGAGCGGGTGAATGGTGCAAGTGCATGGTGATCAGTGTGAGTGCATTGTGATCACTGTGAGTGCAAGGTGAGCGGGTGAATGGTGCAAGTGCATGGTGATCAGTGTGAGTGCATTGTGATCGCTGTGAGTGCAAGGTGAGCGTGACAATGAAGGGCGAGAATGAGTTGTCTGAATGCAGGGTGCATTCCCAGACCCATGAAGTAACTCAGCATGTTATTGACGGGGGCGTATATAATATTTAATATCTAAGTTAAACTATTGCGGCATTAATCGGGGATCGAGGGTGAAGGAAATAAATAATGTGCTGATCCTGCAACAAACTTCCAGTCCTATGGTTAGGGTTGCCAGCAGATTATTTTGGTGGCCCAGTCGGTACAAAAAAAAGCAGTCACCTAAAGCGGTATTTTCAGCGCTTATCTGTGCATACTTCCCAGGGCCGGCTTTAGTGCTGGTGGTGCCCTGTGCGACAATGTTTGTTGGTGCCCCCCCAATGACCACCCCCACCACGGATTCTCTCACTAGCACCCTTTAACAGTGACCAAGTCTCCATAACCCCACACTCTCAGATGCATTGAATTAGTTATATAGTGCCACTCATACCAGTGTAGGGTGTCCGAGCACTTTGCATCACACACACATTACACAGAGACAATCAATCATAAGTGTGTAAATCAGTGTATAGGAAATGTTACATAAGCCAAAGGACTAAAAGTATAGGAGTCACATGTCATCCATACTGGTAGGCAGTATAGTTTAAGAGTGCTTGGTGTGGAGAAGCACAAACGCAGAGTCGAAAAAGAAACAGCATAGTTGGGAGTTTCCTTTAATAATAAGAATTGATTTCTAGCCAAATTAACCCTTTTTGCAACATTAATCAATGGTCTAATAATGTATTCTTTGTAGAGTGCCTGCTGTTCTAGGATGAAAGTTAATAGCTCACTATTCTCTATTAGGACTTTAAGTTATAAATTGCAAGTAACAAAAGGATGTCTCTTTTGAAAGCAGTAACCTGCTGATCTCTTCACATCATACGCACTCTGTAATCTACTTGGTACACGTTCTTTGCAGCAGGCGTATTAACCCTCTGCACTAACATCACCTAAGTCAAAACCTCAACTATACAACATTCTGATCTCTCGCCAGGAAGATAATTAATCACACAAGTTATCTTGACATTTATGTGAGGCCTGGTAATTGCCGCTGCAGCAGGTGCTTCAAAAGCACAATAAACTTTCACTCACGGCGCCCCCAGGAAGCCAACTTTGTATGAAATGCATTCTCACACTACGGCAGTGAATGTAAAATCCAAATGTAAGGAATAGGCACAGTGGGGACCCAGGGGGTACTGGAACCAGCAAAAAAAACCTAAGCCTCTGTAAGCAGTTTACAAAGGCATGTTAAATGGTCTTTAAAGACCTGTGAAAAAACACGGGGGTGCCGGAGACAGGAATCCAGACACTGCCCAGCTGAGCCCCCAGCAGCTCAAGTTTCACTGCAGCAGCCCGGGCTGAGACACAGGACGGGGGAAGTGTGGGGGGGGGGCTGAAGCCCTTGGGCCTGAGCAGAAGTGTGACTGGGAAGGCGCGACCCCCTTTGCATCACTCCACGGCCCCCCTGGGTTCGCGCCCCACAGTTTGAAGACCCCTGCCCTAAGGGAAGGGTGCTGTGTAAGTAAAAGGTAGGACATATTCCTTTATGTTTTGCATGTGGTGACAGTGACACAGTGACACAGAGCTAAATTCGGTTTTCACTTCTTTGAGGCCTACTCCTCTCTTAGGTTAACTTTGGGAACTCCTTTATAGACTTTTAAGCTGTCATTCCTGATTAGAAAGGAGTAGTTGTTTCATGCTTTATACCTTTGGAATTGTAATGATAAACCCCCTTACCAGTGAAGATAGACTTAACATTTCTATTTCCGAAATGACACTTTTAGAAAGTGGACATTTCTCTGCTCTTAGCTCCATGTGCCTGCCAGCCTGTCTCCAATACACATCGGGGGTGGGTGACAGCTTCTCTTTGTGCTTTCCCTCGAGGCAGCCACAAAAAGAGGAAGGTTACGCATGTCTGAGCACTCATTTACATGCACCTGCATTCTGGTCATCCTTAATGGGCCTTCCTGGGCAATAAGAGAGAGGGAAGCTGACATTTCACTTGTAAGGTAGTGTCCCGACCACATACAATGGGCTGATTTACCCCCATTGCTAGTCTGGGGCCAGGGCTGGGAAGAAAGGGGACCTGTGCATTTCAAGGAGCTGCTTTGAAGACAACCCCACTTCAAAGGCACATTTGGGTATAAGTACTGGGTCTCTGACCCCTAAAATCAGACACTGCTGGAACTACAACTGTGCATTGCCAGGACTGCTATGCTGCTTAAAGGAGTCATTTTTGGACTGCTGATCTGGAAGGTTTGCTGCTCTCAGACTTTTCTGAAAGAGAGAGGGACTGTGCCTTTTCCTACAAGTGTACTCTAAGGGTTTGTTGGCTTGCCTCCTGTTGCTTGTGACTCAGGGATATCAAAGTCTCTTCCACTGATCCTCTGCCTGGCTCACTGAAAGTGGGCCCAGATACTTGCAACAAGGACATTGGAGCACGTCTAGTATGTGTGTAGCAGAAACGGCGCATTGACTTGGTTGCAGGAGTAGAATTGGCACATCACTCTCGGAACAAATGCAATGCCTTGATAGAGTGAAACATTGGAATCTCGCATCCCTGGACTGTGTGGAAAAATCCGGAGCATCACTCTATGGAACCAGTGCATAGTGGCCCAGTGTCTCGTCTGCAGAACCAATGAATCTCCATCTGCGTTTTTCAGATGATCGATGCATCCGCTGCTTGCGGGATGAGCATTGAACATCTCACAACGCATTTTGCTGTTGCGATCAGGAAAGGTACTTTGTTCACTGGGGCATGCATGGGTGCTGTAGGTGACCCATGCTCCATCATGGGTGGCCTAGTCCAGTGTGATCAGATAACCTTTTTTTCTACTTATTGGATTTTTACCATTTTGGTCTTGAATTATTACAAAAATTGTGATCTATTTTCCTAAACCTGTGTGGAGTCTTTTTGTAGTGCATTCATTGTGTTACAGTGTGTGTGTGTGAGTGTGTGTGCGAGTGTGTGTGTGTGTGTGTGTGCGTGTGTGTGTGTGTGTGATATTTACTACAACACAGACCTTACTGGTGTTAAATCGTGAAGGCTAAAAAGTAGCCTAACAGCAAGTGCCTAAACATTTCAAGAAGGATCTTCCCAGACGGGGGTTAAATTAACTCAGGATTTATCTCTCTGGTTCATAAAATGTCTCCAAGTATTTAGGATAAGTTCTTCAGTGTTTGAAAGCAAGATCCTGTCCAAACTGTTCAAGAGTTGTACATTTCAAATAGGATCGCTGTTCCTTGCAGAGCCTATGGGCCTGCAGGTTGTTTTTCTGACTCCAATGTTGCCTTAATACTTGCCGCATTCTAATGAGTTGACAGGTCTGTTAGCCACTCACCCTCCCTCCCTGCACAAACCATTATATAACTACCTGACCAATTCGAACAATAAATGCATGTCAGGGCAAACCTACTAACATCCTTCTGAGAGAAAACTGTACCTGCTTGGCCCGCTGCTCCCAGCTGCTGCATGGTCATTGTAAATGTCTTTTCAGCCTCTTTATACATGTCAAGGGTGTAAAAGGTCCCTCCATTCTCTACTTTCATGCCCTCTATAATTTGGAGCAGTTGTTGCCGCTGGTTTCGCAGTTCTTCTCCGCTCGCTCTGTTGTTTACAGCACAGTACCGGTTTCCACAGTTCTTTATCAGATCTTTCAGTGGTTCCTCAGCTTCTTCAAGGTATGTCTCTATTGACTCATCTGGGTGTTTCAAGTCATCTTGTCCTGTAAACAGCACCATCATGTACATTGCTGCATCCTTTCCCAGCAGACCCTGGACTATCTTCGCAGCCTGCGCCTCCTCATCAGTGAAGGCTCTCAGTCGAATCACAAAGATGATAACGTGGGGCCCCGGGGAGGACATTACAATCGCTGGATCAATACATTCTTTGATTGCCACAGGAGAGATGTTTGTGTTAAACCAGGCGGTGTCCACCACAGTGATGTGTCTGCCATTGTATTCACAGCCGCCGCTCTCACACTGCTTCGTTACTTGCACGGCTGAGGTTTTTGAGGTAAACTCTTCCTTCCCCAGGATGGTGTTTGCAGAAGAACTTTTACCAACTCCGGTTTTACCAACAATCAGTATTCTTGTGGTTTCATCACCTGCAAAGACAAAGCAAATTTTCAAGACAACAATAAATAGGAGCAACTGTACATGTAATATTTTTTAGAGTTAATTATCCATGCAGAAAGCTTTGCAGCTTGATGGTCTACCACAAAATATAACAACAAGTCCACATAACTCATGCAGACAGCGGATAATAAGTATGAAAAGTGCCAGGAAGGTGTAATTGGTAAAGGCATACTAAATAATTGTAATTCTTAAACATTTAGGAATGGTTTTGATCTAAATCCCTATCCACTAACCTTTGCAGACAGGGCTTTGCCCCTCAGGCTAATGTTTCCTGGAGGCAGGCGTAACAAGAAGAAATGTATTTTTTCCCTTTATTTTTCAAACTGTGCATGAGTACTGAATTCTACAAAACACATACAAAGAGGGAAAAGGTCTTGAAGTATGGTTTTTTACAGGAAGTATCCCCTCCAGTACTAAACCCATGTGGATTTTCTCTCTCTCCCTTTGATGGAAGGCAGCATCACAACTTTAGCTGCTGCACCATGTTGCGTAGAATATTAGCAAATCTGGGTTTAAATGTGTGTCAACAATAAAATTAAAAAACACACAATTGATGGACAGAATGCAGAACAAATCAAAACATTCTCCCCCAGTTAAGAGATCTGGGTTAAATCCATCATTCTTTTGCGCACCATGTCTTAAAATTAGGATTTTTCTCAATTTAGTAGTCCTAAATCTAAATTTAGGACTACTAAATTGAGAAAAATCCTAATTTTAAGACTTTCGGTATTCACAGAAGGCATTTAGGAGTCCTAAAGTTAGGAGTCCTAACTATACTACTACTAAACTGAGAAAAATCCTAATTTTAAGACTTTCGGTATTCACAGAAGGCATTTAGGAGTCCTAAAGTTAGGAGTCCTAAACTTAGGACTACAAAATTGAGAAAAATCCTAATTTTAAGACTTTCGGTATTCACAGAAGGCATTTAGAAGTCCTAAAGTTAGGAGTCCTAACTATACTACTACTAAAGTGAGAAAAATCCTAATTTTAAGACTTTCGGTATTCACAGAAGGCATTTAGGAGTCCTAAAGTTAGGACTCCTAACTTCTGTGAATACCGAAATGAGTAAGTGCCTTCTGTGAATACCAAAATGAGTAAGTGCCTTCTGTGAATACCAAAATGGTAGTAAGTTTAGGATTTTGTCTTAAGTTAGTTCTGTGAATCGGGCCCGCTGTGCGTAAAAACAAACCAGAACGTTGAATGAAAATTGGTGGGGTATATCTGAAGATTTATGCTGACTCATGATCTCTGTACACTATCATCAATGAGGACTTATGGAGGGTGTCCTTTGTGCAAAAATTGGGGGATCAGTTGTTGGAATGGGAAACACATCTGGAGGGTTTCAGTGGTGAAGCAATTGATTTGTTAGATTACCATTGGTTTACCTTCAGATTCAAAGTCAGGGAGGCCAGAGGGAAGCAATATGTGGCTAAACAGTTCCACTGGTATTGGGATGGTTTGATCAGAAACTGTTGCATATCGTCTTAGACCCTATGAGTAAGAAGCAGGTGTTGGTGGTAGATGATGGTACTGCTGTGTATAATAGAATATTGAACTATTTCCTAAAATGTTCGGCAAAGAATTGGGCAACCTAAAGCAGGATGCAGTACCTAAAGTAAATAAGGGTCGCAAAATACCCATACTAGTTAAGGACGAAATTTCAAAGGAACTGTATAAGTTAGTGGCTTCACAAATAATAGAGCCAATCGAAGTCTGACGTTGGATTTCTCCCCTGGTGATAGCTAGATTAGCAATGGAAAAATCAGGTTATGTGTGGACTTGCACGATCTAAACAACAATATTGGTATATACAGATTTCCATTACTTAAAATTGCTGACATGGTCAATTGTCTTAAAGATGAACGGCCCGATTCACAGAATTAACTTAAGACATAATCCTAAACGTACTACTTTTGGTATTCACAGAATCCACTTACTACTTTTGGTATTCACAGAATGCACTTACTACTTTTGGTATTCACAGAATGCACTTACTACTTTTGGTATTCACAGAATCGATTTACGACTACTAACTTTACTTCCACACTCGGGCCGGAAATTCTGGCCCGGAGGTGGAGCTTCCGGCTTAGAGGCGGAGCTTCCGGCCCGGGGGTGGAGCTTCTGGCCCAGAGGCGGAGCTTCTGGCCCGGAGGTGGAGATTTCAGCCATGGCTAAATCTCTGCCACCAGCCGGAATCCCCACCTCCGGGCCGGAAGGTCCACCTCCGGGCCGGTAGCTCCGCCTCCTGCTCTATTGTCAAGACTAGCGCTTTGAGTGGTCTTTCTAAATAGCTGTATAAGCAATCCAAATAACATCTCTCAGTCTGTGTGTACAAGTGACTATGTGCACAATGGTTTGTCTGTATGATTCCCTTTGTGTGTATTTATGGCAAACTGACTATGTTATTGGTTGTCTTTAAGTAGGATGCTCTGATGTGTGAGAAGACTTTATGATGTTGAGGTACTATTCAAATGGGACTGCCTGGGATCAAGTCATATACTGCTTACATCATTCATAATTCCTTCCATTGACTGGGTCGAATGCGAAACAAACTTTAGTTTGCCTGATAACTTCAACTGGTGTAAAGTAAATCTAGGATTTAAATGTGGTTCCATGAAGAAAAGGTGAAGGAACTAATTTAGAATATGGTGGATGGAGTGCCAAACTGCCAAGTCTACAGAGGGATGTGCTCCACTCCCCTAATGATATACTGTTAGCCATACTTTGAGACCTTGGCAATGCATGCAAGAATTTCTTAGACTCTTAGTCTTTAGCAAAACCACAATGAATGACATTATGGAAAATATTGAAGCTTAGCTGAGTAGATATCATGTTTAATCTGCAGGTGCTGCACAGTGTTTTGTAGAAAAGCTAAATAGAAATGGCTATGCCATGCCAGGAAATTTCACTCAGCGCATAGGTTCCCTATATTTGCATGAACTTTATACTGTGAGCTCTGAGCTCAGTCCTCGTAAAAGCATTCAAACAGGATGTTCTAATCCACTGGAACTCCTGCTTAAACAAGACAAGTCTATAAATGATTATTTGCTTCAAAGAATTATTCTACCAAATGCTATGTAGATTGGTATTGGAGGCGGATAGAGTGCCAAATGACTGCGCCCTTTGAGATTTTTAGGCAGAAAGTCAGCATAATCTTTTGCTGAAATTGCTGCTGAGCTGATTCTGTGATACAAAAACATTAAAGAATATGAATCATAAAGCTGATGGATATTAATTTACTCGCTTGTCTGGTGACATACAGCATGTCTGAATTTGAATATGTAAGACTGTGTCCTCTAAGACAAGTATAACTCAGTGGCTGCCTTTGTTTACACCCACAGAGCACATTGGTGTCTTCAGCATCATATCACAATAGCAGCTCTGGCCACTGGTAAAAGTCTTCTGCTAATAAATTAACTCTGGCAGCATCAGTAGAAACATGCACAGTGTTGGATGTATTAATTTTTTGAAGTTCCAGGACTGACATCAGGCACATGGATGCAGGAAACTAATGAGAAGCAAATGAAAACGAGGTAATTAGCAAAGATGTTATAGAAGTATTTGAAGGGCCAAAATAATTTCCATCAGACCAAGAAACATTGCTCTGTTGGAATGGATAAATAAAACAGTGTCCAGAACTCAGCAGGCCCTCCAATACCAGAACTTCTGTAGCCTGTGTACCCTCTAAGGTTGGTTTGCCGCCCACTTAGAGCATGTGTCACTAACTGAAGGACCAATCTGTCTCCTCAAAATGTGGAGAGACTCAGAATGATGAAATTGAATTGGCATTTAATTCCCCCAATAGATGAAGCACCAGAAGACACAGCATTGAAAAGGGGGATCCCTGGCACAACTTATCTCCGCCTGCCAAACTCTGAGTCAGTTCCCTTGTGCATGCATGTGCATGTTGGCATTTGTAGAGCATGAAACTAGCTCAAGGGCGATAGAGCACTGAGTTGGGACATGGCCCAGGGAAGATACAGCAATTGAGTGACGCTTTACAGTAGATTGTCTGATCAGTGGTAGTTCTCCTGGAAGAAGTGTATCATCATATTGTTTCTAATCGTAAGAGAGCTGTTAATCTTAAATTGATAGCAATGACTTATTGCTTATCTCAACGTTTTGTCTCCAGTGTAGTGACTTCCAGTCACCAGGTATTTATTGTCCCCGCAAAGTGGCTATTTTTTTTGCCAGGTAAGCTGCTATCGTATTGTTGAGGGTTTTATACATGACTCGGCTTGTCCTGAACAATTTCTGAGCTGAAAGGGGATATTTATTTAAAGTTTTGTATAGCAGGAACATGACCCAAGCTGGTACCTGAGCGCTTTACATACGCGCTGCAGAAGACATGGGTAGATAGCTGTGGGAGAGAGGCAGATAAATATACATCAGTTACAAAATAACATTATAGCTGGCGACACTGAGGCCGTATCAAATGCCCGGTAGCAAATTATCCAGCAACACAAGGGTCAAAAGGAGAAGAGCTTCTAGTTCAGTGCAGTGCTCATCGGTATCGCTTTCACTTCCCTTTTGAAGGCACATGTTGAAGGAATCCGTCTTGTTCCAGATTCTCGGGGCAACACCAGAGAATGCACGATTGTAGGTTTTCATTTTTTTAAACTTCTTCGGCTTGAGGAGCAATGTGCTGGTGCTCATTGAGGGCTGGGAGCCTCCCGATAGTTCAAGCTTATTTGTCAGGTAGAGAGGAGTGTTGAAGTGTAGTGCTCTATGGGTCATACATGCAATTTTTAGCTTGATCCTTGACTCAAACGGAAGCCAGTTGAACGGTTTCAGGTCTGGAGAGATGTGGTTGGTTTTCTTGGAACCAGTGATGAGTTTAGTCGCAGCATTCCGAGATGCTGTGAGGGGGGCTAAACTGGGTTTTGGTAGCCCGCATAGAGTAGCACTGCCGTATTTTAGTCTTGAGATGGCCACTGCTTGCACCGCAGACTTGAAGTCATCTTGGGGAAGGTAGGGTTGGAGTTTTCTTAATATGCTCAGTTGATAGTTCACTCCTTTGGAAGATGCTCTGATGTGATCATGCATATTTAGGATCTTGTCTAGCACAATTCCCAGTGATTTCTTGGAGTAGATGTGTGAGGTGTGCAGTTGAGAGCGGTGAGGTTTCTTAGATATTTCTTTACAATGGGGGTTTGCTTGGTGGGTGAAATGAGGAGGGATTCTGTTTTAAGTGTGTTTAGTTTGAGGTGTTTGGAGGTTAGCCAATTAAGGGTTTTATGCAGGGTTCCTTAGAGTGACTTGATATCATCAGGGGAAGCGATTTTCATGTAAAGTTGGGTGTCATCCGCATACATCTGGTAATGGATGTTAGATGCTTTGAGGATCAACATAAGCAGTTCAATGAAAAGTTTGAAGAGTGTGGGGGAGAGCGAGGACCTTTGGGGAACACCCAGAGAGCAGGGAATGGAATTGGATAGCGTTTGATTGGTTTTGACTCTCTGCGTTCTGTTGTTGAGAAAAGAGGTAAACCAGTGCCAGATAGCCCCAACCTACATTCCAAAACGTTAAGTAGATTGTCATGTTTGACCGTGTCAAATGCAGATGAGAGATCGAGTAGTATTAGTAGGCAGGATTCATTCTGGTCAAGCAGAGGGAGTGCGTCGTCCACTATATGAGTGTTGACCGTTTCAGTGCTGTGGCCGGGATGGAATAGGTCAAGAAGTTGGAATTGCTCAATGTGTTTGCGCAGTTGCTCATATACACATTTCTCAAGGAGTTTTGCCAGGGCAGGGATGGTTGTGATTGGTCGATAGTTATTCAGGTCTTTGGGGTCCGCTGTGGGTTCTTTAAGAATAGGGTGGACTAGGCCCACCTTCATGCAGTCAGGAATCTCACCCTGAAGAAGAGAAGCATTGATGATCTCGGACCAGAGCGGGGCTAGCGATCATATCATTGCTTTAAAGAAGTTGGGTGGAAGGGGATTATTGAAGTGATTTGAAGGTTTCAGGGTCGAGAGTATTTTGAAGATGGAAGTGTCATTGAGGGGTGTGAATTGACTCCAAGAGGCATTGTTTTTAGGGGAGAGACATGGCGGCGTGGGGGGGGGGGGGGGCCAGGGTAAGGAAGAGTCAGGAGAGGGAGAGAGATCGTTCAGGGCCAACTTTAGATCTGATTTGATCTTACTCACCTTTTCAAGGAAGAAGTCAGCAACGGCCTCGCAGTCTGGCTGAGGGCAAGATATGAAAGGAGATTGGATAGGAGTGTTATTGGATTGTAAGTTAATCAGCTCGAACAGCCTTTTCGGGTGGTTTTTGACTTTGTCAAGTTGGGATTTGAAGAAGGTTGCTTTCGTCGTTCTGATGAGTTTGTTGTATCTACTCCTTTTTATTCTTAGAGTTTTTAGTCGACCAGTGGAAGGAGCGGATCTCCAAGCACGTTCTGCTAATCTTAGGCTGCGCCTGTCAGCATTTGGGCTGTCATTGAACCATGGTTTGGAGTCTTTGATGAATTTTCTTTTTAGCTGAAGTGGGACAGTTGCACTCAGGGCAGACAAAATGGAGTTGTTATAGTGCTCAGTGAGGTCGTGGACGTCGGCCATGTGTGTAGGCGGAGGTAGGTCGATATTGCAGCGAGATATTAGCTCATTTACATTAGTATTTAGAGCGTTCTTTTCCAAAGTTTTTGTTTTAGTGGTTTTGATCTTTTGGAGGTCCAGCTGTCGAGGATACGAAAGGTGATATAGTGATGGTCCGACCAATCACAGGGAAGAATAGATTTGAGTTGAATGGAATTGGGATTGGAGATGATTAGATCTAGGGTTGAGCCTAAGTTGTGCGTGGGACTATCACAGAATTGAGTTAGGCCGAGGTCAGTTAGGAAGTTTTTGAGACTTTTGACCGCCTGGTAATGCAGGTCCTTCCAATGGAGATTAAGTCACCAAGGAAGATCTGGGGGCATTGTCGTCCCAGATTGGAGGAGATGGTTTCCATAGTTTGTTCAATTAGGGGGAAGTTGTCTCCTGGAGGGTGATAGAAGATGTGTCGGCTGCATACGGTTCTATGTTTGCTTGTGATGTCAATGCAAAGATATTCACAGGATGAGAGATTTGCTGAAGGGGACGGTTTTTCTGAGAGAAAGATGTGGTAGATACAGGCTATGTCACCTCCCATTCTCTTAACTCGATAGAGTCTGATAATTTTGTGGCTTGGTGGGACTACAATGTCAAGGATGGGACCTGAGGAGTTGGTAAGGCAAGTTTCGGTGAGGATAAGGAGGTTGAGTTTCTGAGCAAGGATGAGATCAGCAAGGTCCGTGGCATGTTTCACCACTGATCTACAGTTGAGTAACATTTCAGGTAGGAATTGTGGTCAGTGAGGGGGGGGGTGTAATGGGGATCTGCTTGAGGTTATTAATGTTAACAACATTGGCGTTGAGTCTGGGAGCTCTATGCAGGTTAGATGTGATGCTTTGTATGGCCTCTGTCTGGCCTTGCTTTGGATTAGTCGCTCCAGGCTCATTTAAGGAGGTTGCTTGTGAGGTTCAAGAAGGGCCTAGGAAGACCGTATGAAAAGAGTTGTAAGTTCGGAGAAGTGAAAGAATATCTGGTTCTGGTAAATTATTTATGGATCTGGTGGGTCTAGAAGTTGCGTTAGGGAGTGGTATTCCAATTCTGGCCTGGGGGTTTCTGCCGGAGGTCACTCTGTAACCTTGTGTAAGGATATGGTAGTTTGGGATGATGTTGGAACTTAGGCAGGATCTCCTGCAAGGTCTTGTTGGAAGAGAGGTCACTGGCCAGCTCCGAGGTGATGTTAGTGAAATTCTGTATGTCAGTTTTGAGGTTTAGGAGTTCACGGTTAATTTCCTTGAGCTTAGACGCAGAATCGATTGTGGATCAAAGCTCCTGTGGAGGGGAGGAGGAGAGTTGTTTACTAGGGTGGGGGTAGGCACGACCCAAGAAAGGGGACAAAGTGGAGGGGGCACGTCCCCTGAGGAGGATTTCCGTCTCTGCTGTTTAGGAGAGCAAGGTAAGTGGGTGCTAGAGTTGTCGTGAGGAGGGAGTTTGGGTGGGAGGGGGGAAAGGTTTGAGAGTTGAGGATTAGATGGGGAGCAGGGTCTCTTGGTTTTAAGGAGGTGAGGGGAAACTGATTTCCTGGTGGAGAGTGGGCGGGCCAGCTGTGGGGAGAGGGAGATATGTAGGAGAGAGCCAGGAGGAAGGAGAGTGTGGAAAGTGAAGATGGTCAGAGCAAGGACTGGGTGGTCGGGAGACAGAGGGTGAGGCTGGACATGGCTGAACTAGGGACCTATGCATGTTGTTTGGTGTCGGTGTGGTGATCAACATGTTGTTGTGACACATTAAAGAGGGATCAAGGACGTCCTGTTATAAAGTTAGGATGAGGACATTCCTTGAGTGAGTAGGTGTGTCACTATAGTCCATCAATTTTTACCTGAAGGCAAATCTGTCATCCAAGATGCCCAAGTTGCGATTGGAGGCCTGAATTAGGATAGTCCCATTGTTGTAGATGGATATGGTAGAATTTGCACTGAATGTGGGTGACATCACAGCTAAGATTCTTAGCCGAGGCGATTCTGAGTAAAGAGTGGAAAGCCATTCTCCACTGAGCTCTTCTTTTAGTATAAAAGATCAGGTCACTGGTAATAGCACATTTTTGTGACAGAAATAGGGGTCAGAGATAATGGTTTCTTGATTAGCTTTGAGTAGTCTATGTTTCAGAGATTTAATCGAGTTTTTGGAGAGGTTGGTCGGGTAATTATGTAGCTATTCATACCTAGCTTCTCTAGTCTGGAGTCCAGTCTGCACTGAGCGAGAGAGGGCGTGGTGGAGAGTGATTATTTTGCGAGCCTTAGGTGAGATGTAAGAGAGTACAGGATTCCAGGGTCTAGTCCTCATTGAGGAAGGGTCTTGTAAGACATGGCGGGTTCAGTAGCGGGTCGTATTGTTCCAAGATAATGATAATAATATGGTCTACACCTGAGTGCAGGACATATTATTTTAGTCAGTCTGGGGCAAGCCAGTGCTCTAACCAGTCAAGAACCGAAGGAGGAAGGCTGAGCTCTTGCCATGTATGTCTAGTGGGAGCATAGATAGATGATGCTTTGAGTATAGGGGAAAGGGGACAAAGTGTTGCGTTTTTCTTTTAACGTCGGGGTGACATGGTCAAATTTCCTTTAGCCCTGATGAGCCATGCAAGGTGTTTCAGGACGGTATCAAGGACACGGCTGAAAAGGCATCACACCATCCAGATGGGAGTAGAAAGAGGCTTACACTGTTTTGCTGAAATAGTTTTCTGGGACAAATGGCTTCACTTTCTTCAAGAGATAGAGTTGGAGCCAAGCTATCTTGGTCTTTCTTGTGATGTATTACTTGAACTAGATGTTTCTGTAGAGAGTGAATACCTCCCCAAAGAGGTAAACCTGGAAGGTTTAAGTTATAAAGGCAAGCTTCAATCTGGAGTTGTTCAAGTTTGTAGACAAATTGGAGAAAATCAGTCTTTGTTGGGTTTAGCTTCAAGACATTTGAGATTGGATGAGTTTAAAGCATGATTTGAGTCTTTTTATGTCAATGAGTGAAGATATTTTTAGGTAGAGTAGGGTACAACCTATGTATTGATGAATATTGATGCTGTTGATCTTTTCGAGATATTTTGTGGCAAGTTTCTGAAAGATAATTTGATTGGCGTTATTTCTCGTTTGGTTTTCAAGCAGAAAGTTTGACAGTGCAGCATTGAAGATTTCATTCAGTTTGATCATCCTGATGGCAGTTGGGATGGAGGTCTGAATGTTTTTTTCAAAATCCAGAAAGAAAATGTCATTTACCAAACACAGGCTGACCAAACATAGACCCAGACTGGCCACCCAGTCTCAAGCTCAGACCAATCAGAGTCTCGGTTGGGGCAGACATGTCGCAATACATCCTCCATGCCCATGGCTGTAAGAAATTTGCTTGAGGGGTAGGCCTGCTCTGTAGGGGTTGAGAGGTATGTCCAGGGGTGGTTCAGGTGCTAGCATGTCACTTGAGTCAGGCCATCCTGGCTTTTGAGGGTAATACCCAAAAACTAGTCCTAGGATGCTTGTTTACAGTCCAGGGAGGACGCAACTTGCCAGTTTCGGTTGTCCTGTTCCCATGGGGAGCAGGGTCAATACTGATTGGAATACAGCTGAGTCCAAATTGGAATGGTATGGTGAGCAAAGAAAACAATGGATTTAGGACCAGATTTCTGTACAAGGGTGAATGTTTGACATTGTTCCGTTTTCATTTGTGATCCTTATTGTGACAGGTATGCCCAGACATACATTTTTATGGAAGGGCATTTAAAAGTTCTACTAGAACAGCAAGTTCAACTGATTTGCCGTTCAGATTTCATGGACTTGGACTATCTTCATTGCTGCTGGAAAGGAGGTCTGGGTGTTCAGAAAAAGATTGTCATTCACCAAACGCAGAATAACTAACCCTAGACACAGACGCTGGTCACTCAGACTCCAGCTCAAACCAACCAACATCAGTCACAGGCTTGAAACAAACAGAAAAACACCACTGGCTCAAAACGCTGTATTCCTGTGTGAAAATGCAATGGCTGCAGGATACAGAGAGCAGCACTGGAGACTCCGAGAAATACTCATAAGTGTGCAGCATCTACTACCATTAGACATTTCTATCTTGTGAGACGTGGGGCCCCTTCCACAATGCCTGACAATTAAGTGATGCCCAGCGCCCTGCTATCAAACTTTCTGGAGAGGACGGTTCCCTCACAGCGACTTACAATCTGGCTGTGGTTTATCTGGTGGACATTTTGGCATGTGTCCCTCTGCAGTCTTCAGTGGCTTGTCCGACTCAACTTCTGACGTGCTCATGTCTTCCTCAGTTTTGAACCTGCAGTAAACACAAAAAGAACAAAGAGTGAGGCAACACGAGAAGATATTTGAGGAAGGACACACACTCCAATTTGTGATTTATCTGTCGACCAACACACACTCCAATTTCAATTTTGTTCTATTCCCCTTGGATTTAGATTGGACTCTTGGGGCATCCTAAGGCTGTCTGTTCCTAGTAATCCACCTAGAAAATAAAGTCACTCATTACTGTCACTCTACTGTCAAAAAAGGTTGTTCACTTAACATAACTGTAAATGAGTCAAGGCCAAAAAAATGTTAAACACTTGCATGAAACTACTGCAGACTTGTTCACTCACTAGTCAGCTGACTGTATATGTGACAGAACATTCTTAAAGATCATGTGTAGAAAGCATTGTACTTCAATGAGAGCTATTCTACCTTTCGCATTTCCCAAGTCGTTTGTTTAAGAGACAGCAGTTGTATTGTCTTAACCATTGGATATTCTTAATGAAAATAAGGCATTTATCAAGTTAAATTTAATGGTCACAAGAATCTAAAAGAAACTAAGTATATTTTGTTCTTTTCTGGATATTTCGTTGCTGGTTTCGTAAAGATAATTTGATTATGAGCGCTATTTCTCTTTTGGTTTTCATGGTGCAAGTTCTAGCGAAGCAGAAAGTGTGACAGATCAGCATTGAAGATTTAATTGAATTTGATTATCCTGATGGCTGTTGGAATGGAGTTCTGAACATTGTTTTCCAAACACAGGCTGACTAATCCTAGACCCAGACTGGCCACCCAGTCTCAAGCTCAGACCAATCAGAGTCTCGGGTTGAGGCAGACATGTCGCAATACATCCTTCATGCCTATGGCTGTAAGAAATTTAGTTGAGCGGTAGACCTGCTCTGCAGTGGTTGCGTGGTATGCCCAGGGGTGGCCATCCTGGGTTTTGAGGGTAATACCACAAACTCGGTCCCAGGATGCTTGTTTACAGTCCAGGGAGGACATGACTGAGCAGTTTGGGCTGGTCTGCTCCCATGGGGAGCAGGGTCAATACTGATTTGCATATGGCTGCGTCCAAATTGAAATGGCTTGGTGAGCAAAGAAAACAATGGATTTAGGCCCAGATCTCTGCAGTCCCCAGTGGAGGCTCCACAGGGGACTGCATTGAGTGCTGTACTGAAGAGACTGAAGGGTCCTGGATTTTTCAGAACTGAGCCTGTCTGTTGCAGTCGAGACCATAATGTATACTTCTGGTTTCTGATGCTGTGTATGATATACTGAAGGGGTGTGATATTCAAGTTGATCATTGTGGGGGATTTATTCATAAGTTTTTTTTATCGATCCTTTGTATTGTCTTTTACTGAAAGTGAAGGCAGCCAGCAGACAACCTGAAGGCCAGCAGGAGGGACTCAGGGTTGCAGTCCAGCGAATGCATCTTTAATTTTTACGGCCTTGCTATGTCGGCGAGATGCTGGGCTCTCAGTGAAATGCAATTATGGAGGTTGAGGACTCGGACTCTGCGGGTTGGGTGGGGCGGTGGGCTCTGAGTTTTAGCCTAGATGCGGTGTGCTTATGTTGTTTGAATGCTCTGCCTATGGGTGGGGGTGATTTCTTGTTTTTCTATTCGTTGGTTACACTGCGATTGGAAGGTAAGTTCAACCTTGCACGGTTGTTGTGCTGAATGATTGTGATGTTTAGACAGAACACAATGCACAGAGCCGTACCCACTCCTGTACACACGAGCTACTAGGCATCCTGCATTGTTATATTCGATACAGGTAACCTGATATAGGCCCAGGTAACTTCAAAACCCTTACCCTATATTCTTCCTTACATTACACTTATAACGGTTTACAGGGACTGACCTTTTACCTAGATATGTCACTGCATTCAGAATGTGGGTTTACCCTTGTTCAACATCTCATATATTATGCATGAAGATTCTTGGAAGCAGAGCAGGACTACCATCTCCTATATAGCATGAAATAATGAATAATGAATATATCTATGTATACAGTTCATGGCTGACGTCATCCTTAGTCTGACACAGTAATACAGTGAGGTAGGACCCCCGGGGAGACCTATGGGTATATATATATCACATCTTGGGAAGATAGACAGAAGATGTAGGAGAGTAGGATCTGCCTCTTATGGTTACCCACACTTTTTGCTTGATGCTTCACTGTTTTTGACTTAGACTGACTGGGATCCTGCTATTCAGGACCCCAGTCTATCTGCTTACTCCTATAAATTGATTGCCTATACTTTAGGTACATTCCAGATTGGATACTGGGGTACCCTTATCAGTCCCTAGAATATGGTACATCATGTACCCAGAGCATAGGTACCCCAGAGGCCTCCCAGGGACTGCAGCATGTATTATGCCACCCCTGTGAAGCCCTCCCAAATTACACCACAGGTCTGCTACTGCACCCTGGGTAAGGTGGTACATGCACCCCTGACTTAGGTATAGGTTACCTATACCTATTCTAAATCACTGCACATATAAAACTATCAGTCACCCCCTATGGGAGGCCTTATCAATCCTGAAGGCAGGGTTCTGGGTTTTATGTGAGAGGGTGCCCCTGCAAGAGCAGAGACCGTCTGTAGCCTTCGGAACCTATTCTCCGGGGTTGTCTGTGATGCACCCAACCATATATATTTAAGTGCATTTCCTTGCGGTAAATGTTAACTTCAAAACAGCTGCTTAGAAACATGTTGTGTTTGGTGTCAAACACCTTGGAATCATACCTCCCCGGCAGTAACTGGTGGGGGAGGTATGATTCCACCCACCTAGAGGGACTTATGTGAAACATCGGTACACCCGGTACCAGCTTTCTCGACCTGGGCATCACAAAATGGATGCTGCCAGCCACAGACACGAGTCTGCCCTCCTGCTGCTAAGCTGAGCTCGAGCAGAGGAAGGCTTGACAATAGGTTTCCTGTCACAGGGAGGTGTGACCACCGCCACCTTCCAGACAGGTTGTAGTGTATTGGGTCTGGGTGGGTGCACTCTGAGAGTGACAGAAAGTCTGCACTGGGGGCACATTTGGTGTCCCTGTGCATAGTCCAGCTCAAACCAGTTGCAGGAGCCATTTGCTCCTGCTCTGGCACAAAACTGGATAAAGGTCATGGGTGTAGCAAACCCTCTGTCCTGTCCCTTCCTTAGGAGGGTCCCCAGAGTTAGTCCGACCCCTTCCCTGGGTAAAAAGTGGGAAACCTGATTACAGTACTTTGGATTTTACCTGGACTAAACTCAGCAAGCAAAAACCAAGTACTTTGATGGTCTACACTTCACTGGACGACAGAAGAATCTCACTTGGATTAAAGGAGTTACTCCCCTGCAGCAGCAGCCACCTTAATGCATCTGACTGGTTTGCATCTCTCGAGCTCCTGAGGACTCCGAAGATTTCTGCAACTCAGGAGGTGGGTGACCGAGCATATCTGAGGTTGATCTGCTCTCTCAGCAATCCTGAGACCAGTATCCCTCATGGGGACCGTGCAACCTGAACCCCTGTGCACTGTGTACTTTTGCAGCAGCATATGCTTTGTGGCGATCCCTGAGGCTGTGCATTGGACTACGTGTAGTCCCGACCTGAGCAGTATTTCCACCGAAGATCTCCAGCCTCCACTCCATGAGTACTCTGTGGGTTGGTGCTTTGTGAATCTGCTCAAGGTCCCTTTGCGATCCCTGGACTGTTGGCCTGTGGGTCCTGGCGAGGGTCACAGGTCACTTTGAATTTCCGTGGGCTTCTCTGGTTGCTCCAGATGTGTCTTGACTCCCCATAGCTTGGAGAGTCTCCTGGTCCTTGCTGGTCCTCAACGTAATTTGTTTCCTCTGCTCGCGTAGGTTGCCTTTGCAAAGGCTTGTTGGTGTTCAATATGGACACTGACCCCTCAGCACTTGTTAGCCTTTGTGGGACAGCTCAATTCCAGACTTTAGTCAAGCATTCTATCTTCACACCTGAAGCACCCAACTTCGGTGGGCATTCATCTACCTATCCCCTGGTCACCCTGAAGTGACCCAGACTCTGTCCCCTCTGCTTTCAGGTTCTTCTCACCTCAGATCCAGGCTTGGATCCCACCAGAAACATTTCATCTTCCCGAAAGCAGCACTTCTTCATATCACGCCATTGAAAACGACAAAGGTTTCCGACACCACTTGACCCCTATGCACCCGGCTCCTCTGGGATAGGTAACACGGGTACCTCGGTACTCACAAGGGTGCTGGCATTAGAATCTTCTATGTTCCAAAGGGCTTGCTTGAAGTCCTCTCCGAAGTGTCCTTAAACTGTAAATTTCCAACCTCGACTTTCCCATAGAGTTGTACGGAACCCGCGTCTGTGTTCTCACACTGCACCCGTACTCCGTGGGCTCCCTGTGTCACTCCTCTGGGTGGTTCCTTGGGGTCCAAGTGATTCTACGTGCTCTAGGCACTGTGTCTATTGAAGACGTTGTTATACCATTTTTTTAGCATATTGTTAGCTCTCACCCAGGAGGTGTATTGTGCTATTTACTGTCATTCTACTGATTACGTATTGTGTGCCTTGTGCTCTAATCTCGTATAGAGATTAGTGGAGAGTGTTTAGTAATAAATACATATATTTTATATAACACTTGTGTGGTCCTCCTTTCATTTGATTGCTCAGGAGGTTCTGGTCTGGTAAAACAAGCTGATTTACATTCCTTCAAGACTTAGCCTGAAGGCTGCTCTCCATAGCTACCACTAGGATAGCTTTCACTAAGGTTATCTTTAACCTAATCACCATAAGGGTCGTTTGGACTGGTGCAAGGTGACCACTTTAATTAGTGGACAGCATATACTAGGCCAACTTCTCACATTGGTGTCAGCGGTTTGATTGAAGCTTGCTATTGTTTTACCAGATAAAGTTCATTGAGTAATTAACTGAAAACCACTAAAAGTATTAGGTAACTATAATACATCAAGATTGAATAAGTAAGTTCTACTGAACTTGGAGTTGGGTAAGTCAAGGGTCCAGCACACCCTTTCTCCAACTCCAGAGAGTTTAGTCTCCACTAGTTTAGGTAGGGGCCTACACCACATAACACTAGTATGTCTTCTAGAGGAGAAGCCAGTGGCTCTTTGCCAACTAGGTATGGTAGTCTCTCATTCCAAGAATTGAGAAACATGTGCATGTCTAGGAATCTGAAGACAGGGAGAAGTGCCAGCACTCAACGCCTCATAGAGATATTGATTCTAGATGACCTCAGAAAGACCCCCGGGTCTGACGAGGCAGGTAGAGGGGCTGGAACAGGGGATGAGGAAAGGCCAGACAGTGAAAACTGTGGGGACCTGGACTCAAACCCTGTCAATGAGAATCAAAATGATTCTAACCTGGACAACTTAGATCTTCCTTTAGGTGGGGGAGAAGGCCCCAGTGGTCATCTCTTTACCCCACTAGGAAGAGTACTGAGTATACCTAGGAGATCTAGAACTCCCTCTGTGGAGTCTAATTATTCAGGTACCTCTGTAGAGACCTCTGTATCTAATAGGAGAGGATCCTGTTATGGTAAGAAGTGCCAATTACTAGAGATTGATGTGAGACGTTGGCCTGATATATGCTGTCCACTATCACTGGGTGATTGCTTGGAGTGGCTTTTTGTTCCTCCATCGCAGGGGTAGAATATCAGTGGCCCTTCCTGGATCCTTTGGGGATGCACAGTAATCTCTTCTGCAAGCTGGCCATTAGCCGCTGTGACATCTTGGGCTGGCCCCAGGCTCCCTTTCTTAACCATTCAAAAGGAGCTCTGATTGGCTTAGTTCAGGGGATATGAGTGTGAATAATCCCATCTCTCACCTCTCCCATCGTGAGCACTATGGCTTTAGCATTTTTTCCTTCTGGCTAAGCAACATTCACAGGATTTGTGGTCATAATGAAAGTGATGTTTTGATGGTGAAGCTAAAACGAAAAACAGAGCACCTAGCCTTGGTCCATGCATCAAGACTGTTTGCCTCAAAGAGTTAAATGTTTTATTCAAGGCCATCCATTCCTGAACCCATAAAGAATTCCTGCGCAAATGTAATCACTATTCAATGAGCATGCAAATGGGTCAGTACATGAGTGAACATGAGAGAAGGTCCTGGCAAAGAGATTGCAGAGGGTTTGTGTGAGACGTTTTTTGAGTCAGTGAGCGCAACAGTTACCATGCAAGAGTAACCGTGTACAGAGTCTGCACCAGTGAACATGCGAGAGGGTTCCTTCAAGAGTGAAATTGCAGGATTGTGAGTGTGGAACCAGTCAGTGCTCGGCTGAGAATTCTTGCAAGTGTTAAAGTGCTAAAATGTTTGCGCAAGAGCGAGCAAGGACCTCCAAGTAGGTGGTAATGCATTTGCAAATGGGAATGGGTCCCCAGAGGACCCCTTCATTTTTGCAAATACATGCAATATTATTTTTTAAGGGCAGGCAGCAGTCCCAGGGAAAACTGCCTGCCCTTAAAAAATGAAACAAAAACGCTTCATTTTTTTTTTTAAATGCATCCCGTTTTCCTTTATGGAAAACGGGCTGCATTAAAAAAAAAAAAGCTTCTTTATTCAAAAGCAGTCCCAGACACGGTGGTCTGCTGAGCCCAGCAGGCCACCATCCCTGGGAAGGCCTGTCATTCCCAATGGGCTCGCAAATTGCGAGAGGTTCATTAATATTCATCAGCCTCACAATTTGCGACCCCATTAGGAATTGCAAACAGTGTTAAACACACTGTTGTACATGACAAATAGCGCCTCGCAAATTGAGAGTCGCGAATGCGATGCAATTTGCCAGGTGCTATTTGGCAGGTCGTACATCTCGCCCGAGGTTCTTTGCTAATGTGAGCTAGACCAGCCCCCGCTGAGTGTGCAAGAAGGTCACCGAAACGAGTGAGGGTGTGCAAGGGCCATTGCTTCGGTGTGAGTAGGCAGTGTATGTTTTACCGAAGCGTGTTCTACCGCCAACCATCAACTCATTTAGGTGTATGTTGGAGTTCAGGGGTTAAACATCCTCAACATTCTATTTGGAATAACGTTGTCGCCGATTGACGAATCTTCGTGAAATTTTCCAAACTTTTGGCCAGCTCCGGTCCGCTCCTATCCTGAAAATTTCACGGTGATTCGTCAAGTGGGGGCCGAGAAAAAAGGGGGGTCCCAAAACACATTTTCCCCATGCATTTTCCCATAGGACCTGTTGACGCAGCTACAGCTCGAACTGCTGAATGGAATTACACCAAATTTGGCAAAGAGGTAGTCCTAAGGTTCAGACTCGTGCCTTTTGCTTAAATGGTGTAAATCCGTTCAGTAGTTCCTGAGAAATTCAAAAGTAAAATCACATATATATCTGGGTGGAGCCTAACCACACATCTCATCGGGAGATCTGATTGGCTGTCAGCACTTCATCCAAGAAGTGTTGGCAGCCATCTTGGGACCAATATACATGATAGCACCTCATTAAAAAGCAATGCAGTTAATAGAAGGTTTTAAGACTTTAGTTACATTATAAATCATTTGTTGATGGTACCATACTCATTTTAGGAATTGTGGTGTGTTCTAAGGTGATTTTACCATGTGAAAAAGCCTTCTGCTGTGATATCATGAATCATGTTTGAGAGAAAACTAGTTTCTCATGCTTTTCCCACAGAGGTTTGGAAGGTGATCTATGAGCTAAACTGAGAGCATATTTTCTGTGAATTCACATTATCTTTCTCAGTCATGTGAGAATGAAGTCTGACATTCTCAGTAAAACATGTACATCCAACAAGGGCAGAGACTGTCAGTTGATTCCTTTGTGTTCTACTGCAGCTTCCCAGAGTGTTCTAAAGAACAACTAGAGCGCTAACAGTCCTACTTATGACAAACTTATGGCACACCTGAAGCCATCTTGATTGGAATAAAGAGGTAACTCTTAAAATATTTAATTTAAAAAGGATCAAAATGATGGGGTTCATTTTGCCATAGAAAGTATGATTAGTGCTGCAGAAAGAAAAATTAGGGCACATTTTGAGTGACTTCTCAAATCCTCTTCTATTTCATTAAAAGATTCTGACATGCAGACTGAAACATGCACTTTCAATACCAGCAGCAGACTTCCCTGGTGAGCAGTAGCTTTACTACAGTGATCTAATGAGCAACTAGAGTGCTAACATTCTGAATTTATGGCAAATGTGTGACACATCTGAATGCCTTCTTGATGGAATCAAAGTAAAAAACTGAAAGCATTTCCTACTGAGGAGACTGCAGTAAATGAGGAAATTAGGAAACTTCATAACAAATAAATCTCCCAAGATGGCCACCAGGGACAAAAGAGCCCAAATGCAGCACAAATATCACCCAGATGTAGCCCACATGTAGCCCAATGACAGAAGTGTGCAAAACACTTATTTCTTGTGTATTTGCAGTTTTATATAATGCAGACTTGTCAGGTATTGGAGTGCTTTACATGAGCATTGGTTACATCGCACAAGATCAAATTCATTTTGGTTGTAGACATGGGGAGATTAAGTGATTTGACCAGAATCACAGAATGTTGAGCTGAAGCAGAAACTCCAACCTGGTTCCCCAGTTGCAAAGTCTGCAGCTCTGGAAGTAACACCACATCCTCTCCCCTAAGTGCAACATTTAATCAAGTGGTCAACTGGATAAAAAAACATAAAGATTACAAATAATTTAAAAGTTCTTTGTCGCTATTTGAAAACTCAGAAAATATGTCCTTATTTTAGTTTTTTAGAGCACTAACCATAATTTTGATGCAAATAAGACCCTCTCATATATGTAATTTCTAAAGGAAATGCTCTGGTATTACAGTTTTGATTACATCAGGCATTCCACACTTTTGTAATAAATATAGAATGTTAGCAATCTAGTTGTTCATTGGGATACTGTTGAGAGGCAGAGGCCAGGGGCATGGACTCTGAAAATTGAAGGCAGGTAGGAGAGTGCAGAGGTAATAATTTGACCACACTGGGCAGGCAGGAAGGGCAGTGGCAGCACAACAGACTATGGAGGGCAGTGGAAAGGGGGCAGGGGCAACAAACCAACAATACAGGACTGGCAAGAGAGGATGTGGCAATGTAATAGACCATTGTGGGCAGAAGGAAGAGGCAATGGTAGTACAACCATACATGCCAACAGACCCGATTCAGCCAGGAAACGTCCAATGTTTTTAAGCTCAAATGGGCTTTATTTGATCTGTCTCCTGTCTACAATCTCCTCTTTTTCAATGTAACTCAAAGGGGAAAATCAATACCCCAGTTTTTTTTCAAAATCTCCCTCTTACCAAGTTCAAAATGTTTGCAAGTATGGTACATTGGATCATGGTAGGCAGGAGGAATTGGGGTAGGGACATGGACTCGGATAATAGAGGACAGGAGGGACATTGAGAGGTGCACCAAACTGACCCTACAGGGCAGGCATCAGGGTTTGCAGCAGCACAATACACCACACAGCGCATGCGGGACGGGAGTACAGCACAACAATCCATAGAAAGCAATAGGGAGGGGACAGGACCAATCACGTGGACAACAGAGAAGAGAGGGGAAAGAGGCAATGGTAGCTAGCTGACCACAATGGACAGACAGGAGAGAAAGCTGCAGCATAACAGACCATAAAGGGCAGGAGGGACGGATCAGGGGCATTACAATGGAACAGACAAGCCAGGAGGGAGGGAATAGGGGTCAGACAGAGGGTGGGCATGATGGATCAGGTCTATCGTTTCCATATGATATACTGGAAGGTAGTGGTCATTGGGAAAGGCAGCCTATATTTGGCTTTCATTGATCTCAAGACTGCGTTCGACCTGGTCCCTCGTGCCAAGCTTTGGCAGGTGCTGTCCGACTTGGGCTTCCCACCTTTGATTCTTGATATTATCAAGCGCCTCCATGAGGGGAATTACGCTAAAATCAGGTGGGGTAATCAGGGTCAGCTGACAGAAAGGGTGGCGGTGAATAGGGGAGTACGCCAGGGTTGTGTGCTGGCTCCAACCTTGTTCTCCATCTTTATAAATGGGGTGGTCAACCATTTCAGAGAAAACCCATCAGATGCCCCAACCGTGGCAGGGGACAAATCCCCTACCCTCCTCTTCGCCGATGACACCCTTTTGATGTCAAAAAGAACTAGTGGCCTGCAAAAGCTGCTTGATAGGTTCAGCCAGTTTTGCGATGCACGGGGTTTAGTGATTAATACCACCAAAACAAAACTGATGACACTATCCCCATCTAAACGTTTTAGGAACGGCATCACACTTAATGGCATGCCACTAGATACTGTAGAATCCTTCGACTATTTGGGCATTCGGATTAACAATTCGATGAAATGGAATTCTTCATCTAGCTAAAATGCTCCTTAACCATGGCGGGGGCAATTCTAAGAGAGCAGCGGCTTTCCTTCAGTAGACCAGTAGTCCCGGCCCTCGTGGTCTATGATGGGAAAGCCTTGCCCTCAGCACTATACTGGTCGGAGTTATGGGGGTTCGAGAATATCAGTGACCTGGAGAAATCTGAGAACCATTTCCTTAGAGGACTGGTTTCTCTTCCACCTTCCAGCCCCCTGATACCACTTCGTAAGGACTTGGGCAAGCACTCTATTAAGGGCATAGCAAGATAACGCCCGCTGCTCTTTTGGGTTCGTTTGAGACGTATCCCGGAATTGGCCAGCTATGCCGCTGCTCTGAATGAGATCATTAATTTAGATACAGGTAATAAGATCAAATGGATTTGTAAACTAAAGCAGTTGGTCACAGAAATTGGTTATGGGGAGGCATGGTCCAGCCAGATTCCACCTGCAAAGCAAATTATTAAAAAAGCTTATTGGGATTGGGTGAAGGGAGAGGAAGCTCGAAGCCCCAACTGAGGGATCCTCACTGATCAGTTTCTGGAGCACAAGCTTGATGCTAAAACTGAGCAGTATCTCGACTTTATACAATCCCCACGAGATAGATTGCTCAATCAATCAATCAAGACATTTATAAAGCGCACTACATACCCGTAGGGTCTCAAGGCGCTGGGGGTAGGGGGGTGCCGCTACTGCTCGAACAGCCAGGTCTTCAGCTTCTTCCTGAAGGAGAGGTGGTCTTGGGTCAGGCGCAGGTCGGTCGGGAGGGAGTTCCAGGTCTTGGCGGCCAGGTAGGAGAAGGACCTTCCTCCTGTCGTCGCTCTTCGGATGCGGGGGACGGCGGCGAGGGCGTGGTTGGCTGATTGGAGGTGGCGTTTGGGAGCGTAGAAGTTGATTCGGCTGTTGAGGTAGCTCGGTCCTTGGTCGTGTAGGGCTTTGTGTGCATGGGTGAGGAGGCGGAAGGTGATTCTTTTGTTGACGGGGAGCCAGTGTAGGTCTCTCAGATGTCCGGAGATGTGGCTGGTTCGTGGGATGTCGAGGATGAGTCTGGCTGAGGCGTTCTGGATCCGCTGGAGTCTCTTCTGGAGCTTGGCGGTGGTACCGGCGTAGAGGGCGTTGCCGTAGTCCAGTCGGCTAGTGACGAGGGCCTGGGTGACGGTCTTCCTGGTCTCGGTGGGGATCCACCAGAAGATCTTCCGTAGCATGCGTAGGATGTTGAAGCACGCCGAGGAGACGTTGTTGACTTGCCTGGTCATGGAGAGGGAGGAGTCCAGGATGAAGCCCAGGTTGCGTGCATGGTCTGTCGGTTTGGGTGCGGTGCCCAGGGCGGGAGGCCACCAGGAGTCGTCCCAGGCGGAGGGTGAAGAGCCCAGGATGAGGACCTCCGTCTTGTCTGAGTTCAGTTTCAGGCGGCTGGTCGTCATCTACATGAAGCTTAGGTTAGGAACCCTCCCGCTTAACGTTTTCGTAGCAGGTTGGAAAAATCAGAGCGTAACATCCGCCAACTGTCCTGGGTGTTGCGCCCCCAACGAATCCATCTCCCATTTCCTCTTTGCGTGCCCGGTCTATAGGGCGGCAAGGAGGAAATGGCTTAGCCCAATTTGCAGAAATCTGGGCTTTGTGGATTATAGGGTGGCGTTACTTTCTATTTTAACCAATGCCTCTTCCCTTGCCATGGTCTGTGGGGTAGCCACATTTTTGGGGTGTGCCTGGTTGATGCGTACTAAACTGCTAAGGCCTAGCAAGAGCTAGGCCTTAAGACATATATGCTGTACTTTGTTCTGCTTCATCAGGAAGTGTTTTTTATGGTTTTTTATTTGTACATATTCCCCTTTTTAAATTCTTATTTTTATACTGTCACATGATGTATAATGACGGGTTTTTATTGATGAATCAATTATGCTCGTACTTTTATTATATTTTATATTGAATAAAGTGTTATACTACTAATACATTGTGCGCAATGACAGATTCATTGGAGAGCGCAAGATAGCACAGGCACTAGCGCATGCTATGCGATATGCGCCTTGGAGTGTAATATGCACAGGGCAGTGTTGTGTAACCTAACTAGGCTCTAAAGTTGTAATATAAAATATGTGCTGGGGAGGGTAACGTTGCATATGCACTGTGACAAAGATATGTATCCCAGATTGTAATATGTATGGCATAGCGCTGTGCGTTATAGCATAGGCATCGAGGAAGGAACGTTAGATGGTGCAATATAACCCATGCAAAGGCAAGTGTGGCATGACAAATTCACAGGGTGGTGTTACAGTGCACATGGGCTAGAGAGTGTCATAGCATACACACTAGCTGGTGGAATACAACACAGGGGTGTGTGGCACTCGGCGGGCACTGGTGGGTGTAACACAGCATTGGGCTCAGCCAGGAGCACACTATGACTCTCAAGTGAGGTTCGTCTCCTTTCCAGAGAGTAAAATAAAAAGTATTACACATCCGGCGGTGGATGTGTGTTTTATTAACCATGAGGGGGGTTTCTTGCATAGTTTGGTTGAATTTTAGTTGAATCCCCTTTGAATGGCTTGTGTGCGTGTGTATTAAATGTGCCCGTCAATAGCTACCCATGTTTGTATAAATAAACGACAAGGGTGTCTACTTGGAGAGTACCCACCGGCAGGGGCGCCGGGATTAGGCACGGTAGGGCGTCAGACACGTCAGAGCTTCACTAGCGGTGTAAATACATTCCATGTGGATTCATTGTATGCATTGTCGCCTTTTAATGAATATCACGCAAATCGTTATGGTGATATGTACATACGGTTTGTCCAGCATGTCCTAGGTGCTTCTATAAATATATATTTTTTTAAAATAATAAAAAACAAAGGAAGGCCCGGGGGATGGGGTCCCCGGGGCCATAAGTGGCCTCAGGAGGGGGGCAACACAGCCCCCCTCCTAAAGATTTTTTTTTATAAAGGTCCCCAGGGCCGATTAAAGCCTTGGGAGGGGGGACACGTGGCTCCCTTCCAAATTTATTTTTTTCAACCCAAGAAATTAGGGTGCAGGCCCTGGGGGATGGGGTCCCCAGGGCCAATAAATTAGAAAAAGCCCTCCTTCTTAAAAAAATAAGATAAATAAAAGACCGGCATCGCGCTGGAGGCCACGCCCCCTCCTTGCAGCACTCTGCAAATGCGCCAGGTCAGTTGTAAGTTGGGGAATTAATTCCCCTTCAATGCTGAGGGTCCCCGAGGGCCAACTAGCCCAACACGTATCTCCAGTATGCGCCAGAGAGCTGCGTTGCAGACAGGTGTTCTGAGGCCACGCCCCTTTTTACACCTCTATGCAACACAGCTCTGTGGCGCTTACTGGAGGTACCTAGTGGGCTAGTTTGACCCTAGGGACCCTTAGGATTCAAGGAACTTAATCTCTCAACTTAGAACGGCCACAGGGCGCGTTTACACAGTGGTGAAGGGAGAGAAAGTCAGATTGTGAGCAAAATCACCCTCGGGAGAGCGCGCTCAACCAGAAAGGAAGGTTCCCTTCACAAGCCTTTCCGCTCTCAGATTTTGCTCGCAATCTGACTTTCTCTCCTACTTAAGGAAACATATGAAAGCTAAGAATACAGGGGAATTGAGCCTACTTAAGGTTTTAATTTACTCACCTCTCTTGGGACTGCATTTACCAGCATGCCGCTGGATGTCCAAATTATGCCACGCCCACTAAGGGCGGTACTTCATTCAATAAATGGCTGAATGGAGTGATTGGTGAGTCTTCATTTTCTCCCTGTGCTGAGTCCATGATGAAGGGGCGTACCAGCCTTGAAACGCGTCGGACAATGGAATTAATGCCATGAAGGACAGTAATGCGAGTGACAGCAAGGCATACACACCGGAGGTGGGGAGAGTGTCGTGTGCGCTTTCAGAGCTCGAGGGCTTCTTGCGGAACAATGTGCCTGAATTGAACTATGTGAAATCAGAAAACCTGTATTTAATCCTGGCTTCCCCATTTTACCTAATTGCGTGGTCCTAGGCAATTTAGATTGCATTTTCTCCTTTATTACCTCTGTTAGACTTGGCATCTTTGGCGTGTTTCCCCTGAGTTTTTGGTTTCTGCCCTCCCGGTTTTTGCACACTTTTCTCACTGCTGATCAGTGGTAAAGTGCGAGTGGTCCTGTGGTAAATTGTGTTATGGATTGGAGTTTCCATGATTGGGTATTTGATTTACTTGTTAATCCCAAGTAAAGTGCACTGAGTGTGCCAGAGCCTGTAAATCAAATGCTACTAGTGGGCCTGCAGCACTCGTTGTGCCACCCACGTGAGTAGCCCTAAAAAGGTAACTCAGACCTGCCATTGCAGAGTCTGCGCACAGTTTGTAACTGCCATGCTGACTTGGCGAGTGCACCCACTTGCCAGGGCCTAAACCTTCCATTTTCTAAATGTAAGTCACCCCTAAGGAAGGCCCAAGGTACCCTTGTGGGTCGGGTGTAGTGTATGTGAAAAGTAGGACATGCCCTGGTGTGTGTGGCATGTCCTGATAGAGAATTACAGCCCATTTTGTTTTTCACTATTGCAAGGCTACCTGTACCCCATAGGACAGAAGTGGAAGTTTGTTTATAACATCTGATAAACATAACTGGACCTGGGAATTAGGTGGGAAAATAAAGTTTAGTATGCCTGAACTCAGAATCTAAATATGCATCTTTTAGTGAAGGTGAATATTACATTCTGTGTGTGAAAATACCACTTTTAGAAGGTAGGTATTTTCTTGCTTAGTCATTCTGTGTGCCTCTGCTGGAATGTGGATTGCCTGTCTGGGTTTTGGATGACAGAAGGCTGGGGAGCAGGAGTGGCTCCAGATAGTCTAGGAGGGTCGGGAAAGGGCTGAATAGACCTGGGCTGCAATGGAGGAAGGGGGAGGAGATTTCCTTGCACTACAAAGGGCCTGTCTGCCTCTGACAATGCCGTCTTCACCTCCTGCCAGGAAATCACACCAGAGAAGGCAGAACTAGTTCTGGCTGGGCACAGACACTCTGCCTAAGAGAGCAAAGGAATTTGAGATATAAATATTGGGGTCCAGACCCCAGAACTTTAGAACTCTTTTGGATCAAGAAGATTGCCAAGAAGAGCCGGAGAAGCTGTGAGCACGAACTACCTCTTTGCTGTGCATTTTGCTGTGTTGGCCTGCAGTGGCTGCTTCTGTCTTGGGCAGTGAAAGGACTGGACTGAACTATCTGGAATCTACTTTTGTGAGTTTCTCCAAAGGCTTGAGGTAGAGCTTGCCCCTTGTTCAAGAAGTCCCATGAACAGCAAACACTTCAAGCTCTTCTGCCCTCAGCACTGGGGACTATGTGTTTTGTGCTGCAACAGAAGAAAAGCAACTCGACGACATCTACGACGCCGCTGCCGACTCTGTGTCCTGAAAGCACCACCGAGGGCACCGCCCCAATGCCGTATGGTGACCCTGGTCTCAACACCGCCACCTGCTGATGCTGCCACCGAGCCACTGCTCGATCCGTGACCTGTGGTCACTGCACTCCACACCGCTTTGCGACAACACCTTGGCACCGCAGTAGGCACCGCCACAATGTCGCACTGCGACCCTGGTCTCACCGATGATGCTGCCATTGAGCCCCTGCTCGCACCGCGACCTGTGGGCACCACACTCAGCACCGCCTCGCTTCACGACAATGCTATGGTATACCAACGACGCCGCTCCATGCCACAATCGACACCGCTGCTTGCACCGTGGTTCGAGGGCACCGCTCATAAAGTTAAACGATGCATTGTCCTTATCCCGCACCGCAGCCTTGGCCTACTAACACCTGTGCCATTGATTCCAGTTCGACGGCCGACGACAACGCTTCAGCAACGACGATGCCGCTGCTTGCACCGTGACGGGCACCGCCTTCATCCCGCACTGCAACCCTGGTCTCACCGATGACGCCATCCGCCGCCACCACCACCGAGTTGCTGCTCGCACCACAACCTGAGGGCACAGCAGGCTGCCCCGTGGCACCTTGCACTGCAGCACACGACGCCTGCCAACGCCAGCACTCCTGACTCCATCAGAGAGATCTCCCTGCAACGTGTGTGACTTCGAGGGCCCCGACGACTCCTGCACTAACCTCCGGAACAGACGCCTACAGACGCCGTGTTTTTGGAAGCTCAACAAGAGGTCAGACGCCCTGCATTTCTAAAAGGTACTGTTTGCAGGTCTTTCTGACACTGTAGCTGGCCCACGACACTACGGTCTGCCAGAACTGTTTGGATTTCTTTGCTCACTACCCTGTGATATCCCCAGATGGAGCTATCAATATCAAGGAACTATTTTTAAAGCATATTTGGATAAGTGAAAATTTTGGAGTACTGTATTGTGGATTTTTATTGTTTTTTGTCTTGTCTTAAGTATATAAAAATATTGAATATTTTTCTAAACCGGTGTGGTGTCCTTTTGTAGTGCTTACACTGTATTACTGTTGGTTATGTGCAAATGCTTTACACACTGTGTCTAAGATAATCCTGACTGCTCATGCAAAGCTACCAAGGGGGTGAGCAGGGGTTATTTTAGGAGTGTAACTCCCTTATCCGGACTAGGAAGAAGGGTCCCTATTTGGACAAAGGTACAAACCCTTGCCAACTATAGACCCCCATTTCTAAGAATCACATACAAGAGGACCTCAAAATTCACTTCTGTACATAGTTTGAACCTGTCTATCTAAAAACAGAATTATGGATGATAGAAGTACATCTAAAAAATTACCAGTCAGTTAGCTCCTTGAAGAAAAGATTGGAAGAACTAAATCAGATAATGAATGATTTCACAGCAACTCTGAAGCAGAGTAAATTTGCAAATTTAAAGAAAGATACTAGCAAGTTCGCCATGAAAGATTATACCCCTACATCCAAGATGATTATGTACAATCAGAAAGACATAAAGACCCCAACATAGATGGAGACACATCAGACACAGGCTCAAACAGCTCAATCTCCACAAGAAATAGTCGAGCAAGCTACTAAGGAAGAAGAGACCAGTGAAGGACGAACTTCCAAGGGACAATGCAATGGGGGCCCCAATCAAGGACCTCAAATGTACTCTGAACCTTTTTTCCATGGCCCACCAACAACACAAGGCTCACCAGTACCATTCAACCATTGGATCACGACCCAACAAGGATTATTAATGCTACCCACAAAATCCTTCTTTAGGATCATGCCAAGGTCCCAGGAGGGGTCGGTCTAGGAAGAGGAGCCAAGTACATTGGGCAACCAATGAGGAACAAACCAGAGTTGCAACCAGGTGTATGACTGGTGCCACAAACAACCAGGCAACGACCAGCAAACAAGTAGTCTAGTGGTAAACCTGATGGACCACACATTATCTCAAGCACAGATGGGAATCCCTGAGAAAGTATTGGGTTTCGTACTCACCGAAAAGTTAGACAGGTTCAAACTATGTACGGAAGTGAATGAATTCATCAGAAGATTAGAACTAACAGCATATTTTGCCAACAAGCCACCAAATATCCCTGTACAAAATGACACAGGGTTACGGTTGAAGTCCACCTTCACCCCCCCCCCCCCCCACACCAATGCTACCCTACCAGTGGAACTTATAGCTTGTGAGAAAGCTGTGCAGAAGTATTTAGAGGGAATCAATCCAGAGGGCACCTGAGTATTTCACAACATTACAAGAGAGCAAAAACCAGCAATCAAGGAACTGTCTAACAACAGAAACCTGGTTATAAAACTGGCAGACAAAGGTGGAGCCATAGTTATCCAATCAGCAGAATCATACCACCAGGAATGTATGAGACTCCTGCAGGATGATAGGAATTATGAGATGCTGAAAGAAGACCTGACAGAAACAATACAAATACATATCACAAGCATGGTAGAAGAGGCACTTGCCCACAACTCGATCTCACAAAAAGAAGGGGAATTCTTCACAAACAAATCTCCTGCGAAACCATATTTTTATATGATACCAAAGATTCACAAGAATCTCAAACTCCCACCAGGGCGACCTGGCACCTCAAAATGTGTGGATGCTTTTTGCGAACCATAATCCAGAAGACAGTCACGTACCTAAAAGGACACCAAATATGTCCTCAGACTTCTGCGAGACAGACCATTCAACCCTGAAACTGAATTTCTTATTGGTTTAAACGTGGAAAACCTATGCACCAGTCTCCCACATGAAAAAACATTAACCATCATTAAAGACGTTCTGTTAGAAATCGACTGGGAATGTCAAACTCCACGGAACATCGTGATGGAGTGCCTCAAGGTGGCGTTGACTAGAAACTTTTTTTCTTTTTGAAGACACTCTCTACCTATGGGATCAGCATGGGGAGCACTTTCACCCCATGTACATCACTAAGAAAAATACAAGATTCTCAATCCCGACAACACTTTTCTGTCCTATATTTGGTTATGGAAGCGTTACATTGATGACGTTTCGGTAATATGCAATAGTAATAAAGAGACAGCATACTGTTTTCTATCCTGGCTGAACTTCCATAACGATTTTCTGAAATTCACTAACACCATATCAAACAAGGAACTAGTATTCCTAGATCTTAACATCTACCCACAGGGAGGAGATCTGATAACAACAACACACATTACAGCAACCGCAAAGAATTGCCTACTCGTCTATGATAGCTTCCACCCGAGACATCTAAGGGAGAATCTCCTGTTTGATCATTTGCTCTGTTAAGGAGGAACTGCTCTGACCTCAAGAAGGTCAAACAACAAGCTGTGGATTTACGTCACAAACTGATGAAAAGAAATTACCCCATCCGGGTCATAGAGAAAGCGATGAAACGAGCAAAAAACATTAATAGGACGCCCTATTGGAGGTAAGACCACCAAAACCAAAAGAGGAAAGACCCATATGTGTAACCACTGATAACACAGGCTCTAACCAGGTGAGCAAGTTAATCAACAGGCGCTGGCGGATTCTGAAGTGTGGCCTGTTAGATTTCCAGAAGTCAATGTTCTTCCACAGAAAGAGGAAACGCTTAAGAGATATGATTATCCACACCAGACCTCGTCAAATCAAGGTCAGTGACATGTCACCGGTTTTTCATTCCCCCTTTACAGGTCACCACCCATGTGGAAACTGCAGTGTTTTCCATCTGACCACTAAGAGCAGAAGTATTACATTGAACCATAATGCCTATTGGGAACAACAGCATTTCACAAATTGCAACTCGAAGAATGTGATTTACATGATTACTTGCCCATGCCAACTCCATCAGATTTGTATGACAACTCGCATGGCTAAAACACGCATCTGCGACCATCGGAGCAATCTAAGATGTGCCAGTTCCACAACAAAAATGTCCATACATTACATCGAGGAGGGACACGCGGTATTTGATCTGCAATGGACTATTTGAGACCAATCCTGAAGGAATCCCAACTATTTGAAAAGGAACAACGTTGGGTTTTTCACCTGGGAACACAAAAAAGTACTAAACGATGGAATACCATGGAGCCATTTTGCTTGAATCTATGATGAACCCCCTGCAGATATGGAGAACTTATAATGGTTCCCACAAACAGACTACAAATAGCTAACAATATGTAGATGACAATAACCCTATTTGGGAAAAAACAATAACAGGAATACAAAGTATAAAGGAAGGAACAAGGGTAGTACATGTAACATTTTTTGGCTTAGACCTTTTTCTCTTTTTTCCTTTTTCCTATTTTCTTTTATTGAGAACCAGAACATAGAGGTATAAACACTTCAAATATATAAGGCGTAAAAAGCCGATGTAGAGCACACGGATCGCAGATTTCTTTGAACTAAGTTAAAAACGTATTAAACAGCCCCCAAGCAACTATGTTCTTGGTTGCAATTCCTTTGAAATCTTAGAGCAGTAAGTGTTCCCTCGATGGCAGCCCAGCCTGTCTGAGAAACCTTTTCTTTATTTTTCAGCCTTTCTATTTTCCATAGTTGGAAATTGATTAAAATAAGGTTAAACACCACCATATCAAAATGAGAATAATTTAAATTTATCAATGATGTTTCCATCAATTTGAATATACACCATTTTATTTTTCATGGAAATATCTTCCTGGCCAAAAGACACAAACCGGAGCAGGAGTAGTACACTTCCTAACCAGGAAGTCGTGCCACAAACGGGCAGCCATCTTGAGTGAAGTCAGCGGTCTAGACACCACTGACACGAGGACGAGAGTAATAGGAACCGCCTTACATTTAAAAGAAATGTTCCAGCGCGTCAGTGGTCTTCAGAGCCATGGGCAGGCTAAGTATGCAGGCGAGGGTGCAGCTTTGACGAAGTGAGTAGGGCATAGAGGATCCCCTTTGATAATGAGCATTCCGCATTAAGATTGACAGAGTCGTTCGCTCACATTTTCTTCAAAAAAATCTATTGATCATCATTTTTTGCATATCTCCTTTGATTTTCAGTGTGTGACTACAAGCACCCCTAACCCCCCTTCACTGGCTAGCACTGCTTAGAACAGAGTGAGAAAACATAGAAACACCTAACTTTTTTTAGCGAGCCATATGGAATTCCTGTACAATGAAATTAAGGTGAAACAACGGCGGATCCTAGAGAAGAAAATATTAGCATTATTTTAGCTTTTCACCGAGTGACACACGTGCTCTCTGGTTTGTACATTTCCTGCCTCCACCCACAGACAGACAGAGAACAGCTGTTAACAGAAGTGTCACCCTCCGGTCAAAAGCCATAGGAAATATCCTGCCAAGCTCCAAATCTGAAGCACGGCCATCCGCGACAAACCTAAACTAATTTGATTCTTACACAAACTTGAGTAGGCAACCTTTAGCCACTAGATTTGTAGTCCGCGGCTCTCCAGCAAATGGAAAATGGATGCCAGAGGCAGTTTTGTGACAGAGCAGAGAGTGAAAAAGAAACAAAAGCAAGAATGTATTTCTACCAGAAAAAGAAACCAAAATACGTGGATGTTTTTTCTAGAAAGCAGCGCGGTCAGACCATGTGCTTCAACAACTTAAAACCACTTACTCAATGCACATCAAGTATACTCGCCTCTGACGTTTGGTGTGCATGCGTACGATGTAAAACATCACATGCATGCGAGAGGGACAGGTCAGTGCGATGGCAGGCAACCTATCATAGGGAAAAAATGCATTTACAAATGCAATAGTACTCATATTTATACAAGACCTATTGCATTTGTCAACAAAAATGTGGGCGTCCAAGAAGGCAGGAACAGGAGTGGATGGGGGTGGTGGTGGGCAGAGTAGGCACAGACTCTGGGAGGGAACAGGGGGAGGCAGGGGAACAAAAGACTTTTGAAAGTAAAGGGGCTGATAGCTATGGAAGGAGAAAAATTACGAAATGGTCGTCAAGAGGCAGGACTTACTTGCTGATAACCAATCAGAACGCAGCATTTCAGATTTGAAGCAATCAAAAGCATGGGCAGAAAGTGTGCGGAGCTTCCCCCACAATACTGTATACAGCATCCCTCGACGAGACAGGGCATGCGCTGCCTAGCCGAGACCTAAAAAGAATGCTTGGCATAGCCGGTTTAAATACTCGCTGCAAACCTGCCCACATTGAGGGCAGCTGTGTATTATTGCTAGGGACTTCCATCAGGCATCCTGACGTTTCCGCACCTCATGGCGGCCATCTTTAAATGGCACTAAGGTCAATAGCAGAAGCGTCACAAAAACAACAATGCTAATGTACCAGACAAAGCCCAACAACAACCCCTCCTCCTAATCATGATACACTATCAACAAGGTAAATTAGAAATTATAAAAAATATATAAAAATATATATAGAGAAAATCCAAAATCGTGAACCCAGTAAAGTATTCAGAAGGATAAATTAATATCACACCCCGAACTGATGCTTGGATGGGTTCAAATTCAATCAGCCGTGCTATATGACGACATTGATATGAACAAGAAACGTGTTTCAATAAGATTTAGAAGGGGGGTCACATATGTGTGTTAACTAGTATGAATACCCCAAAAGAATGAATTACCATCGGGGCGGCCATCTTACGTTGGGCTATGTAATACAACCGTAAGGAATATCATGAGGAGGTCCTAGTTCTAAAAAGATCGAAACCCGAAAACATACCTGAGAATCGACTAATCAGTCCAAACAAATCAACAGCGAAGCAAGGTCAAACAAGCATTGGCATAGCCAATAGGTCTCGCTTTTGGGACCTTCTAAGTATTTAGTTATGCAGCACAATATCCTTGGTGCAACCACATCAACTTTTGTATGGCTAAACACTTATAAGGTCCCAAAGGCGAGACCTATTGGCTATGCCAATGCTTGGTGTGGTTGTGTGTGTGGTTGTGTGTGGTTGTGTGGTTGTGTGTGGTTGTGTGTTTGTGTGTGGTTGTGTGTGTGTGGTTGTGTGTGTTTGTGTGGTTGTGTGTGGTTGTGTGTGTGGTTGTGTGTGTGTGGTAGTGTGTGTGGATGTGTGTGTGGTTGTGTGTGTGGTTGTGTGTGTGGGTGTGGTTATGGGTGCAGGTGCAGGTGTGGGTGTGGATGTGTGGTTGGGTGTGGTTGTGTGTGTGGTTGTGTGTGTGTGGTTGTGTGTGTGGTTGTATGTGTGTGGTTGTGGGTGTGTGGGTTATGTGTGTGTGTGGTTGTGTGGGTGGTTGTGTGGGTGGTTGTGTGTTTGGTTGTGTGTGTGGTCATGTGTGTGTGTGTGATTGTGTGTGTGTGTGGTTGTGTGTGTGCATGTGTGTTGCACAAATACGTTACACATTGCCTTTTTAGAGAAACCTGACTGCTCTGTGTCAAGCTACCAGAGGATGAGGCCAGGTTACCTTTTAGTGTGTATCTAACCCACCCTGACTAGAGTGGTGGTTCCTTCTTGGACAAGGTGCATAGCTCTGCCAACCAGACAGCCCAGTTCCAACACACATCAATTCAAAACTGCAGAACCGTTGTCTTGCAGTCAAAGGGGAAAGGTGGTAGTGACAATGGGTGACATGCAGGTCGAGTTGTGTGGAACCCATGGAGGGTAAAGGTGATACGGGACCGAGGATCAAGCCACAACAGTCAATTCAATTTTGACCCATGGAGCCTGGGGCAAAGTTGTCCTGGCTGTCCTTGTTGCAGAAGAGCTGCTTTTTTAATTGAAAATACTATGCTACAGGGAACAACTTGCTAAAGCACAACAACAGGACTGCTCTAATGTCAGATGAAGGTCAGTTGGAGTTCTCTCTAGGTGTAGCCTCGAGCGTGAGGGTCAGTTGTCGGACTGGCGAACAAGAAGCTTTGGCAGCGGTAAGCACAGCAGATGGCTATTTCCACATCCAGTGGTCCAGGGGAACATGGTAGTGACCAGCAGCTTTGTGGAAGGCAGGTCTACAGTTCCCACAATGCACTAGACCATATTGATTTAGGCGATCCCTCGGAGGGCCTGATAGTCAGTGATTCTTCAGATCCAGAGCGTTGTTTTACCTGCAGTTTGCAGGGAACTAGTGCCACTCGTCCAGGGGAATCTGAGGGTGCTTCAGACTCTACCAGGGGTCTCTCTGTCTGTGGGTACCAAGTTTAAGGCAAGGAAGAGTCTTGATCAGGCAGTTCCAGAAGAGTTGCCAGAGGTGCAGAATATCCCTCTTTTGGTTTCGGCAGTCTTGTCGCGGACATAGGTCTCTTCTTTGTCCTCTTCAATGCAAGTTGATTCAGAACTGAGGACCTGGTGTAAGGGGCGGCCCTTAAATCCTAGATTTAGAGGTGTTAGTGGAGTGGGTGCAAGTGGCCAATGGGATACTAGTTCCAGTGGCTAATCCACCACTGAGGTGACCATATTCAGGGGAGTAGGTCACCTTTTCTACTCAAAATCTATGATTTACACAAGTTTTTAAAAATGGCAGAAGTCTTCCATAGCTATAAACACAAAGTAGCCCAACCTACAGGTGTGGCTAGCCTTCTAAATATATATACCTCCTACATACTCAATTGCCTACCTGTCTGTGACCAAATGTGTCCGGGACGGAGGAGTCTGTTTCCTCTGTTGGGAGGCAGCACTAATGCATATCAGAGGTGGTATAGCCTTAGAAGCTCATCACAACTTTGCTAACCATCCTGAAGAGGAATAGGTGTGACCTCCTTCCTGCTCAGGTCTTTTTTCCTGACTCCTGGGAGTTTTCACACTGCCTGGTAGAAGGTTAGAATACTGTCTTGGTAGCAGCAAGTACAGGCTTACATACAGAGCACCGGAAGGCTGGGGCAACCAGCTGGGCAACCTCTAAGGTAGCTACCTGGGTGAACCTGTGGAGGATCCTACAGGCTCATATCCTTACTCCCGGCCTTTTCTAAGGTATTGGAAAATATGTGAACACAGTCATTTTGGACTATTTGGAAAAAAATAACCTTCTGTTTTTAGTCAGTCAGGCTTCAGGGCTAATTATAGCACAGAAACGGCATTGCTGGAGGACACAGAACATATCAAAGAGAAGTTAGATCAGGGGGGTAGAGCAATCCTAGTATTATTAGACCTGTCGAGGCCTTTGTTACGGTCCCGAATGCCAGGCCCCTGGAAAGGATTCAGAAGCTTGGTATCGGCGGTTCTGAGTTTCAGTGGCTGGCCTCTTTTCTTGAGGACTGAAGTCAGAAAGTTTGGACTCCTCCCATTGATGCCACCATTCCTAATTTGAAAGTGGGGGTCCCACAGGACTCTGTATTGAGCCCTACACTTTTCAATGTGTACATGTCCCCACTCACAGCATTGACAGAAGCATGCAGGGCTAAAATATTTTCTTAGTCCGACGACACCCAGTTGCTTCTTACCTGTGAAAAGGGGGCAGACTTTGAGGCTGAGAAGATCAGAACATGTATCTCCAGGGTGTTCAATTGGCTGATGAGGAATCAATTGGAGTGTAATCCTGAGAAATCGGAGATTATCTTTTTTGGTTTCCCCACCCCCAGAAAAGTGGAGATAGCTCTCTTTCCATGAGACCTCAAGTCAAGTCGGTAGTAGGTACCTGTTTTGGTCTACTGCGAATGCTGAGGACATTTCTAACTCTGCTATCACTGAATACAAGGAAAAGGGTGGTCCAGGCACTGATCACCTCTAGACTAGATTATGCGACTGTCTTATACCTGGGTTTACCTGAGTATCTTCTCAACCGCTTGCAGGTAGTTCAAAATGCAGCGGCGAGAGTGGTGCTCATGCTTAATCCCAGGGCACATATGTCCCCTCACCTTAAGGCTCTACATTGGCTTCTTGTTTTTGATGGTATGTTGGACTTTGTTTTGTTTGCTGGTTTAGTGCCTCTGCGCACCTTGGCACTGCTGTTTTGTGTTAACTTGCAAGTGCTCCTACTGTAAATTGTGTTTATGGATTGGTGTTTACATGTTTGGCTTATATGATTTACTACTAAGTCCCTAGTATGGTGCACTGTGCGTGCCAAGGGCCTGGAAATCAAATGGCACTAGTGGGCCTGCAGCACTGATTGTACCACCCATACAAGCAGCCTTTCAAAGGTGTTTCAGACCTGCCACTGCAGTGTCTGCGTGCAAGTTTTACTGTCATGTCGACCTGTCTTACATGTAAGGCACCCCTCTGGTAGGCCTAAAGTACCCCTGGGCAGAGTGCAGTGTATGTGAAAGGTAGGGCATGTCCCGGTGAGTATGACATGTCATAGTGAAATGCTGCCAATTTCATTTTTTCACTATTGCAAGGCTATCTGTCCCATAGGCTAACATGGGAGTTGCTTTGTAACATCTTACAAGTATAATTTTCCATCGAGACAAGCTAGAGAAATGGAGTTTAGTCTCTCTGAACTCAGAATTTAATAAAACATCTTTTTAGGGAGATGGTTTTTAAATTGTGTGTTTTAAAATGCCACTTTTAGAAAGTACACAAACACACCAGTGCCAAACCTGACTAAACATTTGAAACTCTAATTAAACCATACTCACTATATTTAATAAAAGCAAACTATTTAATATTTTTACAACATTCTACAAACACTTTTGTTTTTGTGTTATTTTTGTCACACATAGAAGACCAAACACAGAATCAAAGATATTCTTACCTCTCACCAACAACAATTCACACACAACAGTGGATACAGAAAGAAATTAATTGGAACAAATACATACATGTGAATAATACACAACACAAATAACATAAATACGATACACCAATAGATCACTTGTCTTTTACAATGTCCAGAGCATACACTAAAAGGAATTGGATTGTATATACACCTGCAAAACAATTCAATGAATTCAACTGCTCTCCTTTTTTGTGAACAATGCATCTCTGCGAACTCGTGACTTGTGTACCCAGGTAAGTATCATTTACTTTTTCATTCCATGGATTTTGATCTCACACTGTATTTAGATCCAATAATTTAGACAGTAGGGGCACAAAACATGGTCAACGCATTTCGATCCCACTACACAATTCTTTATGGGGTTCTTCTCAGGACACAGAACTGATATTCACTCTCAAATGGCTTGACATATAGGCACTAATGTGCTGATAGCATTTGTATACTGCAACACGTACATACACCCCTACTTCAGAACGCGGTCTCCAATTCACTTCAGACTCGGCGTTTACAAGAGTAGAGACATTTTTAACGATTCCTCAAAGTTTTCTGCAGCATTCTCAGCATTCACTCGCTGTTCGGGAGCTGTCAGCAACATTTGAAGTTTTAGAAAGTTGGCATTTTCTTGTTTAACGATTCTGTGTGCATCTGCTGGTTTGTGTTGAGTGTCTGGTTTTGGAGTGACAGGTGCTGGGACTGGGCATTCACTGTCGACAGTCACAAGGAGGGGGGCTGAGGTATGTCCTGCCTTTCCTGGGTGACTCCTAGCAGGGCTGAATTGGGCCTGGTCAGCATTTAGAGTGGTGGGAGGAGTTTTCAATAGCACCCAAAGAGGCAGTGTCTCCTCTGCACAATGCTGCCTCCACCTCCTGTAGCGAAATTGGTCCAGAGAGGGTCAAACGGATTTGCACTGGGCTCAGAGACCAAAGAGGAAATGTGGTATAAATATTGGGCCTCTGACCCCAGACCTTTAGATTTCTTTTGGATCAAGGAACCTGCCAAGAAGAAGAGCTGGCAAAGCTGTGAGGAGGAACTACTACTTTGCTGTGTGCTTTGCCGTGTTGGCCTGCAGCGGCTGCCTCTGTCTTGGGCAGAGAAAGGACTGAACTGAACTTTCTGCAAATTCTTTGTTTGAGTTTCTCTAAGGGCTTGAGGTAGAGTTTGCTCCCTGTTCAAGAAGTCTCAGGAACAGCAAAGACTTCAAGTTCATCTGCTACCAGCACTGGGAACTGTGTATTTTGTGCTGCAACAGAGGAAAAAGCAACCCTACGCCATCAACAACACCACTGCTGGCTCAGTGTCCTGAAGGCAACGTAGAGGGCACTTCGCAACACAACCCTGGTATCACTGACGACGACACCAAGCGCCACCACTGAGCCGCTGCTTGCACTATGACCTGTGGGCCCACAATTCACACTGCCTCGCTTCAAACCACCATCCTGTATCCCCGACTACAGTGCTCCACGCCGACATCCACCCCGCTGCTTGCACCTTGGTTTGAGGGCACCGCTCTTAAGTCACATGATGCACCATCCCACACCGCAGCCTTGGCCTACTGACGCCAGTGCCATCGACTTCAATTCGTCAGCCGACGACAGCACTTCAGCAACGAAGATGCCACTGCTTGAACCGTGGCCTGCCAGCACTGTGGCAAGCACCGCAGCCCTGGTCTCACCGATGACACTGGATGAGCATCACTGAGCTGCTGCCAGCAACACGACCTGAACGCACTGCAAGCCGCACAGCAGCACTTTACACCGCAGTCAACTCCTGCACCAACCTCTGGAACCGACGCCTGCCAATGCCAGCTCTTCAGAGCTCACCGCAACACCCGGCATTTCAAAAAGTACAGTTTTGCGGGTCTTCCTGACACCGTACCTGACCCGCGATACCGCAGTCATCCAGAACTGGCCCACAACGCTGTGAAAGCCCTGAACGGAGTTATCGACTTCAAGGAACTGCATTTTAAGTCAAATTTTGCTTATTGATAATTCTAAGAAGTGTATGGTGTATTTTTATTGTTTTTGGTCTAGTTTGCACAGATACAATATTGGCTATATTTCTAAACTGCTGTGGCGTCCATTAGTAGTGTTTTCACTGTATTACTGTATGTTATTTTAAATGCTTTACACACTTCCTCTGAGATAAGCCTGACTGCTCGTGCCAAGCTACCAAAGGGGTGAGCAGGGGTTATTTTAGAAGTGCATCCTCCTTATACTGACTAAGAAGAAGGGCCCCTACTTGGACAAGGTAACAACCTGCCAACTACAGACCCCCATTTGTAACACCCACTCAGATGCAAGGTGATGAGCAGCTAACCTGTCTCCTGGTAGTTCTCATCATCAAAATAAAAAATCAGAAAAGGCCATCTGCATTGGCATGGTCAGTCCCTGGTCTAAGTCAATACTCTGTAGGGAAATAGACCACCCAAACAGTTTGGGGTTCTCCCCTCTCATCTGCATCGGACATCTGTGAGACCTGTGGTCAGTTTGAACTTTGAAGTGAGTCCCAAACAGGTATGATCTCAGCTTCTTCAGGGATCAGACCACAGGAAAGGCCTCCCTCTCAATGGGACTCCAACGCTGCCCTGTGGGGATGAGTGTCACCCCAAGTGGGGCGGGTATACTCAGACGTGAGCCCCGTGCTCTCCATGCCACTGGAATCAAGCTATCCTGGCTGAAGAGGGGTGAAACCTCGAAACCGGTCCTAGGATGCTTGTTTCCAGTCCAGGGACGACCTGGCCTGGCAGTTCGAGTTGGACTGTTCCCATTGGGCACAGGGTCAAGACTGATTTGCATATGGTTGGGTCCAAACTGGAATGGCATGGTGAGCAAAAAAACGATGGATTTAGGCCCAGATCTCTGTACTGGGGTGAATGTATGACATTGTTCTGCATTCTGTCCATCAACTGTTGTTTTTGCATTTGTCACCCCGAGTGGGACGGGTATGCTCAGACGTAAGTCCCGTGCTCTCCATGCCACTGGAATCAAGCTATCCTGGCTGAAGAGGGGTGAAACCCCGAAACCGGTCCTAGGATGCTTGTTTCCAGTCCAGGGAGGACCTGGCTTGGCAGTTCGGGCTGGACTGTTCCCATGAGGCACAGGGTCAAGACTGATTTGCATATGGCTGGGTTCAAACTGGAACGGCATGGTGAGCAAAAAAATGATGGATTTAGGCCCATATCTCTGTACTGGGGTGAATATATGACATTGTTCTGCATTCTGTCCATCAACAGTCCTTTTTGCCCTGTAGGGATGAGGCACCTGCTGATATAGGCAAGTGGTTGATCCTGGCCCTCATCATCTCTTTGCGACAACACTGCCCCACCCCCATGTTGAGAAGCGTCTGTTTGGACAATGAACTCCTTCCCACTGTCTGGTGGCTTCAGGACAGGCGCTGAGCCCACAGCCTCCTTCCTGGTGTCAAAGGCCTGTTGGAATCCAGGGGTCCAGGTGACATTCTTAGGCTGTTTCTTGGAGGTACGTTCTGTGAGGGGGTGGGGGGGGGACACAATGGTCCCATACTGCTTCACAAACACACTGTAGTGCCCGGCCAAGCCAAGGTAGGCCCTGACTTGAGTGTGGGTTCTTGGAACAAGCTTAAAAGGCTCTTCCCTACAACTGTCATCTGGACCACACGCACCTTTGTTTTGCTACAATCTTTCTTGATATATTTATGCAAACCCTTCAGGGTGACTTAGTGCGCTACAAGAGAGGGTAAGTGTGCACAAGGTTTGCAGGACACATGCACATATAAATGTATAGCAACGTATAGCCACTGGTTTGTGATCGGGGCTTGCAGGCATCATTAATAGCAGCCAGATAGGAACCACAGGCATATCAGCAGTTGGCGGCGCTTAAGGTAAAGCGCGCAGTAATGATGAATGTCAGAGACAGCCCCCCGCTCTAGATTCACATAGAACACATCGGGCCCAGTTCGCAAATGAATGCGTTTAAACTTACTTTTCAATTCAAGTGTACTTCGAAGATTTGATGTAAAGATTTACGTCATCTATGGGTATGGATCGCACTGAGAATCATGTGAACATTCCCAGGAAAAGGGAGTGTCATACAACACATCAACCCTTCTAAGAACACTAATATAGCGCCAAGAGGCTGACATAACAATTCATGCCTAAAGAGCCCTTCACATACTGCTAAGAGGAGAGCTCGTCTCGTACTTACTCATGAAGAGACGATTACAAATCTCGAACCAATGACCGAGCCCCTCTCGCAGCGCCTTGAAGACCTCACTGAGCGCTAAGCACATTATTACGCCCTCACCCTGCCCTTTAATGCAAGTGTATTTCACTCGATTATTGGCCCACCCCCCTCTCTATGTGCATGGGGGGGCAGCGGGGGCCATGGTCAGCCCCCCCCCCCCCCTCCACTAACGGCGAGTCCTTGCAGTCAGAGAGCACTCACTCACCTGCCTCAGGAGCTCCCGACCTCTGCCGATAGCGCCTTGACTGCGACTCCCGCAGACGGACAGTCAGTCAGTTAAATACCAGGCTCGGCAGCACCTCCTCCGAGTCAAAGTAACGCCTGGGAAGTGCCGTCTGCGGCCACACGGGAGCGCTGCACACCAGCACATGTTATATTCGCAGGACAGGTCCCTGGCTCTGAACCTTGCACAGAAAGAAAAGGAAAGTGAAACTCGTCGAAGAATGACGGCATTGAACGGCTGTGACAAGGCCGGCTAGAGTCTGTGAGCACCAGGAGGCCTCCGTTACTGTGCATTCTCTTTACCACCATAGAAGCCGCGCAGCCAGAGGCTGGATTGAGAAATGGTGGAGAGGTCTGCTGGGGTGAGGTACATGGCACCCCCTATCGGCCCACAACTGTTATCTGCAATCACGAAAGAACCTAAGAGAAGAGACTCTCATGTTATTCGCAATCAAACAGATCAAAAATCGAATTTCCAAAGGCAAGAAAGAGGGCGCTCCGGGGCCCCACGGAATCCCTCCAAGTCTACACAAGCAAGACCCAGACTACTGGGCCGAACATCTCCGACCCCTCTTTAAAAACATCCTGGATGTGGGCCGAATGCATGAGAGGAAGAGACGAGTCAGTTCTGGATAAAGCAGTGTCGAAATCATTTCGATTGATTTTTAACCTCCCTCAATACACTTCACCAGCCCAGCTAAGGCTAGAATTTGAACTTCAAAAACCACAAGTAGCTCGGAAGGGGCCTACGTAAAATGCTGGTACAAAATAAAGGGAGCAGAGAACCACTCTATGAATTCATACCTATGGAAAGAGCTGAACAAAAATAAAAACAATCCAGCCGCGATCTATCTACAAACGGCACTAAACTATTTAGCCCGACAAGAACTCTGGGAAGTCAATGGCCCACAAAAAACTTTCAAACAAATAGCAAACAAAACAGTAAAGTTACTGTCTTTGGAATAAGACAAATCTACCCTCTCAAAAGAGCACACGGGCGGCTTGTTATTCAAGTCACACAAGGGTCGCACCACAAACCTGTTTGGGAACAGGATTTTCAAAGATTGCAAAGGAAACATACCTGAAACTGAGGATGGCCGTTCTACCGGTCAACCAACATCTACCCCATTGGCAAAGGCTAGATGCAATCACAAACTGTAAAATCTGCGGAGAACCCAAAGACAGCATTCTTCATCCGTTGTGCAGCTGCAGAGGCTTACACAAAGAACGCAAACTGCTGTTAAAAGCAGCCTGGAACGTGAGAGGGAGCCGAACCCTCAGGCCAGCATGAAAATCCTGCTTTGAAGGAACAGACATTCAATTAGTGTAGGAGAGTAGGATCTGCACTTATGGTGCCCCCACTTTTTTTCTGATGTTAACACTGGTTTCTGGCTATAGTCTGGCTGGGACCCTGCTAATCAGGGCCCCAGCCTCTCTGTTCTCTCTAAACAACTTGGAGTGCGTATTAGATGCACTAGTGATTGGATACTGTGGTACCTTATGAGCCCCTAGTATATGGTACCTTAGGTACCAAGGGTATAGGTACTTCACAGGCCTACCAGGGGCTGAAGCATGTATTATGCCACCCCTGGGAAGCAGACTAAATCTGACACCACAGGCCTGCTACTGCAGCCTGGGTGAGGTAGTGTTAGCACTCCTCACTGAGGTATAGGTTTCCTATATCTCACCTTACACACACACATAAACCTATCAGTCACCCCTAAGGCAGGCCCTATCAAACCTGAGGGCAGGGTGCTTGGTTTACATGTGGGGGGGTGCCTCTGCCTGAGCAGGGCCCCTCTGCAGCTGGCAGAGTCTATTCTCTTTGGCTGTTAGTGGATGCGGTTAAACCATATACTCTTAAGTGCATTATAATGCTAACTTTGGGATGACTGCATCAAAACATGTCGTGTTTGGTGTCAAACAACTTGGAATCATACCCCCACACCAGTAACTGGTGTGGGAGTATGATCCCACCCTTCTAGAGGGGACGACATGTACCCACTGTAGTAAAATGACAGCAATCTGAAAGAGCCCTGGCATCACAAAATGGATGCCACCAGCACGGACACTAGGCTGCCCTCCTGCTGCTGACTGAAACTCGCAGTGGAGGAGGCCCAACAATAGGTATCCTGTCACAGGGAGGTGTAACCACCTCCCAGACAGGATTTAGTGTATTGGGGCTGGGTGGGTGCACTCTTAGAGTGCTTTGAAGTCCTGCACTGGGGGAGCAGTAGGCTCCTCTGTGCATATGCCATCTCAAACCGGTTCAGGGGCTACCTGCCCCTGCACTGGTGCGAAACTGGACAAAGGGAAGTGGGTGTAACCACCGCCTACCCTGACCCTCCCAGAGGAGTGGTCATAGAGCTAGTCCCTCCCCTATCTTCAGTATAAGATGGCAAACTTTGCCATTGCAAAACAGATAACCCTGGATGACGCTCTACAAAGAAGAATCCTGGCCCTTCGACGTTCCACTACCTTTGGAAGACAGAAGGATCTCCCTTGGAGTCCCCTGCTTGGCAGGCACCAAAAACCTTAATCAATGGTCGCAAACTTTCCCGCTCCTGCTGGAGTTCAAAGTCCCTGCAACCCTGGAAGTGGATTTACTGACTTCTCGACGGCCATTGTGAGTCTCCAGCAAAGCTCAGGCGTGTGGACCCCGCGAGTGACAAGGAACAACAATATCCAGGTACCGTGCACTATTGTTAAGTGCAACCCCTTCACGACGTTCTACGAACTTGAGCATTGGACCATCATTGGCCCAAGCCTCCAGCAGGTTTTGCAGTGAAAATCAAAGGCCTACCCCGTCCCGAGTGACCGTGGGCCCCTGTGAAGCATTTCTTCAAGAGGCATCTTTACAATCCCTTGCCCGTTGGCTTGTGGGTCCCCCAAAGACTTTCTTATCAAACCAAAGGGCTCCCCTGGTTGCTCCAGGCCTGGGTGGGTGAGTCCCTCAGACCTTGCTGGTCTGCAACACTGACCTTCTTCGATTCCCACAAGACTTGCTGTTGCCAAGGCTTGTTGGCTCCAATCCAGATTCCGACACATCAGTAAGCTGCAGAGGTTGGGGGACACTCGGAACCCAGCTGCTGGTCATCGTCAATCCTTCCTGGACCTCGTGAGTGAAGAGTCAAAACACCCTTGGTCACCTGAAACCACTCGACTTCCGTGGGCAACCAGCTTCCTGGCCCCCGGTCACTGGCAAGTGACTGTGAACACTGTCCCTTCAATTTTCAGGTCATCTGCATCTCGAATCCACCCTTGGATTTCACCGGACACTTCTTCAGTTAACGCAAGCAGCAAGTATTTTTTGGTCTCCATAGAAAACAGCGACGCGACCCGACACCAAAAGGCACCTATGCACCCGGCTTCCCTAGGTGAGGTAACTCGTGCACTCCGGTGCCCTAGTGTGTGTTGGCCCTCAAATTACTTACCTTGTAAGTGGCTTGCTTGTAGACTTCCTCGAAGTACCTTAAAACTTTAAAAATCAAACCGCGACTTGCTCCATTATAATCAATATGGAACCCGTGGCTGTGTTCACACACTGCATGCGTCTCCCGTGGGTCTGTTACTTACCTGCTTTCACTGCAGTAGTGAAGCCCCAGCGATTCTACAGTCCCTAGGCCTTGTCATTTTGCAAGTCGACTTTCCTAACCAATTTTTTTTAGTATATGGTCTGGTATGCCCCTAGGGCCCCAGCCATATTTGTGCTTAACTTATTGTGAAACGTTGATATTTGAATGTGTTCCTGGCTTCTAATCTCATAAAGAGATTAGTAGAGTGTGTCTAGTAATAAATACATATATATTTGATATATATACCTGTGTGGTGTCCTTTCATTTGGTAATTCAAGAGATTATAAGGTAAAACAAGCTGCTTTACATTCCTCTGAGACTTAGCCTGAAGGCTGCTCTCCACAGCTACCACTAGGATAGCTTTCTTTTAAAGGTTGTCTTAAACCTATCTACCATAAGAGTCGAATTGGACTGGTGCAAGGTGGCCACTATAACTAGTGACCAGCATATGCCAGGCCAACTTCTCACATTGGTGGGCAGCGTGTGGGATTCCAGCTTGCCATTGTTTTACCAGAAAATCTCTATTTGAATTACTAACTGAAAACCACTATAGGTACTCAAGGTACATATAAAAGTCAAGCTTAGTATCAATAAGTTCTACTGAACTTAGAGCTGTTTGTGAAGGGATAGCACACCCTTGCTACAGCTCAAGCTAGGATCAGTAGGCCACAAACTAGTGTAGGTAGTGCAACACTGCATAACACTAGAATGTCCTCTAGGGATGGAGCCAGTGGGTCCACCCAACCCCAGTATAAGGACATGATCTTCTTTGACTTGAAGGCCATGTGTGTTGCAAGACACCTGGGATTAGGACAGAGTCCCTCCACACAACACCTGATACATCTACTAGTAGCAGATGATCTTAGACTGGCTCTAGGAGCTGGTGGATCTGAATCAGGGGTTGGGTCAGCCATAGTCTCTGGGTCTGATGATGAAAATCAAGATGACCTGGAGTCTGTGATTGAAGGGCCAGACCCAGAAAGGCCTGAACAGGACAGAGGAATTCTCCCTAAGAGCGTTGACAGAGTGGGAGAGAGGCCTAGGTCCCATTCAAGGGAATCTGACCATTCATATCACTCTGACAAGGATTCTGTCCATCATAGGAACTCAGACTTACATAGAGAGACCTCCTCTGAAAGAAGGTACAAGATGCTCCAGTATGAGGAAGCTAGGCTAGCCCTCAGAACCAAGCAATTGGCCTTAGATAGAGAAGCCTTTGAGCTCCAGAGAGCTTCTAGAAAAGAGGGGTTAGATACCCGAGGTGGCAGTAACAGTGTGCCTAGAGGCAGAGATTGCTTTCCAGACCATAGGAACCTGTCCAAGGTTGTTCCTCCCTACCAGAGTGGGGATGATATCCACAAATGGATAACTGCTATGGAGAGGGCCTGTAAAGTTCAACAGGTCCCCTAGAAACAGTGGGCAGTAATCTTGTGGCTCTCCTTTTCTGTTAAAGGTAGAGACAAGCTCCTCACTGTTAGAGAGGAGGATGCTAATGATTATGAAGTCCTGAAGAGTGAATTAATAGATGGGTTTGGCTTAACCACTGAACAGTACAGGTTGAAGTTCAGAGACACCCAGAAAGCACAGACTCAGGATTGGACTGACTTTGTTGATTGTGCAACCAAGGCTCTGGAAGGTTGGCTGGTTGGTAGTAGAGTTACTGATTTTAAGGGATCGTATAATCTTATCATGAGAGAACAGATCCTTAATAATTGCCAAAACCAGTTGTTGCATCAGTACCTGGTGGACTCCGATCTGACCTCTCTCCAAGAATTGGGAAAGAAGGTAGACAAATGGGTCAGAACCAGGGTGAGGCAGAAAACCCAGAACCAAGGGGGTGACACCAGGAAGCAAGATCCTAAAGGCTCAGATAAAGGTGGGGATAAGGCAAAAGACCAGAAGTCTTCACAAGGGCCCCAAAAATCTGCATCTGGTGGGGAGTCACAATCTACAAAGGGAAAAGGCCAAAAGAAGCCCTGGTGCAAATGCTGTAAACAGAAAGGACACTGGACTTCTGATTGTACCAAGTCCAAAAACCAAACCACCACCACTCCAGCCCCTAAGGCACCTGTTCCCCCTAGTGCAGTTATTGGTGGAGGTAATGCTCAGAATAAGGGTGTAGTAGAGTTGACCCTGGGTTCTGATGTGGACTCTGGCCTTGTCAGAGTACCAACACAGGCATTGCTAGTTTGTGAGGGAGACCTTAATATGTCCTTCCCAGTGAGCCCCAGTAATCTGGGCAAGTACAAACAGCAGCCTATAATTAATGGCAAACAGGCTTTGGCATTCAGGGACACAGGTGCTAGTGTCACCATGGTGGCAGAGGATCTAGTGGACCCTGCACAGATCATCCTGGGTGAAATGTACCAGGTTACCAATGCAAGCAATGTCAGGACCAACCATAGTCTGGCAGTTGTGAATGTCTCCTGGGGAGGGTTAACTGGCCTCAAAAAGGTAGTAGTCAGTGCAGACCTCCCTGTCGAATGTTTGTTGGGCAATGATCTGGAGACTTCAGCCTGGTCTGAAGTGGAATTATGGACTCATGCTGAGATGTTGGGCATACCTGCAGAGGTATTTGCTGTGACCAGGTCACAGGCCAAAATGCATAAAGCTGAACCAGCTCTGGATCCTGAACTATGGACCAGATGCTACCCAAGAGGAGGAGCAGTAGGGTTAAGGCTGTGCCTTTCCCTCTGTCTTAGATCTCAGATTCCTCTCCTGAGGGAGGAGAAGCAGAGTCTGAAGAAGGAACTGCCCCAGAGGAACTTGAGCCTGGTCAGGTTGTGTTCTTGGGGGCAGGGGGACCTTCCAGGGAAGATCTGAGTAAGGAGCAACAGTGCTGCCCCTCTCTTGAACCCCTCAGACAGCAAGCTGCTGCTGAGGCTGCTGGGAGTGCTAGTGGGTCCCATGAAGTTTATTGGGATGAGGGACTCCTATATTCTGAGGCTAGGGAACATACCCCTGGAGCTACCAGGAGGTTGGTAATACCTCAGAAGTTTAAGGGGTTCCTCTTGACCCTAGCACATGAAATCCCATTAGCAGGACACTTGGGCCAAAACAAAACCTGGGACAGGCTTGTCCCTCATTTTCATTGGCCACATATGTCAGAAGACACCAAGGAGTTTTGTCACTCCTGTGTCACTTGCCAAGCCAGTGGCAAGTCAGGTGGCACAACAAAGGCCCCACTGATACCACTACCTGTGGTGGGGGTTCCCTTTGAACGGGTAGGGATTGACATTGTTGGTCCCCTTGACCCTCCAACATCATCTGGGCACAGGATTATCCTGGTGGTAGTGGATCATGCCACCAGGTACCCAGAAGCACTTCCCCTCAGGACCACCACAGCCCCTGTGGTGGCAAGAGCCCTCATTGGAGTCTTCTCCAGAGTGGGTTTTCCTAAGGAGGTTATATCTGACAGAGGTACCAACTTCATGTCAGGGTATCTAAAAGCAATGTGGAAGGAGTGTGGTGTCAACTACAAATTCACTACTCCCTATCACCCACAATGCAATGGGTTAGTTAAAAGGTTCAACAAAACCCTAAAGGGAATGATTAAAGGCCTCCCAGAAAAGCTTATGTGAAAATGGGAACTTTTACTTCCCTGCCTTCTGTTTGAATACAGGGAGGTCCCACAGAAGAGGATTGGCTACAGCCCTTTTGAACTTCTGTTTAGGCACCCTGTCAGAGGCCCCTTATGTTTGGTGAAGGAGGGCTGGGAGTTACCTCTCAAACCTCCCAAACAGGATGTGATGGACTATGTACTTGGTCTCCGCTCCCGGATGGCAGAGTACATGAAGAAGGCAACCAAAAACCTTGAGGCTAGCCAAGAATTACAAAAAGCTTGGCATGACCAAAAGGCTGTCCTGACTGTTTACCAGCCAGGCCAGAAAGTGTGGGTGTTGGAGCCTGTGGCCCCAGAAGCTCTCCAGGAGAAATGGAGTGGCCCCCATACAATTGTTGTGAAAAAGGGAGAGGTCACCTACTTGGGGGATCTGGGCACTCCCAGGAGCCCCCTTAGGGTGCTCCATGTCAACAGATTAAAGCCATATGTGGACAGGGCTGACATGGGCTTGCTCATGGCAACTGATGAGGACCAGGAGTAGGATAGTGACCCTCTCCCTGACCTGCTCTCACAGAACCATGATTTAGCGCTGAGACGCCCACGGGTATTCGTTAGCGCTTTACAAATGTCAAAAAATAAATAAATAAATAAATAATGGGTCGGTTGATGGTGTTGCTTTGGCAAGCAGCCTCACTGATCATCAGCAAACTGAATACAGACAAGTTCTGCACCAGTTCAGACATATGTTTAGCCTGACCCCAAGTCAGACTTCCTGGTGCACCCATGAGGTGGACACTGGAGACAGTCTGCCTGTAAAGAGTAAAATCTACAGGCAACCTGACCATGTCAGGGACTGTATCAGGACTGAAGTCCAGAAAATGTTGGAAATAGTTGTTATTGAGCCTTCAGATAGCCCTTGAGCTAGTCCAGTAGTTCTTGTGCCTAAACCTCATACCCAGGGTGATAAGAAAGAAATGAGGTTTTGTGTTGACTACAGAGGCCTCAATGCAGTCACCAGGACTGATGCCTATCCAATTCCCAGGGCAGATGAACTTATAGATACTTTGGCCTCAGCCAAGTGTCTCAGTACATTTGACCTCACAGCTGGCTACAGGCAAATCAAGTTAGCTGATGATGCCAAGGCCAAAACATCATTTTCAACCCCTGGTAGGCACTATCACTTTGTGGTAATGCCCTTTGGTTTGAAAAATGCACCTGCCACTTTTCAGAGGTTGGTGAATAAAGTTCTGACTGGTATGGAAACTTATTGCTCAGCATATCTTGATGATATTGCTGTCTTTAGTTCCACCTGGCAGGATCACCTGGTCCACCTCAGAGATGTTTTGGAGGCCCTGCAAAAAGCAGGCCTCACTATCAAGGCCACTAAGTGCCAGATAGGGCAGAGTCAGGTTGTGTACCTGGGCCACCTTGTGGGTGGCGGCCAGGTTCAACCATTGCAGAGCAAAATCCAGACCATAATGGAATGGGTAGCTCCAACCACCCAGACACAGGTTAGAGCCTTTTTAGGCCTGCTGGGTACTATAGGAGGTTTGTTAAGGGATATGGATCTATAGTGACCCCCTTAAATGATATGACCTCTAAGAAAATGCCAGAAAAGGTTCAGTGGACAGCTAGCTGTCAAACGGCATTTGATGACCTCAAGCAGGCCATGTGCACTGCCCCCATCTTGCAGAGTCCAGAAGTTCATTGTTCAAACAGATGCTTCAGAGCTGGGTGTGGGAGCAGTACTGTCTCAATTTAATGATGAAGGTCAAGACCAGCCAGTAGCTTTCATCAGCAGAAGGCTGACCCCTGGTCAGCTATAGAGAGGGAGGCCTTTGCTGTGGTGTGGGCCCTGAAGAAGCTGAGGCCATACTTGTTTGGCACTCACTTCATAGTTCAGACTGACCACAAGCCCCTCATATGGCTCAAACAGATGAAAGGTGAAAATCCTAAACTGCTCAGGTGGTCCCTTTTCCTACAGGGGATGGACTATACAGTGGAACACAGACCTGTGACCCAACGTGCCAATGCAGATGGACTCTCATGGTGTTTCCACTTGGGACACGAAGACTCAACTGGTCAAGGTTAGTTTAATGTCCCTACGTTTGGGGGGGGGGTGTGTGTAGGAGAGTAGGATCTGCACTAATGTTGCCCTTACTTTTTTTCTGATGTATACACTGGTTTCTGGCTATAGTCTGGCTGGGTCCCTGCTAATCAGGGCCCCAGTCTCTCTGATTTCTCTAAAGGACTTGGTGTGCATATTAGATGCTCTAGTGATTGTGTGGTAAATAAAATATCACGCTGTCATAATTTTTCAGATATCAATAAGATCATGCATAAAGCAAGAGGCTGAGTCTGTGGTATCAGATTCATAAAGGGCTTTATTCCAATAACTCGAGTCAAAGGGAGAATATCACCATCACCAAAAAAGGATCTGGACGGGACTGAAAAGTATTCTCAATATTCTCAAAACATTATTCACAGAGTACAGTATATATACATTTCTCAATTGTACGTAAGCAAAAGAGCAAGAGAGAATGAGATAAGAGCATGTGGGCGTGTAAGTAGGCGTGAAGGTGGGCGTCCATGTGGGCGTCCACTTGATGATAATGGGTAATTTGTCATGTGTGGGTGGATACCTGGAGATGATTTCGCAATGTCAGCAGAAATACTTGGCAGAGATGCGCGCGCAGCAGCATGACGTGTGATTGACGCGCAACTAGAGGGTGAAGGGGACTTGACATTTAGCTCTACATGTGGAGACAAAAAGTCTGGGGGGTCAAGTCAACCTAATCCCAAATCATATCTAACATCCTATGTTTAAAGAACTATGTTATCCACAAGGGAAGGACTCTCGGACAGAATCTATTCTATACTGAGTGTGTGTGTGTGTACAAGCGTCTAAGTGTCTATATGAGATGCAAGGGGCAGAAACTTTCCATGGTAACAGGGCTATGAATTACTTGCATGAGGACAGAGAAGCCGGGCCTTTGCTCGGTAGCTGGCAGGATGTTTACTTAAACTACTAGACAGGAATGCATTGGGCAGGGAGCGGAGCAGATAACTTGAAGGCTGAATACAGTTTTTGGCAGACAGGCAAACCGGCCGAGGCAGGCACCGTTAGCCGCACAGGGAGTAGGACAAAGTTCATGGATACAGATGCGAGCTCAAGCTGAAGCTGTCAGAGGCAGAGAGCAGGGAAAGGCTTGATGACAGAATCGGGCCTACTCGCCTGAACTGTAAAAATGGAGTAACTGAGCCATATAAAGTCGGTGGCCTTTCATACTTAGGAATCGAATATCCAGCCCATTCATGGCGGATCTGACAGAGGACATGTTGACGGTGGACGCACATGTGTTTGCGTCTTCGAAACTGGAACTGGAGGGAACATACATGTGTTTGTAACATGCACATGGAACCGTTGGGGTCCAAGATAGGGGACATAACTGATCAGGAAAATCCATATTTCCACATTCCCTCCTTGTCCCCTACTTGCCCATCAAGAAACATCAATCTTCATTAATCCATCGATTTGCTCATGGAGCATCATTTCTTCTTCTTTCTTCTTCCGGGATCTTGAGTGAGAACCTTGATGTGGAATACACGATGTGGCACACAGACCACAAATCGCTGGTCCACATTGCAGGCATAAGCAGCAACTGAATAGTATAAGAAGGCCAATACCTAGGAAGGATAGAACTCTCCATCCCCAGGCTGATATCACACTCCAAAACCACCCGGACCAAGTCCAAGTGCCTGGATTCTGGTGTATCTGGCTCACAATCTTATGAAGGCGAGTTATGGCTTTATATACAGATGGCGAATTTTCTGGTATGAAAAATGCAACAGCTTGATTTGATGACCCTACAAGCTCCGCCCCTATCGGCCAGGATAACGTCAAGGACAAGACTATTTTGAAGCACAACAATCCGCATAGCAGACTGCTCTTCTGTTAAATTGCCTAAGGCGGAAATAGTTTCGTTCACTACTGCTTCAAGGGTTCTGGTTAATCTACGTATCAGCTTACTATTGGTAACTGTACCTATATAGGGAAAGAAACCTTTATTGAAATCTGTGTATTTTTCCCATGCTGCTTCAGTGTAATCGACAATTGGGAGATCTCTCTGCTGTCTATTGTGTACTAAATGAGTATTTCTATGATAATCAGGAGGAGCTAGGAAAACAGGTGGTAGGAGGAATGCTATGTAACAGGTACCATCCCAATCTAGAGGTAAGCGTATATATGCGGTCTGGCCACATATAAAGTAGGAATGACGAGAAGCTCTAAATGTAGACTTGCCTTGATCACTGAATTTTATTACAGTGGTGCATTTACTATGGCCCATGTGTATGGAGCCATTCTCTCTTATACATAATTCCCCTTTTACTGGGAATACGGACATGGCGGGCAATATTGGTGTAGCTTCACATTCAACGTTCAGGATCATGAGGTTAAGTGTAAAATTACCTAATCCATATACTTCATTTCTTAGATCAGTTCCTGTTCTTTTGGGAAGTCCCTCCTTGTTAGGGTAGCAGACTTTAAGCAAAACTAAGTTCAGGTTTCCCCATACCCAGTTGTCTTGATAAACTGCGGAATTCGAATCTAGGGAATTAATCAAACTAAACCATGCTCCACAGGAGCCATTGTGTGTGAACGGATAGAGAAAGAGGGGCAAAAACTCCCTTATAGTTCTGATAGGGGGGGAGTCGGCCACAGACCCAGCAGTCTGTAGCATTGCTAGTCTGATATGAATGGTGCAGCATCTGAATAAAGGTATTGTTGCGTAAAGCAAGTCGATATGATAGCTCATAGGATGGCAGATCACTAAATGTGTGCTTTATGGTATCATTAGTGGAGGAGTGTAAAAGTGAGGCAATAGGAGGAAAAATAGCATGTAGTATTAAGCTGATACATATTATCGTGATGCACATCTTGCTCTTTTTTTATCAATATTATTGTCCAAGATCTTATGCAAGCCAGAATACATGTTCAACCGCTTCACCACCTAGTGGACTTAATTGATCAAACGGGTTCTGACTTCTTTGGATCACAGTTTAGCTTTGTGGAAACTTCTGGGCATTCTCCTCTAGAAAATGTTGTTCAAAATCCAAAATCCAAGTTCAAAGTCTTTTTCCTTTGTAAAAGAGTGGTGAAGGTGCAATCATCCTTTCCGCCTTTTGACTTTAACGGCCGTCCCCGTGGTCCAGAGCACTGACTTTGGCGCCTTCCATCCAGGAGCGATGGAGTATTCTTTGACCTGGGTGTTGTCAGGGAAGGCGGCAGCAACCTGCGAACAACAAGAGAGTAGTGCAGACATCAAGGAAGCCAGGTAATCTGTCAGCATGTTACTATTAACGTAAGTAATCTTTTAGGCATTGGAGTGCCCCACATATTTGGTGGTCTACCAAAGACCACTTCATAGGGAGATAAGCCTGTTCTAGAATGAGCTACTATTCGCATGTAAAAGAGGGCAACCGGCAGGGCTACCGTCCAATCTACACCTTTGTCTGCGCAAATTTTAATGTCCGATTATGTCTTCCTACAAGGCCTGCTGCTTCAGGATGTCGCACACAATGGAATTTCCAGGTATACCCTAACAGAAGGGACACCTGCTTCATTAGTACCAGGACATATTTGTAACCTCTACATCTGTTTATTTGGATATAATCCATTTGGAGCACTTCAAAAGGGTGGTCAGGTGGATGGAATCCACCTTGTTCCATCGGAATGCCTTTACCTGCATTAAATTGGCAACAGATCATACATGTTCTGACCTTTTGTTTCGCTGCTGCACGCAGGTGCTTGTTGAACCATATATTCTGTAAGCTATCTATCATTGCTTTCTCTCCTAAGTGTGCAGGACTATGTGCGGTATTTATAATCACTTGTACCATCGAATCAGGAAGAAACTATGTGGATTTGCCCTTATTCATCCAACCCTGATCAGTCAGTACCCCTCCTTGTTCCGACCATTTCTTTAATTCGTCTAGAGTAGCATGTGTCTGAATGTCTTGTACATCCCTGGAAGGATCCCTAACTGTCATGGCTTTGGACAGTGATAGTATCTGTGATTTTGTCATGTCTAGTGGGGTCTGAGCTGTCTGTTTAGCAGTTCGGTCTGCCAGATCATTGCCTTGGGAAATGGTATCTGTGGCTCTAGTATGTGCTTTACATTTTAGGATAGCTATGGCTGTTAGTAAATGTATCGCTTCCAGAAGGGCTTGAATATGGGGCCATGCTGTATCTTGGCCCCATGAGAGGTCAAGAAACCTCTTTCTCTCCACAGAATCGGTGTAAATGTTTACTCTCAGGTGCTTAGCTCTTATGCACGCTTGTGTCAGGGCGATGAGCTCTGCTGCTTGTGCTGACAATATGTCTATTCTTTTAGTCTCTATTATTACAGTATCAGTAGTCACTGCATATGCTGCCACTAATTCTCCCGCCCCTGTCCTCATGCATGAGCCGTCAACATATAGTGTTAGGTCGGGGTCTGGGAGTGCAACATCTGTCAAGTCTTGTCTTGGTTTAGTCACGGTATGTATTACTTCAACACAGTCGTGTGGTGAAACGCTTTCTGTACTGGAGGGCAAAAGGGTAGCGGGATTCAGTATGCTGCATCGTCTGATCTCTATGTGTGGTTGAAATAACGTCAGCTCATAATCTGTCAGTCTAGCTACAGTCAGGTGTTGTGTTTGTGTCCGGTTCAAGAGAACCTCTACTGCGTGTGGTACTTGTACTGTTAGAGGGTGGCCCAGCACTATCGAGTCACTTTGTCTTATGGCTAAGGCCTTTGCTGCAACTTATTTTAGGCACGCAGGCAAAGCCTGTGCTACTGGGTCTAATGTACTAGAAAAATAAGCACAGGGCTCGTGTTTTCCTGCATGATCTTGTATTAGGACAGATAGTGCTGTTCCATCCCGCTCTGTCACAAAAAGCATAAACGATTTGTTGTAATCAGGGTTTGCTAAAACTGGTGCTTGACATAAAGCTCTCTTTAATTCTTCAAATGCCACAGTGTGTTCTTGAGGACTTTAGTCTTTTTGTGTCTTGGGCTGGGAAAAACCAGAAATCAATTGAATACGTTCCGGTGCCCACAACTAATTCCCCTGAAAGATCACAATAAAACATGAGAAAAAGGGGAAAGCACCATACCTATTTCCTCGGCTTAATTTCTAAGGGGGCTAATTTCTAAGGGGCTTAATTTCTTAAGGGCTAGCGGGAAGCGAACCTCCTCAGGGGCCAGCAGAAAGCCAATATTCTCCTCCTCCCCCCCCTTTTTGACAGGAGGAAATCTGAAACAGATTTCACTGCTGTCAAACACTATCAAACCCTGTGTCTTGTCAACACTATTAATCCCTGTGTGTAGCTACTGGGCGTAAGCAAAATTATAGGAGATACACAGCGTAATTGAAACGGCGAGAAATCTCTCAAATTAATGTACAAACCTCATTGTGTTAGCTCATAAGCTGGCCAAATGACATCTCATATGCAAATGTCCCTATTATGTGAACCTACACCAACCTGAAGTCAATATTAATGCTAGGAGGCCCTAATAGGAATGCTAAATTACCTAAATATTCGGAAAACCAAGTTAAAGAACAGCTGTTAATGTTGATAATTAATAATTTATCTGCTAAAGAAATCAGTCATTTTGCAATAATTTCCACCTATACAATAAATAGCCTAATTTAAAAACAAGTCAACTTTTGGGGCCACCACTTACAAGAATGAGCTTACTAAAGCAAACTTTAAAAAGGAAATCCTGTCAGATATTTTCTCATTACCCTAAATACCGAGCCTCATTTGTCACTCTGTGGTGGCAGTCCTTATTTAAAACAGGCCTTTCAAGAGTTAAGATGCTAGTGCACAGATCATAATTGTTCCTTAATGTCCAATCTGGAAACATATGACCGAGGCTGCCTGTCTATAAGAGAAAGGCAGTCATGTGATACATATTTTAGTCTTGCATAACTTTTCCTTCTTTTATTCATCTCCAATACCAATTAGACATACACTGATAACGTGTTGTCTGTCACTTTGACAGCATGATAAAGTTAATATCACGTCTGTGAAATTTAGTAATTGTGAACAAGTTCCAGCCAAGCGCTGTGCAAAGATCGCCGTCGTCACGACTATCTCTGTACTTGCACAGGAGAACTTTGTATTAAACGCTAAACAGACTGGTCAATACAACACAAAAACAAAACATATATAAAATACATATGCCAAGCCATCAGTATACCAAGCACAGAAAGCATAGACAATTACACTAACATATATAAATGAGCAGTGATGCGCAATTACAGTACCTACAGCTCAGATGCGATCATTCTGGCCTGCTTAATTTGTCAGGCTTATAATCAATAACTTATTTACCTGCCCTATACAACCCCATCTGGCAGTGGGTCATCCCAATGATGACCGCGTCAAGTCTGACACACAGGATCAGCAACAATAATCAAAAAATGACGAACACACGAACCTGTCTCTTTTTTTTTATTTTTTTTTTTTTATAAAAATGAGCTATGCATCTTTGTACACAATGTACCCTCATGTCCTAGTCGAAGATGCATCTCACATCTTTCCTCACAGACCCGTAACCACTGGATCATTTATCCAATGCAACTGGTGGCAGCTTGTGGCCACAATTCAAAAATGTCTGAATTTGAAAATCGTTTTTATATAGGCACATAGCCCTTAAAATTCCAAGCAAGAGCAACATTTTACTTTCCGGCCAGAAGCAATATAACAATTGCTAAAAAATAAAACAAATCTTCTCCATAGACATTTCCTCGGGACACTTGTTTTGCACAGAATAGAACAAGGGAATCTTTCTCAACTTACATTTCTCAGCTGCCCTGTCTTATCAGAGAAGCTAAAAATAGCCCCTCAGCGCGGCCTGAGCCTGGGCTGCCAGCCATCTTTTTTTGTTTTTCCTACTCCCCGCCTCCAAGGCTCTCCGGCTGCAGGCATTACACAGATGCGATGTCAGAGAAGCTTTCTAAGCAGTGTCTCTGTTCTGCTCCTCTCACCGGCCCCCACCTACACTGGCTACAAGGTCAGAATCTGTCTCCGATTTCTGTATCACATTCTGCTCTACACAGCCCCCACCTTCTCCTCACTCTGAAGCTGTCAAAGACAAAAAGACTACTCAATTCCATAAAAACTGCAATAATTCGCCGAATTGAAAAATTATTTTTATATACAATTTGCTCTCAGGGGGTCATAATCTTACCGTCTTGACCCAGCACATTGGCTCACTGGACCATCAAGAACACAAACCTGTATTCATGAACAATTTGCAAATTCGAAATACCCACAATTCTTTTTCCAAGCTAAACTTTTCACTAATTATTTTTCGTTAACACTTTGTACATTAGGGGTGTCATCAAATCACAGGAGTTGCTCCTTCTCTAGCTGCACCCCTCTCAATTTCCTATTGACAACGTAGTCAAATGTTGGACCATGTAAACACCAGCTATGCGCTGTTCATTTGGTGGGTGGCTCAAGAACCTTTGGGCTACTATATCATTATTATATGCACTCTAACTGGTCTTTCTCATGGGGCCACTCTTGCTAGGTCCTCTGAAAGGACGGGATAAATACCAGCAACGTCAGTATTTCTTTTTCTGTCAGCCTGCGCTCATTTTACCAGCTCTAATTCCTCCTGTAACATCTCATCCTTGGCTTTTCCAGACTCCAGTCCACTTCTCTCTGCTTCGTGAAACACTTACTCTGTCCTTCTATGTCACTCCTTGCGCCAAAAACTCAATGGCATCCTTCCAAGCTGGTCTACATTTCCTCTTTCATAAGAGTGTTTCGTTGTCTGTCTACTTGTTCTGCTTTTACTCGGATACCTTCCTCAACTAATACGCTTTCTCGGGCTTTGTCTGAATCCTCCCTACTTTTCTCTTCTTTTCTGAGCGCTTTCTCTGTGCGTCTATGCAATTCTTTACGCCATAATTCAATGTCATATTTCTGTTACTGTCTAGCTTTTCTCTTCCACAACTCTTCTTCTACTTTCATAATGCACTCTGCATCCCAGGTCCCAGCTACGGGCCACCTCTGACTTTCTGGTAATTCTTTGGTGTAGTCCACCCATAAATCAAGAAATAATATGGCGTCTAAGCCATGTTTGTGATACATGAAGTGCCCTGGAGTGTCCCTAGGAGGAATAGGAACAGCTTCTTCGAGTACCCCTTTTCTAGTTGTGATCTGTCTTAATTTTGAAAAGAGCAGCATATTGACAACTGATCTGATACTTAATCCTGAACACACTTAATACAAAAACACAACAATGAACAATCATTCATACCACAATATGCAGGACGTTTTTAACACATTAAACATTAAACACTACACATTTTAAAAATGACCAACAATGATGATAGTCTGCATAACTAATCACCAAGCAGAATTCCTGACAATAACTAGATACTTCGGAATACTTGATATACTGCTAAACAGTACATATACACTGCTGAAACAGTGCAGACCGGATTTGTGTACCCAAATCCGTCTTGACCGGCACAACCTATGTGCACGTCAGAACGCCTCCCCAGTAATGGTACTCACCGGGTAGCTCGAAACGGAAGGCCTCGGAAATGGACTAGACTGGACTCGACAACTGCGGACATCGGACCCTCTGGACGTCGGGACTTCGAAAACCTGGTGGGCCTCTGTATACCTCGGACACAGCTCTCTCGCAGGTGGGCTCTGGGTAGGACAATCTGCGTTCCTCATCGCCTCGTATGGATGCCTGGTCGCAGTCTGTCCCCTTCATTGGCCTGAGGGAGTTGGCGGGAAGACCCGCGACGTGCGCGCTTGAAGTCCATCACGGCTATGGAAGGGGGCAAAACTGGACCTTCATCTCCGGCGTGTGGGGAAAGAGATTAAACTGTTCGGGCGCCATTATGTGGTAAATAAAATATCACGCTGTCATAATTTTTCAGATATCAATAAGATCATGCATAAAGCAAGAGGCTGAGTCTGTGGTATCAGATTCATAAAGGGCTTTATTCCAATAACTCGAGTCAAAGGGAGAATATCACCATCACCAAAAAAGGATCTGGACGGGACTGAAAAGTATTCTCAATATTCTCAAAACATTATTCACAGAGTACAGTATATATACATTTCTCAATTGTACGTAAGCAAAAGAGCAAGAGAGAATGAGATAAGAGCATGTGGGCGTGTAAGTAGGCGTGAAGGTGGGCGTCCATGTGGGCGTCCACTTGATGATAATGGGTAATTTGTCATGTGTGGGTGGATACCTGGAGATGATTTCGCAATGTCAGCAGAAATACTTGGCAGAGATGCGCGCGCAGCAGCATGACGTGTGATTGACGCGCAACTAGAGGGTGAAGGGGACTTGACATTTAGCTCTACATGTGGAGACAAAAAGTCTGGGGGGTCAAGTCAACCTAATCCCAAATCATATCTAACATCCTATGTTTAAAGAACTATGTTATCCACAAGGGAAGGACTCTCGGACAGAATCTATTCTATACTGAGTGTGTGTGTGTGTACAAGCGTCTAAGTGTCTATATGAGATGCAAGGGGCAGAAACTTTCCATGGTAACAGGGCTATGAATTACTTGCATGAGGACAGAGAAGCCGGGCCTTTGCTCGGTAGCTGGCAGGATGTTTACTTAAACTACTAGACAGGAATGCATTGGGCAGGGAGCGGAGCAGATAACTTGAAGGCTGAATACAGTTTTTGGCAGACAGGCAAACCGGCCGAGGCAGGCACCGTTAGCCGCACAGGGAGTAGGACAAAGTTCATGGATACAGATGCGAGCTCAAGCTGAAGCTGTCAGAGGCAGAGAGCAGGGAAAGGCTTGATGACAGAATCGGGCCTACTCGCCTGAACTGTAAAAATGGAGTAACTGAGCCATATAAAGTCGGTGGCCTTTCATACTTAGGAATCGAATATCCAGCCCATTCATGGCGGATCTGACAGAGGACATGTTGACGGTGGACGCACATGTGTTTGCGTCTTCGAAACTGGAACTGGAGGGAACATACATGTGTTTGTAACATGCACATGGAACCGTTGGGGTCCAAGATAGGGGACATAACTGATCAGGAAAATCCATATTTCCACAATTGGATACTCTGGTACCTTATGAGCCCCTAGCATATGGTACCTTAGGTACCTAGGGCATAGGCCCTTCACAGGCCTACCAGGGGCTGAAGCATGTATTATGCCACCATTGGGAAGCAGACTGAATCTGACACCACAGGTCTGCTACTGAAGCCTGTGTGAGGTAGTGTTAGCACTCCTCACTGAGGTATAGGTTCCTATATCTCACCATTCACACACATATAAACCTATCAGCCACCCCTATGGCAGGCCCTATCAAACCTGAGGGCGGGGTGCTTGGTTTACAATGTGAGGTGGTGCCTCTGCATGAGCCGTGCCCCTCTGCAGCTACCAGAGTCTATTCTCTATGGCTGTTTGTGCCTGCGGTTAAACCATATACTCTTTAGTGCATTATAATGCTAACTTTGGAATGACTGCATCAAAACATGTTGTGTTTGGTGTCAAACATCTTGGAATCATACCCCCACATCAGTCCATGATGTGGGAGTGTGATCCCACCCTTCTAGAGGGGACGACATGTGCCTACTGTGGTAACACCGTAGAAATCTGAAAGAGCCCTGGCATCACAAAATGGATGCCACCAGCACAGACACTGGGCTGCCCTCCTGCTGCTGACTGAAACTCGCAGTGGAGGAGGCTCAACAATAGGCATCCTGTCACAGGGAGGTGTCACCACCTTCCAGACAGGATTTAGTGTATTGGAGCTGGGTGGGTGCACTCCTAGAGTGCTTTGTAGTCCTGCACTGGGGGAGCAGTAGGCTCCTCTATGCAGATGCCATCTCAAACCGGTTCAGGGGCTACCTGTCCCTGCTCTGGCACGAAACATGACAAAGGAAAGTGGGTGTAACCACCCCCCACCCTGACCCTCCCAGAGGAGTGGTCATAGAGCTAGTTCCTCCCTTATCTTCAGTATAAGATGGCAAACTTTGCCATTGCAAAACAGATAACCCTGGATGACGCTCTACAAAGAAGAATCCTGGCCCTTCGATGTTCCACTATCTTTGGAAGACAGAAGGATCTCCCTTGGAGTCAAGGAGTGACTCCCCTGATTGGCAGGCACCAAAAACCTTAATCAATGGTCGCAAACTTTCCCACCCCCGCTGGAGTTCGAAGTCCCTGCAGCCCCAGAAGGGGATTTCCTGACTTCTCGAAGGCCATTGTGAGTCCCCAGCAGAGCTGAGGTGAGTGGACCCCACGATTGACAAGGAACAGCAATACCCGGGTACAGTGCACTATTGTCGAGTGCAATCTCTTCCCGATGTTCTACGAACTTGTGCTTTGGACCATCATTGGCCCAAGCCTCCAGCCGGTTTTGCAGTGAAAATCAAAGGCCTACCCTGTCCCGAGTGACCGGGGGCCCCTGTGAAGCATTTCCTCAAGAGGCATGTTTGCAATCCCTTGCTCGTTGGCTTGTGGGTCCCCTGAAGACTTTGTTAACAAACTAAAGGGCTCCCCTGGTTGCTCCAGGCCTGCCCTCACTTACCCTCGCTGGGTGAGTCCCTCAGACCTTGCTGGTCTGCAACGCTGAACTTCTTCGATTTCCACGAGACTTGCTGTTGCAAGGCTTGTTGGCTCCAATACGGTTGCCGACACCTCAGTAAGCTGCAGATGTTATGGGGCACTCCGAATCCAGCTGCTGTTCATCGTCGATCCTTTCTGGACCTCGTGAGAGAAGAGTCAAAACACCCTTGATCACCTGAAATCACCCGACTTCCGTGGGCAACCAGCTTTCTGGGCCCCGGTCACTGGCAAGTGACTGTGAACACTGTCCCTTCAATTTTCAGGTCATCTGCATTTCAAATCCACCCTTGGATTCCACCGGACACTTCTCCAGTTGACGCAAGCAGAAATCTCCATAGAAAACAGCGACGTGACCCGACACCAAAAGGCACCTATGCACCCGGCTTCCCTGGGTGAGGTAACTCATTCACTCCGGTGCCCTAGTGTGTGTTGGCCCTCGAATAACTTACCTTGTAAGTGGCTTGCTTGTAGACTTCCTCGAAGTACCCTAAAACTTTAAAAATCAAACCGCAACTTCAACCATTATAATCAATAGGGAACTCACGGCTGTGTTCACACACTGCATGAGTCTCCCGTGTGTCTGTTACTTACCTGCTTTCACTGCAGTAGTGAAGCCCCAGCCTGTAGCCCTAGGCCTTGTCATTTTGCAAGTCGACTTTCCTAACCCATTTTTTTAGTATATGGTCTGGTACGCCCCTAGGGCCCCAGCCATATTTGTGCCTAACTTATTGTGAAACGTTGATATTTGAATGTGTTCCTGGCTTCTAATCTCATAAAGAGATTAGTAGAGTGTGTGTAGTAATAAATACATATATATTTGATATACATACCTGTGTGGTGTCCTTTCATTTGGTAATTCAAGTGATTATAAGGTAAAACAAGCTGCTTTACATTCCTCTAAAGACTTAGCCTGGAGGCTGCTCTCCACAGCTACCACTAGGATAGCTTTCTTTAAAGGTTGTCTTTTAAACCTATCTACCGTAAGAGCCGAATTGGACTGGTGCAAGGTGGCCACTATAACTAGTGACCAGCATATGCCAGGCCAACTTCTCACAAATAGCATGCAGATTGGTTAAATTTGTTAATATTGTAAAAGCCATGTCAAATTTAACTGTAACATAACAGAATTACCCAGGAGATCCGCTTTTTTAAAGCAGGAACTGCAAAACTACTACTTACTGTTATAACCGGACATCAAAATCGGATTCCAACGGAGCACAATGCACATTACTGTTCCTTGGACATAGACAATAATTATAACAGCTAAACCAGGAGGTTTTTTTATCTGCTTTTACACCATTTAATTGTTTTGATAAATATTGTGATTCATAACTAATTATTCTTACTGTAATATATGTTGAGGTTTTTTTAACAAAAGTATTGGTATATGTGACCTAATTTAATTGTGCTATTTAAGATTTTAATTAATCATGCAATAAAGATTTTACTTACTTACGCCCCTCTAGTCTCATTATGAGGCTAAAGTTCGAAGTACATTAGTTACAAGTCAAAATATCAACAGTAATAGCACAATACACGTTTGCGCCCTAGGGGCGTACCAAACCATGTACCCCAATAGTGGTATAAGAACCACGACTGAGCTAGACAAAAGTTCTAGAGCCTGTAGAATCACTGGGACCCCAAGGAACCAGCCAAGGTAGTGACACAGGGGACCCACGGGGGACGCGTGCAGTGTGCTCACACAGCCGTGAATCACCTAAAGTTCTATGGGAAAAGCCGCGGTTGGATTTTAAAAGAAAAAGGACACTTCGTAGAGGACTTCCAGTTAACCCCTTTAAACTTAAGAGTTTCTAGAGCCCACACCCACGTGAGTACCGTAGTACTAGTGTTACCTCACCCAGGGGAGCCGGGTGCATACGTGTCAAAAGGTGTCGGGTGTTGTCGTCGTTTTCTATGGCGATCTTCTGGAAAGTGCTTCTGCCGTGAAGGAAGAAAGTGTCCGGTGAGATCCAAGCCTGGATCGAGGAAGAAGAATACCTGAAAGCAGAGGGGACAGAGTCTGGGTCACTTGCCAGTGACCAGGGGCACGATAGTCGAATGCCCACCGATGTCGGGTGCTTCAGGTGAGTTGATGGGCATCTTGACTCTTCAGCCACATGGTCCAGGAGGCATTGACAATGAATAGGAGCTTGATTTGAGTGGTCCCACGAAGTCTGTCGAGTGCTGCGGTGTCGGCGACCAGATTGGACCCAACAATCCTTGGCAACGGCAAGTCACGGGAAAATAGAGAAAGGACTTTGGTGCAGACCAGCGAGGTCTGACGAGCTCACCCAGCAAGGGTGAGTCAGGGCATGTCTAGAGCAACCAGAAAAGCCCAAGCAAAAGAAGAGTTGCCTTCGTGGGGACCTACTAGCCAACGGACTAGAGATCGGGAAGGAGCCTCAAGCGGTCACACTTGGAGCTGGCCCACGGGACACTCGTGGAGTGGAGGCCAGTGATCTTCAGTGCAGTCGGTGCTCGTGAATGGGGCTACTCGGAGCCCAGAGCACAACTTTGAGGGATGCCAGGAAGATGATGCAGTTGCAAATGTTCTTGGTGTCCATGGGTCACGGTTTCACATTACCCACAACAGCTGCATGCCTCAGCTTTGCTGTGGTCTCAGGGCAGCATCGGGGAAGTCTGGAAATCCACCTCTGGTGATGCAAAGACTTCGGCGTCCGGCGGAAGCTTCAGTGATGCAGACCGGACAGATGTTTCTTTGGTGCCTGCCAAGCAGGGGAGTCACTCCTTGACCCCAAGGAAGATTCTTAAGTCCTCTAATCTTCAAGTACAACGTCGAAGGTCCAGGATTCATGTGCAGAGTTTCGTCCAGGGATAATCTAAAGTCCTAAGGACTGGGGTTCCTACTTTATACCCAAGGAGAGGGTTGGTCTTACTCTGGAGACCCACCTATGGGAGGGTTTGGAAAGAGGGGTGGCTACACCCATTTTCTTTGTCTAGTTTCACGCCAGAGCAGGTAGCCCCTGCAACCGGTTTCAACTGGACTATGCACAGGGACAGCAAATGTGCCCCCAGTGCAGGACTTCAAAGCACCAGAGAGTGCTCCAGCCCAGCCCCAATGCGCATCTGCCTGCACATCATCCTGTCTGGGGAGGTGGTTACCTCCCTGTGACAGGAAACCTATTGTCCAGGCCTCCCCTGCCGGAGGTTCGGTCAGCAGCAGGAGGCCAAACCCGTGTCTGTGGCAACGGCATCAATTTTGTGATGCCAGGGTTCTGCAACGTTAATACCGGGTATGCCGGTGGGTACATGTCTCTCCCTCTAGAAGGGGAGGTTATAATGCACTTAAGAGTATATGGTCAGGTTGCACCACAAACAGCATCAGAGGATTGACTCTGAATGCTGCAGAGGGGCTCTGCTAATGCAAGGGCACCCTATCACATGAAAACCAAGCACTCTGCCTTCAGGATTGATAAGGCCTGCAATAGGAGTGACTTATAGGTTTATATGTGTGTGCATTGATAGTGATATAGGTAGTCTATACCACAGTAAGGGGTTCATACACCACCTTACACAGGCTGCAGTAGCAGACCTGAGGTGTCATTTTGGAGGGCTTTCCAGGGGTGGCATAATACATGCTTCAGCCCCTGGTAGGCCTCTGGGGTACCTATGCCATGGGTACATAGTATACCATATACTAGGGACTTATAAGGGCACTTCAGAATCCAATCTGAGATGTACCTAAGGTACATGGAATCCATTTTAGAGAGGAAGCAGCTAGGCTGGGGTCCTGAATAGCAGGGCCCCAGCCTGACTAAAGTGGAAAAAAAGTGAAACATCAGCAAAAAGTGGGGGTACCCATGTGAAGCAGATCCTACTCTCCTACAGAGGCCCTCACAGTATTACATAGTTATAATAACAAGAGGCCCTATCTGTATTATGTTGTTATAATAATTAGAGGCCCTCAATATATAATGTAGTTATAATAACTAGAGGCCCTCTCTGTATTATGTAGTTATAATAATCAAATGCCCTCTCTGTGTTATGTAGCTATAATAATCAGAGACCCTCTTTGTTATGTAGTTATGATAATCACAGGCCCTCTCTGTGTTAGGTTGTAATAATAATTAGAGGGCCTCTCTGTGTTAAGTTGTGAGACTAATCAGAAGCCCTCTCTCTGTTACGAAGATATAATAATTAGAGGCCCTCTCTGTGATATGTAGTTATAGTAATTAGAGCCCCTCTGTGTATTATGTAGTTATAATAATCAAAGGCCCTCTCTGTGTTGTGTAGCTATAGTAATCAGAGACCCTTTATCTGTCATTCAGTTATAATAATCAGAGGCCCTCTCTGTGTTATGTAATTATTGCAATTAGAGGCCCTCTCTGTATTATATAGAAATTGTAATTATAGGCCCTCTCTGTGTTATGTAGTTATAATATTTAGAGGCCCTCTCTGTGTTGTGTAATTATTGTAATTAGAGGACCTCTCTTTGTTGTGTAGTTATAATATTCAGAGGCCCTCTCTGTGTTATGTAATTATTGTAATTAGAGGCCTTCTCTATGTTATGCATCTATAATAATCATAGGTCGTCTACGTGTTACATACTTATAGCAATCAGAGGAGATCTGGGTGTAATTTAGTTATTGTAATTAAAGGCCCACTCTGTGTTATGTAGTTATAATAATAATAGGCCCTCTCTGTGTAATGTAGTAATTGTAATCAGAGCCCCCCCCCTGTGTTATGTAGTTACAATAATAATAGGCCCACTCTGTGTTATGTAGTTATTGTAATCAGAGGCCCTCTCTGTGTTACATAGTTATAATAATAATAAGCCCTCTCAGTGTAATGTAGTTATTGTAGTCAGAGGCCCTCCCTGTGTTATGTAGTTATAATAATAATAGGCCCACTCTGTGTAATGTAGTTATTGTAATCAGAGGCCCACTCTGTGTTATGTAGTTATAATAATAATAGGCCCACTCTGTGTTTTGTAGTTATTGTAATCAGAGGCCCTCTCTGTGTTATGTAGTTATAATAATCAGAGGTCCTCTCTGTGTTATGTAATTATTGTAATTATAGGCCCTCTCTGTGTTATGTAGTTATATTATTTAGAGGCCCTCTGTGTATTATGTAGTTATAATAATCAAAGGCCCTCTAAGTGTTATGTAGCTATAATAATCAGAGACCCTCTGTGTTATGTAGTTATAATATTCAGAGGCCCTCCCTGTTTTACGTGGTTATAATAATTAGAGGCCCTCTCTGTGTTACGTAGTTATAATAATTAGAGGCCCTCTCTGTGTTATATAGTTATAATAATTAGAGGCCCTCTCTGTGTTATGTAGCTATAATAATCCGAGACCCTCTGTGTGTTAAGTAGTTATAATAATCAGAGGCCCTCTCTGTGTTAGGTAGTTATAATAATTAGAGGTCATCTCTGTGTTACGTAGTTATACTTATCAGAGGCCGTCTCTGAGTTATGTAGTTATAATAATTAGAGGCCCTCTGTGTATTATGTAATTATAATAATCAGAAGTCCTCTCTCTATTACATAGTTATAATAATTAGAGGCCCTCTCTGTGTTATATAGTTATAGTAATTAGAGACCCTCTATGTGTTATGTAGTTATAATAATCAGAGGCCCTCTCTGTGTTATGTAATTATTGTAATTATAGGCCCTCTCTGTGTTATGTAGTTATTCTAATTAGAGGCCCTCTCTGTGTTACATAGTTATAATAATTAGAGGCCCTCTCTGTGTTATATAGTTATAATAATTAGAGGCCCTCTCTGTGTCACATAGTTATTGTAATCAGAGGCCCACTACGTGTAATGTAGTTATAATAATCAGAGGCAGTCTCTGTGTTACGTAGTTATAATAATCAGAGGCCCTCTCTGTGTTACTTAGTTATAATAATTAGTGGCCCTCTCGGTGTTACATAGTTATAATAATCAGAGGCCCTCTCTGTATTATTTACTTATAATAATTAGAGTCCCTCTCTGTGTTATGTAGTTATAATAATCGCAGGCCCTCTCAGTATTATGTGGTTGTAATAATTAGAGGCCCTCTCTGTATTATTTGGTTATAATAATTAGAGGCCCTCTCTGTTGTATGTACTTATTGTAATTAGAGACCCTCTCTGTGTTATGTAGTTATAATAATCAGAGGCCCTCTCTGTGTTATGTATTGATAATAATCATATGTCTTCTCCGTGTTACATAGTTATAGCAATCAGAGGACATCTCTGTATTATGTGGTTATAATAATTAGATGCCCTCTCTGTGTTATGTATTATAATAATCACAGGCCCTCTCTGTGTTATGTAATTATAATAATTAGAGGCCCTCTGTATTATGTGGTTATAATAATCAGAGGCCCTCTCTGTGTTATGAAGTAATTGTAATTAGAGGCCCTCTCTGTGTTACATAGTTAATGTAATCAGAGGCCCTCTCTGTAATATGTAGTTATAATAATCACAGGCCCTCTCAGTATTATGTGGTTATAATAAGTAGAGGCCCTCTCTGTGTTATGTAGTTATAATAATCACAGGCCCTCTCTATGTTATGTATTTATAATAATCATAGGCCCTATCTGTGTTATGTAGTTATAATAATCAGAGGCCCTCTCTGTGTTATGTAAATATTGTAATTAGAGGCCCTCTCTGTATTATGTGGTTATAATAATCAGAGGCCCTCTCTGTGTTATGAAGTAATTGTAATTAGAGGCCCTCTCTGTGTTACATAGTTAATGTAATCAGAGGCCCTCTCTGTGTTACGTAGTTATAATAATTAGAGGCCCTCTCTGTATTATGTGGTTATAATAATTAGAGGCCCTCTCTGTGTTATGTATTTATAATAATCATAGGTCTTCTCCGTGTAACATAGCTATTGCAATCAGAGGACATCTGGGTGTAATGTACTTATTGTAATTAAAGGCCCACTCAGTGATATTAATTTAGAGGTCCTCTCTGTAATATGTAGTTATAATAATCACAGGCCCTCTCAGTATTATGTGGTTATGATAATTAGAGGCCCTCTCTGTATTATGAAGTTATAACAATTAGAGGCCCTCTCTGTTTTATGTAATTATTGTAATTAGAGACCCTCTCTGTGTTATGTAGTCATAATAATCAGAGGCCCTCTCTGTGTTATGTAGTTATAATAATCAGAGGCACTCTCTGTGTTATGTATTGATAATAATCATAGGTCTTCTCCGTGGTACATAGTTATAGCAATCTGAGGACATCTGGGTGTAATGTAGGTATTGTAATTAAAAGCCCACTCTGTGTCATGAATTTAGAGGTCCACTCTGTAATATGTAGTTATAATAATCAAATGCCCTCTCTGTATTATGTGATTATAATAATTAGAGGCCCTCTCTGTGTTATGTAGTTATAATCATCACAGGCCCTCTCTATGTTATATATTTATAATAATCATAGGCCCACTCTGTGTTATGTAGTTATAATAATCAGAGGCCCTCTCTGTGTTATGTAACTATTGTAATTAGAGGCCCTCTATGTGTTATGTAGTTATAATATTCAGAGACCCTCTCTGTGTTAAGTAATTATTATAATTAGAGGCCCTCTCTGTGTTATGTATTCATAGTATTCATAGATCGTCTCCTTGTTACATAGTTATAGCAAATCAGAGGACATCTGGGTGTAATGTAGTTATTGTAATTAAAGGCCCACTCTGTGGTATGTAGTTATAATAATAATAGGCCCTCCCTGTGTTATGTAGTTATAATAATCAGAGGCCCTCTCTGTGTTATGTAATTATTGTAATTATAGGCCCTCTCTGTGTTATGTAGTTATAATAATTAGAGGCCCTATGTGTATTATGTAGTTATAATAATCAAAGGCCCTCTCTGTTTTATGGAGCTATAATAATCAGAGGCCAGCTCTGTGTTACGTAGTTATAATAATTAGAGGCACTTTCTGTGTTACGTAGTTATAATAATTAGAGGCTCTCTCAGTGTTATGTAGTTAAAATAATTAGAGGCCCTCTGTGTACTATGTAGTTATAATAATCAGAGTGAGGTTCTGTAGCGATCCGAACCCGTGTATTCGGTATCGTAGTACTGACACGATTTTGGTACCAATGAACCGTAAATGATCCATTTATTACATGACAGTGTTTTCGCTGCGCTACGAGCATGAATTTACTGAGAAATAGGGCATTCTGTTGTAAATTCATGGCATCCATTTTAGATACGGCATCCATCTTGTTTCTTGCCCTCACATAGTCAATGGACGAGCAATGACCCCGGCAGAATCACCTTGTTAGGGACACGTAAGCTCGAGTCCAAGGAAGCTGACGCTGCGCGACTAGGCAGAATCAGGCTGCCTCCCCTGCCTGAGGCCAGCCCTGCTATACTGGTTCTCGTGTCCATTGTCCTGATTAAGAGGCCGAAGACGGTAGCCATGCCCGTTTATGACCCATAAGCATCTCTTATGCTACTTTTCGATCCTTTACACCTGGCTCTGCTCCTCTCCTTCTGGACTTTTACTATGGGGAGGTTACGATTTTTATGATGGGGAGGATCGGTCAAAGAATAGAAAATTGACAAAAAGACTTGATCGAATACTGAAAACCTACGACTAATTATTGTTTGGTGTATGTTTATTGTCTGTTTGGGATACCGGGTTGGGCATGAAAGATATTCGTGCAATGTTGCCTGAAGACATATTTTGTGTATTTAAGGAGCAACCCATTTTCTTCAATTCGAACAGTCTCGTAGATTCTGCATTTGTGTGGTTCCTATGACTTCTGTGTCCCTGCAGTAAATAAATCGAGGTCTCTGACGCCACCATCGAGAAGCCCGTGTCTCTGTTTATTAATGCACCAAGGCAGGAAGGAACTCAGGGGTCTTTTGGGTGTTGTTTCCCTGACACCTCTGGACTCTAAAAAGTCCAGAACCTCAAGAGATGCTCTCTGTTTTCTGTATTTATAATAATCATAGGTCGTCTCCGTGTTACATATTTATAGCAATCAGAGGACATCTGGGTGTAATGTAGTTATTGTAATTAAAGGCCCACTCTGTGTTATGTGGGTACAATATTTAGAGGCCCTCTGTGTATTATGTAGTTATAATATTCAAAGGCCCTATAGGTGTTATGTAGCTATAATAATCAGAGACCCTCTCTGTGTTACGTAGTTATAATAATTAGAGGCCCTCGCTGTGTTACGTAATTATTATAATTAGAGGCCCTCGCTGTGTTATGTAGTTATAATAATTAGAGGCCATCTGTGTAATATGTAGTTATAATAATCAGAAACCCTCTCTGTGTTATGTAGTTATTGTAATCAGAGGCCCTCTCTGTGTTACGTTGTTATAATAATAATAGGCCCTCTCTGTGTTATGTAGTTATTGTAATCAGAGGCCCTCCCTGTGTTATGTACTTATAATAATAATAGGCCCACTCTATGTTATGTAGTTATTGTAATCACCGGCCCTCTCTGTGTTACGTTGTTATAATAATAATAGGCCCTCTCTGTGTAATGTAGTTATTGTAATCAGAGGCCCTCTCTGTGTATAATAATAATAGGCCCACTCTGTGTTATGTAGTTATTGTAATCGGAGGCACACTCTGTGTTATGTAGTTATAATAATAATGGGCCCTCTCTGTGTAATTTAGATATTGTAATCAGAGGCCCTGTCTGTGTTACGTAGTTATAATAATAATAGGCCCACACTGTGTTATGAAGTTATTGTAATCAGAGGTCCACTCTGTGTTACGTAGTTAGCATAATAATAGACCCACTCTGTGTAATGTAGTTATAATAATAATAGGCCCTCTCTGTGTAATGTAGTTATTGTAATCAGAGGCCCTCCTTGTATTATGTAGTTATAATAATAATAGTCCCACTCTTTGTTATGTAGTTATTGTAATCAGAGGCCCTCTCTGTGTTACGTAGTTGTAATAATATTAGGCCCACGCTGTGTTATGTAGTTATAATAATAATAGGCCCACACTGAGTAATGTAGTTATTGTAATCAAAGGCACACTCTGTGTAATGTAGTTATAATAATATTAGGCCCACTCTGTGTTATGTAGTTATTGTAATCAGAGGCCCTCTCTGTGTTACGTAGTTGTAATAATATTAGGCCCACGCTGTGTTATGTAGTTATAATAATCAGAGGCCCTCTCTGTGTTATGTAAATATTGTAATTAGAGGCCCTCTATGTGTTATGTAGTTATAATATTCAGAGGCCCTCTCTGTGTTATGTAATTATTATAATTAGAGGCCCTCTCTGTGTTATGTATTTATAATATTCATAGGTCGTCTGCGTGTTACATAGTTATAGCAATCAGAGGACATCTGGGTATAATGTAGTTATTGTAATTAAAGGCCCACTCTGTGTTATGTAGTTATAATAATAATAGGCCCTCTCTGTGTTATGTAGTTATTGTAATCAGAGGCCCTCTCTGTGTTACGTAGTTATAATAATCAGAGGCCCTCCCTGTGTTATGTAGTTATAATAATCAGAGACCCTCTCTGTGTTATGTAATTATTTTAATTATAGGCCCTCTCTGTGTTATGTAATTATAATAATTAGAGGCCCTCTGAGTAATGTAGTTATAATAATCAAAGGCCCTCCCTGTGTTATGTAGTTATAATAATCAGAGACACACTCTGTGTTATGTAGTTATAATAATCAAAGGCCCTCTAAGTGTTATGTAGCTATAATGATCAGAGACCCTCTCTGTGTTACGTAGTTATAATAATTAGAGGCCCTCTCTGTGTTATGTAGTTATAATAATTAGAGGCCATGTGTGTATTATGTAGTTATAATGATCAGAAACCCTCTCTGTGTTATGTAGTTATTGTAATCAGAGGCCCTCTCTGTGTTACATTGTTATAATAATATTAGGCCCTCTCTGTGTTATGTAGATATTGTAATCAGAGGCCCTCCCTGTGTTATGTAGGTATAATACTAATAGGCCCTCTCTGTGTAATGTAGTTATTGTAAACAGAGGCCCTCTCTGTGTTACGTAGTTATAATAATAATAGGCCCACCCTGTGTTATGTAGTTATTGTAATCAGACAGCCACTCTGTGTTACGCAGTTATAATAATAATAGGCCCACTCTGTGTTATGTAGTTATTGTAATCAGAGGCCCTCTCTGTGTTACGTAGATATAATAATTAGAGGCCCTCTCTGTGTTACGTAGTTATAATAATTAGAGGCCCTCTCTGTGTTATGTAGTTATAATAATTAGAGACCCTCTCTGTATTATGTAGTTATAATAATCAGAAGCCCTCTGTGTATTATGTACTTATAATAATCAAAGGCCCTCTCTGTGTTATGCAGCTATAATAATCAGAGGCCCTCTATGTGTTATGTACTTATAATAATTAGAAGCCCTCTGTGTATTATGTAGGTATAATATTTAGAGGCCCTCTCTGTGTTACATAGTTATAATAATCAGAGGCCCTATATGTGTTATGTAGTTATTGTAATCAGAGGCCAACTCTGTCTTATGTAGTTATAATAATAATAGGCCCTCTCTGTGTAATGTAGTTATTGTAATCAGAGGGCCTCCCTGTATTATGTAGTTATAATAATAATAGGCCCACTCTATGTTATGTAGTTATTATAATCACTGGCCCTCTCTGTGTTACGTCATTATAATAATAATAGGCCCTCTCTGTGTAATGTAGTTATTGTAATCAGAGGCCCTCCCTGTGTTATGTAGTTATAATAATATTAGACCCTCCTTGTGTAATGTAGTTATTGTAATCAGAGGCCCTCTCTATGTTACGTAGTTAGAATAATAATAGGCCCTCTCTGTGTTATGTAGTTATTGTAATCGGAGGCGCACTCTGTGTTATGTAGTTATAATAATAATTGGCCCTCTCTGTGTTATGAAGTTATAATAATAATAGGCCCACTCTGTGTTATGTAGTTATTGTAATCAGAGGGCCACTCTGTGTTACGTAGTTATCATAATAATAGACCCACTCTGTGTTATGTAGTTATTGTAATCAGAGGCCCACTCTGTGTTATGTAGTTATAATAATTCTAGGCCCTCTCTGTGTAATGTAGTTATTGTAATCAGAGGCCCTCCTTGTGTTATGTAGTAATAATAATAATATGCCCACTCTTTGTTATGTAGTTATTGTAATCAGAGGCCCTCTTTGTGTTACGTAGTTATAATAATAATAGGCCCACTCTGTGTAATGTAGTTATTGTAATCAAAGGCACACTCTTCGTTATGTAGTTATAATAATAATAGGCCCACGCTGTGTTATGTAGTTATAATAATCAGAGGCCCTCTCTGTGTTATGTAAATATTGTAATTAGAGGCCCTCTATGTGTTATGTAGCTATAATATTCAGAGGCCCTCTCTGTGTGATGTAATTATTATAATTAGAGGCCCTCTCTGTGTTATGTATTTATAATATTCCAAGGTCATCTGCGTGTTACATAGTTATAGCAATCAGAGGACATCTGGGTGTAATGTAGTTATTGTAATTAAAGGCCCACTCTGTGTTATGTAGTTATAATAATAATAGGCCCTCTCTGTGGTATTTAGTTATTGTAATCAGAGGCCCTCTCTGTGTTACGTAGTTATAATAATCAGAGGCCCTCCCTGTGTTATGTAGTTATAGTAATCAGAGACCCTCTCTGTGTTATGTAATTATTGTAATTATAGGCCCTCTCTGTGTTATGTAGTTATAATAATTAGAGGCCCTATGTGTATAATGTAGTTATAATAATCAAAGGCCCTCCCTGTGTTATGTAGTTATAAGAATCAGAGACACACTCTGTGTTATGTAGTTATAATAATCAGAGGCCATCTCTGTGTTACGTAGTTATAATAATTAGATGCCCTTTCTTTGTTACGTAGTTATAATAATTAGAGGCCCTCTCAGTGTTATGTAGTTAAAATAATTAGAGTCCCTCTGTGTACTATGTAGTTATAATAATCAGAGATGCTCTCTGTGTTATGTATTTATAATAATCATAGGTCGTCTCCGTGTTACATAGTTATAGCAATCTGAGTACATCTGGGTGTAATGTAGTTATTGTAATTAAAGGCCCGGTCTGAGTTATGTAGGTATAATATTTAGAGGCCTTCTGTGTATTATGTAGTAATAATAATCAAAAGCCCTCTAAGTGTTATGTAGATATAATAATCAGAGGCTTTCTCTGTGTTACGCAGTTATAATAATTTGAAACCCTCTCTGTGTTATGTAGTTATAATAATTAGAGGCCCTCTGTGTATTATGTAGTTATAATAATCAAAATGCCTCTCTGTGTTATGTAGCTATAATAATCAGAGACCCTCTCTGTGTTATATAGTTATAATAATCAGAGGCCCTCTCTGTGTTACGTTGTTATATTTATAATAGGCCCTCTCTGTGTAATGTAGTTATTGTAATCAGAGGCCCTCCCTGTGTTATGTAGTTATAATAATAATAGGCCCTCTCTGTGTAATGCAGTTATTGTAATCAGAGGCCCTCTCTGTGTTACTTAGTTATAATAATAAAAGGCCTACTCTGTGTTATATAGTTATTGTAATCAGAGGCCCACTCTGTGTTATGTAGTTATAATAATAATAGGCCCTCTCTGTGTAATGTAGTTATTGTAATCAGAGGCCCTGTCTGCCTAATGTAGTTATAATAATAATAGGCCCACTCTGTGTTATGTAGTTAATGTAATCAGAGGGCCACTCTGTGTTACGTAGTTATAATAATAATAGGCCCTCTCTGTGTAATGTAGTTATTGTAATCAGAGGCCCACTCTGTGTTACGTAGTTATAATAATAATAGGCCCACTCTGTGTTATGTAGTTATTGTAATCAGAGGCCCACTCTGTGTTACGTAGTTATAATAATAATAGGCCCTCTATGTGTAATGTAGTTATTGTAATCAGAGGCCCTCCCTGTGTTACGTAGTTATAATAATAATAGGCCCACTCTGTGTAATGTAGTTATTGTAATCAGAGGCCCACTCTGCGTTATGTATTTATAATAATCATAGGTCTTCTCCGTGTTACATAGTTATCGCAATCAGAGGACATCTGGGTATAATGTAGTCATTCTAATAAAGGCCTACTCTGTGTTATATAGTTATTGTAATCAGAGGCCCACTCTGTGTTATGTAGTTATAATAATAATAGGCCCTCTCTGTGTTATGTAGTTATTGTAATGAGAGGCCCTCTCTGTGTTACGTAGTTATAATAATCAGAGGCCCTGCCTGTGTTATGTAGTTATAATAATCCGAGGCCCTCTCTGTGTTATGTAATTATTGTAATTATAGGCCCTCTCTGTGTTATGTAGGTACAATATTTAGAGGACCTCTGTGTATTATGTAGTTATAATAATCAAAGGCCCTCTAAGTGTTATGTAGCTATAATAATCAGAGACCCTCTCTGTGTTATGTAGTTATAATGATCAGAGGCCCTCTCTGTGTTACGTAGTTATAATAATTAGAGGCCCTTTCTGTGTTACGTAGTTATAATAATTAGAGGCCCTCTCAGTGTTATGTAGTTAAAATAATTAGAGGCCCTCTCTGTACCATGTAGTTATAATAATCAGAGATGCTCTCTGTGTATTGTATTTATAATAATCATAGGTCGTCTCCGTGTTACATAGTTATAGCAATCGGAGGACATCTGGGTGTAATGTAGTTATTGTAATTAAAGGCCCACTCTGTGTTATGTAGGTATAATATTTGGAGGCCCTCTGTGTATTATGTAGTTATAATAATCAAAGGCCCTCTAGGTGTTATGTAGCTATAATAATCAGAGACCCTCTCTGTGTTATGTAGTTATAATAATGAGAGGCCCTCTCTGTGTTACATAGATATAATAATTAGAGGCCCTCTATGTGTTACGCAGTTATAATAATTAGAGGCCGTCTCTGTGTTATGTAGTTATAATAATTAGAGGCCCTCTGTGTATTAAGTAGATATAATAATCAGAAACCCTCTCTGTGTTATGTAGTTATAATAATTAGAGGCCCTCTGTGTATTATGAAGTTATAATAATCACAGGCCCTCCCTCTGTTATGTATTTATAATATTTATAGGCCCTCTCTGTGTTATGTAATTATTGTAATTAGAGGCCCTCTCTGTGTAATGTAGTTATAATAATAAGAGGCCCTCTCTGTGTTATGTATTTATAATAATCATAGGTAGTCTCCGTGTTACATAGTTATAGCAATCAGAGGGCATCTGGGTGTAATGTAGTTATGGTAATTAAAGGCCCACTCTGTGTTATGTAGTTATAATAATAATAGGCCCTCTTTGTGATATGTAGTTATTGTAATCAGAGGCCCTCTCTGTGTTATGTAGTTATAATAATCAGAGGTCCTCTCTCTGTTTTGTATTTATAATATTAAGAGTCACTCATTGTATTATGTAGTTATAATAATCAAAGGCCCTCTCTGTGTTATGTAGCTATAATAATTAGAGGCCCTCTGTGTATTATGTAGTTTTTAATAATCAAAGGCCCTCTATGTGTTATGTAGCTATAATAATCAGAGGCCCTCTCTGTGTTACATAGTTATAATAATTAGGGGACCTCTCTGTATTATGTAGTTATAATAATTAGAGGACCTCTGTATATTATGTAGTTATAATATTCAGAAGCCCTCTCTGTGTTACGTATTTATAATAGTTAGAGGCCCTCTCTGTGTTATGTAGGTATAATATTCAGAGACCCTCTGTGTTATGTAGTTATGATAATCAGAGGCCCTCTCTCTGTTATGTAGTTATAATAATTTGAGTCCCAATCTGTGTTACATAGTTATAATAATCAGAGGCCCCCTCTGTGTTATGTAGCTATAATAATCAGAGACACTCTCTGTGTTATGTAGTTATAATAATCACAGGTCCTCTCTGTGTTACGTAGTTATATTAATTAGAAGCCCGCTCTGTGTTATGTAGTTATAATAATTAGAGGCCCTCTCTGTGTTATGTAGTTATTGTAATCAGAGGCCCTCTCTGTGTTATGTAGTTATAATAATAATAGACCCTCTCTGTGTTATGCAGTTATAATAATCACAGGCCCTCCCTCTGTTCTGTATTTATAATATTTATAGGCCCTCTCAGTGTTATGTAATTATTGTGATTAGAGGCCCTCTTTGTGTTATGTAGTTATAATATTAAGAGTCCCTCTCTTTGTTATGTATTTATTGTAATTAGAGCCCCTCTCTGTGCTATGTATTTATAATAATCGTAGGTATTCTCCGTGTTACATAGTTATAGCAATCAGAGGACATCTGGGTGTAATGTAGTTATTGTAATTAAAGGCCCACTCTTTGGTATGTAGTTATAATAAAAATAGGCCTTCTCTGTGTACTGTAGTTATTGTAAACAGAGGCCCTCTCTGTGTTATGTAGTTATAATAATAATAGGCCCTCTTTGTGTTATGTAGTGATTGTAATCAGAGGCCCTCTCTGTGTTATGTAGCTATAATAATCAGAGGTCCTCTCTCTGTTTTGTAGTTATATTATTTAGAGTCACTCAGTGTAATATGTAGTTATAATAATCAAAGACCCTCTCTGTGTTATGTAGCTATAATAATTAGAGGCCCTCTGTGTATTATGTAGTTTTTAATAATCAAAGGCCCTCTCTGTGTTATGTAGCTATAATAATCAGAGACTCTCTCTGTGTTATGTAGTTATAATAATCAGAGGCCCTCTCTGTGTTACATGGTTATAATATTTAGAGGCCCTCTCTGTGTTACATAGTTATAATAATTAGAGGACCTCTCTGTATTATGTAGTTATAATAATTAGAGGCTCTCTGTATATTATGTAGTTATAATATTGAGAAGCCCTCTCTGTGTTACGTTATTATAATAGTTAGAGGCCCTCTCTGTGTTATGTAGTTATAATAATTAGAGGCCCTCTCTGTGTTATGTAATTATTGTAATTAGATGCCCTCTCTGTGCTATGTATTTATAATAATTGTAGGTATTCTCCGTGTTACATAGTTATAGCAATCAGAGGACATCTGGGTGTAATGTAGTTATTGTAATTAAAGGCCCACTCTGTGGTATTTAGTTATAATAAAAATAGGCCTTCTCTGTGTATTGTAGTTATTGTAAACAGAGGCCTCTCTGTGTTATGTAGTTATAATAATAATAGGCCCTCTTTGTGTTATGTAGTTATTGTAATCAGGGGCCCTCTCTGTGTTATGTAGTTATAATAATCAGAGGTTCTCTCTCTGTTTTGTAGTTATAATATTAAGAGTCACTCAGTGTATTATGTAGTTATAATAATCAAAGGCCCTCTCTGTGTTATGTAGCTATAATAATCAGAGACACTCTCTGTGTTATGTAGTTATAATAATCAGAGGCCCTCTCTGTGTTACATGGTTATAATAATTAGAGGACCTCTCTGTATTATGTTGTTATAATAATTAGAGGCCCTCTGTATATTATGTAGTTATAATATTCAGAAGCCCTCTCTGTGTTACCTAATTATAATAGTTAGAGGCCCTCTCTGTGTTATGTAGTTATAATAATTAGAAGCCCTCTGTGTATAATGTAGTTATAATAATCAAAGGCCCTCCCTGTGTTATGTAGTTATAATAATCAGAGACCCTCTGTGTTATGTAGTTATGATAATCAGAGGCCCTCTCTGTGTTATGTAGTTATAATAATTTGAGTCCCAATCTGTGTTACGTAGTTATAATAATCAGAGGCCCTCTCTGTGTTATGTAATTATTGTAATTATAGGCACTCTCTGAGTAATATAGTTATAATAATTAGAGGCCCTCTGTGTATTATGTTGTTATAATAATCAAAGGCCCACTCTGTGTTATGTAGCTATAATAATCAGAGACACTCTCTGTGTTATGTAGTTATAATAATCACAGGTCCTCACTGTTTTACGTAGTTATAAAAATTAGATGCCCGCTCTGTGTTATGTAGTTATAATACTTAGAGGCCCTCTCTGTTCTATGTAGTTATTGTAATCAGAGGTCCTCTCTCTGTTATGTAGTTATAATATTTAGAGTCACTCAGTGTATTATGTAGTTATAATAATCAAAGGCCCTCTCTGTGTTATTTATTTATAATGATCAGAGGCCCTCTCTGTGTTATGTATTTATAATAATCATAGGTCTTCTCCGTGTTACATAGTTATAGCAATCAGAAGAGATCTGGGTGTAATGTAGGTATTGTAATTAAAGGCCCACTCTGTGTTATGAATTTAGAGGTCCTCTCTGTGTTATGCAGTTATAATAATCAGATGCCCTCTCTGTATTATGTGGTTATAATAATTAGAGGCCCTCTCTGTGTTATGTAGTTATAATAATCACAGGCCCTCTCTGTGTTATGTATTTATAATTATCATAGGCCCTGTCCGTGTTATGTAGGTATAATAATCAGAGACCCTCTCTGTGTTATGTAGATATTGTAATTAGAGGCCCTCTCTGTGTTATGCACTTATAATAATCAGAGGCCCCTCTGTGTTTTATGCAATTATTGTAATTAGAGACCCTCTCTGTGTTATGTATTTATAATATTCAAATGTCGTCTCCTTGTTACATAGTTATAGCAATCAGAGGACATCTGGGTGTAATGTAGTTATTGTAATTTAAGGCCTATTCTGTGTTATGTCGGTATAATAATAATAGGCCCTCTCTGTGTTATGTAGTTATTGTAATCAGAGTCCCTCTCTGTGTTACGTAATTATAATAGTTAGAAGCCCTCTCTGTGTTATGTAGTTATAATAATTAGAAGCCCTCTGTGTACTATGTAGTTATAATAATCAGAGGCCCTCTCTGTGTTATGTAGTTATAATAATTTGAGTCCCAATTTGTGTTACGTAGTTATAATAATCAGAGGCCCTCTCTGTGTTATGTAATTATTGTAATTATAGGCCCTCTCTGAGTTATATAGTTATAATAATTAGAGGCCCTCTGTGTATTATGTCATTATAATAATCAAAGGCCCCCTCTGTGTTATGTAGCTATAATAATCAGAGACACTCTCTGTGTTATGTAGTTATAATAATCACAGGTCCTCTCTGTGTTACGTAGGTATAATAATTAGAGGCCCGCTCTGTGTTATGTAGTTATAATATTTAGAGGCCCTCTCTGTGTTATGTAGTTATTGTAATCAGAGGCCCTCTCTGTGTTATGTAGTTATAATAATCAGAGGTCCTCTCTCTGTTTTGTAGTTATAATATTAAGAGACACTCAGTGTATTTTGTAGTTATAATAATCAAAGGCCCTCTCTGTGTTATGTAGCCATAATAATTAGAGGCCCTCTGTGTATTATGTAGTTTTTAATAATCAAAGGCCCTCTCTGTGTTATGTAGCTATAATAATCAGAGACTCTCTCTGTGTTATGTAGTTATAATAATCAGAGGCCCTCTCTGTGTTACATGGTTATAAGATTTAGAGGCCTTCTCTGTGTTACATAGTTATAATAATTAGAGGACCTCTCTGTATTATGTAGTTATAATAATTAGAGGCTCTCTGTATATTATGTAGTTATAATATTCAGAAGCCCTCTCTGTGTTACGTAATTATAATAGTTAGAGGCCCTCTCTGTGTTATGTAGTTATAATAATTAGAAACCCTCTGTGTATTATGTAGTTATAATAATCAAAGGCCCTCCCTGTGTTATGTAGTTATGATAATCAGAGACCCTCTGTGTTATGTAGTTATGATAATCAGAGTCCCTCTCTGTGTTATGTAGTTATAATAATTTGAGTCCCAATTTGTGTTACGTAGTTATAATAATCAGAGGCCCTCTCTGTGTTATGTAATTCTTGTAATTATAGGCCCTCTCTGAGTTATATAGTTATAATAATTAGAGGCCCTCTGTGTATTATGTCGTTATAATAATCAAAGGCCCCCTCTGTGTTATGTAGCTATAATAATCAGGGACACTCTCTGTGTTATGTAGTTATAATAATCACAGGTCCTCTCTGTGTTACGTAGTTATAATAATTAGAGGCCCGCTATGTGTTATGTAGTTATAATCATTAGAGGCCCTCTCTGTGTTATGTAGTTATTGTAATCAGAGGCCCTCTCTGTGTTATGTAGTTATAATAATAATAAACCCTCTCTGTGTTATGCAGTTATAATAATCACAGGCCCTCCCTCTGTTATGTATTTATAATATTTATAGGCCCTCGCAGTATTATGTAATTATTGTAATTAGAGGCCCTCTCTGTGTTATGTAGTTATAATTATAAGAGGCCCTCTCTGTGTTATGCAATTATTGTAATTAGAGGCCCTCTCTGTGTTATGTATTTATAATAATCATAGGTATTCTCCGTGTTACATAGTTATAGCAATCAGAGGACATCTGGGTGTAATGTAGTTATTGTAATTAAAGGCCCACTCTGTGTTATATAGTTATAATAAAAATAGGCCCTCTCTGTGTAATGTAGTTATTGTAAACAGAGGCCCTCTCTGTGTTATGTAGTTATAATAATAATAGGCCCTCTTTGTGTTATGTAGTTATTGTAATAAGAGGCCCTCTCTGTGTTACATAGTTATAATAATCAAAGGCCCACTCAGTTTTATGTAGTTATAATAATCAGAGGTCCTCTCTTTGTTATGTAGTTATAATATTTAGAGTCACTCAGTCTATTATGTAGTTATAATAATCAAAGGCCATCTGTGTAATATGTAGTTATAATAATCAAAGGCCCTTTCTGTGTTATGTAGCTATAATAATCAGAGACCCTCTGTGTTATGTAGTTATGATAATTAGAGGCCCTCTCAGTGTTACGTTGTCATAATATTTAGAGGCCCTCTCTGTGGTATGTAGTTATGATAATTTGAGTCCCAATCTGTGTTACGTAGTTATAATAATTAAAGGCCCTCTCTATATTACATAGTTATAATGTCAGAGGCCCTCTCTGTATTACGAGGTTATAATAATTAGAGGTCCTCTCTGTGTTATGTAGTTATAATATTCACAGGCCCTCTCTGTGTTATGTAGTTATAATAATCAGAGGCCCTCTCTGTGTTATATAGTTACTGTAATCAGAGGCACTCTCTATGTTATGTAGTTATGATAAATAGTGGTCCTCTCTGTGTTAAGTAGTTATAATAATCAGAGGCCCTCTCTGTATAATGTGGTTATAATAATTAGAGGCCCTCTCTGTATTATGTTGTTATAATATTCACAGGCCCGCTCTGTGTTATGTAGTTATAATAATTAGTGGCCCCCTCTGTATTATGTGTTTATAATAATCAGAGGCCTTCTCTGTTTTATTAGTAATTGTAATTAGATACCCTCTCTTTGTTATGTAGTTATAGTAATCATAGGCCCTCTCTGTATTATGTGGTTATAATAATTAGAGGCCCGCGCTGTATTATGTGGTTATAATAATCAGAGGCCCTCTCTAGATTTTTTGGTTATAATAATCAGAGGCCCGCTCTGTGTTATGTAGTTGTAATAATCAGAGACCTTCTGTGTGTTACATAGTTATAATAATCAGAGGACCACTCTGTGTTACGTATTTATAATATTAAAAGCCCTCTCTGTGTTTCATAGTTATAATAATCAGAGGCCCTCTCTGTATTATGTGGTTATAATAATTAGAGGCCTTCTCTGTGTTATGTAGTTATAATAATCACAGGCCCTCTCTGTGTTATGTAGCTATAATAATCAGACGCCCTCTCTGTCTTATGTAGTTTTGTAATCAGAGGCCCTCTCTGTGTTATGTCATTATAATATTCAAAAGCTCTCTCTGTGTTATGTAGTTATACTAATCAGAGGCCATCTCTGTATTATGTGGTTATCATAATTAGATGCCCTTTCTGTGTTATGTAGTTATATTAATCACAGGCCCTCTCTGTATTATGTGGTTAAAATAATTAGACGCCCCCTCTGTATTATGTGGGTATAATAATCAGCGGCACTCTCTGTGTTATGTAGTTATAGTAATAATAAACCCTCTCTGTGTTATGCAGTTATAATAATCACAGGCCCTTCCTCTGTTATGTATTTATAATATTTATAGGCCCTCTCAGTATTATGTAATTATTGTAATTAGAGGCCCTCTCTGTGTTATGTAGTTATAATTATAAGAGGCCCTCTCTGTGTTGTGTAATTATTGTAATTAAAGGCCCACTCTGTGTTATGTAGTTATAATAAAAATAGGCCCTCTCCGTGTAATGTAGTTATTGTAAACAGAGGCCCTCTCTGTGTTATGTAGTTATAATAATAATAGGCCCTCTTTGTGTTGTGTAGTTATTGTAATAAGAGGCCCTCTCTGTGTTACATAGTTATAATAATCAAAGGCCCACTCAGTGTTATGTAGTTATAATAATCAGAGGTCCTCTCTCTGTTATGTAGTTATAATATTTAGAGTCACTCAGTCTATTATGTAGTTATAATAATCAAAGGCCCTCTCTGTGTTATGTAGCTATAATAATGAGAGGCCCTCTGTATATTATGTAGTTATAATATTCAGAAGCCCCCTCTGTGTTACGTAATTTTAATAATTAGAGGCCCTCTCGTGTTATGTAGTTATAATAATTAGAAGCCCTCTGTGTATTATGTAGTTATAATAATCAAAGTCCCTTTCTGTGTTATGTAGCTATAATAATCAGAGACCCTCTTTGTTATGTAGTTATGATAATCAGAGGCCCTCTCAGTGTAACGTTGTCATAATATTTAGAGGCCCTCTCTGTGGTATGTAGTTATAATAATTTGAGTCCCAATCTGTGTTACGTAGTTATAATAATTAAAGGCCCTCTCTATGTTACATAGTTATAATGTCAGAGGCCCTCTCTGTATTACGTGGTTATAATAATTAGAGGCCCTCTCTGTGTTATGTAGTTATAATATTCACAGGCCCTCTCTGTGTTATGTAGTTATAATAATCAGAGGCCCTCTCTGTGTTTTATAGTTACTGTAATCAGAGGCCCTCTCTGTTTTATGTAGTTATTATATTCAGAGGCCCTCTCTGTGTTACGTAGTTAATGTAATCAGAGGCCCTCTCTGTGTTAAGTAGTAATTGTAATTAGATACCCTCTCTTTGTTATGTAGTTATAGTAATCATAGGCCCTCTCTGTATTATGTGGTTATAATAATTAGAGGCCCTCTCTGTATTATGTGGTTATAATAATCAGAGGCCCTCTCTAGATTTTTTGGTCATAATAATCAGAGGCCCGCTCTGTGTTACGTATTTATAATAATTAAAAGCCCTCTCTGTGTTTCATAGTTATAATAATCAGAGGCCCTCGCTGTATTATGTGGTTATAATAATTAGAGGCCTTCTCTGTGTTATGTAGTTATAAAAATCACAGGCCCTCTCTGTGTTATGTAGTTATAAAAATCAGACGCCCTCTCTGTCTTATGTAGTTTTGTAATCAGAGGCCCTCTCTGTGTTATGTCATTATAATATTCAAAAGCTCTCTCTGTGTTACGTAGTTATAATAATCAGAGGCCGTCTCGGTATTATGTGGTTATCAGAATTAGAGGCCCTTTCTGTGTTATGTAGTTATAATAATCACAGGCCCTCTCTGTATTATGTGGTTAAAATAATTAGACGCCCTCTCTGTGTTATGTAGTTATAATAATCATAGGCCCTCTCTGTGTTATGTAGTTATAATAATTAGAGGCCCCCTCTGTATTATGTGGTTATAATAATCAGTGGCACTATCTGTGTTATGTAGTAATTGTAATTAGAGGCCCTCTCTGTGTTATGTAGTTATAGTAATCATAGGCCCTCTCTGTATTATGTGTAGGGCTCCCGGTTTTATGGTATTCATTCTTTTGCCATTTCCGTCTGTATTTATCCATATTTATTTTTTGGGCATTTTTTCTGTATTTATCCACATTTATTTTTGCCACAAGTAAAAGACGATGCTACAGCTAGTATTTTTCCACATTTATTAATTAACAATGCACACATGCGCTCACTTAAACTAGTGATTTGTTGTGGCTTTAGCAGTGCTATAAATGGTCTGGAACTGAGTAATTTCAAAAGGAGAGTACCTGTGCTTCTCAGTTCTGCTACAAAAACACTTTAGGATAGAGTACAAGCACTTATCAGGAGCAAACATGTGCCAGCGCTTCTGTATTTCCATCTAAAGCCAGCTAGAAATCTGCCTTCAAGTGTCTATGGTCTTCACACAGAAAGAATGTAAAGTCACCTATATTGGTGGTGGTGTGTTTGTGTGTAGATAGACAGACAGATAGATAGATCCCAAGCCCCAAGCTACACGCCAAGTCCTTTTGATACATACTATATATGTATATATATATATATATATTGGAAGAAAAAGTTGCCCTTGCTCGAGGAAGCACTCGCGATGAGTTTAGCACGTCTTTAATTGGAGGTTGTGGCACAGAGTACAGGAAACATTCAGAGCTCTTCTTTCACCTTACGCGTTTCGGGCTGACGCCCTTGTTCACAGGTGTTCTCTGGGGTGATTGAGAACGGTGCGCGATCATCTTTTCAAGTCCTCATTTCCCCGCCCTGATGGGCGTGTCGCTAGTGCTCGGGATTCTGGTTCTTGTGGTTTGCAGCACCGCATCCCATGTGGGATTATTCTCCACCTCACATTAAAAACATCAAAGGACCCATGTGGGTTGATGAATGGCTCACCACACAGTCTGCCACTCGTAAAAATCCACCAAAAGTGGCCCCATCGTCCAAAATGCTGACTATCCCTCGATGCCAACACTGGTCCGCACTGCTGCGGCGGTGCTCCCTCACGGTTGGACTGGCCGTAAATATTGGAAGAAAAAGTTGCCCTTGCTCGAGGAAGCACTCGCGATGAGTTTAGCACGTCTTTAATTGGAGGTTGTGGCACAGAGTACAGGAAACATTCAGAGCTCTTCTTTCACCTTACGCGTTTCGGGCTGACGCCCTTGTTCACAGGTGTTCTCTGGGGTGATTGAGAACGGTGCGCGATCATCTTTTCAAGTCCTCATTTCCCCGCCCTGATGGGCGTGTCGCTAGTGCTCGGGATTCTGGTTCTTGTGGTTTGCAGCACCGCATCCCATGTGGGATTCTTCTCCACCTCACATTAAAAACATCAAAGGACCCATGTGGGTTGATGAATGGCTCACCACACAGTCTGCCACTCGTAAAAATCCACCAAAAGTGGCCCCATCGTCCAAAATGCTGACTATCCCTCGATGCCAACACTGGTCCGCACTGCTGCGGCGGTGCTCCCTCACGGTTGGACTGGCCGTAAATATTGGAAGAAAAAGTTGTCCTTGCTCGAGGAAGCACTCGCGATGAGTTTAGCACGTCTTTAATTGGAGGTTGTGGCACAGAGTACAGGAAACATTCAGAGCTCTTCTTTCACCTTACGCGTTTCGGGCTGACGCCCTTGTTCACAGGTGTTCTCTGGGGTGATTGAGAACGGTGCGCGATCATCTTTTCAAGTCCTCATTTCCCCGCCCAGATGGGCGTGTCGCTAGTGCTCGGGATTCTGGTTCTTGTGGTTTGCAGCACCGCATCCCATGTGGGATTCTTCTCCACCTCACATTAAAAACATCAAAGGACCCATGTGGGTTGATGAATGGCTCACCACACAGTCTGCCACTCGTAAAAATCCACCAAAAGTGGCCCCATCGTCCAAAATGCTGACTATCCCTCGATGCCAACACTGGTCCGCACTGCTGCGGCGGTGCTCCCTCACGGTTGGACTGCCCGTAAATATTGGAAGAAAAAGTTGCCCTTGCTCGAGGAAGCACTCGCGATGAGTTTAGCACGTCTTTAATTGGAGGTTGTGGCACAGAGTACAGGAAACATTCAGAGCTCTTCTTTCACCTTACGCGTTTCGGGCTGACGCCCTTGTTCACAGGTGTTCTCTGGGGTGATTGAGAACGGTGCGCGATCATCTTTTCAAGTCCTCATTTCCCCGCCCTGATGGGCGTGTCGCTAGTGCTCGGGATTCTGGTTCTTGTGGTTTGCAGCACCGCATCCCATGTGGGATTCTTCTCCACCTCACATTAAAAACATCAAAGGACCCATGTGGGTTGATGAATGGCTCACCACACAGTCTGCCACTCGTAAAAATCCACCAAAAGTGGCCCCATCGTCCAAAATGCTGACTATCCCTCGATGCCAACACTGGTCCGCACTGCTGCGGCGGTGCTCCCTCATGGTTGGACTGGCCGTAAATATTGGAAGAAAAAGTTGCCCTTGCTCGAGGAAGCACTCGCGATGAGTTTAGCACGTCTTTAATTGGAGGTTGTGGCACAGAGTACAGGAAACATTCAGAGCTCTTCTTTCACCTTACGCGTTTCGGGCTGACGCCCTTGTTCACAGGTGTTCTCTGGGGTGATTGAGAACGGTGCGCGATCATCTTTTCAAGTCCTCATTTCCCCGCCCTGATGGGCGTGTCGCTAGTGCTCGGGATTCTGGTTCTTGTGGTTTGCAGCACCGCATCCCATGTGGGATTCTTCTCCACCTCACATTAAAAACATCAAAGGACCCATGTGGGTTGATGAATGGCTCACCACACAGTCTGCCACTCGTAAAAATCCACCAAAAGTGGCCCCATCGTCCAAAATGCTGACTATCCCTCGATGCCAACACTGGTCCGCACTGCTGCGGCGGTGCTCCCTCACGGTTGGACTGGCCGTAAATATTGGAAGAAAAAGTTGCCCTTGCTCGAGGAAGCACTCGCGATGAGTTTAGCACGTCTTTAATTGGAGGTTGTGGCACAGAGTACAGGAAACATTCAGAGCTCTTCTTTCACCTTACGCGTTTCGGGCTGACGCCCTTGTTCACAGGTGTTCTCTGGGGTGATTGAGAACGGTGCGCGATCATCTTTTCAAGTCCTCATTTCCCCGCCCTGATGGGCGTGTCGCTAGTGCTCGGGATTCTGGTTCTTGTGGTTTGCAGCACCGCATCCCATGTGGGATTCTTCTCCACCTCACATTAAAAACATCAAAGGACCCATGTGGGTTGATGAATGGCTCACCACACAGTCTGCCACTCGTAAAAATCCACCAAAAGTGGCCCCATCGTCCAAAATGCTGACTATCCCTCGATGCCAACACTGGTCCGCACTGCTGCGGCGGTGCTCCCTCACGGTTGGACTGGCCGTAAATATTGGAAGAAAAAGTTGCCCTTGCTCGAGGAAGCACTCGCGATGAGTTTAGCACGTCTTTAATTGGAGGTTGTGGCACAGAGTACAGGAAACATTCAGAGCTCTTCTTTCACCTTACGCGTTTCGGGCTGATGCCCTTGTTCACAGGTGTTCTCTGGGGTGATTGAGAACGGTGCGCGATCATCTTTTCAAGTCCTCATTTCCCCGCCCTGATGGGCGTGTCGCTAGTGCTCGGGATTCTGGTTCTTGTGGTTTGCAGCACCGCATCCCATGTGGGATTCTTCTCCACCTCACATTAAAAACATCAAAGGACCCATGTGGGTTGATGAATGGCTCACCACACAGTCTGCCACTCGTAAAAATCCACCAAAAGTGGCCCCATCGTTCAAAATGCTGACTATCCCTCGATGCCAACACTGGTCCGCACTGCTGCGGCGGTGCTCCCTCACGGTTGGACTGAAAAAACCATAGGTTTCACACACGTTATAGTTAGGAATTAGCATTTAAAAAACCTTGCAAATTCACTGAAAAAACCATAGGTTTCACACATGTTATAGTTAGCGGAAATTTTACTGATAAAAAACCAGTGAAATTGCCCCGTTATAGTTAGTGCTGGCAACTATAACTCACGCGACCGCAATCCTCTGCTGATGCTAATACTGTATTTAGACACTTATTTGCCCATGTCTTCTTCCATACATTTTTAGCTATACATATATTACAAATATTTTTTTTTCATAAAGACACATATGTCATCAGCAGAAGATTGCGGTCGCGTGAGTTATAGTTGCCAGCACTAACTATAACGGGGCAATTTCACTGGTTTTTTATCAGTAAAATTTCCGCTAACTATAACATGTGTGAAACCTATGGTTTTTTCAGTGAATTTGCAAGGTTTTTTAAATGCTAATTCCTAACTATAACGTGTGTGAAACCTATGGTTTTTTCAGTGAATTTGTACGGTTTTTTAAATGCTAAGTTACTTTACGCCATTCGAGGCGTGCGCGCCCACTTAACGCAGTTCGTTCCGTGCACGGTTTTTATCAACTTTAATAAGCCCTGTACATTTGGTGGCCTTCGGCCACCAAAAGCACAGGGGGTGGGGTCAATGTGGATAGTGTTTTTTTTATTTCGATTTTATAATTTCATGTTGCCAAAATTTAGTTTTTTTTACCTATTAATAAGCCCTGTACATTTGGTGGCCTACGGCCACCAAAAGCACAGGGGATGGGGTAAGTGTGGATAGTGTTTTTTTTTTTTTTTTTTACCATACGCTTACGGTAAGCGTACGGTAAGCGTACTCGGCGAAATTGCCGAAAAAAAAATAAAACCGTTTTTGCTCTTGGGGGATGTTTGGGGACTCCCTCAACATGACTATGTGGGAGGGAGTTGTCAAAACAGCCCCGTAACATGTTTTTGGCCATCTTGTTTGATAAACAACACTCAGTGCGAGAGACAAAATGGCGGCCGCCGCTTCCTGGTTTCGGCCGATTCGAATGTTTACTAAGATCTAAGAGCCAATCAGAATCGCGCTCGCGCACGCCACCGTACGCTTACGGTAAGCGTACGGTAAGCGTACCGTAAGCGGGCTCAGATATATATATTGATTTAAAGGCTATTTTCTCAGAATCTACTGAACAGATTTACACCAAACCTACAAAAGGCACTTCCTTGACCTAGGGACTACCTCTCTGCCAAATTTCTAGTAATTCTGTTCAGCCGTTCGGGCTGTAGCTCGTTCTAAAGGTCCTATGGAAAAATGCATGGGAAAAAACGCGTTTTGGGACCCCCCTTTTATCTCAGCCCCCGCTTGACGAATCCCCCCGAGACTTTCAGGGTAGGAGCGGAGCGTAGCGCCCCACCTATTTTGAGAAATTCGCGAGGATTCATCGACCGGCGCCAAAGTTATTCAAAATAGAATGTTGAGGTTTTCCTATGGAAAAGGGGTCCTAACTATAACTACCTACTGGCGACCGCCAGTAGGTAATATATATATATATATATATATATATATATATATATATATATATATATATATATATAACGCAGCAAACGATTTCAGATAAGAAATCACACGGACACCCAGGAGATTTGCAGTTCAGATTGATTTAACGACTGCAAACACAACGCGTTTCGGCTTTCGCCTTGTTCACGCTCATGGCGACATTATTTGCATAAAGTTAAATACATTTCAAAATTGTGTAAACACAGACAACAGACTGTTGACTTCAGCAGTAGTGAAAATAATGATCAGAGTGGCGGCCATTTTTACACTGTCAAATTCATTGGCAAAAAAAAGATTTTGAAATTTTTTAAAAACATTGCGCGCACCCGAAAAAAAATATTAAAAAAAATAGAAATAAAAAACAATTTTAAGTGTTTATATATTAGGTGGCTCTAAAAAGAGCCCTTGTGTTTATTGACTGTTTTTCGGAACCTACAAGTAAGTACCGATGCAGAGTCTAAAGTTCAAGAGGAAGACTCTGTTCCCTTCATCATTAAAATGTACACCATCTCCTCTTTAAATGTCTTGCATGTTGTAACGCAAGTTGTTGTGGTATATAGAACCCATACCATAGTCTCTGAGGAAAGCAGAAACAGACTTATTGACATGCTTTCTTGCTTTCTCAATCTGCGGACAATATTGGTTGGACCAGTTCCATTTTTGCCTTTGGCATATGTAAGAATACACAAAGGCAGTATTAGGGAAAAGTGAAAACAGTTCTGCAAAGGTGTCCTTCATAAGCATTTCCAGACCTACCCCAGTCAAAGTGCCTAGGTCATTGCCACCACAGTGCACTATTATGAGGTCAGGGTGTTGGATTTGCATGAAGGATTTCACCAAAGGCATTAATTGGTGCCACTTTAACCCTCTCTGACCAATCCATTTAATGTCTACATTTGGCAAAAAGGTCTTGTACAATACCTCTTTTTCCTGCAAACTTTTCACTCCAGAAGACATAGCTGTGACCTACAATCCACACTGTGAACATCTTTCAAGGAGATCTGGATGCACTCAGAAGGTGTCTTTCAGTAGAATGGCAATATGAAATGAAAGACAGTTGTAAAATGGAGGCAGACATACTTTTTTTTAAAAAAAAGAAATGATTGGCTGATTCAAACCATTTTACAGTTAAAACTAGGCTGTATGTTTACATTTTTAGAAGCATGTTTTGTATTGGTTAAGAAAATTGTGTTCACACAGAAGATTAATTTGGATTTGCTGTTAGGTTTGACAGGTCAAGCACTCTTGCTCTTAGGAATAGAAACATTGTTAGCTGAACTTCTGACCTCTCTGCTCACACCAGTGTTCCATGAGCTGTTGCTATGCTAGGAGGTAGAAGACATGTTGGGGGAAGGGTTCATTTGGAAAAGGGTTGACATTTTTAACCAATGGAAATGTGTGTTTCCATTTGAAAAAATGTGGGAAGCAGTGTGATTTGAAGTTAACATGTATATGTGTGGAAAAAGAGAGGGAAACATTGCCATTAACTGGTTCTGCTGAGAGGAGAGAGGTGTACAGCTCAGAGATCCCGGCTCTGATAATCTGCTGTTTGAGTGGCACATTTCTTTCTCAACTAACTAATTTTAAAGGTGAGTTATGAGTTTGAGAGGGAATGTATGTGGTGCATTTTGATATAAATAATAGAAAAGTGATTCTTTTAAAGTTGTTTTTCACATTTTGTGTTTTGGGAGATATTTAACTGTCTAGAACTTGTAAGATATTATAGAGTATGTCTTCACTATAAATTAAGGTGTAGTGGTATTATTGAGGAATAATGTTTTGTGTCTAGAATCACATCATGAGTCTGTCTGTACAAAGGATTTGTTGAGAATGATTTAATTTGTGTTGCTATTGTTCTGTTAGCCTTGCAATAGCAGGAAAGGGGCAGTTTGTTTTCTTAAAGTGTGATGGTTAGCATTTAGCAGAAAACAGTTAATCAATCAATCAATCAGTGACACTTGTAAAGCGCGCTACATACCCGTAGGGTCTCAAGGCGCTGGGGGGGGGGTGCCGCTACTGCTCGAACAGCCAGGTCTTCAGCTTCTTCCTGAAGGAGAGGTGGTCTTGGGTCAGGCGCAGGTCGGACGGGAGGGAGTTCCAGGTCTTGGCGGCCAGGTAGGAGAAGGACCTTCCTCCTGTAGTTGCTCTGCGGATGCGGGGGACGGCGGCGAGGGCGTGGTTGGCTGATCGGAGGTGGCGTTTGGGAGCGTAGAAGTTGACTCGGCTGTTGAGGTAGCTCGGGCCTTGGTCGTGTAGGGCTTTGTGTGCGTGGGTGAGGAGGCGGAAGGTGATTCTCTTGTTGATGGGGAGCCAGTGAAGGTCTCTCAGATGTCCGGAGATGTGGCTGGATCGTGGGATGTCGAGGATGAGTCTGGCTGAGGCGTTTTGGATCCGCTGGAGTCTCTTCTGGAGCTTGGCGGTGGTCCCGGCGTAGAGGGCGTTGCCGTAGTCCAGTCGGCTGGTGACGAGGGCCTGGGTGACGGTCTTCCTGGTCTCTGTGGGGATCCACCAGAAGATCTTCCGTAGCATGCGTAGGATGTTGAAGCACGCCGAGGAGACGCTGTTGACTTGCCTGGTCATGGAGAGGGAGGAGTCCAGGATGAAGCCCAGGTTACGTGCATGGTCTGTCGGTTTGGGTGCGGTGCCCAGGGCGGGAGGCCACCAGGAGTCATCCCAGGCGGAGGGAGAGGAGCCCAGGATGAGGACCTCCGTCTTGTCCGAGTTCAGTTTCAGGCGGCTGGTCGTCATCCACTCGGCTACCTCTTTCATCCCTTCGTGTAGGTTGGCTCTGGCGGCGGCGGGGTTGTTGGTCAGGGAGAGGATCAGCTGGGTGTCGTCGGCGTAGGAGATGATGCTGAGGTGGTGTTTGCGTACGATGGCCGCGAGGGGGCTCATGTAGACGTTGAAGAGGGTGGGGCTCAGGGATGATCCTTGGGGGACGCCGCAGATGACTTCGGAGGCCTCTGACTTGTAAGGTGGTAGGCGGACTCGCTGTGTTCTTCCGTCGAGGAAGGAGATGATCCATTCCAGCGCCTTGTCCTGGATTCCGATGTTGCTGAGGCGCCGTATTAGGGTGCGGTGGCAGACCGTTACAAATGCAAACATATTTGAAAATACCATGGAACATTTTCCTACCAATTTAATAGTTGGGTATACGTTTTTATGTTAATGAAGATATTTAAGTGCCTTGAATATGTTAGATATTATGGAGTATGTGTTCACCATCAGTTAAGGTGTACTGGTATCACCAAGGAATACTTTTTTTTTGGCTAGAATCACAACATGAGACAGTGTGCACACAGGAATAGTTATCACAGATTTAATTTGTGTTGCTCTTGCTCTGTTACCCTTGCAGTCGCAGGAAAGGGGCAGGTTGTTTTTTGTAACACATGGTCATGGTCTCAAGGAGCAGTTAGGACATGTGCTATTTTCTGAAATGTATCAGGCTGTCACAGTAATTTTCACTTGCTCCATCACAGTAGTAAATATGGTTTAAAATTGCAAAAGAAAATATCGCTTTCTGCCTAGAATCACACCATGAGTCTGTGTGCACACAGGAATTGTTGTCAGAGAGTAAATTTGTGTTGCTGATGTGCAGTGAAAATTGCACTTTCTAGAAAGGGGCAGCTTTTTTTCATCAACTGTGATGGTTAGCACTGAGCAGAAATCAGAATCTCAGAAATGAGATGCAAATGGAAACACATTTGAAATTAACAGGGTAGATTTTCCTTCTAATCTTGTAATGGGTGAGGTAGTTCCTACATGTTCAAAAATCCAATTAACCCTTACCACACATGTATTCTTACACACATATCTTCAGTCTTCCCGCAGTTGTGGAAGTCTCCATGCAGATCTCTCTTGCACCTGACAATACACAGCCTCCAGAAACAGACTCTTTGCACACATGCAGCACCTTCTCCTACACTCCCATGTGTAATACTCAGCTCTGTGTTGTGTTTCAGATACCAGTGTGTAACGCAAACACATTCAACGTCACCAAGGCTCATTTACTTTGGTGTAGTCTAATCACTCACCCTGTAACACATGGTCATGGTCTCAAGGAGCTGTTAGGACATGTGCTATTTTCTGCTTGTCTTATATATAAGAAAAATGTGTCAGGCAGTCACAGTAATTTTCTCTTGCATCATCACAGTAGTAAATATGGTTTAAAATTGCAAAAGAAAATATCGCTTTCTGCCTAGAATCACACCATGAGTCTGTGTGCACACAGGAATTTTTGTCAGAGAGTAAATTTGTGTTGCTGATGTGCAGTGAAAATTGCACTTTCTAGAAAGGGGCAGCTTTTTTTCATCAACTGTGATGGTTAGCACTGAGCAGAAATCAGAATCTCAGAAATGAGATGCAAATGGAAACACATTTGAAATTAACAGGGTAGATTTTCCTTCTAATCTTGTAATGGGTGAGGTAGTTCCTACATGTTCAAAAATCCAATTAACCCTTACCACACATGTATTCTTACACACATATCTTCAGTCTTCAAGCAGTTGTGGAAGTCTCCATGCAGATCTCTCTTGCACCTAACAATACACAGCCTCCAGAAACAGACTCTTTGCACACATGCAGCACCTTCTCCTACACTCCCATGTGTAATACTCAGCTCTGTGTTGTGTTTCAGATACCAGTGTGTAACGCAAACACATTCAACGTCACCAAGGCTCATTTACTTTGGTGTAGTCTAATCACTCACCCTGTAACACATGGTCATGGTCTCAAGGAGCTGTTAGGACATGTGCTATTTTCTGCTTGTCTTATATATAAGAAAAATGTGTCAGGCAGTCACAGTAATTTTCTCTTGCATCATCATAGTAGTAAATGTGGTTTCAAATTGCAAAAGAAAATATCGCTTTCTGCCTAGAATCACACCATGAGTCTGTGTGCACACAGGAATTGTTGTCAGAGAGTAAATTTGTGTTGCTGATGTGCAGTGAAAATTGCATTTTCTAGAAAGGGGCAGCTTTTTTTCATCAACTGTGATGGTTAGCACTGAGCAGAAATCAGTATCTCAGAAATGAGATGCAAATGGAAACACATTTGAAATTAACAGGGTAGATTTTCCTTCTAATCTTGTAATGGGTGAGGTAGTTCCTACATGTTGAAAACTCCAATTAACCCTTACCACACATGTATTCTTACACACATATCTTCAGTCTTCAAGCAGTTGTGGAAGTCTCCATGCAGATCTCTCTTGCACCTGACAATACACAGCCTCCAGAAACACACTCTTTGCATACATGCAGCACCTTCTCCTACACTCCCATGTGTAATACTCAGCTCTGTGTGGTGTTTCAGATAGCAGTGTGTAATGCAAACACATTCAATGTCACCAAGGCTCATTTCCTTTGCTGTAGTCGAATCACTCACCCTGTAACACATGGCCATGGTCTCAAGGAGCTGTTAGGACATGTGCTCTTTTCTGCTTGTCTAAAATATAAGAAAAATGTGTCAGGCTGTCGCAGTAATTTTCACTTGCTTCACCACAGTAGTAAATGTGGTTTCAAATTGAGAAAGAAAATATCGCTTTCTGCCTAGAATCACACCATGAGTCTGTGCGCACACAGGAACTGTTGTCAGAGAGTAAATTTGTGTTGCTGATGGGCAGTGAAAATTGCACTTTCTAGAAAGGGGCAGCTTTTTTTCTTCAACTGCGATGGTTAGCAGTGAGTAGAAAGCAGAATCTCACAAATGAGATGCAAATGGTAACACATTAGAAATCAAGAGGGTAGATTTTCCTTCCAATCTTGTAATGGGTGATGTAGTTCCTACATGTTGAAAACTCCAATTAACCCTTACCACACATGTATTCTTACACACATATGTTCAGTCTTCATGCAGTTGTGGAAGTCTCCATGCAGATCTCTCTGTTGCACCTGACAATACACAGCCTCCAGAAACACACTCTTTGCACACATGCAGCACCTTCTCCTACACTCCCATGTGTAATACTCAGCTCTGTGTGGTGTTTTAGATAGCAGTGTATAATGCAAACACATTCAACGTCACCAAGGCTCATTTCCTTTGCTGTAGTCGAATCACTCACCCTGTAACACATGGTCGTGGTCTCAATGAGCTGTTAGGACATGTGCTCTTTTCTCCTTGTCTAAAATATAAGAAAAATGTGTCAGGTTGTCGCAGTAATTTTCACTTGCTTCACCACAGTAGTAAAGTTGGTTTCAAATTGAGAAAGAAAATATCACTTTCTGCCTAGAATCACACCATGAGTCTGTGTGCACACAGGAATTGGTGTCAGATATTTAATTCGTGTTTCTCTTTTTTTGTAAGAGATGGACTCGTAGGAAAGGGTCAGATCATATGATAGGATTTGAAAAGCTTAAAAAAAAAATTGAAATGAATTAAAATTACATAAAGGTATTTTTTTTTAGTTTCTTGCAGGTATTGCTGAGCAACAGTGAAAAAATGTAAAGATGGCTATAAAGTCAAGAACACGAAAAGAAAAGCGACAACAACTATATTTGAAGAAATCTGGTAAAAATAAAATAGAAGGAGAAGCTTGTGTTGGAAAACATAAAAAGTCTTCTGGTAAGCAAACTAAAGAATTTTTAAAAAATATCTTCAAAAAAAAAAAATGTTACAAAGATATCTTCAAACAGTGTTTTAAGTACAAAACAACAACAGAGTCGACAGCAAAAACAAAATGCTAATGTACAATCAGAAGTAAGAAAGAGTGACTTAACACAAAAAATAGATTTTAAAAACATTCGTCAAAAAATGTTTCAGAGAAGAGTGATGTTAAATTTGCTAAAGGATGTGAAAAAATATAAGAAGAAAACCAAATTTTATAAGAAAATTTTTTTTATTGAAGGTATTGTCACAAAAGCATTGGAAGTAAAAAAAAAACTATTCATTTTAATTTTGAACAGGATGCGTAGGTTAGATAAGTTAGTGAATGCAATGAAGTCACAAAGCAAAAGGAAAAGAGAAGTAAAAAAGTAACTTTTGTAAAGTCTTCTTAGGAGAATGGAAGCATAGTTCAAGTACTGAACCGTTTTTTAATGAAGAGAGTTATCTTCAAAGTAATAGTTTGTTGCATGCAGTTGACACCAATGGTAGAGCATACGAAATTAAAGATGGTTGTGTAATGGAAAAGGAGAAAATGGTTCCAAGAAATGAGGAAGAGGTGATGGCTGATGAGGTTATGGGGAGACGTCCTAAAGCCCCAGTATACACTTGGAATTGTAGTAGTATTTGTACTGTGCGTCAGGAATCTATTGATAAATTACGTGAGTTTCTAAAAGAATATAGTAAAAAGAGTGTTAAACAGAAGATTAAGGTGCTTCAAAGACTAGATCCATGCAGAGTGAGAGAGAATACTGGTTTGCAAGGACATTCTCTGGCTTGTCTATCTAGGAAAGTGTGTCAAAGTGTTTTTCACCATTTTAGGATGCTGGCAGTTCATCATACTGAAATTAGAAAGTTTGTGAGGACATTGTATTTTGCTAAAAGTCCAGCAGTAAAGTTAAATGAATTGAATAAAGCTCTGTTTCGTGGATCTGTATCAGATGTAGTGAAGGTTACTGATGAGATTCAGTTTTGTTACTTTGGTCCAGAGAAAGAAAGTGAAGAAAATGACACAGTTATTGATGAAAATGTGGAAGAGAATGTAGAACTTACTGTTAGTAAAAATTTTGAAGATGAAATGACAAAATTTACTATCATCTCTAATCAAAGACCAAATATTACTTGTATTTGTTGCTGGAGAAGCAATTACAAAATTCAAACAAGGAATGTTGATCTGTATAAAAAAAGTGAAAATGAAGATAATTATAAGTGGAAAGAATTTGCATAATATATATTTCTAGAAAATTGTTTTGAATTGGGTGAAGATCAGCGTATTTGTAAATACTGTTATAACAAGTTAGAAGAAAATAGAATGCCAGCAAGAGCTGTACATAATAATTTAGAATTGGTTGATATTCCTTCAGAACTTTCTGATTTAAATACGTATGAGTCTATACTCATTCAATGTGTCCATCCGTTTCAGACCATAGTGCGTATGGAGCCAAAAACAGGTAAATTACCTCCTTCGGATTTATAAAGAGGTTTAAAAGGAAGAGTTGTCTATTTGCCATTGGATTTGAAAAAAAACATGGAAACAATTGATGCAGATACTTTGGAAACTGAACCATTAGTTATTCTGGTTAATGGTGTACCTACAAAGAATACGAAAATTTGGCAGGAGCTGGTGGATGTACGAAAAGTACAAAGAGCAAATTTGTATTTGAAAAAAAATATTAAATGGTATGAAGCAATTTATATGGATGAAGATGAAGAAGTTTTACTAGAAGACACAGAAATATCAACTGGGCAAATTGAAAAAGTGGATAAGTCAAAAGAAGAAGAAATGTATGAACATTTCACCATACATCCTCTTCATTCTAAAGAAGTTATGGGAAATGCTATTGATCTGTTTCAGATGAAGAAAGCAAAAGGAAGTCCTGTGAGTGTATGGGAAGAGAGCTTGGAAGCTCGATGTTTTCCCCAACTGTTTCCAACAGGAGAAGGTGGACGATATGATGAACGTCCAGTACAGATTCCTGCTTCGGAGTATCGGACTACAAGATTATATGCAGAAGATCCAAGATTTCGTCAAAGTATTCCTTATTTGTTCCATCTTTTATTTGAAAGTGACTTGTCTGCACTATCTTATGCAGTAAATCACATTTTGAAAACTGGAGTACATCTACATAATGTGTCTGCAAAGGATTTTATCAACAAAGTGCAACAGCGAGATGATCATTTGGAATCTCAATTGATCAATTTGATGGCTTGTCAGCGTGGGACTAATGAATATTGGTACCGACGCCATGGAGAATTGAAATGTATGTTACGGAATTTAGGAACTCCTACATGGTTCCTTACCCTAAGCTGTGCTGAGTACGCTTGGGATGATCTTCTATATTTTCTTCGAGAGTCAAATTCAAACATTAAAAACATAGAATTCAAGACAGCAGGAGAATTGTGTTCGTTGGATCCGGTTAATGTTTGCAGATATTTTAATCATAGATTTGAGGCTATGATGTCCTTCATCTGCAATAAAAAAAATCCACCTCTTGGAGAAGTTGTGGATTTCTTTTGGAGAAAAGAGTACCAAGCAAGAGGTGCTCCTCATATTCATATGCTGTTGTGGATCAAGAATGCACCAAAATTTGGAACAGATGTTGATGAAGCAGTTTTATCTTTCATCGAAGAATATGCAACTTGTGCTATACCTAAAAGCACAGAAGATAAAAGCTTGAAAGAGAAAGATTTACGGTTCCAAAGTCATCGGTGTGGGAAATACTGTCGAAGAAAGTACAAGAGTAAAGATAAATTCTGCACAAAATGTCGATTTGGATTTCCACGACCTGTTCTTTCAAAAGGAAGAGTCAACAGCTTTATGTCAGCTGTGCGACATACTATTACAAGAAAATCGCCTAAGAATACCTACAACCTAAGAAGAAAAGAAGAGTCAAAATATATAAATGACTACAACCCAGTCATTTTATCCATGTGGAATGCTAACATGGATATACAGTATGTGGCTGACAATTCCATTGCTGTTGCTCGATATGTAACGTCTTACATTACTAAATCAGAAAAGACTGAATTGAAAGAAATGTGGGAAGCAATTTCTCATGAGAAGAGTGTGAGTAAAAAGCTATACAGTTTCAGTTTAAAGATGTTATCGCATCGAGAAATTGGATCCTACGAATGTTCAGATAGGTTATCATCTGCAAGTCTGTACTCGAAATCCAGAAGAATAATTTGGGTAAGTTTAGGCCTTGCAGGAATGAGAAATCGGGTACTGAAATCTGTACGAGAAATTGAATATTTAGCACAGTTCGAACCTGAAAGTACAGACATTTTAAAAACAAACATGTTGGACACATATTACCCACAAAGAAGTCATCACCTTGAGAACATGTGTCTCTAAGAAGTGCTGCAGAACTTCATTTTTAAACGGAATGCCACAGAAGACATCAACAATGGAAAACTTAAAGTCAGTGGTGAGGAAGGATGTTTGGTGAAGCAAACAAAAGGAAGTTTGATAAATCACCAGAAGCTGAGTTGCGACACTCCTGACAAAAAGGAATTTTACTACTTGGCACTTTTACAGCTGTTTAAACCTTGGCGTTCAGAGGACGAACTACTTGGAGAATTCCAGAGTTATGAAGATTCCTTCAATGCAAGGAAAGACAGCATAGAATGCAGTACTTTCCCAACTTATGTTCAAATGTTAAATGAAGAAATTGAACAAGAAGCAACAATTGCAGCCGAAGTAGCTAGAGACAGTTCTCAAGACAGTCAAAGTTCTGGGACGTTCAGTCAAGATCCTCTAGGACAACCAATCGTAGAAAATGAAGCAGCAATAGCCATGACTGAAGTGGAAACGGCTATGAACCAAGCTCAGGAAGATTTAATAAACTTAACGAATTTGGAAGAACAACTGAATGAAGAACAACAACAAATTTATGAAGAAGTCAGGAAAAAAATTGATCACGGATTACTGCATGAAAATAAAGAGTGCTCATGCACATCTTTTGAACCAATGAGAATGTATGTGAGTGGACAAGCTGGAACTTGAAAAGGTTTCTTAATTAATGTAATTAGAAGGTACCTACAGAAGAAAACGGATTCAACTTTGTCTTGTGTTGTTACTGCTCCAACTGGGTTAGCAGCATATAACATAAAAGGAGTTACCTTACATCGTTTGCTAATGTTACCATTGGAGCATGAGAACAAAATACAATACCACAAACTATCAGGAGAAGCATGATTGGAAGTTTCAAGAGTATTGAAGAAAATGAAAGTACTCATTATTGATGAGGTAAGCATGGTATAAAACTTAATGCTTGCCTTTGTGCATTTAAGAATGCAGCAAATACTAAAGACAGACTATGACGTGTTATTTGGAGGAAAACACGTCATAGTTTTTGGGGATCTTTTGCAACCTACTCCAGTTAAAGGACAACCGGTATTCAATACACTTACACATGAAGACACGAAAAAGTCGTTAGGGAGTATAGGCAATGTAAATATTTGGACATATTTTGAGTATAAGGAACTCATTACCAATATGAGACAAGCCAATGATGAGGATTATGCAAATATTCTGAAAAATATAAGAATTGGACTACTCACAGAGCATGGCAGAAAAGCATTACAGAGTCGATTGCTGAGTAATTTGTTTACAACAGAAGAAATTGTTCCAGAGAAAATATACAAGAAAATTGCTAAAAAAAATACTGTAATCTGCTTAATGCCAACACGTGAATGCTCTGTATTCAATCAAGAACTTTTGAAATTGGAAAATGAAGAGATCATAAAACTGGAAGCTGTGGATAAAATTGAACATGAAAGAATAACTATTATATTGACAGGCAAATTGGCTACTAAATTGGATTCTCTGGAGAAAAAGATTTCAAAAACAGCTGGTTTGGAGAAGAATCTTTATGTTTGTTTGAACTGTAGAGTAATTTTAAGACGAAATTTGGATGTAGAGAAAGGTTTAGTGAATGGAGCGATGGGTAGAGTTGTAGGTTTTGTTAATTATCAGAAAAAGTTGGAATTGAAGTTTTAGGTTTAAATCTTTTTATTAGTTTTGGCACAAACAGATTGTCATGAACAGCATCAGCAACTTCGCCTACAACCCTGCGGGCCGGCATTTTTACTATGGCCGAGGGGCGGCCTGTCCATGCTCCACCTCAGCCCCGTGGGAAATCAGTGTTAACACAGCATGTCGCCTACAACCTCTCAGGGCCGGCCGCGTATCCTACAGAAGGGAGCACCGTAGGCTACTATTAGTGCATCGTACATTCTGTGCAATCAGACCCTCAAGGCCTCCCTCGACAATGCGCTCTAATGTGGCCGGTAGGGCCTACTCCCTACCGCGGGTTTTATGGCTAAGACTGGTCCAGCAGGACTGTTATCTGTCATGACATTCAGAAACTCAAAAAAAAAAAAAAACCTCCAATCCCTCCTCAACGCCCCCCTCCCTCTCCCTGTCCCGCCCTCCCCCCCTCCCCCAACCTCCCTCCCCCTTCCCCAGTCCAGTGCGTGTTCCCAGCAAGCCTCGCTCAGCTGCGTTGCTTCGTCTGGGGGTCCCCGACCCACCCCACCCGCATGTCCCTTCAAGGGGCAGCGTCCTCTTGTGCAGTAAGCCTCAGTAGGCGGAGGTATCTGGGGCAGGTGAGTTCCCTGAATTCTGTGACCAGTAGGGACCGAAATGGGCGCCAGAGGTCATTAAACTTCTCCGCGTCCCCTGTCACTGTCAGCGAGAGTTTCTCCATGCCCAATACATGCCACAGTCTGTGCAGCCAGCCCACGATTGTGGGGATGGTGGGAGAGCGCCAGTGTATTAAGATGTTCTGGATGGCCGATCCCAACGCTATGGCGATCTGTCTACCTCTGCGGGATTTCAAGGGGTACATCAGATCATTGGGGAGGCCCAACAAAATGTAGGCTGGGAGGCGCGGCAACTCAGTCTTAAAGTGAGAGTCAACCTCGTCGAGCACCTCCTTCCAGTACTGGGCACTCCCACAGGATATGTGTCAATGTACCCGTCCGCCCACAGCCCCTCCAACAGGTGTATTCCTTACTACTGTCCATGGCGTGTATCCGTGCTGGGGTGTAATACCAATATGTGGAGACCTTGGTGAGGGTTTCGGTAAGCCCCGTGTGATACGCCGAATGTCTAGCCCTATAAGCTATCTGTCCCCACTCCTCGTGGCTCAGGGTCCTTCCCAGCTCCCCCTCCCATCGTTCCCACCCTGGGTTGTAGAAGTGCGAGGGGGGTACCTGGAGGAATTGATACAGGTCACTGATGAGTTTGGAGTCGGACGTGCGTGTTAACAGCCAGCGTTCGTAAGGAAGAAATCGTCTATCCACTGTTTCGCGCACCTGCGGGTGTAGCGCCCAATGGCGAATCTGCCAATACCGCATTCTCTTGGTTTCCGGCAATGCGTATTCCCGTCGTAAATCTGTAAAGGGGATAATCCCTTCCGCATTGTACACATGGCACAGGGCTCTACATCCCGCCTCTCGCCAGCGATTGAGTGAGCCTTTCTCCATCCCTGGTACAAACTCAGGGTTATCCGCCAGAGGTGTTAGCGGGGAGGGGAACGTGGTCAACCCATGGGTGAGATTCGAAGCATCCCAGACTTGGAGATGCACTCTAGTGATAAAGGAGGCATACAAGTTAGCAGGGCGGTGCGCTCTACGGAGGAACGGTATCTCCTGCAGAGGGCGTCCCGCCACCGCCTGATCCTGGAAAAGCCAGTGTTTGTCTGACTCCCATTTGCTCCATTCCACCAGGTGTCGCAGCTGGGCCGCGTGAAAATATTTGCGGAGGTCCGGGATGCCGAGCCCCCCAGCAGTGAGAGTGCTCTCCGCATTCGTGGCTTCTTGCCCTGCCAGATGAAACGTCCCAGATCCGACTGCATCTGTCGGAGCCATCCGGTCGGCGGGCGCAACGGGAGTGCTCGAAATACATAGAGGACCTGCGGTAGAATTGTCATCTTCACCGCCGCCACCCGTCCGAGCAGCGACAAGGTGCCACGATCCCAGCGTGCCAATTCATCCCTGACCTTCCGTCCCAAGGCCGTGTAATTGGCCAATGCTATTGCAGGTAGCGTTGGAGCCAACAGTACTCCGAGATAGGGCACCGGCTCCCGGGACCAGAGTATAGGGACTCGGCGTTGCAAAAGGGCTCTGGTCGCCGGTGCCAGGGAGAGATCCAGGGCAACCGACTTGCCCATATTCATTTTAAATCCTGCCACCTGGGCGAAGGAGGTCAGTTCGTCAATGCACGCTGGCAAGGCCGAGAGCGGATCGTCGATGGAGAGTATTACGTCATCAGCATATAGGCTGACTGCATGGTAGAAGCCACCGAACTTCACCCCTTTCACTGCCGGGTTATCTCGGATCCGCTAAGCAAAGGGTTCCATATACAATGCAAAGAGTAATGGCGACAGCGGGCACCCCTGTCTCGTGCCTCGTTCAATGTTGAAGTCTTTCGAACTGTACCCGTTGACTCTTACCATGGCCGTTGGGGATCTATAGCAGTTAAAAATCATGTGGCGAAATTTTTCCCCCACCCCCACCCTCGTCAACACCTGTTCTAGGTACGGCCAGTGCACACGGTCAAACGCCTTCTCAGCGTCCACTAGCAGCAACATCCTCTCTCCCTGGTCACGCGATGCTTTCTCAATGAGATGAAGGATTCGTTTGGTATTATCGACCGTTTGTCTCCCGGGGATGAATCCCGCCTGATCCGGGTCAATAAGCCCCGGCAAAAGAGGGGCGAGACGCGCCGCTAAGATCCCAGTGTAGAGTTTGAGATCAATATTGAGAAGAGATATTGGTCGATAGGAGCCGCAGTGTGACCTGTCTTTACCCGGCTTGGGGATCACCACCAGAGACGCCCGTAAAAGGTCTGGCGGGATGGCTCCCTGTGTCGCAAAAGTGTTAAACAGACGCGTGAGGATGGGAGCCAGCAGTGTAAAGAACATTTTATAGAAAAGTGACGTAAAGCCGTCCGGCCCCGGGGATTTCCCATGTTTAAGGCGGGCAATCGCGGATATCACCTCTTCCGTTTTAATATCCCGCTCGAGAGCCTCTGTCTGGGCGGCCGTTAAGGACGGCAGGGAGACAGAGTCCAAGTACCTCCGAGTCGCGAGCGCGTCCGGAGTGTCTCCAGAATAGAGGTTCGCTTAGTACGTTCGGAAACGCTCCGCAATGCCAGCGTCGTCTGTGACCGTGGATCCCGAAGAGTCGGTGATCGCCCTCACCGTGTGCTTCTGGCGGGCGATCCTAAGCTTACTCGCTAGTAGTCTACCACCCCTATCTCCCCCTGTATAATAGGCATGTTTGAGGCGCAGCGCCGCGTATTCCGCGCGGTCCATATCTAAGGCTGTGAGGGATTTTCTCGCACCCTGAAGTTGCCGCCATATTCTAGGGGCCCCCGTACGACTATGCATGTGCTCAAGTTCACGGACCTTCCGCGTAAGCTCCTCCCGTTTCTCCCTTCGGTTGGCGTTGTCCGCCGATGAGATTGCGATAAATTCCCCCCGGAGTACCGCTTTCAGCGCTGCCCACTGAGTTGCTTGTGATGTGTCCGAGTTCTCATTATGTGACAGGTACTCCTTGATCGCCTTCGTAACCTGCGTGACCACATCGCGTCTACAGAGGAGTGTGTCCCGCAGCCGCCAGATCCGTGAGGGGTAGGGAGTCGGCGGGAAACTGAGGGTAGCCGACACCGGAGCATGATCCGATATTGAGATTACCCCTATGTCTGCGGCCGTCGCTAGCTCACGCACCGGCCCTGAGACCAGGAGGTGGTCCAGTCTTGCATACATCTTGTGTGCATGCGAGTAGAACGAGTAGCTCCGTTCCGTGGGGTGCATGTGCCGCCAGAGGTCCCCGACATCCATCTCCGCCATCAGAGCCCTGCATCCCGCCGAGAACTCACCCGTCTGTGGAGAGCGGTGGGCGGACCTATCGGTCGTCCCATCAAAAACCATGTTAAGGTCGCCCCCTAGGATTACATGCCTGTCCTGTGCCGTCGCTGTCTCCTCCAGTGCTGAGCGGAGGAACTTTTCTTGCCGCTCGTTCGGGCTATAAATGGACCCGATCGCCAATGTGAGGCCAGCCACCCGGATTCTGTAGACCAAGAGCCTACCCTTCATTTCCGCATGTTTATGAAGCACCTCTCCTCTAAAGTGCCGGGCCACGAGGATCGCCACCCCTGCGGTTTTAGTGTTGTTAGAGGAGAAGAATTGTGTACGGAATGCGGCGGATCGCAACCTAAAGCAATCCCGGGGTAAGAGGTGGGTCTCTTTTTTTTAAGTTCAAAAGGTTTTTATTGGATAAGTAAAGGTGTCAATACATGAGAAAGAATACAAACATATCTTCAATTAGAGGGGAAAAGTAAAACATGGTAATGAAAATATACAATTAATCAGAGGATAACAGAAGTTTAAGGCTAAGTAACAAAAAGCAGCGCTGGTACTAATGAGCAATAAAGTAGCTTATGTGAAAGGAGTAGTGCAAATGAAAACAGTGTCACTCAGGGAGGCTTAGAGACCTCTTGCTGAATAGGTGAAACATGAGAGGAGCGTTTAGCACAGGTATCTAGATACAAGGTTACAGGAAGCCATAAATCATGTCGTTTAGCAGCTAGACTAAGGGGGTGCACAAAAGCAGTATCTAGCCTGTGATTATAACAAACATTGTACCACCATGCTTTAAAAGAAATATTCGTAAAGTTTTTCCAATTGACGGTGATTTGCTGGAAAGCAACAGCTAACAACAAGTCAACAATTTGCGTGTTAAGATCAATGTCATCCCAACAAGGAGAAAGGCTTCCTAAAAAAATATTGACAAAAGAGAAGGGGGATGTGGTGTGGAATATGGCATTGATTTGGGCCCAAACTAGTGTCCAGAAGTTTTGCGTGAAAGTGCAAGAGAAAAGCATGTGAAAAAGAGTGGCCTTAGAGGCAGAGCAGGACCAACAAAGATCCGGTGTAGAAGAGAATCTCTTATTCAACACCTGGGGAGAAAAGAGAAGCCTGTTGTATATGAAAAAGAGAGTTTTGTAAGAGAAGCAGCTCTAGATGTCTTGCGAAGATTGGTCCATAATTTATCCCAAAGGGAGATGGGCCAAGAGATGGCAAGGTCAGATTCCCACTGTTCCTCAACTTTGGACTTTGGCCTAGGTGTGAGAATCGTATGAAATGAATGGTATATTGAAGAGGCTGTAGGGTGAGTGCGCAAGAAGGAATGAAGCTGTGAGGTATGATTTGGAGGATGGGCATGCGTGAGGGGGTTGGAGAGAAGAGCATAAGTGGACATGACTGCATTTTTAAGCGGAAGATACTTGCAGGCAAAAGAGCGAGGGAGATGGAAGTGTTGGCTGAGAGCGGAGAAGGATAAGAAATCAGAATTGGAGAAGAGTTGAGATACCCAGATTAGACCCCTCTGTCTCCAGGTTTTCCAATAAAAGGGCTTGCGATTGATGGTTATACTATTGTTGTGCCAGATAGTGGAATTGAGAAACTCTGCTATAGAGGAAGGGGGGCCTGGAGAGGTGGAAAGAAGCAACTTGGTTGTGAACTTGTGGATAGGAATGGAGGAAAAGTGAGGCTTTCGAGAGAATGAGAGATATTCAGCAAAAGTGAAAGGGGATAAAGAAAGCCGCTCAATGATAACCCATAAGGGGGACGGCTCAGCAGGGTCTTGCCGCCAATGGGAAGCTTGCCGCAAAAGGAATGCTTTGTGGTAAGCGGGAAAATTCGGGAAATTAACTCCACCCTCGGATTTGGGGAGTTGCAATCTAAGCAGGGACATACGTGCTTTTTTGCCAGACCAAAGAAAGAAAGAGAGAATAGTATTAATTTTCTTAAAGAACTTAGCAGGGATAGGAATTGGGATGTTGGAGATGGTGTAAAGGACTAACGGGGAGAGCATCATTTTAATCGTATCAAGACGACCCCACCAGGAAAGGTATAATAGGTGCCATCTGGAAGTGAGGTCGGATAATTTCTGGGTGCATTTATTGAGGCACAGCGAGACAGTGTCGGAAAGGGAGGGAGTAATGTGTAGACCTAGATATTTGATGTGCGAGGGGCTCCAAGTAAAATTGGATGCCATAAAGTCCGGTTTAACAGTGAACTTAGTAAGGGGTAAAATCTCACACTTGTCATTGTTTAGCTTATAACCTGAGATCTGGGAATAGTCATGAACTTCAGCTAGGAATGCGGGAATAGAAGTTGCGGGATTAGACATGAATAATAGAATATCGTCTGCGTAGGCAGCAAGTTTAATATTAGTGTGGGAGATTTGGAAACCGTGTAAGTTGGGATTCTGACGAAGCTTTGAAAGAAAAGGTTCCAGGGCCAAATTAAAAAGAAAAGGGGAAAGAGGGCATCCCTGACAAACACCCCTACCTAGATTGAAAAAAGAGGAAACTAGACCATTGGCACAAACCGCCGCTCTAGGACTAGAATAAAGGAAGGAGATAAAGGAGATGAAATGTGGGCCAAATCCAAACCATTTAAGGGCGGAGAAGAGGAAAGTCCACTCCACCCTGTCGAACGCTTTTTCTGCGTCTAGGGCAATAGCTGCTAGTGAATGTTGGAATTGTGGAGATTTGGAGAGAACATTAAACAAAAGTCTGGTGTTATCTGTGATGTAGCGACCTTTAACGAAACCAGATTGTTCAGGGCCTAGCAATTCAGGAAGATAAGGGTCTAGTCGAATGGCGAGGGATTTGGCATAAAGTTTATAATCAATGTTGACCAAAGAAATTGGTCTGTAGTTCTTACAATGCTGGGTGTCTTTGCCTTCTTTGGGTATAATACAAATGTGGGCGTCTGAGAATGTACCTGAGGAAGAACTATTTAATATGAAGGAATCAATAAGGGAGTGGAGTCTGGGCAACAACAATTTGGAGAAATGCAGATAAAATTCAACTGTGAATCCGTCTGGTCCAGGGGCCTTATCCTTCTTGAGTGACTGAAGCGCTGTGAGTAATTCATCACCGGAGATTGGTGATTCAAGGGCAAATAAATCAACAGGGAAATTGGGAGGCGGTTGGATGGTGGCAAAGAAAGTAGCAAGAGATTGAGCAGTGGGGTGCGTCTCAGAAGAATAGAGTTTGGAATAAAACTGGGACAATTGCTCTAAAATGTCAACATCTGTATGCTTTAAAACAGAATTAGCATCATAAACAGATTCAATATTCAGTTTGTTTTGTTTGACTTTTAAATAGTTGGCTAAGACCTTCCCCGCCTTATTTTTACCACCATAGAATTTTGAACTGGATTTCAACAAATACAATGAAGCATCCTCAGTGGATTGTTTGTTAAATTGCATCTTAGCAGCAATGAGGGCGGTCAAACTTTCTTGCGAATGGGATGTATAGAAAGAATGCTCTAGCTTTTTAATCGTACAAAGGAGGTCACTGGTGCGTTTGCGAGCATTCTTGCGTTTGGTAGCCACAAAGCTGATGATAAAACCTCTAGCTGCTGCTTTATAGGCGTCCCAGACAACGTGGTTAGGGACAGTGGGTGTGTCATTAATGGTGAAAAATTCTGTGGTAAAATCTACAAAGGAGGCGGAGAATTTGGGGTCGAGGAGTAAAGTGTTGTTAAAGCGCCATCTCTTTGGTCCGGTGGACTTGGGTAAGATGTCAATGTTTACCAAAACGGGGGCATGGTCAGAGAATAAGATGGGGCCTATATCAGCGTGGGTTAGGGATTGGGACATATGGTGGGAAAGGAAAATATAGTCGATCCGCGACTGGGAATGGTGGGTCGGGGAGTAGAAGGTGAATTCTTTAGAGGTAGGATTGTAGAGACGCCAAGCATCAATGAGTTTATGTTGGGATATCGCTTGAGCGAAAAGCTTGTGAGATTTATTAGGGACAAAAGGTACCTTGGAGTTCCTGTCTAAAAAAGGGTCAAAGGGAAGGTTACAATCACCTGCTAAAATAAAATTATCATCAATATATTCGGTGATACGGGAGGCCATTGCACGCCAAAAAATCTGATCACTACCAGTGGGGGCGTAGATATTAAGGAGGGAGAGAGGGGCGCCCTTTGAGGAGAGTTTGACGTATAACCATCTACCTTCAGGGTCTGATTCAGAAGTCAAGAGCAAATGAGCAAAAGATTTACGAACTAATACAACCACACCGTTCCTCTTACCATCACCCGGAGATGAGAATACAGCACCCACCCAACCTCTCTTAAGTTTAGCAGCCTCAGCGTCAGACAAATGGGTTTCTTGTAAAAAGGCAATGTCTACATTCAATTTGGCTAAATGAGAGAGGATTTTTTGTCTCTTGATAGGAGAATGCAGACCTTTAACATTCCAGGAAACAATTCGAATTGACATTAAGGATTAATCAGAAAGTGGATCAATTGGAAGGTAGGACAGCAAGGAAATACCTCGCAGCGAGCAAGGGCACAAGAGAAAAAGAGAGTGAGGTGAGAATTAACGTGATGGAGCAGGGGTAGAAGAAAAAGAGAGAGAGGAACCAGTGAAGCCATAAAAATAGGAAAGAGCCGAGAAAATAAAAAGAATGATGAGAAGATACAGTAATTCTTAAAGATAATGATGAGTAAGGTCAGAGGGAGAATCAAATAGGTAGAGGGAGATGAATACAAGTAAGAGAGCCAATAAACAATGGGGAGAAGAAAGAATGACAGAAGAGAAGTGGAGAAGAACCATGGAAAAGATAATGACACCAATAAATCTGAAATCAACGAGGGGAAAGGAGAGGTAAGAAAACATAGAACGTAAAAAAACATGATAAATAAGGAATGAAGAGTACTTACGAGGGGTAGCATGGGAAAAATACAATCAGGAACTGGGAACAAACGGAAATACATGTGGAGATGAGGGCCAACTGGGAGAGGCAGGGCAGTCGGGATGAGGGAGACGTCCAACCAGAGATAACACAACGGAACGCAAAAACAATGATCTGTGAAGGGAGAAAAAGAACATGGTTAGAAACTCGAACACAGCGAAGATAAAAAAGAAAACATATGACCAACTGAGGAACTAGAACAACACTGTCAGACGATAAAATGAGAAATATAATCTTAACTAGAAGTCATACAATTCTGAGGAACCTGCAAAAATGGAGGCAATAAAGCAGAACAAATTAAAGGATCAAATTGCAACTACAAAAACAAGTCATGGTGGGTGGGAAGAGGGACCAGCTATCTCCATGTCATGTTGACCACAGGAGTTCAGGAAGCTTCGCAGTCGCGCTGGATCTTCATATGTCGTAGTCTTGTTGTTATGAGTGACCTTAAATAGACAAGGATGAAAAAGTCCATATCTGGCACCAATGGAGCGAAGGTCAGGTCTCATATCAAGGAAGGCCTTACGGCGGTTTGCAGTGGTCCTGGCATAATCCTGTGCGAAGAACAAAGTGGAGCCTGACCATGTGAGGCGAGGGGAGGCTTTGGCAGCTAAGAGGACTTTCAGCAAGTCTGTGTACTCTAGAAAGTACATTATTACACCTCTAGGCTTCGTTGACGTGGAAGGAGAGGAGGAAGCTCGACCAAGCCTGTGGGCACGTTGGATATTTAGTGAGGTGTCTTCAGGAAGGTGAAGAAGCTTCGGGAGAAAGGATTTGAAGAAACTGATGGGATCATTTCCCTCACAACCCTCCACCAAGCCGTAGATACGGAGATTGTTGCGTCTGTTGCGATTTTCAAGGTCCTCCACCTGCTTCTGAAGAGAGGAAATCTGCGTGTGCATGTGGGAGACCTTGGTCACAGAGTCCTGAAGAGAGGAGACGTCACGCTCCACCGACGATACTCTTTCATCCATCGAAGCCCAGTTGTCAGTGAGAATCTGCAACTTAGCGTTAGTCTCTTCCATGTAAGGGCGCAAGGCCCGTATCTCTTCAAGAAGTAATTCCATAGAGATGGGCGAAGAGGACTTAGGAGGCGAAGGAGGGTCCTTTTTTAACCTCTTAGAGTTCGCTTTTGCTGAAGATTGTGAGGGGGTGTCCGCAGTCGACGACATCTCAGTTGAAGCTTCCAAATGGGCTAGTGCAGTGAATAACTTGGAATTTTTAATGAAATTACGCTTTTGAACTCTACTGGAGCAATCCGCCATCAGCACGCCTATGTAGCGTGGGGTCTTAAGATATCCTATTGCCCGACTCAAAAAGGACCAGAAAGCAGATTAATACAGAAACATGCCAGGCCGAAAAATTGGACTCATAGGTGTTAGAGACAGGAGTCCTAAAAATGGCCGCCCTTCATGAGGAGAGGTGAAAATTCCAGTCAGAACATGCAAGGAGATCTCAGCGTTCAACTAAAAAAAACTCCAAAGGACAGATTAATGTAGAGGTGTGCCAGACAAAAAACTGTAGACGTAGGTATCAAAGACTAAGGTCATAAAATGGCCGCCGTGCATGAGGAGAGCCAAAAAATTCCAGTCAAAACCATGAAAAAGGCCACCCTTACAAAAGAAAAATAAAGAAAAGTCACCTTAGAATATTGATCCGCCACATTTGTGCCTCAGAGGCTGCTGGGGTCATTTAAGTGCGAACGAGGCATCCAGGAATCCCATGCGCGCTAGGACGCGCTGCTGAAGCGTTCGCGGGCAAAAATAAACAAAATGGCGGTCGCGGCCGATGATAAGCCGCGACCGGAGGTAAAATGGGCTGTAAAGTCCAAAATAGCTGTGCCTTAGGAACGGAAGGGGGATAAAAGTGAGCCTGGCATCTTCCGGTGCAAGGGGCTTCCCTCCGTTACTGGAAACGGGTACGCGAACCGCCGGTATCCTCCGGTTCGGACGGAGCCGTCACCCGGACACCGCCATCTCCTACGGGCGCCTAGCCACGCCCCCAGAGGTGGGTCTCTTGGAGCAGACAGATATCCGCTCCGGTGTTTTCTAGAAGGGATAGAACAGCACGCCGTTTTATCGGATTGTTTAGGCCCTTTACATTAAGCGTGACAATTTTAAAAGGTGTCTGTGTCATGTGGGAATGTTATCAATACCGCTGTGTCCCCTGAGCATTGACAGACTGTAGCATGTGCGCCTTTATGAGAGCGGCCGCCCCGGCCACGTACTGGACTGCCCCTCCCACGTCCCTGGTATCCCCCCTTCCCTCCCCATGTGCCCCGAAGTCTCCCCTCCCCTCTCCCCTTCCCCCAAACACCCCGCAAAACTCCCTGATACCCCAACTTCCCCTTTCCCAACAACATGTCCGCAACACCTCTCTGCGCGCTCCCAAGTTCAAGAATAACAATGTCCGAGTCCGGCTCCCTGGGAAGCAGGTCTTCGGTATAGTACCTCTGTGGACGTCTGGCCCCTACTCCTTCTCCGCCCGTCTCCCCCCCTCAACCCCGACCCCCAAACCTGCATTTCGAGAAAGGCTGTGGTGAACTCCCCCCGGAGCCTTCTCAGGCAGTCAGTGCGATGTCACTGGCACCCGTGTTTCCTGCCACCTCCAGCACCGCGTCGTCCATGCCGGCTCTGATGGCGGGCGAGTCCAGTCGTCTGGTCCGCTCACGGGATCTGCGCCCAGATACCCTTCGCCAGCCGTCCTCTCGGGGGCGACCCCGCCGCTGCTCGGCCGTCTCCTCGTTTGGAGCGGCAATGCCCAGGACTCCGCAAGTCTGCCGCAGGGAGCGCAATTGGTGCATAGTACCGTTCCAGTGGAAGATGAGTCTAAAGGGATGTCCCCAGGTATAGGGCGCCCCCTGTGCCCTCATGAAGTCCGTGGCCGTCTTGAACGCTTTCCGCTTCTGTAACGTGATGGCTGACAGGTCTTGATAAAGGGCCACTTGGTGGCCACGGAAAGTCAGGGGCTGCCTCTTCCGTGCCTCTGTCATGATGCGCTCCTTGAGCGGAAAATCCGGGAGGAAAGCCAGAATGTCCGGGGGCGGCGCTGACGCTCTGCGTTGGGGTCCCACTCTGTGCGCTCTGTCAATCCGAATAGGGAACCCCTCCACCTCTCCCAATACTTCTCGGAACAGGGCCTGCAGATACCCCGCCATGTCCGACCCCTCGGCCGCAGACGGAGACCTGTTTTCAAGGTCCTCCGTGTGTGCTTGGAGATCGATCTGTTGTTCTCTGAGACGTAGCACTTCTTGTTGGAGCTGTTCGAACTCCTCGTCTCTTCTGTGGCTGGCGTCTTCCACCGCGACTACCCGGTCTCCCAGGCCGTCCACCTCCCGGCGCAGCTCCCGCACCTCACCCGCCACCTCGTTCTTCAGGGTTTGGAAGTCCTCCCTGAGGGTGCTGAAGAGCGACTCCATAAAGGACCTGGTGATGGGGGGTTCTCCACTTCCGGCGTCTTGTGTCCCTCCGGAGGACCCCGGAGACTGCTGCCCTCGATCAGCTTGCTGCTGGCTTCGTCCCAGCAGCTCGGGAAGGGTGTGTTCCCCCTTCTTCCCCCCTCTACTGCCAGCCATGGCCGCCGTGGCTCAGTGTCGCCCGACCTCTCACTCCTCAGGCCCGCTTCCCGCCGCCACCGTCCATGCGGCGCCCCTCGTTCTCCGCCGGCCTGGACTCCGGCTCCTGAGCGCGGCTCCGTCACTCCTCCGGCGTGAAAGGCTACCTCGGCTCCCGCCAGAGGCCGCGTCCGGCGTCGTCCCACTCTTCCCCGTCCCGCGCCGCCGTAGCCTCCCCCAGGGCCCGTCGGAACGCTATGTTCGCCACTCAGGCCTCTCTCCTGCTAATCGGATCATCGCCTCGCTCCACTCCTCAGGCTCCGCCGATGCGCAAAAAAGGGGTGGGGGGGGGTCCGGTTGTCTCCGCCTCTGCGGGGCTGTTGGCTACTTTCGATCACTCCTTCTCCCGATCACCAGCGGCTGAACCCCCCCACGAGCCGGGGGCCGCCGGGTCTCTGATGGGGCCTACCCGAGTTCTGCCCCCTGCTCTCCTTGCTGGGGTGTCAGGCCCGGTAATGGCGTCGCCAGCAGCGTGGTAAACCCCCTGGTCAAGGGTCGCTGCTCCCTCGAACCTTGGGTGAATCCGCTGTCCCCCGGGTGAGCAAAGGTGCCCCCCACGTCTGTGTCGCCCCAGGCTCCTCGGCCAGACCTCCAGTGCCGTTGTCTGTGCAAAAACGTAGGGGGGGGTCCGGTCGTCCCCGCACCTGCGGGGCTGTTGGTTACTTTCGGTCACTCCCTCTCCTGATCGCCAGCGTCTGAACCCCCCCACTAGCCGGGGGCCGTCGGGTCTCCGATGGGGCCTCCCCGGGTTCCGCTCACTGTTCTCCCTGCTGGGGTGTCCGGCCCGGTAATGTTGTCGCCAGCAGCGTGGTAATCCCCCCTGGCAAGGGCCGCCACTCCCTCGAACCTTGGGCGAATCCGCTGTCCCCGGGCGAGCAGAAGTGCCCCCCACGTCCGTGTCGTCTCCGGCTCCTCGGCCAGACCTCCAGTGCCAATGTCTGCACGGGCCGCGGCCGTTCCCAGCGGAGGCCACCCACGCCGCCACCTCCTGCAAGAGCCGGTGGAGAGGTTGTTCCACCACCGGCTCGGATCTCACTCTTCGCACTCACCAGGCCCAATATCGCTCTCCGGGTCGATCCCCAGCATGGGCCCGCAGCCGCCACCACTCGCCTGTTTGTTCCACCCCGGGCCCGGGCACTCGCGTACTGCTGCGGCCGGACTCTGCCTCATCCAGCCCGGCGCGAAGCTCCACCCCCTCTCGGCTCCGCAGTGCCGGCCAGGCGCAGTCCGTCTCTGGGCCGCCGCGGGTGTTGTAGGCTGCTCCCCGGTCTGCTCTCGGGTTCTTCCGCTCCCGCCGCCGGTGCTCTCTTGAACCGGGCGGAGATCAGCGAGAGTTCTGAGGCTGGGGGTCTAACGGAGCGGGAGCCGGCAGGAAAGGCGTCCGCTCACCCCGCCATCTTGGCCACGCCCCTGGAATTGAAGTTTTAAAGATAAAGTTTGATAAGATTGAAGAGGTTAAAGATATTTGTCGTTGTTCAGTTCGTTTTTTGCTTGTGAAAGACCTATATGTAGGTAGGAAGCAGTTTCCGTTTTCTTTAGCATATGCAGTAACTATTCACAAGTCTCAAGGATTAACTGTAGATAGTGCTTTCGTAAACATTGGATCTAGTGTGTTTAAAGAAGGTATGGCATATGTTGCTTTGTCACGTGTGAAAAAATTATCTGGCTTATTCATGATAGACTTTGATGACTCAAAAGTAAGTGCAGATTCAAACTGTGTAAAGGAGTTTAATAGATTAAGAAGAAGCTATGCTCCTCATTTAGGTCAGTATCCTGTGTTTGAGAAACGTGTTGTTTGTCGCAAAAGTAGATTAGAGAATATCTGTAATGAGGATGTACAGAAGAGAAAAGAAAAAGACAGTGATGTGACTGCAAGCAAAAAGAAAAAGGACAGTGTGGAAGAGGTTGTTGGTTGTCATTTTGAAAATAGCTCTGGTTTCAACTGCTACGCAAATGTAGTGCTGAATGTTGTATTTTATCTTGAATTTTTGCAAGAGCAGATAATAGTAAATCAGGGAAAAATATTTTGTTCTTTGCTGAGTCTCCTTTATGAGAAGCTGAGTAGTGATAAAACTAAAATAGAAAGTGCTACTGGTGTTAGAAATCTTTTAGATGTATGTTCTGGATGTACACAGTTTACACAAAATGTACAGCAAGATGCACAGGAATTCTTGATGTTTATGTTGATGGTACTGGAAGATGAAGGGGTAGAAGTAGAACATTTATTTGGTGTCTCTTATACATGGGAACATTGTTGTGAAAACTATATGAACACATGCAGCTCTAATGTTGATTCTGAAAGGTTCATATATTTAACATTACCAGAGAGTAAATCAGTGACTTTTAGTAAATTAGTTAAAGATGCAAATCACAACATGGAATGTTCTGAATGTAAATCTGAAATGTTATCAACGTTATTTTTAAAGAAATATGGACAGTATGTAATTTTAATGGTACAACGTTGTAGAGCTGATGGAACAAAATTGGACACTTTAATAAAGAAGTTTGTAGGAAATCAATTATCAATATCAGGAAAGACTTTTGTTGCAGTTGCAATAATTTTTCATGATGGTCCTTCTATAACTTCTGGTCATTACACAGTTTATCTTAAATGTGAAAAAGGCTGGACACTGTGTAATGATTCTCAATTGATTTTCAAACAACGTTTGCCTTATATGATTTACCAAATTGTTACTTAATTTTTCTGAAACCCAAATTTTAAATACGAAATTCAGCATCTGAAGAAAGCATTATTTAAATTTTAAAGGATTAAAATTGAATATTTCACTCAAAAAGGATTTTAAACTTACCATTTGGCCTCAAGGAAAGGTAAAACAAACAATTGTGGACTTCCTTGACAGATATTATTTTCGCATATGTTCTTTTGCAACAAGGTTTACAGACTTTATTTCTTGAAAATTGTTATTGTACTTAAAAGGTATATGTGACATTTCTATCAAGGTATGTTTTAGTGAGGATACATTTGGGGCTTTTTTAAACAATCTTTAAGATTATTTTTTTTTTTGCCCGCTGTTAAATGATGAATACAATTGATTTCACTATTTTCAGTGAAAATCAAAACATTCTGAAAACAGCAAAAAAAGGGCAAAAAATTGCTTTGCTAAATATGAAAAAACATGTACTGTTTAATAAAATGCATTGTTGAATATTAATACTTTTTTTCTTTTTTTTGATAGGTTTAGGGTACCTATATGTAAGTACTGATGCAGAGTTTAAAGTTTAATAGGAAGACTCTCTTCCCTTTATCTGTGAAATGTACACCATCTCTTTTTTAATTACTTTGCCACTCCCCTCTCTTTGTTAGGGAGTCCCTGAAGGTTTAGTAAAGTTTAAAAAAATGAATATTTTTTGTAAAAAAAAACATTGGGTGCGCGCAGGGTGCGCGCACCCCCCCAAAAAAAAAGGGAAATAGATTTTAAAAAAAAGTTTTTTTATTTAGATTTTAGGTGGCTCTAAAAAGAGCCCTTGAGTTAATGTAGGGACAGAGGAAGAGAAAAACGAAAAAAAAATAACAAAGCTATGGCCTATCGCAAGAGTGCTGCTCAAATTTCCTTTGAATGAGATCAATACTGCTCTCACCCAGAGTAATAAGAGAACCGCAATCCATGCAATGTGTACTCATCCTCCCAAAACAAGGACGAATATCCAAAGGTGTGGAAGAAGGTGAAGGCACCATCGCAGAAGAAGTGCTAGCCTGAGCTGCCGAAGATGTGCTCGGCTGAGCTGCTGCAGATGTCGTCGGCTGAGCAGGTGGAGGGTTTGCTCCAGAAGCTCGACGATAAGTCACAGGATGCATCTTCTCAACGTGCCTCAACATTGTGTGAATACTAAAAGAGTACTTCTTATTAGCATTCCCACGTGATAAGACACGCTTACAAAGTTTGCAGGTGACTTTGGGTGCATTCACCTTCTTTTCTCCATCAGGAAAAGTGAAAAACTGCCATATAAAGGAGTCTTTCTGCTTCCTCTGCCTCTGTCTCTCAAGAGTGTCCTGTTCACTCTCAGAAGATGGCTGCTGCTCTGCCATTGTCTCTCAACCACAGATTAGCTCCTTCTCCAAGGGAATCAGAACTAACAATGAGGGGACTGGGTGTGGTTCTAGAAGAATCTTGAACTGAAAGTACTTTCATCCAATCAAAAGTGATGTTTCTTGATCACATGACTTGCCATGAGGGGATTGGGTGTGGTGTTGAAACAATCTGAAACTGAAAGTAATGAAAAACAATTAAAAGTGTTGTTTTACTAATCACATAACTCGAGGTGCGCGCACGGAGCAAGCTCCGAGCGCGCACGGTAAAAGTACGCATGCGCAAACATGTACGCGCGCATGCGCATAAGTGTTTTAAGCGTACGTAGCGTGCATACGCAACACGCGCGCATGCGCGAACGTCAGCGCACGTACTACGCACGCAAACGTAAGTACGCATGCGTACTGGGTGCGCGCTCCAAGCGCGCACGAATACGTACGCATGCGTACGTACGTAGATAACGTACACAGTCGTACATAAAAAAATGTACGTTTGCGTACTAGGTTCGCGCTGGGTGCGCGCACCCTAAAAGGTTCGCGCTACGTGCGCGCACCCTAAAAATTTATTTAAAAAAAAAAAATTAAAGTGTACATAAAAGAAAATATTAACTATGGTGTTCAACATTATCCAAATTCAAAGTAAAAAAAAAAGAGACACACCAAATTAAAGGAAACAGATAATCTATAAATGTATGCATAGATAACATTTTTGAAACAGAAATATATAAATAATACATTAAAAAATTATAAAATTAGCATTAAAAAAACCTTGCAATTTCACTGAAACAACCATAGGTTTCACACACGTTATAGTTAGGAATTAGCATTTAAAAAACCTTGCAAATTCACTGAAAAAACCATAGGTTTCACACATGTTATAGTTAGGAATTAGCATTTAAAAAACCTTGCAAATTCACTGAAAAAACCATTGGTTTCACACACGTTATAGTTAGGAAAGAGCATTTAAAAAACCTTGCAAATTCAATGAAAAAACCATAGGTTTCACACATGTTATAGTTAGCTGAACATTTCACTCATAAAAAACCAATGAAATTCCACCGTTATAGTTAGTTCAGCTAACTATAACTCGCGTGATCGCAATCCACTGCTGATGATGTCACATATTACATCACTCATGACATTGTCAGTGACATCACTGATGACATCACTGATGACATCTCAAATGACATCACTGATGACATCACTGGTGACGTCATCAATGTGATAAATTAGTGCATCTTCTCACACCCTAATATAACCTTTGATACACCGACTCAAAATTTTCGAGTGACATTTTGAATATCATAGATACTCAAATACAAATAACTACATAGCCACAAATTGACTCTTAGGTCTACATACATCTCCACTCACTCACCTGTACAGTCACTCATACTTATAGTCACTCCGTACAGGACTATCATATGCATTTATACACCTATATAGACACTTACACACCGCCAATCATCCATTGAGGGACTGACACACCTAGGCACTCATGCAAATAATTAATCACAGTCCAATTTACTCACCTATACAGTTAAACACACTCACGTTCGCTTACTAATAAAAATAATAACAAATTCTGACGCTCTTATACAATTACTGATACAAGCAGACACTCATCCATACAGCCATTCCTGCAATCACACACTCTCACATATAGATAGTTATATACTCTTACACACATATACACTGCCTTTCACATATGTAGTTACTGACACATGTACAACTGAGATATGCATTCAATCACTAACACACCCTTATATACAGTCACCCAACCATACAGTCCATCACAGTTGTACTCTTAAAACCATGCACCCATAGCATCACCTACTCACACATCTATGCACAGTCACACATACCCTACCCAGACAAACACTTAGGCACCCATACAGACTCACAAAAAACCAATCAATAACCCATATAGACACTCATATTGCTATTCACAAAACCATGCAGCCACTTATACACCAACACACAGACACATACAGACATTCACACAGTTTAGTCACTAGTCTGCAGTAAGATACATTTAATGACTCACTTATATAGTCAGTTACGCACCTAGAAAATCATCCATTCACACACTTATACACCCACTCATTCTTCCACAGGCCTTTCACTATAAATATATAAAACATATTTAAACTTAACAGAAACACACAGTCACTGGATGACGTCACCAGTGATGTCATCAGTGATGTCATTTGAGATGTCATCAGTGATGTCATCAGTGATGTCACTGACCATGTCATGAGTGATGTAATATGTGACGTCATCAGCAGTGGATTGCGATCGCGCGAGTTATAGTTAGCTGAACTAACTATAACGGTGGAATTTCATTGGTTTTTTATGAGTGAAATGTTCAGCTAACTATAACATGTGTGAAACCTATGGTTTTTTCATTGAATATATATATATAAACAAAACACCTAACTTCAACAGGAATTTCCAAATGAAGAAGGCATGGACTTCAGGTTGATGGCATACAGCTTCTTTTGTTGTATCAGGTCATCTTCGAGCATCAGACCAAAGAGACGCGTTTCGGCTTCAGTGAAGCCTTTGGCAATCTATTTGGTGCCAGTTCATTTTCACATTAAATAGTCACTCCCACTTAAGGCATTAGTAAATATAAACAACATACTACGTGCCTCACTTCAAACCCTCTACATTTCACAAGTGCTATGATAATGGATTAAATGCTGCGCAATGCCCATACAAAATAAACATAGTCACATGAATAAATATTGTGTGGGTGAAGAGTTTAAACATCAAAACCAGAACATCTATATGTTGCCACCCTAAGTGAGAAACCTCATAAATTACACATGAGACGCCAAACACTCTAAATATGCCGCATGTATATTTAACATTTATAAAAATATAAAGTCTTTAACGAAATATTTGACATTTAAAACACGCTGCAGTTATATCATAATAAAAGTGAAAAGCACCTCTGTCTCCCCTCAGACCAGGAATGCATTTCTGAAATGAAAAGCACTCTGCCGATAATTGAATACTGTCACAGTGGAACAATTTATCTTAATAAAAACACAAGTATGTGAATATACATTTAGATTGAGTTATGACAACACCTTATGGAGATACACAAATGACCTCATTTAATCGTATTCAGTATAGAAAAGGGTCAATATTTCAACCTATTACATAGACAAATGCATGTCATAGTCATCATTTTCAATTACTAAGGGTGTAAGTGATGTGAAAAGTGCAACATAAATCGGGATAAGTGCAGACAAAGTGAAGGGGAAGGTCGTGTGTTTTAGAAACATCCAAAATTAATTTGAAGACCTAAACTGCCACTTAAATGGCAATAGCACAAATGTAATAACATTAGCAAGAAAAGCAGTTGTACAGTCACTGTCAGTCTTGTGTATTGAACAAAGGGAAAAGTCGTCGACGTTTCGACCCCTAATCGAGCCAGCAATTAGGAAATCTTGGAAGCGGGGTCTTCTTCAGGACCAACGGGGGGTAGGGAAGAAGGACTTACACCTAGAAACAATGAGTAGTATTAATATGGTGTGTCTCTGGGACCATTAATTGTCATGAGGTAGAAATAAGATGATATTTACCAGCTACAGCAAGGAAAACTCATGCTGGGTTAATTGTGGAGTGGGCCCGACCGGCTCCTAAAACAAAGCAAAAAGACGGAAAGAGGGGAGATTGTACATCTGTATGAGGTCTCAATTAGGGCCAACTGGCCACAACAAAAATGGTGTATTACTCACCATTCAGTGTTGAACAACCGGTGCTATCGATGGCAATATTCTTGTCGGTATGTGATGAATCACAGTGAGCAGTGGTTCAAAAGTAACCAACGCTGGGGGGAGGTAAAGAAATTGAATTTCAAATACCGAAACCAAATATGGTACAAACATAAAAGGACCCACAAAGGTGGAGGGAAGGATATATATGGCGGCAGTTTTAAGAGGGAGTCACCATCAAGGGACAACTAGGGTTAAGTATAGACAGGGCTGCGAAGTTGGAAGGATATAAATCCGCTAAATTTAAGTGAAACACCTAGCGTGTTGTAGACTTAACACGTAACATGCCTCAGCCTCTGAAGGCCCGGACAATAAGTGTGAGGCAGGTGAAGATGAAAGGTTAAATTCGCAGCGTTTCACAAAATAGATATATATAAATATATATATAAAACCGCCTAACGGCTCTAAAGCATGGAGACTAATTAAGCTTTTTAACAACAAAACCCAACTAAGATGTGGCCAGCAACGGAATAATGGCAATTGGAGAGGTGAAGAGAGGCAGCTTTTAGTCTCTTAACGGAGCACAAAAAGGGGGAAGAAAGTGAGATGCGCGGTGAATTTCAACCACTTGGTAAACGCGCGCTTGCTCCGCGGCATGACATACCTCCCAGGTAGCGTCGAAACATCTGACAGCTAACCCTGGGAAGTGTCAAGTCGCTCATTAAGTAACTGACGAAAGCAAGTACGTCAGCACGGGGCACGTGACGCGCCCATTGGACCAGGGCAGGGGGTGTGTCTGAAACAACGCAGCTGAAAGCTCAGACGCTGCAAAACTGAAAGTGTCAACCCGTGATCGGCAGACAGCGTTCAATGGCGTGCGAAGGACTCTTAAATGTGTCAATTGAAACTGCTGTGTAACAGCTTACACTCTAAGTTACCAGTTTGCAACATTGAGGCATGATATTTTCAACGTTGTGCGTTAAATGCAAAGAATAGATAAAACACTTAGTTAAAAGTATGTCAGCTTGGAAATCATGAATATGAAAAACAAATCATAGAGCAGTAAATAGGCACGCATTAGCATATCCTATTTAAAAATGTATGCAACCTGACTGCAAAAGCAGCTTACATTCTGAAGCTGAGAGAAAACACATCCTCACCAAGATAACAATATATGGCAAGATATAATGTAGTTCAGGTGGTAGTAAATTCAAGGGGCGAAAATATAGATACTCAAGATTAACCCATATTTTAGGCTAGGTGTTATTCAACAGTGATAATTGTGCATACGTAGCGTCAAGTTCGTTAAGGCCATTGTGGACAGAGTCAAACCTGTCCATCCATTTACATTCACGAGTGTTGAGGATTGCACCCAGGTCGCCACCCCTGATGCCCAGAGTGATGGCCTCCAGAACTAGCCATTTCATTGATTCAGGGGGGTGATTAAATGATGAGAAATGTTCAACCATGGGGGCCCCCGTGGTATTGCATCTTATTCTGCTACAGTGTTGTAGTATGCGGCACTTAATTCTCTGAGTGGTCTGACCCACATATATCTTATTGCAGGGACAGACAATGGCGTAGATCACATTCTTAGTGTTACAATTTGTCAATGTTTTAAGGGGCACCGTGTAATTGTTCAATTGAAACACCTTAGTTTCAATGGTGAGACTACAGGCTTTGCATTGTCCACATTTGACATGGCCTACTGGTGCCGGTAATTGCCACACTGATTCAATTGTTGGCTTGGGCGGTATGTCCAAAAAGGATTTTACTACTTGATCACGGACATTTCTGCCTTTCTTAAAAGAGTGCATGGGTGGTTCGGGAAGATGTAGTTCCGATGATACCAAATGCCAGTGTTTGTTAATGATATGTCGAATTTCGTTACTCCTGGTGTTGAAGGTGGTAACGCATATTAGCCTGTTGGAGTCCTCGTGCGATTCTTTGGAGTTAAAAGCGTGTCCCTATGGTTGAACCACGCTCTTTTGCGAGCTCTCTTTACCAACCGTCTGGGGTAGCCACGTTCAATCAGTCTGGCAATCAAATCATCAGATTCATTGAAGAAATCCTCCTTCCTTGTACAATTTCTCCTGATCCTCAGGAACTGGCCAAACGGTAGATTATCACGCAGGCCTCTTGGGTGGTGACTCCCATATCTGAGTAGCGTGTTTCTCTCAGTAGGTTTACGGTAAAGGGTCGTATATAAGCACTCATCTGCGGTTTTGATAGAAATGTCCAGAAAGTCAATGGTGGACTTGTCTTTGTGAATTGTGAACTGGATGTCGCATGTTCTCTCATTGAGCTATTTGAAAAAATTGTTGAGTTCTGAATCACTGCCTGTCCAAATCATGAGGACATCATCGATGTACCGCTTCCAGTACGCAACTTGCCTCTTAAATGGATTAGTAGTGTTGTTCACAAAGGTCTGCTCAAAATCATCCATGTACAGGATCGCCAAGTCCGGTGCAAAGCTGGCCCCCATCGCAACACCTTTAGTCTGCATGAAATACTCATTCTGGAAGAGGAAAAAGTTTTGTGTCATCGCTATAGTGAGCAACTGAATTATGAACTCGGATGGAACATGTGTGGGTTGTGCTCTTGTGTCCAAATATTTTGACATCACATCTAGAGCATGTTGTTGTGGTATGCTGGTATATAGTGACACAATATCCAGCGTGACAAGGCTCCTAAAACAAAGCAAAAAGACGGAAAGAGGGGAGATTGTACATCTGTATGAGGTCTCAATTAGGGCCAACTGGCCACAACAAAAATGGTGTATTACTCACCATTCAGTGTTGAACAACCGGTGCTATCGATGGCAATATTCTTGTCGGTATGTGATGAATCACAGTGAGCAGTGGTTCAAAAGTAACCAACGCTGGGGGGAGGTAAAGAAATTGAATTTCAAATACCGAAACCAAATATGGTACAAACATAAAAGGACCCACAAAGGTGGAGGGAAGGATATATATGGCGGCAGTTTTAAGAGGGAGTCACCATCAAGGGACAACTAGGGTTAAGTATAGACAGGGCTGCGAAGTTGGAAGGATATAAATCCGCTAAATTTAAGTGAAACACCTAGCGTGTTGTAGACTTAACACGTAACATGCCTCAGCCTCTGAAGGCCCGGACAATAAGTGTGAGGCAGGTGAAGATGAAAGGTTAAATTCGCAGCGTTTCACAAAATAGATATATATAAATATATATATAAAACCGCCTAACGGCTCTAAAGCATGGAGACTAATTAAGCTTTTTAACAACAAAACCCAACTAAGATGTGGCCAGCAACGGAATAATGGCAATTGGAGAGGTGAAGAGAGGCAGCTTTTAGTCTCTTAACGGAGCACAAAAAGGGGGAAGAAAGTGAGATGCGCGGTGAATTTCAACCACTTGGTAAACGCGCGCTTGCTCCGCGGCATGACATACCTCCCCGTGCTGACGTACTTGCTTTCGTCAGTTACTTAATGAGCGACTTGACACTTCCCAGGGTTAGCTGTCAGATGTTTCGACGCTACCTGGGAGGTATGTCATGCCGCGGAGCAAGCGCGCGTTTACCAAGTGGTTGAAATTCACCGCGCATCTCACTTTCTTCCCCCTTTTTGTGCTCCGTTAAGAGACTAAAAGCTGCCTCTCTTCACCTCTCCAATTGCCATTATTCCGTTGCTGGCCACATCTTAGTTGGGTTTTGTTGTTAAAAAGCTTAATTAGTCTCCATGCTTTAGAGCCGTTAGGCGGTTTTATATATATATTTATATATATCTATTTTGTGAAACGCTGCGAATTTAACCTTTCATCTTCACCTGCCTCACACTTATTGTCCGGGCCTTCAGAGGCTGAGGCATGTTACGTGTTAAGTCTACAACACGCTAGGTGTTTCACTTAAATTTAGCGGATTTATATCCTTCCAACTTCGCAGCCCTGTCTATACTTAACCCTAGTTGTCCCTTGATGGTGACTCCCTCTTAAAACTGCCGCCATATATATCCTTCCCTCCACCTTTGTGGGTCCTTTTATGTTTGTACCATATTTGGTTTCGGTATTTGAAATTCAATTTCTTTACCTCCCCCCAGCGTTGGTTACTTTTGAACCACTGCTCACTGTGATTCATCACATACCGACAAGAATATTGCCATCGATAGCACCGGTTGTTCAACACTGAATGGTGAGTAATACACCATTTTTGTTGTGGCCAGTTGGCCCTAATTGAGACCTCATACAGATGTACAATCTCCCCTCTTTCTGTCTTTTTGCTTTGTTTTAGGAGCCGGTCGGGCCCACTCCACAATTAACCCAGCATGAGTTTTCCTTGCTGTAGCTGGTAAATATCATCTTATTTCTACCTCATGACAATTAATGGTCCCAGAGACACACCATATTAATACTACTCATTGTTTCTAGGTGTAAGTCCTTCTTCCCTACCCCCCGTTGGTCCTGAAGAAGACCCCGCTTCCAAGATTTCCTAATTGCTGGCTCGATTAGGGGTCGAAACGTCGACGACTTTTCCCTTTGTTCAATACACAAGACTGACAGTGACTGTACAACTGCTTTTCTTGCTAATGTTATTACATTTGTGCTATTGCCATTTAAGTGGCAGTTTAGGTCTTCAAATTAATTTTGGATGTTTCTAAAACACACGACCTTCCCCTTCACTTTGTCTGCACTTATCCCGATTTATGTTGCACTTTTCACATCACTTACACCCTTAGTAATTGAAAATGATGACTATGACATGCATTTGTCTATGTAATAGGTTGAAATATTGACCCTTTTCTATACTGAATACGATTAAATGAGGTCATTTGTGTATCTCCATAAGGTGTTGTCATAACTCAATCTAAATGTATATTCACATACTTGTGTTTTTATTAAGATAAATTGTTCCACTGTGACTGTTTTTTCATATACCAATCTATACACCCGAGTCCAGTGGTCTATCGGGTTCACCCCATTGAAACATAAACAGATAATTGAATACTGACACATACTGCAGCTATAATGACTTACAAAGCCAGATGAAAGTGCAGCAAACACAAATTCGAACCCTAATAAGCATTCTACTCGGGTGATTACTTTCATGGAAGTTAGTTACCTAACAAATGTATGTGTCCGTGTCAGAACTACCCCTCCCATAATGCATCTGTGTAATCGCAAATATGCCGGCAAAGTTTGGCGAATGTCACTTTCAAGAGTCAGCATCTGTAAAAAATACATTATATCGAATCCAGAAAGCAATCCAAAGTAAGTCATCATGATAGGGGTCACATATGCAGTTCATAAAGTGCATCAAAGTCTATATATGTATATATATATTCACTGAAAAAACCAAAGGTTTCAAGGGGCGTTATAGTTAGGAATTGGCATTTGAAAAACCTTAGAAATTCACTAAAAAAACATAGGTTTCAGGAGCGTTATAGTTAGCTGGACATTTCCCTTGTACAAAACCCTAGAAATTCCCCTGTTATAGTTAGTTCAGCTGACTATAACTCGCGCCCCCGCAATGCACTGCTGATGACGTCACATATTACATCAATCATGACATGGTCAGTGACATCACTGATGACATCTCAAATGACATCACTGATGACATCACTGATGACATCTTCCAGTGAATGTGTTTTTCTGAAAAGTTTAAATATGTTTTATATATTTATAGTGAAAGGCCTATGGAAGAATGAGTGGGTGTATAAGTGTGTGAATGGGTGATTTTCTAGGTGCGTAACTGACTATAAGTGAGTCATTAAATGTATCTTACTGCAGACTAATGCCTAAACTGTGTGAATGTCTGTATGTGTCTGTGTGTTGGTGTATAAGTGGCTGCATGGTTTTGTGAATAGCTATATGAGTGTCTATATGGGTTATTGATTGGTTGTCTGAGTATCTGTATGGGTGCCTGAGTGTTTGTGTGGGTAGGGTGTGTGTGCATAGATGTGTGAGTGGGTGATTCTATGGGTGCATGGTTTTAACAGTGCCACTGTGATTGACTGTATGGTTGGGTGAGTGTATGTATGAGTGTGCTAGTGATTGAATGTATATCTCAGTTGTACATGTGTCAGTAACTACATATGTGAAATGCAGTGTATATGTGTGTAAGAGTATATAACTATCTATATGTGAGATTGTGTAATTGCGGGAGTGGCTTTATGGATGTGTGTGTGCTTGTATTAGTAATTGTATAAGAGTGTCAGAATTTGTTAGTATTTTTATGAGTAAGTGAACTTGAGTGTGTTTAACTGTATAGGTGAGTAAATTGGACTGTGTTTAATTATTTGCACAACTGACTAGGTGTGTCAGTACCTCAATGGATGATTGGCGGTGTCTGAGTGTCTATAAAGGTGTATAAATGCATATGATAGTCTTGTACAGAGTGACTGTAAGTATGAGTGACTGTACAGATGAGTGAGTGGAGGTGTATGTAGACCTAATAGTCAATGAGTGGGTATGTAGTTATTGGTATTGGAGAATCTATGGTTTTCAAAATGGCCATCTGAAATTTTGAGTCGGTGTATCAAAGGTTATATTAGGGTGTGAGAAGTTGCACTAATTTATCACATGGATGACGTCATCAGTGATGTAATCAGTGATGTCATTTGAGATGTCATGAGTGATGTCATCAGTGATGTCACTGACCATGTCATGAGTGATGTAATATGTGACGTTATCAGCAGTGCATTGCAGGGGTGCGAGTTATAGTTAGCTGAACTAACTATAACAGGGGAATTTCTAGGGTTTTGTACGAGGGAAATGTCCAGCTAACTATAACGCCCCTGAAACCTATGTTTTTTTTTTGTGAATTTCAAAGGTTTTTGAAATGCCAATTCCTAACTATAACGTGCATGAAACCTATGGTTTTTTCAGTGAATTTCAAAGGTTTTTTAAATGCTAGTTCCTATCTATAACTTATCCCTAAAGATATCATGTTTAATGATTTTGATTGGATTTCTATATTTTTCAAATCAGTGTGTCAATTTCATTAATTATGTTTTTTTTTAAATACTTTTTTATCAACATTTTTTAAACTTATTTTTTCAATTAATTCTTTTAAAAATTAAAAAAGATTATTTGAATTTAATGGGTTTTTCAAACACATTTTTTTAACTATATGTTCAAAACTTTATTTTATATATATTTTTTTCCATGTTTTTGGATCCGCGCACCCTATGCGCACCGTTCTCGATCCCAATGCGATAGCATCCGCGCATGGAACAAGTTGGGTACGTGTTTAGTGCGTGATCACAATGCGACTGGTACGCAACTCCAACCCTATACGCGACACGTTAGATGTACGTAACGCGACGTTTACGCGCTTCCGCGATGCATCATATGCGTCTATGATGCGGTAGGTGTGCGGATCCTACGACATATTTAACATTTTGAAAAACATATATATATGTATTTCATGTGAATATTAATTGAAGACAAACTCTAAACTAGTCTTAAAAGTAATATATTTGTACATCTAATCCTATAATTATTTTTAATTCAATTTCGTCGATGCGCGCTGGGTGCGTGCTGCGTAAGCGCAGGGTGCGCGGATCCCATGTGACCTGCAAAAAAAGAGATTTGATTGGTTCATTACACTTCCTGTTCTAACTTTTGAAAGACCCCACCCAATTCAATCATTCTTCTTTGACCTTCTTTGGAGGAGCATCTCTTTGCAGAGAAGAAGATTTTTTAGACTAAGTTTACACTTAGCTCTAACTTTTTTCAACTAAAAATGGCTTCAGGGCAGCAGGCATCACCTGCATCTCCTCCTACATGAGGATGAATTTTTGGAGGAGGCACCATGCAAAGAATGTTTTTCTTCAGTGGTGTGGAATTTTTTTACTTTTCCCGAGGGGCAGAATAAGACCAATGCCACCTGTGTCACGTGCAAGTTTTGCAAAAGAGTGCTGTCGCGAGGGGATCCTAACAAGAAATACTCGTGCGGCACGGCTAGTAAGATGAAGCACCTAAGGAACCTTCATCCAAACAATCTTTCACGACAAGAGTGCAAACGGAGGAGAAACACTCCTGCTCCTGCGCCTTCCACCTCATCGCAGCCGAGCACTTCAAGAGTGCATCCATCAGCCCAAAACATGGACATCCGTCCTCAATTTCAATTTTTAAAAGTGCTCTGCACTAAGTGCAATGCGACTTTGTGCTACGGTGAGCAGTCGATCGATCTGATCTGCCGCCGGCAAGAAAGTCACATTTGCTAGTTTTTTTGTATTTGTTTTTTTTTGTTCCCTGATTTTCATTGTTTGGTTCCTCCTGTTTTTTTTTTTTCCAGAAAAACCAAAAAATCAAAAAGGTGCCGATTCCGATCATGGAGAAACCGGGTACGAACCGTCGGACGGAGCGTTTTCCCCGTCCGACTCGTACCCGGTCGAAACATCTCACAAACATGCAAGTACGATTCGTACACAAACACCATTTCCGTACGAATCGTAAAAAACACAGACCGAACAAAAAATACCCACAATTCTGATCCGGGACGCCGCGGACGTGAAGTCCAGACGGAGTCAGGCAGCGTTCCACGAACCAGCAAGTACGATCTGTACCGACGTCACTCCGCACGGACAATATTTTACGGGAGCCAAAAACTGCCGGGAAATCAGGACGACGCTCACAAGGAGCACCTGGACGCGACGGACAGCCATGGACCCGAACCTACGTGTCATCCCGGCCTTCATTGCAGTCCACCTGTTGTACAGGAACCGACGCAGATGCCGCAGAAGGTCAGAACAGCACCCAGGGTCAAAGGGGGGGGGCAGGGGCAGGAAACATAACCCCCACCCAAATCCAAAATCAAACATGCCCTGTACATACCTGACCCCCAGGGCCTGGTCACTTCAGGGGTGGGGTCGTCTCCACCAAGGCCTGCGTCCGCCACAACGAAAGTCAACATGGACGCGAACCGGCAACACAACAATTGTGGTACGCACCGTACCCACGCCTTAAGAGCGTGGGTACGGGACGTACCACGCCCACCCCTACGTCACCCCATCAATGTCGGTACGGCCCGTACCCACGTCCCAAAGGCATGGGTATGGGTCGTACCGCCATTGTTGGGGTGATGTAGGGGTGGGCGTGGTACGACCCGTACCCACGCTCGTAAGGCGTGGGTACGGTGCATACCCCTACGGCACCCCAACAACGGTGGTACGGCCCGTACCCACGTCCCACAGGCATGGGTACGAGCCGTACCGCCATTGTTGGGGTGACGCAGGGGTACGCTTGGTACGAGCCGAACCCACGTCCCACAGGCATGGGTATGGGGTCGTACCCCCATTGTGGCGGTGATGTAGGGGTACGCGTGGTACGGGCCGTACCCACGCTCTGGGGGCGTGGGTACGAGCCGTACCACCATTGTGGCGGTGACGTAGGGGTACGCTTGGTACGAGCCGTACCCACGTCCCAAAGGCATGGGTACGGTACGTACCCCTACAGCACCCCAACAATGGTGGTACAGCCCATACCCAGGCCGTAGGACGTGGGTATGGGTCGCACCACGCCAGTGGACAGACACTTAGGGGTGTGTGGCCACCAGCCCCAGCAGTGCCCAGACATAGGAGGGGTGGGTGCAGAGTCCTCCCAGCAGTGCCCAGACATAGGAGGGGTGGGTGCAGAGTCCCCCCAGCAGTGCCCATACATAGGAGGGGTGGGTGCAGAGTCCCCTCAGCAGTGCCCAGACATAGGAGGGGTGGGTGCAGAGTCCTCCCAGCAGTGCCCAGACATAGGAGGGGTGGTTGCAGAGTCCTCCCAGCAGTGCCCAGACATAGGAGGGGTGGGTGCAGAGTCCTCCCAGCAGTGCCCAGAGATAGGAGGGGTGGGTGCCTAACACTCCCTGCAGTGCCCAGACATAGGAGGAGTGGGTGCAGAGTCCCCCCAGCAGTGCCCAGACATAGGGGGGGGTGGGTGCAGAGTCCCCCCAGCAGTGCCCAGACATAGGAGGGGTGGGTGCAGAGTCCTCCCAGCAGTGCCCAGACATAGGAGGGGTGGGTGCCTATCACTCCCAGCAGTGCCCAGACATAGGAGGGGTGGGTGCAGAGTCCCCCCAGCAGTGCCCAGACATAGGAGGGGTGGGTGCAGAGTCCTCCCAGCAGTGCCCAGACATAGGAGGGGTGGGTGCAGAGTCCTCCCAGCAGTGCCCAGACATAGGAGGGGTGGGTGCCTAACACTCCCAGCAGTGCCCAGACATAGGAGGGGTGGGTGCCTATCACTCCCAGCAGTGCCCAGACATAGGAGGGGTGGGTGCCTATCACTCCCAGCAGTGCCCAGACATAGGAGGGGTGGGTGCAGAGTCCCCCCAGCAGTGTCCAGACATAGGAGGGATGGGTGCAGAGTCCTCCCAGCAGTGCCCAGACATAGGAGGGGTGGGTGCAGAGTCCTCCCAGCAGTGCCCAGACATAGGAGGGGTGGGTGCCTAACACTCCCAGCAGTGCCCAGACATAGGAGGGGTGGGTGCAGAGTCCCCCCAGCAGTGCCCAGACATAGGAGGGGTGGGTGCAGAGTCCTCCCAGCAGTGCCCAGACATAGGAGGGGTGGGTGCAGAGTCCTCCCACCAGTGCCCAAACATAGGAGGGGTGGGTGCAGAGTCCTCCCAGCAGTGCCCAGACATAGGAGGGGTGGGTGCCTATCACTCCCAGCAGTGCCCAGACATAGTACAATATACTCCATACACAAGTACAGTGACCACCAAGGATGCCACAAATGATGCAGGTGGAGACATTGCTGAGCATGCATGGCAAAAGTTGAAGGATTCCGTCACACACCAAGGAAATGTAGACACAGCTCAGCACAACATTTAGGAAACACCCTGCAGGGAAGATGTCAGGGTCCACAGAGGAAGGAACACACCTTAGGACAATGTCACCATGCAGTAAGAGCTTACATGAACAAAGAAATTTCGCAAATACCTTGTGATGGCACACAGATACCAGGGTCCACCCCATGAGCAGCACACTACTACATTTCCCAGACACCTTACACATTATCACCACCCCAAATCATGGAGCAGCACCACCAACAGCAATGCCAGAAAAGCAGATGTTTTCAAAGGAAAATAAACCTTGCTTTATTTAGCATGAAAAACAATTGGTTAATAAAAGTCCAATATGTACAAGGCCCATAGGGCAGTCCATAGTCCAATTCCTGGTGGGGGACACATAGGGACGCATGTCCCCTAGCTTGCCTGCACAGTTCATACCTCCTTTGCTTCCACAGGGGGGGGGGGCATCATGTGGGGGAGAAGGACCAGGCACCACAGGGACAGGAGGGGCAAGTGTAGGTGTTGTGGGTGCAGGGACGGACGACTCCACCACAGGGGGTGGGGCAGCGCCAAAGGTGGATTCCAGCACGGTGCTACACACTACTGCCAGGTCGGCCAGCGTCTCCCCTGCACCCGAAGGAACCACAGGCCCCAAGGAGGGGGGGGTCAGAGGGATGGGTCACAGCGCTACTGGGGGAGGGTGTGGACAGGGGGGGGACTCAACTACCCTGACCGGGGACTCCTTTGACCGCTTGCGGGGTGGTGTCACTCTGGGGCTCAGGGACAGAGCGGCCATGAAGGAATCTTTGTTGGAATCTTGTCCAGGAGAGCTGAGGGGAGTGGATTGGGAGGGAGTGGGTTGTGACGAATGTGGACTCCCACTGTGGCTGCGTGTCTTCTGTTTGCCCCCCGACCCAGTGGGTGTGCCTACTTCACCCTGTGTGTGCGTGAGAGGAGGTGTGTGCTTTGCCTTCCCTGGTGTGGTGCCTGTGTCTGGTGGGGTGCGTGCATGGGGACGTCTGGGTGTGCGTGGGACAGGCATGGGAGTGGGAAGTGTGGATGGTGCAGGGGTAGGTGGGGGACGCAGTGCTGCAGGAGATCCACTGCTGCAGTCAGTGTCGAGTCTATGGACCTCAGCAACTGGCGTTGGTCAGACTGCGCAGCCGAGATGCCCTCCATGTATGCCTCCATCTGGGTGAGCACTCGGATGTGGCCATGGAGGACATTAAGCATCGCAGTCTGACCAACCTGCAACTGGCGCAGGATGTCCACAGACTCGGCATTCACGCCAGCAGTGGAGACAGGGGCAGGGTGTGCGGTGCCTGGCAAGAAGGAGACACGTGGTGACCTAGCACGGCGGTAAGGGACCTGAGCAAGTGGGAGGCCGGTGATGGAAATGGAGGGGGCGGGTAGATGTGGAGTGCTGCTTTCAGCTGTGGGAGCAGCCTCCGCCCCCTCTGGGAGCTCAGCCTCGGACCCGTCAGCGTCATAGTCGGTGGTGGCACTGGACAGGTCCTCCGCCTCACTCCCCTCGGCCTCCGTGCCACTCGATGCGCCAGACAAGACAGCACTGCTGGCACTGGTGCTCGCTCCCTCCTCACGGTCCATGCCATTGTCTCCCTCGGAGTCCCCCGACGATGCTGTGGGCAAGGTGAAGAGACAGGAAATAATCAGACACCTGTATACATATGTCACATGAGTCAAATCTACATAGGTCACAGTGCATAGCCTGAAAAGCAACATGAGTAACATCTACAATACAAGGTACATATGTAGGCCATGCAACACACAGTTGGTTGACCCACCATGCCACTGAGAAACAATGGAGAGCATGACACAACAGCAAATAACTTTACATCAAATTTGACAGAGGAGCCAGGCTCTGGGGACAATCGTGCACAGCATCTGCACCACACAGCGTTGCCAAAAAAGGGATGAGCATGAACCATGTCTATTACCTTTTGGCACATGCTGCAAAGCTAATACATTAAACCATGCCCAACATGACTGGGTCACTGCACCTTGAGTGCATGTCCAGACACACATCACACACAGGCCAGACCCAGCAAGGAGACTTCAGATTTTGACATGTAGGCCTTGGCCGCACAAACCACCCCCTACCTGAGACAATGTGATTGAGACAGAGGAAGTACTTACACCTCTTACTCTGGGATAAAAACACATAGCCTGCACTAAATCCTGATTGTACACAAACTACCCCTGGTGCGCCTGTCCACATATATCATTGACAATCAACCATCATCAGATTGTCATACCAAGACACACAGGCACTGCCCACTGTGAGTATGCACCAGCAAAATTGGGTCACCCTGTTAGGTGGACACATGTAGCACAGTTTACGTAAATACAGATGAGGCCAGGGTACAATGCCACAGAGCCCAACCTATGCCGAAGACACAGTGAATGTCCATATTGTTGGATGTCGCACATGATACCTAGGAAAAGGTGCCCCAGGGCACGGTAGTGGCCACACTCCTCCATGGTCCTGGATGGATACGACTGCAACTGAAGCAACCGTCCCTGCACTATGCATCACTCCCACTCATGCACATCATGTCAGAGGGCACAAAATTGGACATGCATGCTGTAAGGCAGTACACTTTTAAGACACACTCCTATGTCGGGACTCACCATCAGTGCCAACTGACATGGACCCCACAATGACTGAACTGGCCAGGGCACAGGCAAGGTCCCAAAACCTGTGACACATCACCCCCACACATGATGCTGCAAGCATTGGCACTTGGATTAACTGCCAGCCTAGATAACCTTGTGCAAGAGTGACTACACACAAACCAGGGAACACATGGCAAGGAGGGGAAGGGAGGAAGAACAGCACCGGTCTACTTTGGGGAACAGGTTATGCACTGCACATTCAAACCCTGGCAGTGCATCCATGCAACTGCGCACTTCCAAAAGCTGGTGACACACAACAAACACACATGTACCTACCCCCTTCCAGCTGCTGCTTCTCCGCTAGGCGCCTCTCCAATTCGGGGAAGACCACCGCCAGCACACGCTTCTGGATGTGGGTCAGATGCCGGCACCCACGGTTCTTGTGGCTCTCAGGTGAGTCCCCCAGCAGGACCTGTGCGATCCTCCTCGTCCAGCACCGGATATCCTGCCAGCGTTTCCTCACCTGGGCTAGGCGCCGCTTCCGACCCTCCGTCTCCCTCACGGCACTGACGGCTCGCTTCCATATCTCCCCCTTGGCATTGACGCCTACCTGTTAGGATGCAAAAGTGAGAATACTTTAATCCACCTGAGCAATGACACAGAGACACACATATTAAGAATTTGGCCTGTTTGAACAGGCCATGGCATGCAGGCAACTCATTGCACCTTTGTCATAGGGACATTATCCTCTGGGGAAGGCCAAATGCACTACGTGCCATCGAAAGTACACAGGTGGCATGAGGGGTGCCACACAATCAATGATCCTGGATCACACTGTGCATCACAAGCTACACCAGGATTATGTACAGCACCTCAAAGCAGTCACATGCCCCAACCCACTGACGCAACCTCAGCAGAGTACACAGACACACACAGGCACAGGACAATCACCTGCCATTGCCAACTGCGGGTACAAACCTCACTCTGCCCATGTGCCAGTAGACTGGGGGGTGTCACAGGTGTGGGGCTGGCTCAGCATGGCAGTCACACAGCACTGCTCCCTGCTCACATCAGATGGGCAGGGTATATCCATCCCTCATGCAGCTGGTGTGCAACACTCCCCATATGCACTCACCCACATGACAGGGGACTTACACACACACACCAATGTCCAGGGGACGAACACATCATTTGGACACTCACAGCACAGGTACACTAAACAAACACACATCTATGGGTACAGAATCACATCAGGACTGTGAAAACAACATTCCCAGGAGGAGTAGCCAGGCAGAATGTGGCATGCACCATGCATTCATTGTCACAGTAAGCACCATGCAAGTGAGGAGTGCACACAGGAAACACAGCATGCTCTGCATGGGAGACATGAGGCCTTCCCCACCCTTGGACCCACTCTAAACAACATTGCATGTCTGTCACACATGGACACAATGCCAGAAGTCACAGTCACAAAAAAGGGGCACAGTCTAAGCTAGTGGAGTCTACACTCACCTGCTCCCCTGGCCGACCATACAGCATGGTGTACTGTGGGAGGATCACATCCACCAATGCCATATTCTCCTCCATGGTGAATGGCTGGGCCCTCTCCACAGACCTGGACATGGTGCCAGAGGAATCACGAGCAGCAGCAGTGGTCATGAATGCAAGGTTGTGCAGGCAAGTGCTCTCTCATGGGGCCTGGCTGCCTTATATTTGCCTTGCTGGCCTGTTTCATGTACAGGAGTACAGAGTGATTGGTCAATCTAATTTGCATCCTACGTTTCCTCCAATCCCTTTAAACCTACCCCAGTGGCTGCCTTTGCATGTTATAAAAAATGAGCATGATGTCAAGTCAACAACCACTTTGCAACTTTGTATATTGTCTCCAACCGACTTCTGCTGGCCACCTGATGAAAAAATTTGAACTTGAAACTGGGTCTCCATGACAACCAGCATGCATTTAGGCCCTTAGACTTGTCCCTCATGTGTCCCCTATGTAATTTCACTATACACACACAGGTACGGTGCGTTCCACGCCCCTAGGGCACCACTTCTCCAGTGATACGGTCCGTACACGCATGTGTAGGGTCCGTATCACTATGGGAGTGCAGCCGTACGTGTAGGCCACCGTGATACGGTCCGTACACGCGTGTGTAGGGTCCGTATCACTATGGGAGTGCAGCCGTAGGTGTACGCCACCGTGATACAGTCCTTACACGCATGTGTAGGGTCCGTATCACTATGGGAGTGCAGCCGTACGTGTACTCCACCGTGTACGGACCCTACACACGCGTTTACGGTCCGTACACTGTGGCGTAAACGTACGGCTGCACTCCCATAGTGGTACGGACCCTACACACGCATGTACGGACCGTATCACGGTGGCGTACACGTACGGCTGCACTCCCATAGTGGTACGGACCCTACACACGCGTGTACGGACCGTATCACGGTGACGTACACGTACGGCTGCACTCCCATAGTCGTACGGACCCTACACATGCGTGCACGGTCCGTACACGGTGGCGTACATGTACGGCTGCACTCCCATAGTGGTACGGACCCTACACACGCGTGTACGGTCCGTATCACGGTGGCGTACACGTACGGCTGCACTCCTATAGTGGTACGGACCCTACACACGCGTGCATGGTCCGTACACGGTGGCGTACACGTACGGCTGCACTCCCATAGTGATACGGACCCTACACACGCGTGTACGGACCGTATCACGGTGGCGTACACGTACGGCTGCACTCCCATAGTGATACGGACCCTACACACGCGTTTACGGACCGTATCACGGTGGCGTACACATACGGCTGCACTCCCATAGTGATACGGACCCTACACACGCGTGTACGGACCATATCACTGTGGCGTACACATATGGCTGCACTCCCATAGTGGTACGGACCCTACACACGCGTGTACGGTCCGTACATGGTGGCGTACACCTACAGCTGCACTCCCATAGTGATACGGACCCTACACACGCGTGTACGGACCGTATCACGGTGGCGTACACGTACGGCTGCACTCCCATAGTGATACGAACCCTACACATGCCCTCAGAGCGTGTGTACGGTGCGTTACACGGCTAACACAGGTGACAGGTGACAGGCAGCCCACAGTAAGGAATTGAGCTGTCATACTTGGCCAAGGCTGGACATCAAGTCATTGTCAGTGCAGTCCCACATGTCTCAGGACTAGGTGTGTCAGGCTGTGATGTGCCACACATCCCCTTCCCACCTTTGACATGTGTGCATGAAGTACAGACTTGTTGCGCAATGTATCACTGGCATGGCACAGTCAACAACACCCGCAAGTGTCCCCTGATGCCATGTACACAGTATATTACACCTGACATGTAACTACCGGCGTGGCACGATGTGACTATGTCATGTGTGTGTCATGTGTTCCCATAAGCTTGCTGTTGGTGTACCGTCAAATGCATCTGCAGTTGATGCATCCAAGATGTGTCTGTGTGTAGATGGGCATGGCACACCATTATGCACACCAGGACACATGTGGCATCAGACGTAACGTATGTATGTATGCATCCCACATGGACTTGCGAGACAAGGACGTATCAGTGTAGTCTCAATGTATGTGTGATCTGTCTTGACATGTACCCCGTCATGGCAAGGTGTGTGGTCTGTCCTGTTCTTAACGGACATGTGACCTGTGCCTCTAGTGTTCCGCAACCTGTCTGTATGATTAACATACTTATTCTGCACATATGCGGATGTCTGCCACTCCTGTGATGCGTCTGCCTGTTCACTCACACTGGCACACAGCTCGTTACATGCCATGTCATGTTGAGCTTGTGAATCCACGTTTGTGGCTGGCTCTTGGTAGGAGCGTCACCAGCCTGGCATACGTGTCCAGGATATGTTGCACAGACCTGAATCTGTATGTAGCAAATGTGTATTGGCTGTTTAACATGTGCTCAGTACATTGACATTGTTGTTGTAGTGTACTCACTCTTCGTTGTCCCTTCCAAATTACTGCAGGGCTCCTCCTCTCCCCCGACCAATGCCAGACTTGGCTGCCCTGAGGGAACGTGACTGTATACGCTGCTACCGCTTCAGCCAACCGTTGATTGAGGACTTGACCGGCCGGCTAGAAGCACACCTCCAACCGCGACACAGGTATCCTACTGCACTGACACCCAAGATGAAGGTGATGGCAGCCCTACATTTCTTTGCCACGGGTACGTTTCAACATACCATAGCTGAAGGTGGTGGCATGTCCCAGACCATGTTCAGCCGTGGTGTGTCTTGCTAACATGGAGATTTCCCATGTCTGTGCCTGTTTTCCAGGATCAGCACACGATGCCTACATCATGAGGCGTAGCAGGGTGCCTGAAATGATGCTGCAGCTGCGCAACGAACGAGCATGTCTTGTTGGTGGGTATACTCTGTTACTCCTGTATTTAGCATCATCTTTCTGTCTTACTGCTTCTCCTGACCCACTTCTGTCCATGATGTTTCCATGTAGGGGACTCTGGCTATCCCAACATGCCATGACTGATCACGCCGCTCCGCAACCCCAGAACGGCTGCCGATCACCGGTACTACAACGCCCATGGGTGGGCCAGGCGAGTGATAGAGAGGACCGTTGGCCTCCTGAAAAGCCGATTCAGGTGCCTCCACAAGACCGGCGGCGCACTCCCATATGCCCCGGTGAAGGTCTGCAAAATCTTCCTCGTGTGCTGCATGCTGCACAACATGGCAGTGGAGAAAGCTGTGCCACTCATCCTGGATCCGGATGAGCAGGAAGATCCACCTGTGGAGGATGAGGGGCTTGGTGACGAGGCAAGTGATGTTGAGGAGGAGGAGGAGGAGGAAGAGGACATCCGGAGTCGGCTCATACGCAACTTCTTTGCTTAGTGGTGAGTTGCAGTGTCTGAGTGTGCAAGCATTGAGCCTTTTGTGGCATGTGTTGCAATGTGTGTGTCCATCTGCATGTATGGCAAGTGTGTCAGAGGTGTGTTTGGATGTGTCACTCCAGTGATGGTGTAATGTACGAATGTCTTTCCAGAGACACTATTTTCACCTAGCATGTTGACAACCTCATACATGTCGCGTACATGCTCATGCATGCGGATGTTCTTCTTTTGGCTCACTTCTTGTGTGTCTCTCATCCACAGGTCTTTGCGCATGCTGTCTGCTGGTGGCATTGTTGTGCTCCTGCTATTCCTCATGAATACAGCGACGTGTGCTGAATCAGCGTAACATGCACGGACATGTAAAAAAATCTCCTTAGGGTAAGGGATGCACCAAGGCTTTTTGGGTGTGGTATTTGTTTGGAATGTGTATGCACTGCTCCTGTTCATGTTTGGTTACTTTGCATACATGTCGTATCAACATGGGGCACATGACATGGGGCTGAATTCACCTGAAGTAATAGTCACACTTGGTGACAGTCATCTGTCATGTGATTGGGGATTGTGATGAAGGCATCAATGTGTGAAACACTGCCCTCGGAAACATACGGGATGCACCGGGTTGACATGGTGTGGTACATCCCCAGTAGAGGCTCAATGGTGAATAGCAGCCTCTCCGTGAGCAGCAAGGGGTGTTTGCCTCACACCCGTCACTTGTGTGCCAGTGCAATGGATCTCCTGCATCTGTGGTGCAAAGGGGGGTGCCAGTGTAACTCCCACATGTTCATCCACAAACATGACCTGTGCATCTGTCAATATGGATGCATTTGCCTTCTGGCACACATGTCCAATAAAGGTGTCCCTCAGCCTCCAATGTGCCTCATCTCTGTCAATGCGGGTCTCTTGCCACTGTGCATGCGGCATATCTGGCATAGTTATCACAGATTGTGCATATGAGTCTATGTGTAGAGTAGCAAGATACAAACTGTGTGTCAAGGATTATGATATGTATTGTGCATGATGTACATGTCTGTGTGGGTATTTTGGCATGTCAGTCCCCACAGCGGCCACTTTGCTGCATGTTTATCCATTGTCTGTTTGTGTGCCATGTAGAACCAGACACTCCTTCCTTTTCATACACCTTTTGCAGTGGTCCTTACTCACATGCTTGTGTTTGTGTGCAACTTGTGGCATGGTATTCAGGACATGGCGCATGCTGCTGCAGGCCCTGCAGCAAGGGCACACAGAGTTTCTATATTTGCACTGACACACACGCCTCTAGGACGCACCCCCCTTCCTCCCTCCACCCATTCAGTTTGTTGTAATCTGCTTGTGTGTGACACTGTTGCGGTGGCAAAGGCTGGAACGCCTGCACATGCAACGTGCACATTGCACGACCCTCATGTCCTTGCATAACCCACATCACACTACAGTCTGATTTAGCAGACGCAATCCTAGCAATGTCCATCCGAAAATCTACCCCCTGCTGTCAGACACACCCTAAGCACACACACGACACGTGTGCATGCTGAGTGTGCAACTCCAACTGCCTACACAGCGCTGGCACGCCTTCCAGGCCCTGTCACTCCAAACAGGTCATGTCCCTCCTACTCCCCACCGGCTCTGTGCCCCAACAAGGCCATGGGAGTGGTACTCCAGGCCTCTGCATGTAGTATGGTGTTGTTGTGGGACACATGGCACAGGTATCATGTCTCAGCGTGTCAGTCTACAATGTGTCCAGGATCCCCCTCTACACCATGGCATGCACACTGCCTCTCAACATCATCTGGTGTCCCATTGCCAGCCAGGTGCTTCTCACCTTCCCCAAAGACGCAGTCCTTGCCAGTTCTCATGTTGAATAATGCATGGTGTACATTGGCAGATGGCTGGACATCGGCCACCTGATGCTGGACTTGTACACGACTGAGGTGTTCATCTGCGGATTGTCCCCTTACAGCTGGGTCAACTGCTTGTGTCCCACCCGCAAGGGCCCTGCACAGGCAGACAGTGTCCACACACACGAGCTGGTGTGCATCATGGTTTGCTTGCTCACATGTGCTATGCTGATCACCAGCATCTGTACCTGAGGCTTCAGCACACTCTGCATTATGCACAAGATCCACAGTTCGACCCACCTCAAGGCAAGACAGACCATCCCCCAGGTCAACTACAACATCCGTGTGTAATCCTACCCTTCACTCTACGGAGAAGTACGTTACTACTCCCATGATACTTGTCCACATCCAGGGTGCATCTGCACAGCTCTGCTTCAACATCCGGTGACACAGCCACATCACCGTCCAACAGAGATAGCTGCAATGGATCACTGTCAGTTGCATGATGACCTTCACAAGCCACGCCCACACTCAGGATGCAGCCCACCACCACGACCCCATCACAACCTTGTGGCACTGTCATCCAAGGCCCCATTGTGCCATCTCCATGCATCCAACCTTGACCTGGCCACCATTCTCCACATCCACCTGACTCCAGCATGCAGGACCTAGTTCTCCCACCTGGCTACACATACCTGGGACTCCCACCCCAGGACACTCCACATGATCCCTGACCTCTGGGCATGACTGTTGCTCTTCGGAATAGGTCTGTCTGCACAGTTTTGCAGGAACCCCCTCAACTGGTTGTGCCCATCACGGGTGATTATGGTGCGCCATGTCTGTATTGGATGATACCGTGTGACCCATGTGTGTCCTGTACCAGACTCAGATCCCAGGGCATGGATGGCTGAAGTTACTTCAACACTCAGGCATGGTTTTACATTTACACACACATGTGTTGTTGAATGATGCAAAATGACAGCAATGTCTCAAGATCTGAAAAGATGTATTTATTTGCGGTGGTGTATGTGTCTTGGTAGGTGACATAAGGTGCTGTACAGGGGGAATAGAATCCAAAGTTCACAAGGGGAGATGGGATCCTTGCCATTGGAAGTCCTCAGAGTCCATGCCACAGTCTTCATCAACATTGGTCAGACTGGGACCAGCAAGTCCATGTGGCAGAGAATGTGATTGTATGAGGTGCTGCTGTTGCGCCAGAGGGCCAGGTGCCAGGCCAGGTGACCTGGGAGATGGGGATGGTCCGCTGACTCTCACAATCTTTTCCGTGGACGACCCACCTTCCTCCGGGGACCCTCAGATGCAGGCCTGGACGATGCTGGGGACGCTCCGTCAGATGAATCCTCCTCCTCCTCCCTCCCTGTGTCTGGTGGTGGTCTACGCCTGGTGGCACAGGGAGGGTTTGCCAGGCTTTGGGCGATCTGACGGAGTGATTGGCTCACGTCCCTGTGCACCGCCAGGAGCTCAGCCAGTCTTGCCTCCATCCGTCCTTGGTGTTGTTGATGACTGGCATGATGCTCGACCAGCAGGTTCTTAATCTCATCGTGCGTCCCCTGCATCCCTGTGAGGGTCTCCTGCATCCCTGTGAGGGTCTCCACTACCAGGCTGATGCCCCTGGTGTCACGCCGGTATGTGTCCAAGATGTTGCGGACCTGTGTCATGGCCGGTTCCTCAGCTGTCTGGTCAGGTTCGCGCCTCCGCCGTCCTCCACTCCCTCCACTCCCGCCACCCCTGCCCACATGTGCCTGGCCTGGCGTTGTGGGCACATCGGCTCTCCGGGACCCCTGAGGGATGGCATTTGCAGTGTCGCCTGCCTCCTCCTGGGTGCCCGGAGTACCTTGTCCCTCCTGGGCAGACTTGCTGCGTGGTTGTGTGTGAGCAGGGCTCCGGTGTGTATCCTGGGATGTGGCAGGAGTGGGGGTGGTGGTTGGCACAGTTGTACCTGACGCAGGTGCTGGAGGTTGTGGGACACCAGAGGGGCCAGGTTGGTCGGGGTCGTCCACGGGGTGGTGAGAGTCGTCGCTGCCGGTGGGGTCCTCGTCACGCCGATCCTGGTCCTGTGACTCTTCCCCCCCATTGTTGGGGGGAGATCGCCGACGTTGCCCTGTGTGTGAGGGAGAGAGAATGTTAATTGTGTTTCATGCGACATCCATGTTTCATGCATATTCAGGTTGGCACAGTTCCTCTGGGTAGTTGGATATGTCTAGCATACCTCTCACAGTGCACTTGTGGATGGGTATGTTGCGGGGGACAGATTGATATGTACTCATGGTTATTTGGCCTGTCTAATGGGTGTTGGGATGCTAATTTGGTATGGATTGGTCTTGTTGTGTCACATATCCATTGTGGGAGTGGCAACTTGCGTTGGCTGCCCCGGGGGTGTGTGCTTGTGTGAGGGGGAGTGTGTGTGACCGGGCATGCTGTTGGGTGTGGTGTGATTTGTCATTGGGTCTACCAGGTGATGTGTCTATCCCCTCATGGTGCATGCTGGCATGACAGTGAATGTGAGTTCCTGTGGTAGGTAGGTGGCATGTGGAGTTTGTGTATGAGTGTACAGTGGTGACAGGATTGGCTTGTGCTGTCTACAGCAGGGCCGAGTGTCATGTACCGTGTCTGTACTTGGGGAGTCCCTGTGCATTGTGCATGGTGCATGGGTGTGTCCCTTGGCCACAGCTTTCATCACTTTTCCTATGTGTGACACACTCTTTGTTGCATCATTTGTGTACGCAGTGAGCAGTGTAGCGAGCGTGCGTAGCGAGCGATGCAGAATATGCTTACGTGTTGCACTGTACGTGGGCAATTGGTGCTTTTTCATTTCTATTGGAGAATGCATGTAGGCAACTTATGCATTTGTGACAGGGTTCTAACGAACACAGTGAGTAGGTATACTGGGTGTAGGGTTAGGTTTGTGCCTGCAGCAAGGATCTACTCAACGTAAAAGGGGGGTTTGACGCACTCCCAGACATTGTCAACATGCACACAGTCCACCTGTTGACGAGCCGACATGGCCACACCACCCAAGGGTGTTTGGTCTCCCTCTGTCACCCTCCTCCTTCTGTCTGTCTCCCTCTGTCTCCCTCTGTCGCCCTCTCTCCCTCCCTCTGTCACCCTCCTCCCTCTGTCTGTCTCCCTCGGTCTCCCTCTGTCACCCTCCTCCCTCTGTCTGTCTCCCTCGGTCTCCCTCTGTCACCCTCCTCCCTCTGTCTGTCTCCCTCGGTCTCCCTCTGTCACCCTCCTCCCTCTGTCTGTCTCCCTCTGTCTCCCTCTGTCGCCCTCTCTCCCTCCCTCTGTCACCCTCCTCCCTCTGTCTGTCTCCCTCTGTCTCCCTCTCTCCCTCCCTCTGTCACCCTCCTCCCTCTGTCTGTCTCCCTCTGTCGCCCTCTCTCCCTCCCTCTGTCACCCTCCTCCCTCTGTCTGTCTCCCTCTGTCGCCCTCTCTCCCTCCCTCTGTCACCCTCCTCCCTCTGTCTGTCTCCCTCTCTCCCTCCCCTGTCACCCTCCTCCCTCTGTCTGTCTCCCTCTGTCGCCCTCTGTCGCCCTCTCTCCCTCCCTCTCTCTCCCTCTCCCTCCATCTGTCTGTCACCCTCTGTCACTTCTGCCCAGCTTCCTGGGCACACACACTTTGCAGGTCTTTCAAAGGCCATTGGCTTGTTCATGTGGCTTCGTTTCCTATCTCCCGGCACCCATTGGGCAGTGTGTCTCTGAGTCTGGCGCTGATGCGGCGGTGTGTGCTGACACTCTCACAGTGATGCCTCTTCATTAGCTGCTGTTATGTGCAAATTGGGCCTTCATTCCCATGTCATCCTGCGACACAGCCACCATGTGCAGGCGACACTGTACAGTGTCGGGACGCACTGTTTGTATGGCTCTGCCCTAGGCCATCTGGGCTGAGGGCATTGGTGTCTGCTTCTGAGTTGCACAATGTATTTTTGGAGGCCCACCCTCCCGGCATCAGGGACATCCTGTCTTGTGTTGGTGTTTTGTGTGCCCTGTGACTTGGCATGGCCTTGCTTGGTGCATGGGGCATGGAGCCACTGGTGGCATGTGCATGTTTTTGGTGTGTGGTTGGGACCGGTGATAGCTTTGGGGTAGTTGCGTGCATTATTGGGAGTTGGGTTGTTGATGCGGTTCCCCCCATGTGAGGTGAGCTGTTTGTGTACTCACCAGGCTCGTTGACTCCTTCTACTCCGTGGACTCCCAACGGCGGCAGCGTGCGCATCACCTTCTCCTCCCAGGGATGGAAATGTACCGGTCTGCGGGGCAGGCCACCCCCAGTGATGTTGCTCTGGGCGTGTTCTTCATTCATTTTTCTCTTGACCGTCCTCCGCAGATCGTACCACCTGGCTTGGCATTCATGCCTGGTCCTTCTGATGGGCGCAACAGCATTCACCCTGTCAACGATCCTCTGCCACATGGCTGAATTTGCTGCTATGCTGGTCTGTCTGACCACTGTTCCAAAGAGCTGTGGCTCGACTCTGCTGACTTCATCGACTAGGATCTCCAGCTCCGCTGTTGTGAACTTTGGATTCTTGTCTGTGGGCATGGTGTGGGGTGTGGGTGTGGATGGTTGTGGGTGTGGGTGTGTGGTTGTGAAGGTGTGTGTGTGTGAATGTGATGAGGGGGTGTTTGTGAAGGTGGTTGTGTGAAGGTGTGCAAGTGTAAGGTGTAGTCAGGGTCAAGTCTGGTGCTGTGGGTTGTCTGTGGGGTCTGGCAGCAGTGGGTCTGTTGCAAAGGCTCATGGTTTGTGTGTGTGGGCCCTTTTTATTGGTCCTTTTGTGGGTGTGGCTGTGTTTGAACTTTGGGTGGGTGTGTTATAAGGAGTGGTTGTGTTTTGGGCCTCTGTTTCCCTGTTTGGCTGTTGCAGGTCAGTGTATTGGATGTATTTTGGCTTGCTGGCCATGTTTTGTGGTGTTGTTTGGTTCGAATGGACTCTCCTTGTGGTGGTTAGCAGTGTCCTGGTTCAGTATGTGTGTTTTTGGCGTCTGTAAGGTGCGTACATCGCCCATGTTGTTGTACAGTGCTCACATTTGCTGTGGCTTGATGCGACTCGTACATGCGCAATGTTGGGTGTGGGTGCTGGTGTAGGGGCCTGGGGTAGGGTGCGTACTTGGCAGGGTGTAGGGGCCTGGAGGTACATGCCATACATACGGGACACGAAGGTACGGCGCCTACATATGGGGTGTTGGGGGTACGGTGTGGACCCCCACCCCGTGTAGGTACGGAGGTACCCACAGCCCACCCCGTAGGTACGGTGCGGACCCCCACCCCGTGTTGGTTCGGTGCAAACCCCCAGCCCACCCCGTAGGTACGGTGCGGACCCCCACCCCGTGTAGGTACGGAGGTACCCACAGCCCACCCCGTAGGTACGGTGCGGACCCCCACCCCGTGTAGGTACGGTGCGGACCCCCACCCCGTGTAGGTACGGAGCGTACCCACAGCCCACCCCGTAGGTACGGTGCGGACCCCCACCCCATATAGATACGGTGCGGACCCCCAGCCCACCCCGTAGGTACGGTGCGGACCCCCACCCCGTGTAGGTACGGTGCGGACCCCCACCCCGTGTAGGTACGGTGCGGACCCCCAGCCCACCCCGTAGGTACGGTGCGGACCACCACCCCGTGTAGGTACGGTGCGGACCCCCACCCCGTGTAGGTACGGTGCAGACCCCCACCCCGTGTAGGTACGGTGGAAACCCCCAGCCCACCCCGTAGGTACGGTGCGGACCCCCACCCCGTGTAGGTACGGAGCGTACCCCCAGCCCACCCCGTTGGTACGGTGTGGACCCCTACCCCGTGTAGGTACGGTGCGGACCCACAGCCCACCCCGTAGGTACGGTGCGGACCCCCACCCCGTGTAGGTACGGTGTGGACCCCCACCCCGTGTAGGTACGGTGCGAACCCCCAGCCCCTCCCGTAGGTACGGTGCGCACCCCCACCCCGTGTAGGTACGGTGCGGACCCCCACCCCGCGGAGGTACGGTGCGGACCCCCAGCCCACCCCAAAGATACGGTGCGGTCCCCCACCCCATGTAGGTACGGTGCGGACCCCCACCCCGTGTAGGTACGGTACGGACTCCCACCCCGTGTAGGTACGGTGCGAACCCCCAGCCCACCCCATAGGTACGGTGCGGACCCCCACCCTGTGTAGGTACGGAGCTTACCCCCAGCCCACCCCGTAGGTACGGTGCGGACCCCCACCCCATGTAGGTACGGTACGGACCCACAGCCCACCCCGTAGGTACGGTGCGGACCCCCACCCCGTGTAGGTACGGATCATACCCCCAGCCCACCCCGTAGGTACGGTGCGGACCCCCACCCCGTGTAGGTACGGTGCGGACCCACAGCCCACCCCATAGGTACGGTGCGGACCCCCAGCGCTACGGGGTGGGGTTCCGCACCATACCTACACGGGGTGGGGGTCCGCACCATACCTACGGGGTGGGCTGTGGGTACACTCCGTACCTACGGGGTGGGGTGGGGGTCAGGTGCGAACATGGGGGGTGTGGGCTGGGGGGTGTTCGGCGCGTATGCGGGCACATGTTTGTACGTCTCCATGGTTGCTATGGGAGTTCGGTCCGCACTGTGTTTTTCCCATACGGTTGTGCATTCGGACGGACGGGACGGATCGTACTTGCGCGCTCGGACTTCTGTTTCCCGATTCGTACGTGAAACTGTCCGGGGACGTGTCGGACACTTTTTCCGACCCGAGGACTTGTCGGGGAATTTTCCCACTGCGATTCGTATGGATTTTTTCACTTACGAATCGTACTTACCAGTTTGTACGGGACTTGTACGATTCGTACGGAAAAAAATCCGGATACGAGTCGTACGGGGAATATTTTTACCGGATCGGAATCGGCACCAAAATTGTTAGAAAACCCCCCAAAAAATATAAAAGTAGAAAAAAAAAGTTCTTGTAAGAACTAACTTTCCTGGTTTAAAAAAAGAGCTACATTTCTTTGTTAGTGTGTGAAAGTTTAGATGAATGTATGTGTAGTACGTAATTGACTGAATGAATGCATTAGTAGCGTATGGTGAATGTATAAGTGCAGAACTATGAGGAAGTGCTGCAGCATCACACAGTAACCTCTTTAACTGCAGTGTGCTGGAGTACTTCTGAAGTACCACCATAGTGCAAGGATATCTGTGTCATGTGCTGTTTGTTTTTCTGCAGGAAGACACACCTTCCTGCACAAAAACAATGAGAAAATGCATTTTTCTCCTTCAATGTATGCTGAACATTTCAGCATGCATTCAAGATTTAAAAAATGTGGAGAAATGAAAACAATTCTCCTTGTTGTGCTTTCCTACACCAAATTTAGAATGGTGCAGCATTCACACACATATCGAGATTCATGATTTCTGATAAATCTAGAGATGCATCTTGTTCTATGAGTATTCAGTGCAATCATGCACAACAACACTTATAGAACACCCTTTCAACGCAAAGTGGTGTGTATGATGAGGTTGTATTTACATGGAGGAGAAAAAGTACACAGAGTGCCTTTTCTTCTCTTTGTAAATATAAAAGAGTGTCTTACGCAATAATTATGTTACAAAAAGTGACATATTTCCGGTTGTAAAATTCCTTGCGGATGATAGAAGGTAAGCACAGAGTTTTGTCTGCAAAGATGCTCAAAGAAGAATGATTGAAATGATTGCGCTCCTTCAATAGGTACAATGGGAAATATTATGAACCCCTCAAATCTCTGTTTTTTGCAGGTCACATAATATCTGATTATGGTCACATTTCAAAACTACATAGGTATAAACAGAGTGTTTTAGAAACGTGTTTCAACTTTGTAGCTTCTTGCAGACCTCCTCATTCTGCATATTGAGACTTAGTTAAACTTACCTTCACAATAATAGGAATAAAAAATGGTGTACATTTTTTTCAGTTTTTCATTGCAATCTAAATTCATATAAATTGCTTATTTTAAAACATGGATCTGTGAAAGAAAATTAAAAAAAACTTATAACATGTAATAATACATTTTTTACAACATAGCATCATTTCCACAAAGTAAATTGTTTGCCTTTTTTGCTGTTCTCAGAATATATTGAATTTCACTAGAAATAGTGATTTCAATCTTACTCATCACTTAACAGCGGGCAAAAAAACAAACAATCAGAAAGATTGTTTAAAAAAAACCAACATACTATTCTCAGTAAAATACCAGAAAATACAAATCACACATATATGAAATGCTTACAGCTTAATTTTTTTTATAACTTTAACTTATAAAAACTGTAAATATTGCTGCATTAAAATAATCACCGAATCAATGACCACCAAAAAGTCCATAATTCAAAAATATACCTTTCCTTGAGGCCAAATGGTATTTATGCACTCCTCCTTTATGTAAATTGTCCAATGGTAGTCCTATTAAATTATAATAATAAAATCCTCAGAGAGTGAATTATCTTCCTAAAACATTGGCTTTAAAAATATTAGGTAGGAATTTGGTAATTCACTAGGCAAACGTTGTTTGAAAACCAACTGGGCATCATTACAAAGTGTCCAGCCTTTGTCACATTTTAGATAGGCAGTGTACTGTCCAGATGTGGTGGAAGGACCATCATGAAAAATTATTGCAATTGCTACAAAAGTCCTTCCTGATATTGATAGTTGTGCTGCTACAAATTGCTTTATTAAAGTACCCAATTTTCTTCCGTCAGCTGTACAACGTTGCATCATTAAAATTATGTTTTTTCCATATTTTGTTAAGAATAATGTGGATAACATTTCTGATTTACATTTTCTACACTCCATGTTTTGAATTGCACCTTTAACTAATTTATTGAAAGACACTGATTTACAGTCTGGTAATGTTAAATACAGAAATCTCTCAGTGTCTACATTGCTGCTACATGTATACATGCAATTTTCACAATAATGTTCCCATTTGTAAGAAAGGCCAAAAACGTTTTCTATTTCTACACCTTCATTTTCAAAAATGGTAAGCATATACATTAAAAATTCCTGAGCATCTTGTTGGATATTTTGTGTAAATTGTGTAGAACCAGAACACACATCCAAAAGACTACGAACATCTGAAACAGATTGTATTTTACTTCTATCTGTTGTCAATTTTTCATAAACAGAATGCAGCAGAGAACAAAATCTTTTTTGCCGATTCTGCATAATTTGTTCTTGCAAACCTTCAAGATAAAAAACAACATTGACCACTACATTAGCATAGCAGTTGACACCAGAACTATTTTCAAACTGATAACCAACAATCTCTCCAACAGTGTCCAATTTCTTTTTACTTGCTATCACAACATTATCTTGTTCTTTTCTCTTCTTGACACCTTCAGAACAGATATTCTCTAACCTTCTTTTTCGACCAATCACACGCTTTTCAAATACAGGATATTGACCTAAATTTGGGGCATACACCCTTCTTAACCTATTATACTCTTTTACACAGTTTACATCTGCAGTAACCTTTGTCTCATCAAAATCAATCAAAAACAAACCAGATAATGTTCTGACTCGCGACAAAGCAACATATGCCATACCCTCTTTAAATACGGTAGATCCAGTGTTCACCAATGCACTGTCTACACTTAATCCTTGAGATTTATGAATAGTCACTGCATATGCCAGAGAAAATGGAAATTGTTTCATACGGACATATAAATCTTTAACAAGCAAAAAACGAACTGAACAACGACCAATTTCTTTAACTTCATCAATCTGATCAAATTTAATTTTTAACAATTCAATTCCTTCTTTTTTCTGATAATTCACAAAATCCACCACTTTTCCCATTGCACCATTAACTAAACCTTTCTCTACATCCAAATTACGCCTTAAAATTACCCGACAGTTTACACACGCATATAGTGTCTTTTCTAAACCAGCTGTTTTAGATATTTTTTTTTCTAAACAATCCAATTTTGATCTCAACTTTCCCGTCAAAATAATAGTGATTCCTTCATGCAGTATTTTATCGATGGCTTCCATTTTTACAATTTCTTCATTTTCCAGTTTCAATAATTCTTCGTTGAATATTGAACACTCGCGCAGTGTTGGCATTAAGCAAATCACTGACTTATTTTTAGCAATTTCCACGCACACATTTGCAGGAACTGCATTTTCATTTGGAAAGACATTGCAAAGTAATCGACTCTCCAAAGCTTCTTTCCCTTGTTTTGAAAGAATTCCAATTCTTATATCTTGAAGAATACTTCCATATTCAGCATCATTTGCTTGTCGCATATTTGTTGTCAGTTCTTTGTATTCAAAATTACTCCAAATGTTCACATTACCAACACTGCCAAGAGACTTTCTGGTATCTTCATGGGCAAGTGTTTTAAATACCGGTTGTCCTTTTACCAGAGTCAGTTGCAGTAGATCTCCAAAAACGATGACGTGTTTTCCTCCAAATAACACGTCATACTCTGTTTAAAGAATTTGCTGCATTCTTAAATGCACAAAGGCAAGCATCAAGTTTGAAACCATGCTCACCTCATCAATAATGAGAAGTTTCATTTTCTTCAGGACTCTTGAAACTTCACAACAAGCTTCTCCAGATAGCTTGTGGTATTCCAATTTGTTCTCATGCTCTACTGGCAGCATTAGTAAACGATGTAAAGTAATTCCTTTAATGTTATGTGCTGCCAACCCAGTTGGAGCAGTGACAACACAAGACAAATGCGACTCAGTTGTTTTCTGCAGATAACTTGTAATTACTTTAATTAAAAATGTATTCCTGTTCCAGCTTGACCACTCACATACATTCGGATAGGTTGAAATGATGTACATGAGCACCCTTTCTTTTCATGAAGTAATCCATTGTCAATCTGCTCTTTCACTTGTTGATATATTTGTTTCTGTTCAACATTTAGTTGTTCTTCCAAGTTTCCTAACTGTATTACATCTTCTTGAGCTTGATACATTGCTGTTTCCACCTCATTCATGGCAATTGCTGCTTCATTTTCTACAATTGGTTGTCCTAGTGGATCTTGACTCAGTGCAGCAGAACTTTGACTGTCTTGAGAACTGTCTCTAGCAATCTCAGCTGCAATTGTAGCTTCTTGATCAATTTCATCATTCAACATTTTGACATAACTTGCAAAAGCACTGCATTGTATGCTATCTTTAGAAGCATTATATGAATCTTCATAGCTGTGAAAATCTCTAAGTAATTCCAGTTCTGAACGCCATGGTTTGAACATTTGCAAAAGGGCTAAATAGTAAAATTCCCTTTTGTCAGCAGTGTCGCAACTCAGTTTCCTGTGATTAATTACATTTCCTTTCCTTTGTTTCACCAGACATCCTTCGGAACCAATCACTCCATATTTTCCATCGTTGATGTTCTCTGTAATATTCCATTTAAAAGTGTAGTTTTGCAGCACTTCATAGAGACACATGTTCTCAAGATGATGACTTCTATTTGGATAGTATGGTGCCGATTCCGATCCGGTAAAAATATTCCCCGTACGACTCGTATACGGATTTTTTTCCGTACGAATCGTACAAGTCCCGTACAAACTGGCAAGTACGATTCATATGTGAAAAAATCCATACGAATCGCAGTGGGAAAATTCCCCGACAAGTCCTCGGGTCGGAAAAAGTGTCCGACACGTCCCCGGACAGTTTCACGTACGAATCGGGAAACTGAAGTCCGAGCGCGCAAGTACGATCCGTCCCGTCCGTCCGAATGCACAACCGTATGGAAAAAACACCGTGCGGACCGGACTCCCATAGCAACCATGGAGACGTACAAACATGTGCCCGCATACGTGCCGAACACCCCCAAGCCCACACTCCCCACGTTCGCACCGTACCCTTATGCCTCCCATGTCCGCACCTGACCCCCACCCCACCCCGTATGTACCGAGGGTACCCACAGCCCACCCCGTAGGTACGGTGCGGACCCCCACCCCGTGTAGGTACGGTGCGGACCCCCACCCCGTAGTGCTGGGGGTTCGCACCGTACCTACACGGGGTGGGGGTCCACACTGTGCCTACGGGGTGGGCTGTGGGTACGCTCCGTACCTACACAGGGTGGGGATCCGCACCGTACCTACGGGGTGGGCTGGTGGTTCGCACCCTACGTACACGGGGTGGGGGTCCACACCGTACCTACGGGGTGGGCTGTGGGTACCTCCGTACCTACACGGGGTGGGGGTCCGCACCGTACCTACACGGGCTGGGGGTCCGCACCGTACCTATGGGGTGGGCTGTGGGTACGCTCCATACCTACACGGGGTGGGGGTCTGCACCATACCTATGGGGTGGGCTGGGGGTTCGCACCGTACCTACACGGGGTGGGGGTCTGCACCGTACCTACGGGGTGGGCTGGGGGTCTGCACCGTACCTACACGGGGTGGGGGTCCGCACCGTACCTATGGGGTGGGCTGGGGGTTCGCACCGTACCTACACGGGGTGGGGGTCCGCACCGTAGCTACACGGGGTGGGGGTCCGCACCGTACCTACGGGCTGGGCTGTGGGTACGCTCCGTACCTACACGGAATGGGGGTCCGCACCGTACCTACGGGGTGGGCTGGGGGTTCGCACCGTACCTACATGGGGTGGGGGTCTGCACCGTACCTACGGGGTGGGCTGTGGGTGCGCTCCATACCTACACGGGGTGGGGGTCTGCACCGTACCTACAGGGTGGGCTGGGGGTTCGCACCGTACCTACATGGGGTGGGGGTCTGCACCGTACCTACGGGGTGGGCTGTGGGTACCTCCGTACCTACACGGGGTGGGGGTCCGCACCGTACCTACACGGGGTGGGGGTCCGCACCGTACCTACAGGGTGGGCTGGGGGTCCACACCATACCTACACGGGGTGGGGGTCTGCACCGTACCTACGGGCTGGGCTGTGGGTATGCTCCATACCTACACAGGTTGGGGGTCCGCACCATACCCATGGGGTGGGCTGGGGGTTCGCACCTTACCTACACGGGGTGGGGGTCCACACCGTACCTACGGGGTGGGCTGGGGGTTCACACCGTACCTACACGGGGTGGGGGTCCGCACCGTACCTACGGGGTGGGCTGTGGGTACCTCTGTGCCTACAAGGGGTGGGGGTCCGTACCGTACCTAAACGGGGTGGGGTACGCACCATACCTACGGGGTGGGCTGGGGGTCCGCACCGTACCTACACGGGGTGGGGGTCCGCACCGTACCCATGGGGTGGGCTGGGGATTCGCACCGTACCTACACGGGATGGGGGTCTGCACCGTACCTACGGGGTGGGCTGGGGGTTTGCACCGTACCTACACGGGGTGGGGGTCTGCACTGTACCTACACGGGGTGGGGGTCTGCACTGTACCTACGGGGTGGGCTATGGGTACCTCCGTACCTACACGGGGTGGGGGTCCGCACCGTACCTACACGGGGTGGGGGTCCGCACCGTACCTACGGGGTGGGCTCTGCGTACCTCCGTACCTACACGAGGTCCGCACCATACCTACACGGGGTGGGGGCCGCACCATACCTACGGGGTGGGCTGGGGGTCCGCACCGTACCTACACGGGGTGGGGGTCCACACTGTACCTACGGGGTGGGCTGGGGGTTCGCACCGTACCTACACAGGGTGGGGGTCCGCACCGTACCTACACGGGGTGGGGGTCCACACCGTACCTACGGGCTGGGCTGTGGGTACGCTCCGTACCTACACGGGGTGGGGGTCCGCACCGTACCCCCAACACCCCATATGTAGGCGCCGTACCTTCGTGTCCCGTATGTACGGCATGTACCCCCAGGCCCCTACACCCTGCCAAGTACGCACCCTACCCCAGGCCCCTACACCAGCACCCTCACCCAACATTGCGCATATCCGAGTCGCACCAAGCCACAGCAAATGTGAGCACTGTACAACAACATGGGTGATGTACGCACCTTACAGACGCCAAATACACACGTACTGAACCAGGACACTGCTAAACACCACAAGGAGAGTCCATTCGAATCAAACAACACCACAAAACACGTCCAGCAAGCCAAAATACATCCAATACACTGACCTGCAACAGCCAAACAGGAAAACAGAGGCCCAAAACACAACCACTCCTTATAACACACCCACCCAAAGTTCAAACACAGCCACACCCACAAAAGGACCAATAAAAAGGGCCCACACACACAAACCATGAGCCTTTGCAACAGACCCACTGCTGCCAGACCCCACAGACAACCCACAGCACCAGACTTGACCCTGACTACACCTTACACTTGCACACCTTCACACAACCACCTTCACAAACACCTCCTCATCACATTCACACACACACACCTTCACAACCACACACCCACACCCACAACCATCCACACCCACACCCCACACCATGCCCACAGACAAGAATCCAAAGTTCACAACAGCGGAGCTGGAGATCCTAGTCGATGAAGTCAGCAGAGTCGAGCCACAGCTCTTTGGAACAGCGGTCAGACAGACCAGCATAGCAGCAAAATCAGCCATGTGGCAGAGGATCGTTGACAGGGTGAATGCTGTTGCGCCCATCCTAAGGACCAGGCATGAATGCCAAGCCAGGTGGTACGATCTGCGGAGGATGGTCAAGCGAAAAATGAATGGAGAACACGCCCAGAGCAACATCACTGGAGGTGGCCTGCCCCGCAGACCGGTACATTTCCATCCCTGGGAGGAGAAGGTGATGCGCACGCTGCCACCGTTGGGAGTCCACCGAGTAGAAGGAGTCAACGAGCCTGCTGAGTACACAAACAACTCACCTCACATGGGGGGAACCGCATCAACAACCCAACTCCCAATAATGCACGCAACTACCCCAAAGCCATCACCGGTCACAACCACACACCAAAAACATGCACATGCCACCAGTGGCTCCATGCCCCATACACCAAGCAAGGCAATGCCAAGTCACAGGCACACAAAACACCAACACAAGACAGGATGTCCGTGATGCCGGGAGGGTGGGCCTCCAAAAATACATTGTGCAACTCAGAAGCAGACACCAATGCCCTCAGCCCAGATGGCCTAGGGCAGAGCCATACAAACAGTGTGTCCTGACACTGTACAGTGTCGCCTGCACATGGTGGCTGTGTCGCAGGATGACATGGGAATGAAGGCCCAATTTGCACATAACAGCAGCTAATGAAGAGGCATCACTGTGAGAGTGTCAGCACACACCGCCGCATCAGCGCCAGACTCAGAGACACACTGCCCAATGTGTGCCGGGAGATACGAAACAAAGCCACATGAACAAGCCAATGGCCTTTGAAAGAGGTAGGTCTGGAAATGCTTATGAAGGACACCTTTGCTGAACTGATTTCACTTTTCCCCAAAACTGCCTTTGTGTATTCTAACATATGCCAAAGGCAGAAATGGAACTGGTCCGATCATTTTCGTCCACAGATTGAGAAAGCTAGGAAACATGTGAATAAATCTGTTTCTGCTTTTCTCCCAGACTATAGAATGGGGTCTATTTACAATAACAATCTGCGCTTTCATATGCAAGAGATGTATAGGAGAGATGGAGTACACTTTACTGATGAAGGAAACAGAGTCTTCCTCAACAACTTTAGACTCTGTATACTTATAAGTACCAAAAACTCTGAATGAACACAACGGCTCTAACAAAACACTTAAGCTTGATCTTTATCTCCCAACAATTTTAATTTTTTTTACCTTGGATCCGCGCACCCAACGCGTGAGAATCCGTGCACCCAATGCGATAGGATGCACGCACCCTGCGCGCAATTGGCCGTTTTTTTTGTTTAAAAAAGGGGGCCCCAGGGGGTCCTTCTGTGACCCCCTAAGCACCTCTAGAGGGTCAGAGTATTTCCACTCTGCCCCCTTTATATGTTTTACACACTTATTCCCCTTGCTTCTTCAGCCTCGCTTCGGCCGAGGCAGAAAATGGCCACCAACAGTTCCTGGTTTCGAATGTAGACAGACACTCAACAGCCAATTAGCATTCAGTGCGCGATCAGGAGGGTGCGCGCTCGGTTCGGGGAGGGTGCGCTTACGTTGCGGGTAGGGTCCCCGGATCCTCCCCGGCCATAGATATATATGTACTTTTAACTCTAATTTTCTCAGGAATTACTTAATGAATTCACACCATTTATGCAAAAAGCATGAGTCTGAACTGGGGACTACCTTTTTGCCAAATTTGGTGTAATTCCGTTCAGCGGTTCGGCTGTAGCTGCGACAACAGATCCTATGGGAAAATGCATAGGGAAAACGTGTTTTGGGACCCCCCTGTTTTTCTCGGCCCCCGCTTGACGAATCACCATGGAACTTTCAGGGTAGGAGCGGAGCGGAGCTGGCCAAAAGTTTGGAAAATTTCGTGAAGATTCGTCAACCGGCGCCAGACTTATTGGGACTAGAATGTTGCGGATTTCCTATGGAAAACAGGTCCAAACTATAACTATCTACTGGCGACCGCCAGTAGATAATATATATATTATATATATATATATATATATATATATATATATATATATATATATATATATATATATATATATATATATATATTATCTACTGGCGGTCGCCAGTAGATAGTTATAGTTAGGACCCTGTTTCCATAGGAAATCCGCAACATTCTATTTGGAATAACTTTGGCGCCGGTCGATGAATCCTCGCGAAATTCTCAAAATAGGTGGGGCGCTACGCTCCGCTCCTACCCTGAAAGTCTCGGGGGGATTCGTCAAGCGGGGGCTGAGAAAAAAGGGGGGTCCCAAAACGCGTTTTTCCCATGCATTTTTCCATAGGACCTTTAGACACAGCTACAGCCCGAACGGCTGAACAGAGTTACTTGAAATTTGGCAGAGAGGTAGTCCTCAGGTCAAGGAAGTGCCTTTTGTAGGTCTGGTGTAAATCTGTTCAGTAGTTCCTCAGAAAATAGCATTTAAATCAATATATATATGTGGGCGGAGCCTAACCACACATCTCATCCTGAGATCTGATTGGCTGTCAGCGCTTCATCCAAGAAGTGTTGGCAGCCATCTTGGGACCAATATACATGATAGCACCTCATTAAAAAGCATTGCAGTTAATAGAAGATTTTAAGACTTTAGTTACATTATAAATCATTTGTTGATGGTACCATACTCATTTTAGGAATTGTGGTATGTTCTAAGGTGATTTCACCATGTGAAAAAGCCTTCTGCTGGGATATCATGATTGAGAGAAAAATATTTTCTCATGCTTTTACCACAGAGGTTTGGAAGGTGATCTATAAGCTAAACTGAGAGCTTATTTTCTGTAAATTCACATTATCTTTCTCAGTCATGTGAGAATGAAGTCTGACATTCTCAGTAAAACATGTACATCCAACAAGGGCAGAGACTGTCAGTTGATTCCTTTGTGTTCTACTGCAGCTTTCCAGAGTGTTCCAAAGAACTACTAGAGCGCTAACCGTCCTACTTATGATAAATGTATGGCACACCTGAAGCCATCTTGCTTGGATTAAAGTGGTAACTCTTAAAACATTTAATTTAAAAAGGAACAAAATGAGGGGGTTCATTTTTCCATAAAAAGTATGATTAGTGCTGCAGAAAGAAAAATTAGGGCACATTTTGAGTGACTTCTCAAATCCTGACATGCAGACTGAAACATGCACTTTCAATACCAGCAGCAGTTTTCCCTGGTGAGCAGTAGCTTTACTACAGTGATCTAATGAGCAAAAAGAGTGCTAACATTCTGATTTTATGGCAAATGTGTGACACATTTGAATGCCTTCTTGATGGAATCAAAGTAAAAAACTGAAAGTATTTCCTACTGAGGAGACTGCAGTAAATGAGGAAATTAGGAAACTTCATAACAAATAAGTCTCCCAAGATGGCCACCAGAGACAAAAGAGCCCAAATGTAGCCCAAATATCACCCAGATGTAGCCCAAGTATAGCCCAATGACAGAATGTCCAAGAATGTTCTTAAAAACAACTAGAGCACTTACTGTCTTCATTATGACAAACGTATGGCACACCTGAAGCCATCTTGATTGGAATAAACTGGTAACACTTAAAACATTTAATTTAAAAAGGAACACAATGAGGGGGTTCATTTTGCCATAGAAATTATGATTAATGCTGAAGAAAGAAAATGAGGGCACATTTTGAGTGACTTCTCAAATCCTCTTCTATTTCATTAAAAAATTCTGACATGCAGACTGAAACATGCACTTTTAATACCAGGAGCAGACTTCCATGGTGAACAGTAGTTTTACTACAGTGATCTAATGAGCAACTAGAGTGCTAACATTCAGAATTCATGGCAAATATGTGACATATCTGAATACCTTCATGATGGAATCAAAGTAAAAAACTGAAAGCATTTCCGACTGAGGAGACTGCAGTACATGAGGAAATTAGGAAACTTCATAACAAATAAATCTCCCAAGATGGCCACCGGAGACAAAAGAGCCCAAATGTAGCCCAAAATCACCCAGATATAGCCCAAATATAGCCCAATGACAGAAGTGTGCAAAACACTTATTATTTTGTGTTTTTGCAGTGTTATATAGTGCAGACTTGTCAGGTATTGGAGTGCTTTACATGAGCATTGGTTACATCACACAAGAACAAATTCATTTTGGTTGTAGACATGGGGAGACTAAGTGATTTGACCAGAATCACAGAATGTCGAGCTGAAGCAGAAACTTCAACCTGGTTCCCCAGTTGCAAAGTCTGCAGTTCTGGAAGTAACACCACATCCTCTCCCCTAAGTGCAACATTTAATCAAGTTGTCAACTAGATAAAAAAACATAAAGATAACAAATAATTTAAAAGTGCTTTGTCGCTATTTGAAAACTCAGAAAATATGTCCTTATTTTAGTCTTTTAGAGCACTAACCATAATTTTGATGCCAATAAGACCCTCTCATATATGTAATTTCTAAAGGAATGCTCTAGGTATTACAGTTTTGATTACATCAAGATGATGTCAGGCGTTCCACACTTTTGTAATAAATATAGAATGTTAGCAATCTAGTTGTTCATTAGGATACTGTTGAGAGGCAGAGGCCAGGGGCACGGACTCTGAAAATTGAAGGCAGGTAGGAGGGTGCAAAGGCAACAATTTAACCACACTGAGCAGGCAGGAAGGGCCGTGGAAGCACAACAGACTATGGAGGGCAGTGGAAAGGGGGGCAGGGGCAACAAACCAACAATACAGGACTTGCAAGAGAGGCTGTTGGAGGGAAGATCTATTACGGGTCAAGGAAGCTAGGGGCGGTCCCCAGAGCCCCGGGAGCCACCACAGAACTGAGCAGGAGAGTGAGTCAGGGACAAAAGGGGCACCTTAATTTGAGCCGGGGTGCCTAGGAACGCTTGCTCCAAAAATGAAGAAAACAGACATATGAGACATGGAATTGGAGGCAGAATACAATGGCAGTTTAATGAGAAGATGCAACTTCAAAGAAACCGCAGAATAGAGACATAAAGTACAAAATACAGAATCCAGATAATCATACAGCTGTCATGATATTCTCTGTATCTCAATTAATGGACTGACAGAGAGAGAGAGAAAACACATCTATAAATGCATCATGAGAAACAAGTTACACCAAGGAAAATGTTACCTAGGGACACTCACATTTACTCTTAGAGCAAGCATTCCTGCAATTACAATACAACATCTTTTAAATGCAAAAGTAAAGAGAACAATGGTTAAACATAACATGACATTTCATATAGGTAAAATAGAATAAGATACTTCAAGCAAAGCAGAGCAAGACATTTTAAGCAAAGGAAGACAAGAGCTCCCAGTTCTTGGGGAAAACCTGCACAGCCTGTTAACCTACATACAGATGGCGAGGTTGTCCGTCGATATCTGTGGGTGCTCCCTTTTTATATCATTTTGTGAGCTCCTTTGCACGCTACATCTACCTACGTATGCTACCCAAAAGCTTTGTCTGCAGATTTTACCAGACATTTCGTCATTTACCCACTTAATGCTGACAATGGACTGGGTGAAAAGGTCAGTCTCTCAGGCCAATCGCTTATCGTAAGTTCCATAGAGCAAGCAGAAAATAATGGGTATTGTACAGGAATTCAATATATTCATGTATAAAATCTCCTCAGTTCTCCTAACTTGACGCTCTGCGGTTGCCACTTCCTTAAAAGCGGGAAACCTGCCCAGGAAGCAAGTACCAGTCCAGGATGCAGCCTACTGTATGTCGACAGCTTCAGGGGGATGTTGAACTTTGATACCGAGCACGGAGCACTCGGGTAGGGTGGGGGCTACTAGTTTGGAGCAGAAGGCCTCGCAGACCTGCCTTCAGACTGCTATACACTAAAATTGCAGAGCTATGGTCAATTTAACAAAGAGGCCTACATATTGAACAGAAGGGCCTACACAGGGGTTTTATGCTGGCTGAGTGGTAAGGATGTCTCAGGATAATTATATAGCAACACAGGACCCGCTGGTCAATTTAATACGGCCTACAAATGCGGCTGGCAGGGCAAGGACAAGGGTCTCATACTTCAGGTGTGGACAGAACGGGCCAGGGGCCCCCTGTGATACAAAATCTACCCTCCTTCAAGGCTGTGGCAATGTAATAGACCATTGTGGGCAGAAGGAAGAGGCAATGGTAGTACAACCATACATGCCAACAGACCCGATTCAGCCAGGAAACGTCCAATGTTTTTAAGCTCAAATGGGCTTTATTTGATCTGTCTCCTGTCTACAATATCCTCTTTTTCAATGTAACTCAAAGGGGAAAATCAATACCCCAGTTTTTTTTCAAAATCTCCCTCTTACCAAGTTCAAAATGTTCGCAAGTATGGTACATTGGATCATGGAAGGAAATGGGATAGGGACATGGACTTGGATAACAGAGGACAGGAGAGACATGGAGAGGTGCACCAAACTGACCCTGCAGGGCAGGCATCAGGGTTTGCAGCAGCACAATACACCACACAGGGCATGCAGGACGGGAGTGCAGCACAACAATCCATAGAAAGCAAGAGGGAGGGGACAGGACCATGCACATGGACAACAGAGAACAGAGGGGCAAGAGGCAATGGTAGCTAGCTGACCATAATGGACAGACAGGAGAGAAGGCTGCAGCATAACAGACCATAAAGGGCAGGAGGGACGGATCAGGGGCATTACAATGGAACAGACAAGCCAGGAGGGAGGGAGTAGGGGTCTGCACATGTAAACAGAGGGCTGGGGGCAAGGGGGCAGGGCAGGAGCAGCAAGATAGCCATGGAGGTCAGGCAGGATGGGCACTAGAAGCAAGACACAACATGAAGAGCAACAGTGAGACTGTGATGGCATACACACAGACCATGGAGGGAAGGTGGGAGGGGGTCAGGGGCAGCTAACTGACCACACAGGGAAGGTGGGAGGGGCCATGGCAGCACAGAAGACCATGCATGGCAAGTGGGAGGGTTAGTGGCAGCACAATGGCTATGATGGGCAAGAAGGAGGGTGCAGGGGCATGCACAAAGGACGATGGAGGATAGAAGGGAGGGTCAGGACCTGTGCACAGACAAGAAAGTTCAGGGGAAGGGGCCTCACAACAGACCACACGGGGCAGGCAGGAGGAGCAGTTGCAGCACAACAGACCAGGGAGGGCAGAAGGGTGTGGCAGTACAATGGACCATGTAGGACAGGAGGAAGAGGATAGAGGCATGGCATGTGGACAGGCAGGGTGGAGGTGGCAGGGACAGGTTACAGTCATCTGACAATGCTAGGCAGGTGGGAGGGGAGTGGCAGCTCAACAGAACACTCAGAGTAGATAGGAGTGGCAGGTCCATGGGACATGGTGGGCAAAAAGGATGGAGCAGGGGCATGCACAAAGACATCGGAGGGCAGGGGGAAGGAGAATAGGGGCAGCAAGCTAAGCACAGAGTTTAAGCAGGAGGTCAATGATGGGGCATAGAATTGGGCAATGGAGGGCAGGAGGAGTGGACTGGTACATCATACTAAATTGAGGGCAGTGGCAGCACATCAGACCATGCATGGCAGGAGGGAGGAGGCTAGTCCATGGATTCACACAACAGAGGATAGGGAGGAGGGGGATGGGGCAGCAAGCTAACTGTTCAGAGAAGGCGGGTATTAGAAACTTTATTGTTTTTAAAACATTTTGTCTGTGCAAACTACTTAAAATATGAACAAGTATGCAGCATAATCTCACTTTTATTCAGGAAGAAGAAGACGTTAGTGACTGTGACTCCGGGCTCACTTGGCAAAAACACCCCCTGACCCTCCACCCCCTATCGCAAAATGTAATGCCCGTGAAAAGGGTAGGTGAACACAGTGTTATATAGAACATAGTCCTGAGAGCACGATTGAAAATGAAAACTAGATATAGTGTATGGTATAAACTATGCACCAAAAAGTTTGATATAAGATGAACCAGGCGTGAAATATAATATGCAATACATTGTGCGCAATGACAGATTCATTGGAGAGCGCGAGATAGCACAGGCACTAGCGCGTGCTATGCGATATGCGCCTTGGAGTGTAATATGCACAGGGCAGTGTTGTGTAACCTAACTAGTCTCTAAAGTTGTAATATAAAATATGTGCTGGGGAGTGTAACGTTGCATATGCACTGTGACAAAGATATGGATCCCAAATTGTAATATGTATGGCATAGCACTGTGCGTTATAACATAGGCATCGAGGAAGGCACGTTAGATGGGGCAATATAACCCGTGCGAAGACAAGTGTGGCATGACATTTTCACGGGGTGGTGTTACAGTGCACATGGGCTAGAGAGTGTCATAGCATATGCACTAGCTAGTGGAATACAATACAGAGGTGTGTGGCACTCGGCAGGCAATGGTGGGTGTAACACAGCATTGGGCTCTGTCAGGAGCGCGCTGTGACTCGCAAGTGATGTTCGTCCCCTTTCCAGAGAGTAAAATAAAAAGTATTACACATCCGGCAGTGGATGTGTGTTTTATTAACTGTGAGGGGGGTTTCTTGCATAGTTTTGGTCGAATTTTTGTCGAATCCCCTTTGAATGGCTTGGTGTGCATGTGTATTAAATGTGCCCGTCAATAGCTACCTATGTTTGTATAAATAAACGACAAGGGTGTCTACCGGGATTAGGCACGGTAGAGCATCAGACATGTCAGAGCTTCACTAGTGGTGTAAATACATTCCACGTGGATTAATTGCATGCATAGTCGCCTTTTAATGAATATCACGCAAATCGTCATGGTGATAGGTACGTACGGTTTGTCCAGCATGTCCTAGGTGTGTCTATAAATATATATTTTTTAAAAATAATAAAAAACAGTGGCCGGCCCTGGGGATTGGGGTCAAAAAAATATAATTAGGAGACAGGCCCTGGGGGATGGGGTCATCAGGGCTAATAAATTAGAATAAGAAGGGGAACCACACAGCCCCCCTTCTTAAAAAAATAAAATAAATAAAAGACTGGCATCGTGCCGGAGGCCATGCCCCCTCCATGCAGCACTCTGCAAACGCGCCCCCAACAGGCATCTCCAGTATGCGCCAGGGAGCTGCGCTGCAGACAGGTGTTCTGAGGCCAAGCCCCTTTTTACACCTCTCTGCAACGCAGCTCTGTGGCGCTTACTGGAGGTACCTAGTGGTCTAGTGTGACCCTAGGGACCCTTAGGATTCAAGGGGACTTAATCTCTCAACTTAGAACAGCCACAGGGCGCGTTTACACAGTGGTGAAGGGAGGGGACGGGGCCTGAGGTGACGTGTGCAAACACGCACCATGGCACGTTTTAAATTGGGGATATAATTTCCCTTCAATACTGAGGGCCCCTGGGGGCTAACTAGCCCACCAAGTGCTTCCAGTAAGCGCCACTGAGCTGCATTGCAGAGAGGTGGTCCAGGCCGTGCCACTTTTTACACCTCTCTGCAACGCAGCTCTGTGGCACTTACTGGAGGTACCTAGTGGGCTAGTTGGACCCTAGGGACCCTCAGGACTCAAATGAACTTAATCTCCCAACTAAAAACGGACACAGGGCGTGTTTACACAATGGTGAAAGGAAGGGACGGGGCCTGAGTTAACGTGTGCAAAAATGCCCTGTGGCCTGTTTTAAGAGGTAGTTTTAATCCCCATGCCCTATTATATACTAGGGGCTTATAGAGGAGGTAAGGCTAATCACAGGGGGACCCCAACGCATAATGTTCCCTAGTGTATGTAGGTGTTTTCACTGTATTCGAAGTGTCTTTTAACATAGCACTGGCTCTAGGACTGGTTAGTCAGACTCAGACTCAGTTACCACCAGTATCCGTCTGAAAAAGTTGAGGGTACAGGATGATTTTGCAACAAGGCTTCTTTCTGCTCTTCTTTTTGTTCTTTCTGCACGTTATCCTTCTTCCTGCACTTATCTTCGTATTTGAGGACTTCTGTTGCTTCTTTCTGCACTTCTTTTGTTTCTTTCTGTGCATTTTTTCTTCTTTCTTCACATGTCCTATCTCTGTAGGCATAGTTAGAAATTAGCATTTAAAAAACCTTTGAAATTAACAGAAAAAACCATAGGTTTCAGGCACGTTATAGTTAGGAATTAGCATTTAAAAAACCTCAGAAATTCACTGAAAAAACCATAGGTTTCAGGGGTGTTATAGTTAGCTGGACTTTTCACTTGTACAAAACCATTGAAATTCCCCCGTTATAGTTAGTTCAGCTAACTATAACTCGCGCGCCCGCAATGCACTGCTGATGACGTCACATATTACATCACTCATGACATGGTCAGTGACATCACTCATGACATCACTGATGACATCTCAAATGACATCACTGATGACATCACTGATGACATCATCCTTGTGATAGAGTGGCAGACCTCCTCTCACCCTAATATAACCTTTGATACACACATTCAAAAATAGAGACTAAAATTTTCAAAACAATGGACATACCAATACCAGTTACAACAACCTCTTCAGTAATTCTAAGATCCACATACACATCCACTCATTCACCAACAGTCCAATACAGTCACTCATACATGTACTCACTCATCATATGTACTCATACACCTATACATCCTGTTACACAATGCCACTCATCCATAGAGTTACTCACACACATAGTCACTCATGCTAATAAAGAATCAAACATACATTTACTTGCATATACAGTTATACACACACCACCACACTTACTTCTACGGAAACTTACACATACTTAGTCTTTTAAACAATCACTTATAGAAACACATACTTATTCATACAGGAACTCTTTCAATCTCTCACTCTCACATATACTCACATATATACACCAATAGTCACATATACTAGTTTAAAACATATGTAGTTACTCATAAAGACACTATTGAGACAGTCATTCACTCACTAACACACCCATACACACACTCATCCACCCATACAGTCCTGCACACATACTGTGTTCAACACATACAAACAGTGAGTCACTCATTCATGCACCTATGCACTACGTAATACCCCCACCGAACCATGCAGACACTCAGACTGATACTCAAAAAACCAACTAATAACCTATATAGACACCCATGTAGCTACTCACCAACCCATGCAGCCACTTATACACAAAGTGAGAGACTGATACAGATATTTACATATTTAAACATTACTCACTAAGCCATGTATTCACTATGATACACTTAATCAGTCAGTTACACAATCAATTTTTCAAAAACAAATCATCCATTTAGACACTTATATACCCATTTATTCTTCCATCGACCTTGAGATATACATATATAAAACATATTTAATTTTCAGAATAACACACATTCACTGGATGATGTCATCAGTGATGTCATCAGTGATGTCATTTGAGATGTCATCAGTGATGTCATGAGTGATGTCACTGACCATGTCATGAGTGATGTAATATGTGACGTCATCAGCAGTGCATTGCGGGCGCGCGAGTTATAGTTAGCTGAACTAACTATAACGGGGGAATTTCAATGGTTTTGTACAAGTGAAAAGTCCAGCTAACTATAACACCCCTGAAACCTATGGTTTTTTCAGTGAATATATATATATATATATATATATATATATATATATATATATATATATATGTTACCTACTGGCGGTCGCCAGTAGGTAGTTATAGTTAGGACCCTGTTTCCATAGGAAAACCGCAACATTCTATTTGGAATAACTTTGGCGCCGGTCGACGAATCCTCGCGAAATTTTCAAAATAGGTGGGGCGCTACGCTCCGCTCCTACCCTGAAAGTCTCGGGGGGATTCGTCAAGCGGGGGCTGAGAAAAAAGGGGGGTCCCAAAACACGTTTTTCCCATGCATTTTTCCATAGGACCTTTAGACACAGCTACAGCCCGAACGGTTGAACAGAGTTACTTGAAATTTGGCAGAGAGGTAGTCCTCAGGTCAAGGACGTGCCTTTTGTAGGTCTGGTGTAAATCTGTTCAGTAGTTCCTGAGAAAATAGCATTTAAATCAATATATATATCTGTGGCAGCTTACGGTGCGCTTACCGTGCGCTTACGGTAAGCTTACCGTACACGTACGGTGATGTGCGCGAGCGCGATTCTGATTGGCTGTTAGATCTTAGTAAACATTCGAATCGGTCGAAACCAGGAAGCGGCGGCCGCCATTTTCTCTCTCGCACTCTGAGGGGGGGAGGAAAAACAAAGGCAAAAAACATGTAAAGGGGCTGTTTAGACAGCTCCTAACCACCTAGCCTTGATGAAGGTGTCCCCAAAGAACTCCCAAGGCCAAAAATTCAATTTTTTTTTTTTTTTAAAAATCGCCGATTACGCTTACCGTACGCGTACGGTAAAAATTAATTAAAAAAAAAAAATTATCCACACTCTCCCCACCCCGTGTGAAAATGGTGCCCGTAGTGCACCATTTGTGCATGGCATAATTATCCATATGAAAAATAAAAGAATCCATGTCACAACGAAGCGCATAATATGTCCTCCATGTGCGCACAGTGCGCGAAGCGCATCGTGCGTACATGGCCCATCCAGCGTAACGTGGGCACGCGGTGCGCGTAGCGCACCGTGTGCCCACCGAGCGTGCACGGCACTAACGGCGTAAAGTGGGCGCGCGGTGCGCGAAGCGCACCGCGTGCTCACTGTGCGCGCACGGTGCGCGAAGCGCACCGTGCACGCACGGAACGAACTGCGTTAAGTGGGCGCGCACGCCACGAATGGCGTAAAGTAACTTAGCATTTAAAAAACCGTACAAATTCACTGAAAAAACCATAGGTTTCACACACGTTATAGTTAGGAATTAGCATTTAAAAAACCTTGCAAATTCACTGAAAAAACCATAGGTTTCACACATGTTATAGTTAGCTGGACATTTTACTGATAAAAAACCATTGAAATTCCCCCGTTATAGTTAATGCAGGCAACTATAACTCACGCGACCGCAATCCTCTGCTGATGCTAATACTGTATTTAGACACTTATTTGCCCATGTCTTCTTCCATTAAATTTTAGCTATACATATATTACAAATATTTTTTTTTCATAAAGACACATATGTCATCAGCAGAGGATTGCGGTCGCGTGAGTTATAGTTGCCTGCACTAACTATAACGGGGGAATTTCAATGGTTTTTTATCAGTAAAATGTCCAGCTAACTATAACATGTGTGAAACCTATGGTTTTTTCAGTGAATATATATATACGTAACAATTAAGGACGTGGCATGTCGCTTGCGAGCTCTCTGCTGCCAAAAGCTGTTTTCTAAACCCCGGGAGGGGAGCGTCGGCTCCTTCTCTGCTCATAGCTGCCAAGGTTTCAGATTGGACTATCTCTACCCGCCGGCCTTCTTTTTGCCTCACACCTGGCCGTGAAACCAAGCACCCTCCTAAACATTCGAAGTCCATACAATGACAACCATGGCGATCTGGATAATCATTAAAGTGGCAGGACTGAATTCATTCTGTGAGGGGGCAATACATTTGATTTACAGTATGTTACTGAACTGTGTATTTCTTCTGAATATAGCAGTTAAGTGTTATAAGGTTAAAGGTTATAAACACGAGTTAAATGATCTCACGTGATATCGGCTCTGACCTGTAGATCAAGTCTTTAATAGCCAGCATGGGCAATTCGGCCTTCATCCTTCCCAGGTTGTCTAATTACGTACATTTCAATTTAGTATCATTACTCTGGGCTGCGATATAACCATGCATTTAGAGCGCTTGAAGGAGCAACTATCTCGTATGAAGATGCAACTAAAAGAAGTTGTTTTTATATATATTCGAATCAAATCCTTACTCCGTATCCAGCATTGCTTTACTTCTTTTTTTATTGCACAGCCATCTGGTTAATGGTGATTTTAATCACATAAATAATTCTCTTGCACAGATATCTGACTAATGTTGGTTGATTGTACTGTACCTGACGCAATTCCCGTAGCGCTGTAGGTGCCTCCCCGGTCCACCGCGGAACGTTCCGATTGAGTGGAGGGAGCAACACCCACCGGAAGGCAGTCAGACTGCACTTCCGGCCAGTCAGTGTTGGGCAGTTAGCGCTCCAGCCGCCAGCATATAAGGGATGAAAGGCGCGACGCGCAGCGGGCGCGGCGCGCCTAAGGCAAGCCCGCCTGCGCCCGTCCACGCCAGGTCGCTGCCAGTGGCCAGTACCCTTGTTAATGCTACCTCTGATCTGCATTTAAACATCCCTGCACTTATAAAATATTCCAATACTGACCTCAAAGACATTGGACTTCGGAGTCATCCTAGGAACCCCCCTACGCTTTCGTGCTCACTCCTAGCAGCCCTTGAAGGCCCTGTCTCCTGCAGACACTGCAGATTCCAGTGCTCAGTTTATAATGGAATCTATATTAAGGAACTGCCTTCTCAACTAAAGCTCTTAAACATGACACATCAACCTACGCTAACCTGGAATTGTTTCCTGGCCAATGTACGCTCATTACCCAAACTTGCTACCAATATTTGGGATCTGCTATCTTCTACCCTTCCCCATATTGGGTTTCTAACAGAGACCTGGACAAAGACCCATTCTAATCCCGATATTGCTATCGCTCTCCCTGAGGGCTATAGCATCCAAAGGCAAGACAGGCCTCTCAGGACAGGTGGAGGTCTAGCAATAATATTTAAGGACCCTATCAAAGTAGCAATTATTGAACAACATTGTACCGACATGATGGAGATATTGATTTTCAGAGCTGACATACATCCGCAATTATGCTGGAAGGGTGCCTTGGTCTATCGACCCCCGGGGCCCTTATCTAACTTCTCATGTCGTCTACTGGAAGTAATTTCCCCACATGTGATTTCCACCAATAATTTCCTACTACTTGGGGACTTTAATGTCCAGGGAGAAAACCTTGGTAACAAGGAAACTTTTTCCTTGTTAACAGACCTATCTACTCTAAATTTAAGGAAAAAAAACACCGATCCAACACACCAGGCCGGTCACATGCTTGACCTTATTCTAACCAATTCCCCGAATATCCGCTATAATACAACAACCCCTCTTGAGTGGTCAGATCACCATTTGGTGGATTTCTCGGTTCAGAGTAAACAAGAATTAGGAGGTTATAAAACCAGACCCACCAGAGTATTTAGGCAGTGGCACAAAATCACTCCTCAATCCTTTCAGGATTCCTTCATCCCCCCCCGCTTTGAAGAATCGGACGGTATAGAGGATCAATTAGCATCCTTGAATACCAACCTTATGGCAGATATCACTCATTTAGCTCCTTCCAAATCACAATTAAACCCCCTTAAACGTGTGCAGGCCCCGTGGTACTCACCCACTCTGAAAACTGAGAAATGCCGGTGTAGAAAGTTAGAACGTACCTGGCGCCTCTCACATAATCAAGCTGATAAAGACTTATTCAGAAATGCACTGACAACCTATCATAAAAATCTGAAGCCTGCTCGAAAAATATATATTGCGACCCAGATTGATAATGCCGAAAACTCCTCCCGCACGCTTTATCAAATATTAAATACATTTACCAATCCCAAAGCATGCGATGTTGATGCTGCCCCCTCACAACTCCTCTGTGATAACATAGCAAATTATCTAGTCCACAAAATCGAAAAAATATATCAAAAAATTACCTCGACTACTGGTCCCTGCCCTAGTCCGCTCATAAAATCTATCCCCGCTAAGGAGGCATTACAAACCCTAGACACTTTCCCTACATGTACCATTCTTTGATGTTGACGCTCTTTTAAAGAGCACTAAATCTGGCTCGCCTTTAGACCCTATGCCGGCTACAATCGCAGCCACTTTGTCAGCCTCTCTTGCTAGTCCTATTTGTACTATCCTTAATAAATCTTTGGATGAAGGTGTCCTTGCGTTGAGTGGAAAGCAGCGCAGGTCGTTCCTATAAAAAAAACCCGAAGCTGCCACCAGAGGACATTACCAACTACCGACCTATTTCTTTGCTTCCCCTTAATAGTAAACTTCTCGAAAAACATATTAATAAACATCTCTCCGAGTTTATTGAAACCACCCACTGTCTTGATCAATCACAGTCCGGATTCCGCCCGAAACACAGTACTGAGACAACATTAGTGGAGGTCACTGACAGCATCCGAATGGCAGCAGACAAGGTTCAGGCAGTGATGTTGGTCCTGCTTGACCTGTCGGCTGCCTTCGACACCATATCCCATCAGGTTCTTATCACCCGCCTTAAGGAGATAGGTGTTAGAGGCAAAGCACTGAGTTGATTAATTGACTTCCTAACCAAAAGGACACAAACCATCAATCTTGGTCCCTACCGTTCTCAAACCACCTGTATCAGCAAGGGGGTTCCACAGGGCTCCTGTTTGAGCCCCACATTATTTAACATCTATGAGGCCCCCTTGGCAGGACTCCTCAGAAGACTGGGATTCACCCCCATATCCTATGCTGATGACACGCAACTTTTGCTGTCATTTGATAAATCGAATCCACTCACCCAGGATATTTTTTCTGAGGGTATGAAGGGTGTTGCGCATTGGATGAAGGAGAACTTTCTACAACTGAATACTGACAAATCAGAAATAATGCTGTTTGGAGAGGCAACACTAAGATGGTCCCCTAGCTGGTGGCCAGAGGAATTGGGCTCTGCCCCGTCCCCTAAAGATGTAGTAAAGGATTTAGGTGTGCGCATGGACAAGGGTCTAACTCTAGAAGAACATGTAAACAGCACTGCCAGAACCTGTTTTCACACTCTCCGCATCTTGCGAAGGGTCTGTCCCTTTCTTCCTATAACCACTCGCAAAACCCTTGTTCAATCGTTGATTATCAGTAGACTAGACTACTGCAATGCCTTATTGATTGCAGCCAAAGAAAAATCTTTAAATAAATTACAGGTAGTCCAGAATACTGCAGCCCGCTTAGTAAACAACGCACTTCCCAGGACCCCTTCAGCTCCTCTAATACGTGACCTTCATTGGCTCCCTATAAAAAAGAGAGTCAGGTTTAAAATCTGTTGTATGGTTTTTAAACCCTTACATAACTTGGGTCCTGGCTATCTGGCTCGTAAACTTGTCAGATATACTCCCACAAGACTGTTGAGATCCAGTCATCTAGCATACCTGTGTACCCCCCGCATCAAACTGGCGCGGATGGGAGGGAAGGCATTCTCTCACCTGGCACCGCGATACTGGAATCTCCTCTTCAGGAAATTGTTGAAAACAGAGCTTTTCTAATCGCACTCTCTTGGTGGTCAGTTGGCTGTCCAAGCGCAGATATACCCCGTATGGGGTGATTCAGGCGCTATATAAAACCCATAAATAAATAAAATAAATAAATACATAACGCTGGCAAACTGGTTGGGGAGGGGGGGTGATACATCCATTTTATATCCCTATCCATAGGAGATGTTTATAAAACCCACATCAATGGTATTATTTTTTTAGCGACCCTGGAATGATGAAAGACTGAGTTGACCCCGCTGGGGTGCAAAAGTTTATCCTGCAGGCTACATCCAGTGTTATGCCCCAAAATAGCACCTTTCTTCTGTCTCCTCCTCCTATCTTTAGACGCCTGGTGCTGAGCGTGAATCGGATGCACAGCTATGTCGGTCCGAAGCTCTCACGCTGCCGCGTGAAATGTATGGGGTGAAAGAACAATAAAGCCTCGTTAACAAGTATTGTGAAACGTTGATATTTGCATATGTTCCTGACTTCTAATCTCACAAAGAGATTAGTAGAGTGTGTCTAGAAATAAATACATATATATTTGATATATATACCTTTGTGGTGTCCTTTCATTTGGTAATTCAAGAGATTATAAGGTAAAACAAGCTGCTTTACATTCCTCAGAGACTTAGCCTGAAGGCTGCTCTCCACAGCTACCACTAGGATAGCTTTCTTTAAAGGGTTGTCTTAAACCTATCTACCATAAGAGTCGAATTGTACTGGTGCAAGGTGTCCCTTATAACTAGTGACCGGCATATGCCAGGCCAACTTCTCACAGAGGCCCTCTCTGTATTATGTGGTTATAATAATCAGAGGACCACTCTGTGTTACGTAGTTATAATAAATAAAAGCCCTCTCTGTGTTACATAGTTATAATAATTAGAGGCCCTCTCTGTGATATGTAGTTATAATAATCAGACGCCCTCTCTGTGTTATGTAGTTTTGTAATCAGAGGCCCTCTCTGTGTTATGTGGTTATCATAATTAGAGACCCTCTCTGTGTTATGTAGTAATAATAATCACAGGCCCTCTCTGTATTATGTGTTTATAATAATTAGAAGCTATCTCTGTGTTATGTAGTTATAATAATCACAGGCCCTCTATGTGTTTTGCAGTTATAATAATTAGAGTCCCTCTCTGTATTAAGTGGTAAAAATAATCAGAGGCACTCTCTGTGTTATGTAGTAATTGTAATTAGAGGCCCTCTCTGTGTTATGTAGTTATAGTAATCATAGGCCCTCTCTGTATTATGTGGTTATAATAATTAGAGAACCTCTCTGTATTATGTGGTTGTAATAATCAGAGGCACTCTCTGTGTTATGTATTTATAACAATCAGAGGCCCTCTCTGTGTTATGTATTTATAATAATCGTAGGTCTTCTCCGTGTTACATAGTTATAGCAATCAGAGGACATCTAGGTGTAATGTAGTTATTGTAATTAAAGGCCCACTCTATGTTATGAATTTAGTGGCCCTCTCTGTGTTATGTAGTTATAGTAACCATAGGCCCTCTCTGTATTATGTGGTTATAATAATTAGAGGACCTCTCTATATTATGCGGTTATAATAATTAGATGCCCTCTCTGTATTATGTGATTATAATAATTAGAGGCACTCTCTGTGTTATTTAATTATTGTAATTAGATACCCTCTCTGTGTTATGTAGTTATAATAATCACAGGCTCTCTCTGTAATACGTATTTATAAGAATCAGAAGTCCTGTCTGTGTTATGTATTTATAATAATCATAGGTCTTCTCCATGTTACATAGTTATAGCAATCAGAGGACATCTGGGAGTAATGTAGTTATTGTAATTAAAGGCCCACTCTATGTTATGTATTTAGTGGTCCTCTCTGTAATGTGTAGTTATAATAATCAGAGGCCCTCTCGGTATTATGTGGTTATAATATTTAGAGGCCCTTTCTGTGTTATACAGTTATAATAATCACAGGCCCTCTCTGTGTTATGTATTTATAATACTCATAAGCCCTCCCTGTGTTTTGTAGTTATATTAATCAGAGGCCCTCTCTGTGTTATGTAATTATTGTAATTAGAGGCCCTCTCTGAGTTATGTAGTTATAATTATCAGAGACCCTCTCTGTCTTATGTAATTATTGTAATTAGAGGCCCTCTCTGTGTTATGTAATTATACTAATTAGAGGCCCTCTGTGTATTATGTAGTTATTATAAACAAAGGCCCTCTCTGTGCTATTTAGCTATAATAATCAGAAACCATCTCTGCGTTACCTAGTTATAATAATTAGAGGCCCTCTCTGTTTTACGTAGTTATAATAATTAGAGGCCCTCTCTGTGTTATGTAGTTATAATAATTAGAGGCCCTCTGTGGATTATGTAGTTCTAATAATCAAAGGCCAACTCTGTGGTATGGAGCTATAATAATCTGAGACCCTCTCTGTGGTATATAGTTATAATAATCAGAGGCCCTCTTTGTGTTACGTAGTTATAATAATTAGAGGCCCTCTCTATGTTATGTAGTTATAATAATCATAGGCCCTCTCTGTGTTATGTAGTTATAATAATCATAGGCCCTCTCTGGGTTATATAGTTATAATAATCAGAGGCCCTCTCTGTGTTATGTAGTAATTGCAATTAAAGGCCCTCTCTGTGTTATGTAGTTATAGTAATCAGAGGCCCTCTCTGTGTTATGCAGTTATAATAATTAGTGGCCTTTTCTGTGTTACATTGTTATAATAATCAGAGGCCCTCTCTGTATTATGTGGTTATAATAATTAAAGGCCCTCTCTGTGTTATGTAGTTATAATAATCACAGTCCCTCTCTGTATTATGTAATTATAATAATAAGAGTCCCTCTCTGTATTATGCGGTTCTAATAATTAGAGGCCCTCTCTGTATTATGTGGTTATAATAATTAGAGGCCCTCTCTGTATTATGTGGTTACAATAATTAGAGGCCTTCTCTGTGTTATGTATTTATAATAATCATAGGTTGTCTGTGTGTTAAATAGTTATTGCAATCAGAGGACATCTGGGTGTAATGTACTTATTGTAATTAAAGGCCCACTCTGTGTTATGAATTTAGAGGCCCTCTCTGTATTATGTGGTTATAATAACTAGAGGCCCTCTCTGTATTATGTGGTTATAATAATTAGAGGCCCTCTCTGTGTTATGTAGTTATAATAATCAGATGACTTCTCTGTGTTATGTAAATATTGTAATTAGAGGCCCTCTATGTGTTATGTAGTTATAATATTCAGACGCCCTCTCTGTGTTATGTAGTTATTGTAATCAGAGACCCTCTCTGTGTTATGTATTTATAATAATCATAGGCCCTCTCTGTGTTCCGTAGTTCTAATAATCAGAGGCCTTATCTATGTAGAGTAGGAGTCTGGGATGATGTTTCCTCCTGCGATTTGTGTAAACAGCGGTAGCAGTTTGGAAGCCCAGTAATCCGGGTCTTTTTTAAATAAGCTTGGAGGAATCCCATTGGGACCCGGAGAGCCCTCCCATTTACCTTTGCCTATCCTTGTCTTTACCTGGCCTATTGTAAATGATAGATGCTTCAACAAAAAATGGAAAAAAATAATAAATCCATAAGACAAGAACAGACTTGTATAGTTTTCCGTAAGTTGACATCTCTTTCTTATGGTTAATTTTCCCACGCTTCTATTCTGCTAACACTCGAATGTGCTGTATGTGCTTTTCTGATAGGCACTGATGCCCTGTATTCTGTACAAACATTTCCTGGGTCACACATTTAGGAACACAATGCCATTATTTTGCTTGCTTGATGTTCTCGGTAGGAAACACTTTATTTTGGTTAGCATGAGATGAGATGCCCAGCGTCTTTGCCACAGTGCAATAAAAATAACACGTCATAAAAACAGCTTCTGTACTTTGAGAGAAGCATTTCCCTGCTGGGATTATAAAAAATAAATCTTTGAATAGTGACTGAGATGCAGCACTGTTGACACCGACCTCCTTCCTGCCAAGTTGGATACCAGACATCTAACACTGAGGTATTGGGGTTCGGACTATCCCAATGGATCTGGCAGATGGGCATACTCACGGTGCTCTCACTAGAATAGTACTAGGCATAGATAGGAGTGGGCAAACAGTAGCAAGAATTAAAATGGTTGAGTTGTTCATATTGTTTACCATTCTAACAATGCTGATTAATTGCAGCTAATGCTTTTTATACAAGAATACTCTCATTTCAATGAATGTTTGAAAATGCTCTGTTGTATCTTTTGTTTGCTACCTTGGGAATGCTAGAGTTATCAACAAAAGGGTAAGATCTGTTTTCAGGGATTCTTTAGTAATCAGTGTCATGTTTGAGGTTGCCAACATATTTCGCTGGCCAGTTTAGGGGTTGGATGTTATACTATGAGCTAGCGGAAAAACCTACCAATACGTACTGATAGTGTGTACTGACGCTTGACCTTATTTATGAGGAATGGGCATAGGGCAGCGTCACAAGTCTTCTTGCTGTGCTGCCCCATGCCAATGTGAAAAGACAGGAGTACACCACATTTATGAAATATGGTGCATTCCTGTCCTTTCCCCCTGTGCAGGCACACAATTTGCTACCTAGCACCAACATAAACACCATTTCACCATTGCATCATTGCAGGCAGGATTGTTTTTGTGGAGGAAGATTCCTTCCTGCACAAAACCAATCCCAAAGGTGTTTTCCTCTTTCTATGGGTGCTTCCTATGTGTGCTGCAGAGGTAAAAATGAGAAAAAAAAATATTTCTCCTCTTTACTCCTGCTCTAGGGAGGTTTAAGGTTTTGGCACTGCCCCAGATTTACTGGATTAAGTAAATCTGGGGCAGCGTCAAAATCCACGGGTGCTGCATGGGAAAACCCAAGCAACGCCCCATGAAACACCTCCTTGATGCAGAATAAGGCAAGACCGCGACTTGAGCTACTTTGTCTTACTCCATATCCATTAGGCCATGCAGAGTTATGATTGAGAGGCTTATGCACCCGGAGCCTCTCATGAATAAGCCCCTCAGCCCATACACGAAAGTAGTGTTGATATAATACACAGTCCTGCTTTGTTTGTAGGAACCATATAAAAGGCTTGTCACATCAAAAAACATCAAATAATATCATCTGTAAGTCATGTGAAATTAAGAAATAATAATTTGAACAATCTTACATTAACTAAATCCTACAATACATTATTTGTCTTCAAAAAATTAAATAATTCACATCTTGATAAATACATAATTTTTCTTCAGTCTAATCAAATTATACATAAATCTATAGATACAAAATATAACCTGTATATATAGTAGACATAATCAATATAATATTCCTCTGTCATTAAAGTCATTAGTAAATTTATAATGTACCCTCTTATTCTACATGTCATTGATTGAATATTCATTGTACTAATCCAACTTGGAGTCCAATAAACAAGAATTAGAACTCCTCATTGTCACCGCCATCCACCACCGCCATCCCAGACAGATACAAGATCCAGAGGAAAGGCCGCCCCAACCACCCAGGAGGGGCCCTCTCCATCGCCCACAAGAGCACCCTCAGCCTCACCACCTCCAGTGAAACCTTCCCCTCTGCCAAACACCTGCACTTCCAGATCCAGACTGCCCCCAAAGCCACACTCCGAGGAACCCTCGTCTACAGACCTCCCGGCCCCTGAACACCCTTCACCACGACCATCACCGACTTCATCGCACCCACGCCATCGCCTCAACAAACTACATACTCATTGGAGACCTGAACTTCCACCTAGACAACTGCAGCAACCCCAACTCCACTATCTTTCGTGACAACCTCGCCAGCATCGGACTTAAACAACTCGTCAACATACCGACCCACAGAGCAGGACACACCCTCGACCCCATCTTCGCGGCAGGAAGCAGTGTCCAATTCAACCACACAACGTAGCCTCCATGGACCGACCACCACTGCGTACACTTTGCCATCAACAAACCCAAGGCACCCAAACCAGTACCTCGCCCACCACGAAGGAACTGGAGCAAGGTTACCGATGAGCAAGTTAACTCCACCCTCACCCGAGACAACCACACCTGGGTACCCGACGCAAAAAATGCAGCCAGAGAACTCCGCACCTGGATCTCCAACTGCGCAGATGAGCTCGCCCACTACGCAACCCCAACAGACAATGCCACAGGAAAGCCACCTGGTTCACCACCGCTCTCCAAGAAGTCAGACGCACCTGCAGACACCTGGAGAAGAACTGGAGAAACACCAAGACAACTGAAAATCGAACCACCTACAAGGACGCCATAACGGATTCCCACAACCAGATCAGAGCCACCAAGAGGAATTTCATCCACAACAAAATCCTGGGCAAATCCACCAACTCCAAGGAATTTTTCAGTGTCATTCAAGAATTCACCAACCCATGCAGCGAAGCCACAGACATCACCCCATCCCAAGACCTCTGCTACAAGCTTGGAACCTATTTCCACCTCAAGATCAAAAACCTCTATGACAACTTCATCGACCATCCACCAGGCGCCACATACGGCCCCATACCCCCCAGAAACACCAGCCAGCCCACCATCTCCAACTGGACACCGATCACGGCTGATGACACCGCCTCGACCAAGAAAAGCATCCACTCGGGGGCCCCCACTGACCCATGCCCCTTCACATCTACCACAAAGCCGCGGCCACCATCGCACCCTTACTCCAATGCACCATCAACACCACCATCAAAACAGGACCTTCCCAGATGACTGGAAGCGTGCAGACGTCAGACCCCTGCTGAAGAAGCCCACAGCTTACCCCACCGACCTAAAAAACTATCGTCCCATCTCGCTCCTCCCCTTCGCAGCCAAAGTTGCAGAGAAAACAGTCAACAGGAAACTGACAGAATTCATTGAAGAGAACGCCGTCCTCGGCCCATCCCAATCCGGACTCCGAAGCAACCAAAGCACAGCGACCACCCTACTCGCTGCCACAGACGACATCTGCACCCTCCTGCACCAAGGCCACTCTGCAGCCCTCATCCTACTTGACCTATCAGCGGCATTCGACACTGTCTCCCACTGCACACTAGTTGCCAGTCTACACGATGCAGGCATACAAGGAACAGCCTGGACTGGATCTGATCATTCCCCACCGGAAGAAGTCAAAGGATCAGACTCCCACCTTTCCTCTCTGACCCCACAAAAATCACCTGCGGAGTCCCACAGGGTTCATCACTGAGCCCCACCCTCTTCAACATCTACATGGCCCCCCCTCGCAGCCATCGTCCAACAACACGGCCTCAACATCATATCCTACACCGATGACACCCAGCTCATCCTCTCCCTCACCAAAGACCCCACCACTGCCAAACTCGACTTCCAGAAAGGAATGCAAGATGTTGCAGTCTGGATGACAAACAGCTGCCTGAAGCTCAACACAGAGAAGACAGAAGTCCTCGGCACCACCCCTTCAGCATGGGACAGCATCTAGTGGCCGACCGCCCTTGGAAGCCCACCTAATCCCTCTGACCACGCCAAGAACCTCAGCACCGTATTCAACTCATCACTAACCATGAACCGACAGGTTAAAACCACCATCACCTCCAGCTGCTTCAAAACCCTCCGCATCCTCTGCAAGACTTTCAAGTGGATCCCACCTGAGTCAAGGAAGACAGTCACCCACGTACTCATTGCCAGCAGACTGGACTATGGAAACGCACTCTACGCCAGCATCAACAAGTCCCTACTCAACAAACTCCAGACAATACAGAACACCACCGCCAGACTCATCCTCAACATCCCCGACACAAATACATCAGTCAACACCTACGATGTCTCCACTGGCTACCCGTGGAGCAAAGAGTCACTTTCAAAATCCTCACTCACGCCTACAAATGACTACACAACAACGGACCCAAATGCCTCAACGACAGAATCAACTTCCACATACCCAAAAGAAACCTCCTATCTTCCAACCTCACAGTGGCCAAAACCCTGCGCTTCCACAGAGCCAGAGCAGGCGGAAGATCCTTCTCTCACATTGCAGCCAAGACCTGGAACAAGCTACCAGCAGACATCAGATGCGCCCCCTACCTGAACACCTTCAGGAAGAACCTCAAGATCTGGCTCTTCGGCTAAACAGATCTGCGGACCCCCCCTCAGTGCCTTGAGACCCTCACGGGTGAGTAGCGAGCTTACAATTCCCTGACTGATTGATTGTCAGACATCTTATGAACAAGAAATAATCCAATTACCAAAAGTGTGTGAAAGATTACCTAGGCTGACAAATAGAATGCATACTAGCCATCAAACTGCAGCGGATTCTGCAAATGGCAGAACAGAAAATTCAGCACATTAGTCTGTTAGAAAATAAACTCTTTGCTAATTGTTGCTCCAGCGGCTGGATAATGCTCCTTATTGTAACTGCGAGAGAAATAGCTAATCTGCTCAATAAAGAGATCCAGGAGCTTTAAGAGACACTTAAAAATATATTTACAATCAAAGAGGCTAAGAAGAAATTGCATGAAATAACTGTAGAGTTACGAGGTTTAATGAGTACTGGTTGACGTGTTAAGAGACAAACTTTTCAAAGATATGAAAACAATTCTCAAGAGAAGGCATACTCTTAATCTTACAAAAATGTTTGTCAGGAAATCACAGCGGTGGGTAGACTTCATAAATTAAATCAGAATCAGAAGAAGGAACATCTAGGGAGACAAAATCCCCTTTATACAAAACCAGTATAAATAGAACATTTGGCCAAGATTTACGAGTCCCTTCTGCTACATGTACAGAATATTATCAACTAGTCCTGAAGAAGGTGGATTTCATTCCAGTTTTTTCCCCTGAAATGTGTGTTGACATTTGTAAATGCTCACAACAATTAGGATTACAATCATGTGTGGGAGGGGAAAGAGAAAGGATTCTGTAGTAGGGACCTTAGGGTATTATTTCCCTTACATAACAATTTTAACAAAGATATCGTACCACCCTGTTCTCCTTTTTGATAGTCAGTAAACAACCCAATGATAAATTGTTTTAAAATGATGGCCTTGTCCCGTTCCTCCAGTGAAAACATTAATATTCTTATTGTGGACACTCACACTCCCTGCTGGTGTCATGCTTTATCATTGGGTCGTACCCTGGTCCCTATGTGGTCAACCAACTTCCAGGGAGCACTTTGGATAAATACCTAAAACTAATAGTAAGGGGTCGATTCTGATCCTGGGTCGGACAGCTCCCTGAGAGCTGTCCGTAGCCTTACCGTGCGACTGACACGTACCCGTAGCCGGTCCGTCCTGCAGAGGAAGTACGATGCGCATAACTGCCAAAAACCCGACCGACACGTAGGCTGTGAGTCAAGATCCATTCCTAATGCTGAACCGAGTCACCCGGAAGCAGTATCCATAGCAGTTTCCGGCCGGACAAGTACGATGCGTACTTCCTACGCGCCGGACGGGTCGCCAAGTACGGGACATCACAGCATCCGGAAAACAAGCATATCGGCTACGATTCGCACCACAACTCAATCCACGGCTACGAGACAGACCAGCTTGCAGCGGGTATGAGATGGAGCAACAAGCAGCGTGTACGACACGAACATATCATGAATCCCATCGCGCAGGTAATACCAGTACTCTACATCTATGACTGGATCAGGAAACGACGCCGACGACGCAGGCGGTAAGTCAGACACCTACCACACAAACAAACGACATGTACCCGCAAAATGGCACACACACACAGGGGATCCACATCCTGGCCACTAACAACAACCCACCATAGGGGTTGTATGGCCAGCACCAATACCACCCCCACCCACTCATAGGGCTCATGTTGCCCATCACCCCTGCCACCCACACCCATAGGGCTTATGTTGCCCATAACTACTGTTACCCCCACCCATAGGAGACCTTTTGCCCATCACTACTGCCACCCCCAGCCATAGGGGACCTGTTGCCCATCACTACTGCCACCCACACCCATAGGGGACCTGGTGCCCATCACTACTGCCACCCCCAGCCATAGGGGACCTGTTGCCCATCACTACTGCCACCCCCAATCATAGAGGACCTGGTGCCCATCACTACTGCCAACCCCACTCATAGGGGTTATGTTGCCAATCACCCCTGCCACTCCCACCCATCGGGCATATGTTGCCCATCACTATTGCCAACCCCACCCATAGGGGACCTGTTGCCCATAACTACTGCCACCCCCACTAATAGGGCTTATGTTGCCCATCACCCCTGCCACCCCCACCCATAGGGCATATGTTGCCCATCACTACTGCCACCTACACCCATAGGGGACCTGTTGCCCATCACTACTGCCACCCCCACTCATAGGGCTTATGTTGCACAGCACCCCTGCCACCCCCAGCCATAGGGCTCTTTTTCCCCATCACTACTGCCACCCCCACCCATAGGGCATATGTTGCCCCTCACTACTGCCACCCGCACCCATAGGGGACCTGGTGCCCATCACTACTGCCACCCCCACCCATGGTGGACCTGTTGCCCATCACTACTGCCACACCCACCCATAGGGGACCTGTTGCCCATCACTACTGCCACCCCCACTCATAGGGGACCTGTTGCCCATCACTACTGCCACCCCCACTCATAGGGCTTATGTTGCCCATCACCCCTGCCACCCCCACCCATAGGGCATATGTTGCCCATCACTACTGACACCCCCACTTATAGGGCATATGTTGTTCCTCACAACTGCCACCCCCACCCATAGGGGACCTGTTGCCCATCACTACTGCCACCCCCAGCCATAGGGGACCTGTTGCCCATCACTGCTGCCACCCCCACTTATAGGGGACCTGGTGCCCATCACTACTGCCACCCCCACCCATAGGGCAGATGTTTCCCATCACTAATACCACCCCCACCCATAGGGGACTTATTGCCCATCACTACTGCCACCCCCACTCATAGGGCTTATGTTGCCCATCACCCCTGCCACCCCCAACCATAGGGCATATGTTGCTCATCACTACTGCCACCCCCACACATAGGGGACCTGTTGCCCATCACTACTGCCACCCCCACTCATAGGGCTTAAGTTGCACATCACCCCTGCCACCCCAGCCATAGGGCTCATGTTCCCCATCACTACTGCCGCCCTCACCCATAGGGCCTATGTTGCCCATCACAACTGCCACCCCCACCCATAGGGGACCTGGTGCCCATCACTACTGCCACCCATGGTGGCCCTGTTGCCCATCACTACTGCCACCCCCACCCATAGGGGACCTGTTGCACAACACTACTGCCACCCCCACTCATAGGGGACCTGTTGCCCATCACTACTGCCCCCCCACTCATAGGGCTTATGATGCCCATCACCCCTGCCACCCCCACCAATAGGGCATATGTTGCCCATCACTACTGCCACCCCCACCCATAGGGCACATGGTGCCCATCACTGCTGCCACCCCCACCCATAGGGGACCTGTTGCCCTGCACTACTGCCACCCCCAGCCATAGGGGACCTGTTGCCCATCACTACTGCCACCCCCACTCATAGGGCTTATGTTGTGCATCACCCCTGCCACCCACACCCATAGCGCATATGTTGCCCATCACTACTGCCACCCCCACTCATAGGGCTTATGTTGCCCATCACCCCTGCCACCCCCACCCATAGGGCTTATGTTGCCCATCACCCCTGCCACCCCCAGCCATAGGACTTATGTTCCCCATCACTACTGCCACCCCCACTCATAGGGCTTATGTTGCCCATCACCCCTGCCACTCCCACCCATAGGGCATATGTTACCCATCACTACTGCCACCCCCACCCATAGAGGACCTGTTGCCCATCACTACTGCCACCCCCACTCATAGGGCTTATGTTGCCCATCACCCCTGCCACCCCCACCCATAGGGCATATGTTGCCCATCACTACTGCCACCCCCACCCATAGGGGACCTGTTGCCCATCACTACTGCCACCCCCACCCATAGGGGACTTGTTGCCCATCACTACTGCCACCCCCAGCCATAGGGGACCTGTTGCCCATCACTACTGCCACCCCCACTCATAGGGCTTATGTTACCCATAACCCCTGCCACCCCCACCCATAGGGCATATGTTGCCCATCACTACTGCCACCCCCACCCAAAGGGGACCTGTTGCCCATCACTAATGCTACCCCACTCATAGGGCTTATGTTGCACATCACCCCTGCCACCCCCAGCCATACAGCTCATGTTTCGAATCACTACTGCCGCCCCCACACATAGGGCATATGTTGCCCATCACTACTGCCACCCCCACCCATAGAGAACCTGGTGCCCATCACTACTGCCACCCCCACTCATAGGGGACCTGTTGCCCATCACAACTGCCAACCCCCCTCATAGCGCTTATGTTGCCCATCACCCCTACCACCCCCACCCATAGGGCATATGTTGCCCATCACTACTGCCACCCCCACCCTTAGGGGACCTGGTGCCCATCACTACTGCCACCCCCACCCTTAGGGTGTGGAAATATGGATTTTTCTGGTCAGTTATGTCCCCTATCTTGGACCCCAACGGTTCCATGTGCATGTCACAAGTACATGTATGTTCCCTCCAGTTCCAGTTATGAAGACGCAAATACATGCGCGTCCACCGTCAACATGTCCTTTGACAGATCCGCCATGAATAGGCCGGATATTCCATTCCTAAATATGAAAGGCCACCGGCTTTATATGGTTCACTTATGCCACTTTACAGTCCAGGCAAGTAGGCCCTGATTCTGTCATCAAAACTCCTCTTTCCTTCTGCCTCTGAAAGCTCCAGTCCGAGCCTGCATCTGTGACCATGAACTTTGTCTCATTCTCTGCGCGGCTCACGAAGCCTGACATCAGCCTACTCTCTGCCAGGAACTGTATTTCACCTTCGAATTATCTGCTTCCCCCTCAGCCGATGCATTCCTGCCTAGTAGTTTAAGTAAACATTCTTCCAGTTACCAAGCAGAAAGGCCCAACTTCTCTGTCCTCATGCAAGTAATTCATAGCCCTGTTACCATGGAATATTCCTACCCCCTCGCATTCAGTGTAGACACTTAGACGCTTGTACACGCACGCACAGTCAGTATAGAATAGATTCTATCCGAGAGTCCTTCTTTTGTGGATAACATAGTTCTTTAAACATAGGATGTTAGATATGATTTGGGATTAGGTTGACTTGACCCCCCAGACTTCTCGTCTCCACATATAGAGCTAAATGTCAAGTCCCCGTCACCCCCTAGTTACACGTCAATTACACGTCATACTGCTGCGCGCGCATCTATGCCAAGTATTATCTTATAGATCCACCTATACACGACATCATAACCAATCATGTTCCTTTTTACTCATTATTACACCCATTTTCGGTTACGCAGCCCAAACGTCAATGTCCTTATCAATTGTTACGCCTACTGTATTCACTTCATTATAATGTATGTACTATAAAAGTTACTTCTTGTCAATAAAGTATGTACTTCACTTCCTGAACCCCCGTGGTGATGGAACTTGGAGCATCCGATTATAATCGATTACTGGAATAAAGCCCATTCCGAAACTCTAATATCACGGATTCTGCCTCTCATTTTACTGAGCTATTTTATAATGTTTCTGTATCAAATTCAGTCCCGGTAAAGGAATTTTTATTTACCACATGATGGCGCCCGAACAGGGACACTTTCTCATCTCACGCGCCGGCGGTGAGTTGCAGGCCCGGTCTCCTGCCACAGCTGGACGGACAATTACGCGTACCAGCAGGATTTCCTGTATCTCCCTCCGGTCAAGCGGGGGCGACTGAGACTGCGATCAACACCCAGACGAGGCGGTGAGAAGTGCGAAGTATCCCGACCAGAGCCTAGCTGAGAGAGCAAGATCCGAGGTATACAGAGACCCACCAGTTCGAAGTCAAGCCCAGTTTCCGACGAGGCGAGTCGAGTCCAGTCCGGTTCAAGTTCAAGTTACCGAGGCCTTCCGTTTCCGAAGCTACCCGGTGAGTACCATTACTGGGGAGGCATTTCTGACGTGCACATAGGTTGTGCCGGTCAAGACGGGTTTGGGTACACAAATCCGGTCTGCACTGTTTTAGCAGTGTATCTGTACTGTTTAGCAGTATATCAAGTATTCCGAAGTATCTAGTAAGTGTCAAGAATTAAGCATGGTGATTTAGTTATGCAGACGATCATCATTGTTGTTTCAGTTAAAGGTTTAATGTTTTAATGTTTAATGTGTTAAACGTCCTGCATATTGTGGTATGAATGGTTGTTCATTATTGTGCTTTTGTATTAAGTGTGTTCAAGATTAAGTATCAGATCAGTTGTCAATATGCCGCTCTTTTCGAAATTAAGACAGATCACTACTAGAAAAGGGGTACTCGAAGAAGCCGTCCCTATTCCTCCTAGGGATACTCCAGGGCACTTCATGTATCACAAACATGGCTTAGACGCTATATTATTTCTTGATTTATGGGTAGACTACACCAAGGGATTACCAGAAAGTCAGAGATGGCCCGCAGCGGGAACCTGGGATGCAGAGTGCATCATGAAAGTCGAGGAAGAGTTATGGAAAAGGAAAGTCAGACAGTCACAGAAAGACGCCGTTGAGTTATGGCGTAAAGAATCTCATAGACGTACGGAAAAAGCACGTAGACAGGAAGAGAAGAGTAAAGAAAGTTCAAGCAAAGTTCAAGAAAATCTATTAATTGAGGAAGGTATCCGAGTGAAATCAGAACAAGTAGACAGACAAAGAAATGCCCTTATGAATGGTATGTATCCCCTTCTGGCCGAAGGATTACCTAAGGCTACTCCAGAGATACCGAAAGACTTGCCACCCCCATTATTCCCAATCAAGGTACATCCTAAGGGGCATCCTAGAACCGCAGAAGATGTTTTTCTTTCCTCATATTTAGATGACGCAGCTCCCGAGTATGCTAATTCCGCCCCACGTAGACCGCATACCAGGGAGGTCCAACGCCAAGATCCAGCACCCGTATCCCTACAGCAACAAATCGAGTCACAAGTTCCGGCAAGCACATTTATTTCTGCATCTGTTCCTACAGGTACTTCTATAGCTGAGTCCACACCTATAGTTGCTGTGTCACGTTCGACGAATCCTTTCACACCCGACGCCCCAGATGGGGCCACGGGAGGTGCTACCAATATTTTTTCTACGCCACCTAGAATAAATAAACTTATTTTTCAAGAGTCAGCGCATTCACGTACACCCAAATTCGTAAGTGATCGTACGCTTAAGGAACTTCTTATAGATTGTAGATATGACCCGGTGCTCGGCAAAGAGGACGAAATGATCCTGGCATCATTACGTATCAGACGAGCCGCAGGGTATTTAGCGAAGCTACCAGGAATGACTACGCATCTAGATAAAATATACCATTTTGTTCAAACAGGGCGAGATCCAGAATGTATTAACAGAGCTATGGAATACCAGAAAGTAGAGATACAGGGGGAACTGTTACGTTTCCTCATAAACTGTGTGATCAGAAATCAAGACCGACCGGGGGTAGATCCGGAAGCAATGAAAATTCTTACAAAATGGAGCCAGAATATATCAGAAGGGAGACACGATAAGCAAAATTGTATAATAGCCATGTGCCGAAAGATCCGTAAAGAAATAGAACGCCTACACGAGGAGAGATTAGAGACAGACGAGTTCGAACAAAGCGAGGAAGAAGGGTCAGGACTGCCCGCGGGACAGTCGGACACCATAGCCTATGTAGGTAGAGGAAGATCTTGTAATAGGAATCAGATTAGATATCATACTGACTCAATACGTCCAATATGTCCAGATAATGACAGGAATTTCCAAATACCTATAATTAACATAAGGTCTAACGAGCATTCGTTCCAAACCGCCGACAAACTACTCCGAGAACGAAGGGGTTATCATTTTCTCGATTCTATGGATGAACAAGATTTAGCAAGGGCAGCTGTCCATTGGGTGGACAGTCCCGGAAAATATAGCGATGAGACAGTAGTACGCACATTTTTGAATCTAACCCCAGATGACCAGAGGTTAGCTGGGATTTATATGATTCAACAACTCATTATACTATATCAGAGTCAGCATTCGGACCCTGGTCCTTTACCTGACATATTAACTGAATTGCTTATGAATAAATGGAGAGGTCCAGGTACTAAATTAATTAAAGAAATTCTAGTATCAAGAAAGCAGTATATTCTTTTTGTATGCTCAGAGCATGTCTCATTGCCTGTCAAGGAAAGAACAACGTATCACATGGATAGACAGAATCCCTTACGAGAAGTGCACCCAATAAAAGGCGAGGACGATCAGTTTAAACGTGTATTTGTATATACGCCCATATCGAAAATAGAATTGTTAGAAATGAAGAAAGTGGTACCCAGTCATGACAAAGACCCAGCGGGTTTTCACCGAGAAATTAAAGACATGTTACTCATGGGAGAGTATACCTACCCCGATATTATGACAATATTAAAGGTGTTGATGCCTGCTGGCATTTATGAGAAACTCAAAGAAAAAGAGTGGGAGATAGGAGATCAAAAGATAGAATGGTCAGCATTAGAAGCAGAAGAAAGGGCCCGAGGTCCAGGTTCGGGGCTTGGGGACAAAACTAAAGCACTACCAGGTCTACTAGTACAGGTACTGCCACGTTTATTAACTACGAAAAAGGAAGATTGGGGTACAATTTCAGCCTGTAAACAGAAACAAGATGAAGACACTAGCGATTACTATGCCCGATTCGAGAAATGTTTTGGTATAAATAGTGGCATAAAAGCAAGTAGCGAGTCATACCCGCATCTGTTTGTAACAAAATTAGTGGAAAATGCCCTGCCACCAGTAAAGAATAGAGTATTAAAATTCGAGAGTACCTGGCAAGGTAACACTCCAACACAAATGTTACAAATGTTACAGTACCACCACAATAGAATTAAAGAGGAACAAGAACATGAACACAGACGCATGAAAGACATGAAAATGTAAATGCTAGTTTCCCAGACAGTGCCAACTGAAGGACATAAAAAGGGTATAACACATTCCGATTCAGCAGGACCTGTAAAAGGGACATGCAATTATTGCAAAAAGCCAGGTCATTACGTACACGATTGTCCAGTTTTAAAACATAATATTGCCATAGGTAAAACACAAGAAAGATCACGGCCACTAAGACAAGATCAGAATGAACAAGGAGCTATGCAGCATGCCCAGGCTATGCCAGCCGCACAACAGCCAATACAGTTTGTGCCAGCTGCACCACCGTTGCCTGCTGCTGCCACACAGACAACAACACGACAAATGTATCAGACTGCACAGTATGAATATCCTGAGTATCAACGTTACGCATGAACTAGCCTAGAGAGGGAAGTTGACTTACCCCTTATCGAGATTCCTGTAGATCAAGAAGGACCTTATGTACATAGTGAATTATTAGGTCAAGATAGAAAATTTTTACTCGATAAAGGGGCAAGTCGAACAACTATAAAACGTAGTGAAGTTCCAGGGGCACCCCTCTCAGGCTCTCAGAATATTTCCCTGGGTTTTTCAGGAAAACCTATTGTTAATGAAGTATCACAGCCTCTTCCACTTACGATCGGACCTCTGACCCGAACTACAGATTTATTGCTTACTAAATCATGTCCAGAAAATCTGTTAGGAATCAAAACCCTGAAAGCTCTAGGAGCCATAATATGTTGTTCTCCGGAAGGAGTAAGGTTGTTTTTACGTGATTTTAAAGGTCACTATGTATCTAGAGACATGGATCCCCGACTGCAGACTTTACCTACACATCTATGGGCACAAGGCCCTACTGATGTTGGTTGCATGAATATTACACCATATCGAGTCACACTAAAGGCAGGAGTGGTGCTACCACGAATGCGACAATACAAGTTACCACCAGATGCTGTAGCAGCTTTACTACAAATCATTGACGAGCTTATTGCCCAAGGAGTAGTTGTAGAAACAGACTCCAATGTATGTAATTCACCGATAATTCCGATTCTTAAACGAACAGATCCTACAGCTCCGCCAGTATATCGATTGGTTATTGATCTGCGCGAGTTAAACAAATGCATTGTGCCACAATTTCCTGTGGTCCCAGATATCTCGTCATTATTGACAGCTATTGATTCCGAAGCAACATTCTTTACTGTAATTGATCTCAAGAATGCCTTTTTCAGCGTCCCAATAGATCCGGAAAGTCAATATTTGTTCGGATTTAGTTTAAATGGGCGTAGCTTTAAATTCTCCCGCGCACCTCAAGGATTTACAGAAAGCCCCAGCATCTATAGCCAAGCACTGAAACGAGAACTCGACAGTATCCACATGCCAGTTAACACTGCTCTGCTTCAATATGTCGATGATCTGCTGATCACCGCGAGAAGCGAACCGGAATGTGAAAAAGCATCACTGACAGTTTTACAATTTCTGGCCGAAAAGGGGCACAAGGTGTCCCCTTCTAAGCTGCAATTCTGTGTCCAGCGAGTTGTTTATCTTGGACACTCACTGTCCAAGGAGGGAAGGCAGCTTACACCCGACCGCATTCAGTTAATAGCTAACATGTCAATACCCAAGACACAAAAGGAGGTGCGGGCTTTCATAGGCCTCACTTCATATTGTAGGCAGTGGATCCCTCAGTACGCATTTCTAGCAAAACCACTCATTCAGTTAACCACACAGGAGGCAGCCACACCGACTGTTCTCCCTTGGACTCAGGAACATGCACAAGCTTTTGAAAGCTTAAAGAAAGCTTTATGTCAAGCACCCGTTTTAGCAACGCCATGTTACAGAAAACAGTTTACACTCTTTGTTACAGAACGCGAAGGTACTGCCTTGTCAGTACTCACACAGGAACAAGCAGGAGCACACAAACCATGTGCTTATTTTTCTAGTACATTAGATCCCGTAGCTCAGGCTTTGCCTGCGTGCCTAAAATCAGTAGCAGCGACAGCTTTAGCAATCAGACAAAGCGATGCCATAGTGTTAGGACATCCATTGACAGTTCTAGTACCACACGCAGTAGAGGTTCTTGTAAATAGAACGCAAACGCAACACTTGACTATAGCGCGACTTACAGGATACGAGCTTACATTATTTCAGCCACATATAGAAATCAGACGCTGTAACACATTGAATACTGCCACACTTTTACCTGTAATCGGAACAGACCCACTAGCTCACGACTGTATTGAAGTTATTACAATAACAACAAAACCCAGACAAGACTTGACAGATGTCCCATTGTCAGATCAAGACCTGACATTGTATGTAGACGGTTCTTGTATGAGAACAAGTACAGGAGAGTTAGTGGCTGCTTACGCAGTTACAACAGATACTGAAGTCATTGAAACTAATCGTATAAATACTTTGTCAGCTCAAGCCGCAGAACTTATCGCTCTGACGCAAGCCTGTATTCAAGCCATGAATAAAAAAGTCAACATATACACTGACTCACGTTATGCATTCGGAGTTGTACATGACTTCGGCGTGCTGTGGCGAGAGAGAGGTTATTTAACTTCCCACGGTGCCCACATTCAGCACGGACCCCTCATTCATGCATTATTAGATGCAATACATCTACCCACTGAAATATCAATTATGAAATGTAAGGCCCATACGAAGGTTACTGATATCATTTCCCAAGGCAATGATCTAGCCGACAGAACAGCTAAACTGACTGCTCAAACTCAAACCCCCGACATGACAGAGACAATAGTCCTGACACCGACACATTGTATGACAGTTAAAGATCCTACTCTTGACGTAATTGACATACAGACACATGCTACACCAGACGAAATAAAGAAATGGACTGAATTAGGAGGGATCCAAACGGACCAAGGATGGATGATGAAGGAAAAGTCTGTATGGTTCCTTCCTGATTCAATGGTCCAAGTTATAATTAACACTATACATAGTCCAGCACATCTAGGAGAAAAAGCTATGCTAGACAGCATTCAACACATTTGGTTCAATAAACATTTACGAGCAGCAGCAAAACAAAAGGTTCGTACCTGTATGATCTGTTGTCAGTTCAACCCAGGAAAAAGCGTTCCCGTAGAACAGGGTGGATTTCATACTCCTAATCATCCTTTTGAAGTACTCCAGATGGACTATATCCAGATGGAACGATGTCGAGGATTCAAATATGTTCTCGTAGTTGTTTGCGCTCTGTCCCGTTGGACGGAGGCATACCCGGTTTCAGATTACACTGCCCCGACTACTGCCAAACAGTTGGTTCGAGAATTCTTCCCACGATACGGTTTACCACGTGCTGTTTACTCAGATAACGGCCAGCCGTTCTCATCCGAATTAATGAAACACGTTTCACTTCTGTTAGGATATCAGTGGAAATTCCACTGTGTCCGACACCCCGAGGCAGCAGGTCTCGTAGAAAGACATAACCAGATACTGAAAATCAGAATGTCCAAAATATGCAGAGAGAAAGGTGTCGACTGGGTAGTAGCGTTACCAGTTGCACTCTTTTACATGAGAATGGTAGCACACTCTCGAACAGGGCTATCCCCGTATGAGGTGATCTTCGGTAGACCACCAAATATGTGGGGGACGCCTATACCACGCAAAATAACTGATATTGACTGTAATATGCTGACAGATTACTTGGCTTCCTTGATGTCTGCACTACAATCTTCTCGTTCACAGGTAGCTGCAGCCTTTCCCGACAACACTGAGGTGAAACCCCATGACGTTGTTCCGGGTAATCTTGTCTTTGTGAGGAATTTCGACCGAAAGACTCAGCTGGAGCCCAGGTGGAAAGCACCCAAGTTGGTCCTGTTGACCACAAGAACAGCCGTGAAGATCGAGGGCCGCAAGGGCTGGATTCATTCAAGCCATATCAAGAAATTTCATGGACTATCCTCGGATATAGACACTGTGCCCTGCACTCCCTCACAGACTGATACAAAGCTTCCTTTTGTTGAACCGAACAATTCTGAAAAGTACAAACTAAAGCTTAGGCCCAACCAGTCGAGCAATTTGATTGTTTAAGTCCTCTCCAAGGTGAAGCGGTTGAATTGTCTCTGACATGTATCCCTTGGACCTGAGTAGAGAAAATACCCGAAAAATGTTGAAACGACAGGCGTATTGTAAATCACTGCATAGCCACTGTATAGTGACATTATTAATTTTGTTTTTATTAAGTCTTTTAATAATTATTACAAGTATGTTGTTGCACATATATTACCCTATTTCTAGACATGTTGATAATGTTGTTGCTGAACATTCTTTTAGAGACTTACCTCCGCATGAATTGTCTTATAGACTTGCGCTGCGCAATAACACTTTCATTAGTATGTTACATCATTCCCATCAGACTAGTAATGCCACCAATTGTTGGGTATGTGGCCGACTCCCTCCCTATCAGAATTATGAAGGAGTCCTGCCTTTCTTTCCACATCCATTTACACATAATGGCTCCTGTGGAGCATGGTTTAGTTTAATTAATTCCATAGACTCAGACACAGCAGTTTACCAAGATCATTGGGTATGGGGAAACCTGAACCTAGCTTTACTCAAGGTCTGTTACCCTGACAAGGAGGGTCGCCCCAGAAGAACAGGAACTGATCTAGAAAATGAAGTATATGGATTAGGAAATTTTACACCTAATCTCATGATTCTAAATGTCGTATCCGAAGTTGAACTAGTCTTACCCACCATGTCAGTATTCCCAGCGAAGGGTGAATTGTGTGTAAGAAAGGTTGGTTCCATACATATGGGCCATAGTAAATGCACTACTATAGTAGAATTCAGTGATCAAGGAAAATCTTCATTTAGAGCTTCTCGCCACTCCTACTTTATATGTGGTCAGACGGCATATATGCGTCTACCTCTAGATTGGGATGGTACCTGCTACATTTATTTATTTATTTATTTATTTATTTGCAGGTTTGTAAAGCGCTGGAATCAACTCCAATTGGAGTATCTCTGCGCTACTGGCATAAGAATCCTATATCAAGAGTGGAGCATGTGGAAGGCATTAGATTGCATTTGTGAACAACAGAGTTTTTAGTTGTTTCCTAAACACCAGATGTTCAAAACAGGAGCGAGTGGCTACAGGAAGACAGTTCCACAATTTAGGTCCCAACACTGAGAGTGCTTTACTTCCGTGCCTGGCTTTCTTAGCACGCGGCACTACCAGTGAGTGCCCATTACTGGATCTGAGCATTCTAGATGGAATGTATGGGATAAATTTCTTTTCCAAATAGAGTGGACCTTGTCTATGTAGGCTCTTGTGTATTAAACAGCAAGTTTTAAATTTTATCCTTTGACGGATAGGAAGCCAATGGAGTTCTTCTAGCAGAGGCTTAGATGCTGTTCTTGGGGGGGCATTTAGAACGAGGCGAGCCGCGGTGTTCTGTATAACCTGAAGTCTATTCAGTACTCCTGTTTTCCTAGCTCCTCCTGGTTATTACAGAAATATTCATTTAGTACACAACAGAGAACGGAGAGATCTCCCCATTGTCGATTACACTGAGACGGCATGGGACAAGTATGTAGATTTTAATAAAGGCATCTTTCCCTATATAGGTACTGTTACTAATAGTAAGCTAATACGTAGATTAACTAGAACCCTTGAAGCAGTAGTGAATGAGACTATTTCCGCCTTAGGCAATTTAACGGAAGAGCAATCTGCTATGCGGATTGTTGTGCTTCAAAATCGTCTTGTCCTTGACGTCATCCTGGCTGATAGGGGCGGAGCTTGTAGGGTCATCGGATCAAGCTGCTGCGTATTCATACCAGAAATTTCGCCATCTGTATATAAAGCCATCACTCGCCTTCATAAGATTGTAAGCCAGATACACCAGAACCCAGGCACTTGGACTTGGTCCAGTTGGTTTTGGAATGCGGTATCAGCCTGGGGATGGAGAGTTTTATCCTTCCTAGGTATTGGCTTTCTCATACTATTCAGTTGCTGCCTATGTCTACAATGTGGACCAGCGATTTGTCGTCTGTGTGCCACATCGTGCATTCCACACCAAGATTTTCATTCAAGATCCCAGAAGAAGAAAGAAGAACAAATGATGCTATATGAACAGATCAATGGATTAATGAAGATTGATATCTCTTGAAGGGCAAGTAGGGGACAAGGAGGGAATGTGGAAATATGGATTTTTCTGGTCAGTTATGTCCCCTATCTTGGACCCCAACGGTTCCATGTGCATGTCACAAGTACATGTATGTTCCCTCCAGTTCCAGTTATGAAGACGCAAATACATGCGCGTCCACCGTCAACATGTCCTTTGACAGATCCGCCATGAATAGGCCGGATATTCCATTCCTAAATATGAAAGGCCACCGGCTTTATATGGTTCACTTATGCCACTTTACAGTCCAGGCAAGTAGGCCCTGATTCTGTCATCAAAACTCCTCTTTCCTTCTGCCTCTGAAAGCTCCAGTCCGAGCCTGCATCTGTGACCATGAACTTTGTCTCATTCTCTGCGCGGCTCACGAAGCCTGACATCAGCCTACTCTCTGCCAGGAACTGTATTTCACCTTCGAATTATCTGCTTCCCCCTCAGCCGATGCATTCCTGCCTAGTAGTTTAAGTAAACATTCTTCCAGTTACCAAGCAGAAAGGCCCAACTTCTCTGTCCTCATGCAAGTAATTCATAGCCCTGTTACCATGGAATATTCCTACCCCCTCGCATTCAGTGTAGACACTTAGACGCTTGTACACGCACGCACAGTCAGTATAGAATAGATTCTATCCGAGAGTCCTTCTTTTGTGGATAACATAGTTCTTTAAACATAGGATGTTAGATATGATTTGGGATTAGGTTGACTTGACCCCCCAGACTTCTCGTCTCCACATATAGAGCTAAATGTCAAGTCCCCGTCACCCCCTAGTTACACGTCAATTACACGTCATACTGCTGTTCGCGCATCTATGCCAAGTATTATCTTATAGATCCACCTATACACGACATCATAACCAATCATGTTCCTTTTTACTCATTATTACACCCATTTTCGGTTACGCAGCCCAAACGTCAATGTCCTTATCAATTGTTACGCCTACTGTATTCACTTCATTATAATGTATGTACTATAAAAGTTACTTCTTGTCAATAAAGTATGTACTTCACTTCCTGAACCCCCGTGGTGATGGAACTTGGAGCATCCGATTATAATCGATTACTGGAATAAAGCCCATTCCGAAACTCTAATATCACGGATTCTGCCTCTCATTTTACTGAGCTATTTTATAATGTTTCTGTATCAAATTCAGTCTCGGTAAAGGAATTTTTATTTACCACAAGGGGACCTGTTGCCCATCACTACAGCCACCCCCACTCATAGGGGACCTGTTGCCCATCACTACAGCCACCCCCACTCATAGGGTACCTGTTGCCCATCACTACTGCCAACCCCACTCATAGGGCATATGTTGTCCATCACTACTGCCACCCCCACCCATAGGGGACAGGGTGCCCATCCCTACTGCCACCCCCACCCAAAGGGGACCTGTTGCCCATCACTACTGCCACCCCAGCCATAGGGGACCTGTTGCCCATCACTACGACCCCCCACTCATAGGGGACCTGATGCCCATCACTACTGCCTCCCCCACTCATAGGGCTTATGTTGCCCATCACCCCCGCTACCCCCACCCATAGGGCATATGTTGCCCATCACTACTGCCACCCCCACCCATAGGGGACCTGGTGCCCATCACTACTGCCACCCCCTCCCATAGGGGACCTGTTTCCCATCACTACTGCCACCCCCAGCCATAGGGCATATGTTGCCCATCACTATTTCCAACCCCACCCATAGGGGACCTGTTGCCCATCACTACTGCCACCCCCAGCCATAGGGGACCTGTTGCCCATCACTACTGCCACCCCCACCCATAGGGGACCTGGTGCCCATCACTACTGCCACCCCCTCCCATAGGGGACCTGTTTCCCATCACTACTGCCACCCCCAGCCATAGGGCATATGTTGCCCATCACTACTTCCAACCCCACCCATAGGGGACCTGTTGCCCATCACTACTGCCACCCCCACTCATAGGGGACCTGGTGCCCATCACTACTGCCACCCCCACTCATAGGGCTTATGTTGTGCATCATCCCTGCCACCCCCACCCATAGGGCATATCTTGCCCATCACTACTGCCACCCCCACCCATAGGGGACCTGTTGCCCATCACTTCTGCCACCCCCAATCATAGGGCTTATGTTACCCATCACCCCTGCCACCCCCACCCATAGGGCATATGTTGCCCATCACTACTGCCACCCTCACCCATAGGGGACCTGTTGCCCATCACTACTGCCACCTCCACTCATAGGGCTTATGTTGCCCATCACCCCTGCCACCCCCAGCCGTAGGGTTTATGTTCCCCATCACTACTGCCACCCCCACTCACAGGGGTTATGTTGCCCATCACCCCTGCCACTCCCACCCATAGGGCATATATTGCCCATCATTACTGCCACCCCCACACATAGGGGACCTGTTGCCCATCACTACTGCCACCCCCACTCATAGCGATTATGTTGCCCATCACCCCTGCCACCCCCACCCATAGGGCATATGTTGCCCATCACTACTGCCACCCCCACCCATAGGGGACCTGTTGCCCATCACTACTGCCACCCCCAGCCATAGGGGACCTGGTGCCCATCACTACTGCCACCCCCACTCATAGGGCTTATGTTGCCAATCACCCCTGCCACCCCCACCCATAGGGCATATGTTGTCCATCACTACTGCCACCCCCACCCATAGAGGACCTGTTGCCCATCACTACTGCTACCCCCACTCATAGTGCTTATGTTGCACATCACCCCTGCCAGCCCCAGACATAGGGGTCATGTTTGCAATCACTACTGCTGCCCCCACCCATAGGGCATATGTTGCCCATCACTACTGCCACTCCCACCCATAGGGGACCTTTTGCCCATCACTACTGCCACCCCCACCTATAGGAGACCTGTTGCCCATCACTACTGCCACCCCTACCCATAGGGGACCTGTTGCCCATCACTACTGCCCCCCCACCCATAGGGGACCTGGTGTCCATCACCCCTGCCACCCCCACTCATAGAATGGGTGATGCGCCACACATCCATCATACTCCAATATTATGTATGTCAGCAAAATACATCCCCCCAACATCATGACAACAGTGTGTAGTCTGTGACAAATGCCAACAACAGTGAGTATGTCTTTGAACATACAATGTAACTAACAGCACATGTGTGACCATGAAATGAGTGTGCCCTACACAAGGCAAGCATCACCATAGCACTGTGTCAATGTAAAAAGAACACCCCCTCACTTTGTAGAACAAAAGTTATGTGTGGGGTTACAAACTGCAGCAGATGTTGAGCATTGTGGTGATGGGGTCTAAACCGCCCCCCCCCCTCATCACAGTGACCAAAAGGTAAGTGTCATCATGGTCAAAGCTGAAAATAACAAACAGCTTGTATGATCCCTGCTCCCAACACATTAAACACTTGTGGGGCGAAGTAGTGGTTGTGCCCCATACCCACAGAGATGTGGTGAGGCTAACAGTGCTGTGAAAACATAACACACACTCGGCAATGTGCAGACAGGCATGGGGGCAGACAATGCATACAGTGTACAATGACACAAGAGCAGAAGTGACCATCACAAAGCATACACACATCTCGAAAATAGACACACTAATCAAATCAACCTGTGTGGACTGTAGGTGTCAGCTCACAAACTGACATTCCATGCCATCAATGGCACCTATCAACCAGGATGAATGTGCACAATGATGTGATATGACTCACAGGGACAGCAGGGAAAATCACAGAAACAGCATCCAGACAATGGCCCTGTTAGACTTGGGGGTCTCTGGTTGGCGCAAGGTTGCCCTTGTGTCATTCAGGAACCCTCTCCTCTACGTCAGGGCGCAGGATAACCCCTTTTGAATGACCCTTGCTCACCCTCTAGGTGCGTGGCGTGAGCTGCCAAGGCGATTCCTCAGGCGTTGTTGGTTAAGCACTTACAATCACACACACAGTAAATACATCAATCCCCCCAGAAACGGACACCAGACTTGGATATGTAGAAAAATACGCTTCTTTAGGTAAAAATAGGTATATATATCTCAGCAGACTTATCACAAGACCAATAACGTTTTCGCTATGCCACCAGGTTGTAAAGCAGGCAAATGTTCTTTGTTCGTAGGTTCAAATGGACACTTTGTAGTCTCTTGCAAATGTTACTTGTGGTTCCAGTACTCACAGAGATCGACTCCGGCGAACGGGGAAATAAGGCGTTGCGGGCCCCGAGCCCGATACTGGAACTTCTTTCGTGATGTGGAGAGTCGGCACAGGTCGGTGCGACTCTCAGCTTGGGAAGTGGTCTTGGGTCCTCGATCAGCGGGTGTGGGCAGGCAGGCAGGCGCGGCCAGCGACCCTCAGCACGGTGGTGCAGGGGGGGGTCTCCACAACGGGGGCGGCGCGGCCTGAGATGTCCGGGGATAGCGAAGCGGGGTCGCAGGGCACGGTCAGTGCAGCTGGATGACCCGGCGTAGATCACAGTCGTCGGACGGTTTCCGGCGGGAGGGGTGATAGCGCGTTCAGCGCGCTCCAGTGGCAGGCGGTGACAGGGATGCAGGCAACCTAGCCCGGGGACAGAGAGCGGCTCCGGACGGAGCGGGGCTCTCACGGGGTTGAGGCAGGCAAGCTTCTGAGTGTCACGGCCCTAGGAGGGGCGATGAGGGGCGCAGTCTCTTTCCAGCGGGATGCACACACGGCTCGAATCGGAGGACGAGCAAAAGCACAGAGAACCCACTGGTCCTGGGGTTCAGTTCAGGGGGCAAGCTCAGATCAAGCCCTTGGAGAATGTTTAAAGCACAAAGTAGCAAAGTCTTTTCAGTAGTCTCTTCCTCTCCTTTCTCAGCAAGGCAAGCAGCAGGCCAGCTCCTCCAGCGTCTTCTTCTCCTTCTAGTCGGGCAGAGGTTCTTTGTGGTAAAACAGGATTCTGATTTCTTAGGAGCCAGGCTCCTACTTTTATACCATGATTCTTTTGTTCTTTAGCGCCAGGGGGCCTGGGCCTGGCTCAGTCCAGTTCTGGAGCACTTTGTTATGGTGACTCTGCTCTTTCCTTTCAGCAGCAGGGCAGAGACATCAGCCGCTCCACAGGGGGCAGCGCCGGCTTTGTGGTGGCAGAGCACAGGTCTATTCAAGAGTCAAGGTGTACTCCTCCCACCCATCCTGGTGTCATCTCTCTACCCACCACCTGGCAGCCAACCTGTCTCTGGGGATTCCCCAACCCTGCTCCTTACTGTTGCTAGGCAGAACACACACACACAACAGAGGCGGACTGAAATGGCCAGGTCAGTAAATACTAACTTTCTAAAAGTAGTATTTACAAACCCAGGATATTAAAATAAACTTGACTACAAGAAGTATATTATTATTCTGAGTTCAGGCATACTAAACTTGACATTCTACCATGCTCTCTGAGTCCACTGGGGTCACAGCGTGTAGTGACTCCAGCAGCCCATTCTGGCCTATGGAGAGCAGGTAGCCTTCAATAGTGAAAAACGAAAATGGCTGTAATTCTCTACTAAGACATGCCACACACATCAGGGCATGTCCTACCTTATGCCTACAATTCACCCTGCCCTTGGGCCTACCAGAGGGGTGGCTAATATGTAGGTAAGGGAAGGTTTAGGGACTGGCAAGTGGGGGTACTTGCGCAGTCAGCGCGACGGTCCCAGACCGCGCACAGGTTCTGCAGTGGCAGATCCTAGACACATTTTACTAGGCCGCTTCTGTGGGTGGCACAACCAGTGCTGCAGGCCCA